>NC_092722.1:2291289-2891289 GCF_047496885.1 Scyliorhinus torazame
TGGTTGCCGTCCTCTCTAAGTCCGCTCCGCAAGAAGATGGCGGACGGATCTTGCGGGGCCGCGGAAGGAAGGCGGTCCTCCTTCAGAAAGGACGGCCCGACGATCGGTGGGCACCGATCGCGGGCCACTCCACATTTGAGGTACCCCCCGGTGCAGGATCCCCCCTCGCGCCCCCACAGGCTGCCCCCCCAGCGTTCGCGCACTGTTCCCGACGGCAGCGACCAGGAGTGGACGGCGCCGGGGGGAACGCGCCGTCTTGGCCTGGCCGCTAGGCCCATCCGGGCCTGAGAATAGCGGGGGTGCCGGAGAATCGCCATTTTGGTGTCTCCGGCGATTCTCCGGCCTGCGGCCCGCGGAACTCGACCAGGCCGTTCCCGCCGCTTGGGAGAATCGCGGGAGGGCGACGGACCGGCGTCCTGGGAAATTTTGGCGGCCCAGGCGATTCTCCCAACCGGCGCGGGAGTGGAGAATCTCGCCCGGTATATCCGGCTGGCAGGCTGGATTGTAAAATTCCGCTCTGCAATTCCACAGCGTTTCCAGGAGAAAGACTATCGACTGCAACTTGAAGAACTGCCTCAGTTGCAAACAACAGCATCAGGAATTATAATGTGTGAATTCTCTATTTATTTGCCTTTTCTTGTTGGATTTTATTCGGTAAAGCTAGCCTCCGCTATCCTGTCATTTGTCTTTTCTTCGCACGTTTGGGTCACGTGCGTCATTGCGACAGTCGGGACATGTTTATACATTTTGGTATCATTAATGTTTTTACCTGGGTGAGTTTTAGCACAATATAACTAACCCCTTACTAACACGAGAAGACCTATCAGGCTCAGTTCTTGTACAGGTCCACACAGTCAAATAGTCACGAAATTGACGATACATCTTTTTAAAATTCAAATCTTCTATTTGAATGAAATCGGGAATGTCACCTGGTCATACGAATAGCAGTTATTAAAGACAAAGGGCGCGATTTTATGGTTGCTTCGCGCTTGAGCGAGAGCGCGACGTGGCCACTAGATCGCGGGAGAGGCCAAAATCGAGAACCGCGCCACGCGCCGATCGGTTTGCGATCTAACCGGCCCGCTCCTGTTGGTAAAATCAGGTTCCCGCCGTAGCGCAGCGAGAAACCAGTAATCACAACTTAAAGCCAACTTCCTTACAATTAACGGGAACGACCCCCGATCTAACGGCCTCCCCAGCAAGTGGTCACGCGGGCACCGATTAGTACGCCGTCCAAAAAACATGAAGTTGGGGGAATGGCTGCTGCGGGGATTCGAGGAGGGGAGTAGCCATCTTCGCGCTGGGCAATGAGCCCGGGGGCTCTGGGGTTGCTGCGCCTGTGTTGGGGGGATAGCTGTGGGGGAGCCCCCATGGGGGGCAGCCTCGGTCAGGGTGGGTCGCCATCAGTGGGCGGGTCGCCCCTGGGCTGGGAGGGGTGGGGTGGGTGTCTCAGCGCCTGTGAGTCCACCATGCCACTCCCTGGATCGGGTATACCCATTACGGGGGCAACCCCAGGCCCTAGGCACCTTCCAGCCATAACTGCAAATGACCATGGAGGCTACTGGCCACGTGGACATTAGGCCCATATCCCTCTATACCCACCCTGCCCACGTAACTGTCTAACTGTTTCTTAAAGGGAAAAATCATACCCGCCTCTACCACTACCTCTGGCAGCTCGTTCCAGATGCTCACCACCCTCTGTGTGAAAAAAGTTCCCCTCTGGTCTCTTTTATATCTCTCCCCTCTCACTTTAAACCTTTGCCCTCTAGTTCTAGACTCCTCTACCTTTGGGAAAATATGTCAACTATCTACCTTATCGATGCTCCTCATAATTTTATAGACCTCTATATGATCCCAGTCATCTCACTCCACATTCCCCCCCTTTCTCCCTCTCCCCCACTCCACCTCCAATCCACCCCCTTCCTCACTTCCTACCCCCCACCCCCCCCCAACCCTCAGCACCCTGTTGCACCCCCCCAGGATCTGTGTAACATCACTGCAGGATGATGGGACACTGTCAGCACCGTCAGGAGGAAGGCTTCATACTTTTTGGGTGCAAGGTTTTTAATGCTGTATATTTGTGTCCCCAACTGCCCCAATTCCCTAATCATGTGCCCCACCTTCTCCACCCCTCCCAAATCCTCCCCGCACGATTCCCCCACCCCACCCTCCCCCTATTACCCCCCCAGTGCCCACTCAGTGATCCTCTATCTGCCTAGCCTTCCGTGCTCTACCACTGCATCGAGGTGTGCCCCAGGATGCACATCAGAGGTCTCGTGGCCTTTGATGACCCTGGGGACGTCCCCTGGAAGCCCTGGGGCTGGAGGGCCCTGGCCCACTTGCTGGCAGCGCATGCCCCCCACCATGCCACCCTGTCCCATGTGCTGACTCCGAGGCGTGCCATTGTCGGGGGGGGGGGGTGGAACTCGGGGGAGCTGGTGGCCGCCGTCGCCACTCCACAGGGTGGCTCTAGGTTGGCACTGTACCCCCTCCTCACGGTCAGTGCAAATAGAGCCCTGGGTGGGCAGCTGGATTGAGCCTTGCTGCCCCCGCGTCATCTGGCTCCGCCAGTCCTGGCGGCTCCTCAAAGTCTGCACCTTGATCTTGGGGCCCTCGGCGATGCTCCTCAGTGACTGGGACATGCTCTGGCGCGCCACGCAATGCCCACCTGCGACTGGGACGTGCTCCGCAGCGCCTCATACAGGTCCACCTGGGACTGGGACACCTACCCCAGCGAGTCAGATATGCTGTCAAGGCGCCCAGTCATCACCGACTGCGCAACGCCTTGGACACCTTCACTCATGGTGCCAACACCGTGCACCAGGCTCTCCACTGTGGTCACCACCCTGGCAGTGTTGGCCTCGCTGCCACTCATTGCCGCTGTCATCTCCCGTAGCCTCTGGGACTCCTCCAATCGGCTGTGGATCTGCTGGAGTGACGCTGACATCTCCCTCTGAATGTCCCGGTCGCTCCCTATCGTCTCCATCAGCTCCGGGTAACTCTGTCCCAGAGGCTTAGCATCAGGCTGGGACCCAGCTGGGTCCTGGGATCCGGAAGCCCTCCGACTGCTGTCTCGCCCGGGGGGGGGGGGGGATTCCTGCCTCCACCTGATGTACATCAGTAACTGTGCGATGCTGACCAGATTGTGCCCCTGAAACCTGTCCACTACTGTCACCCACCGAGATGCGTGTATCTGCGCTGGGGGAGGGTGGCGGTGACAGCTGTGCCACGAATACAGTGGTCTGCTCGGAGCTCCCTTCAGAGATGTTCTATTGCGGGATGGGGAGAGGGGTTGAGGGGGGAGGGGCCACCCCAGATGGGCCGGCACTGTCAGATGAGGATCCTGCAAGAGAATGGACATGTGGTCAGTGGGAGGAATGGGGCAGTCTGTCTGGCATTAACAACTCCCATGTGGCAGGTCAACTGGGTGGGAGCCAGTGAATCCTCACATCTGCGCCTTACGCCAACCTCCACGTCGGTGACAGATCTGCCCTCGGCCACCCCCACGACCCTGTTCTCATCGGGGGCGAGGACTCTGATGTCTGACATCCAGCCGCACGTCTGGGCCCTCGCCTGTCTGTTGTGGGCCAACATTTCCGCGGGGACACAGAGAGGTATCGTCAGCCACACACTTCACTCATCGCGGAGGGAAGGGGGACAGTGGGGGGAGGTGGAGAAATGTGGGGGGATGGGGAGTATGGGGGCATGGGGGATGGGGAGTATGGGAGGGGAATGGGGAGTTGGGGGGGGATGGTGCAAGGCACATGGTCGTGGGGAGGGCAGGGATGGTGGGTGGGGCCAGTGGCAGGTGCCAACCCCCCCCCCCCCCCCCCCCGATGCAGCCTGGTGGAGGTGGTTGGCACTGGGTGCCGGTCCTCCTGGTGACGCTCCCCGAGCTTACGGCCGCTGCCACTTCCTCCCAGGCGGCACTGGCTGCCCTGTGGCTGACCCGCCGAGCCCCTCAGGGGAACAGGGCATCCCGTCTGAACGCGACCACATCCAACAATCTGACCAGGTTGGCATCCCTGAATCGTGGGGCTGGTCTCCTCAGTGGCATGGCTGTGAGCTGTGTGGGGTCTGCTCCCCCTTGTTGGCGGGGAGCTGGTGGGCACGGTCCCGGCGAATCAGCCGGCAGGACCATCATTTGCAACATGAATCCCGTGGGACCACGTTATGTAGTCCAATTAATGTTTGATATCGGTGAGGGCCTCGCCAGGTCTAGCGGCAGGAAGCGGCAGCAATTCCCGCTCGCTACGACACTTAGAAACATTTCCATTAAATCGCACCTCATGTGCAGGAATGGAAGGAAATTTATTAGAACGAGCTGTAAATAGAAGATTCAAAGTCATGGGGAGAACATTTGTAACTGACCAAAAAATGAATACCTGGTTATAAAAGCTGAAAAAGTCAGCGTATTTTACAGTCTGGAGTTTCTGGAGCCAGAGTAAATGTTGGGCAATTTTTCCACTTGGCAATAAATGTCAGGCAGATCTGTTAATGAGCCTTAAACAACACAATGGAACAGGGTATTTCAAAAGATTATAATAATCCAGAGTGGCAACAGAATTTCAATGAGGAAGGAACGCAGCCAAGAGTTCACAGAATGAGTTCAAGTGAAACTGAGAGCGCAAGATGATAGAGCGTAAGTGAGACAATGCTGCATGCAAGTTTTAAAATAACGTAACACAGAATGGGAGCACAAAAAAGCCTGGCAAAGAATGTGAGTGAACAAAATAGCTTTCAGGCAGGTGAAAAAGCACAGTGGGGTGTCAACAAAATATACATATCGGAGAATGGAGTTTAAAGATGACGGGGATCGAGAAGCTCCAAGATCAGCAATGATGCCGTTATTTAACGCGGCAGAAGCCTGACTCAAATCTCTAACTTCTGTCTTGTTCTTGTGCACTGGCGCATGGGAATGACTCGCTACAGGACATCTAGTTCTTGACTAGTTAAAATGATTTATTATAAAACAAATGTGTGGTAAAATAACTAGAATAAATATATTACAAATCACTAACACTAACTAACTATTCTTGAGCTACTGCAAAATACATCTATCCACCAACACGACTTACTCCCAACTCCCTGAAGCACAGAGTCACATGGTAGGTATGCACTGCCATCTGCTGGTTGGAGGTTGTGTACATCATTATTAACAAGATTGCTTATGCAAATCATCACAACGTCCATAACCACCTGAAGAAATATTCTTTGATTTTTGGGAAATTCCCCCATCACCCTTTGCTCAATCATTAACAAGCGTGCCTTCATCTGATTCAGCTCGATATTCCAAAAAGCACTTTGAAAACACCACCACCTGCTCCATAGAAATATAGAAAATAGGAGCAGGAGGAGGCCCTTCGAGCCTGCTCCACCTTTCATTATGATCTGGCTGATCATCCAACTCAACAGCCTAATCCCACTTTCCACCATATCCTTTGATCCCCTTCGCTCTAAGTGCGATATCTAACTGCTTTGTGTAAACATACAATGATTTGGCCTCAACTACTTCCTGTGGCAACAAATTCCACAGGTCGACCACTCTCTGGGTGAAGAGATTTCTCCTCATCTCTGTCCTAAATGGTCTCCCCGTATCCTCAGACTGTGACCCCTGGTTCTGGACACACCCACCATCAGGAACATCCTTCCTGCATCTACCCTGTCCAGTCCCGTTAGAATTTTATAGGTTTCTATGACATCCTCCCTCATTCTTCTGAACTCCAGAGAATACAATCCTAACCAATTCAATCTCTCCTCGTACGTCAATCCCGCCATCCCAGGAATTAGCCTGGTAAACCTTCGCTGCTCTCCCTCGAGAGCAAAAACATTCTTCCTCAGAGAAGGAGACCAAAACTGCTCCACAATACTCCAGGTGTGGCCTCACCAAGGCCCTGTATAATTGTTGCAACACATCCCTGCTCCTGTACTCGAATCCTCTCGCAATGAAGGCTAACATAACATTTGCCTTCTGTACCGCCTGCTGCACCTGCATGCTTACCTTCAGCGACTGGTGTACAAGGACACCCAGGTCTTGGTGCACATTCCCCTCTCCTAACTTATGGCCATTCAGATAACAGTCTGCCTTCTCGTTTTTGCTGTCAAAGTGGATAACCACACATTTCTCCAAATTATACAGCATCTCCATTCATTTACCCCCTCACTCAACTTGTCCAAATCACACTGAAGGATCTCTGCATCCTCCTCACAGCTCACCCTCCCACCCAACTTGGTGTCATCTGCAAATTTGGAGATAAGACATTTTCTCCCTCATTTAAATCATTAATATATATTGTGAATAGCTGGGGCCCCAGCACCGATCCCTGTGGTACCCCACTAGTTACTGCTTGCCAATTTGAAAAAGACCTATTAATTCCTACTCTTTGTTTCCTGTCTGCCAACCAGTTTTCATTCCATCTCAATACATTACCCCAATCCCACGGACTTTAATTTTACACACTGATTTCTTAAGTGGGACTTTGACAAAAGCCTTCTGAAAGTCCAAATATACCACATCCACTAGCTCCCCCTCATCAACTCTACCAATTACATCCCCCCTTTTCCTTCTCCCTTTCTCCCTTTCAGGTCCTCCTAAAGACCCAACTCTTTTCTCAAGTCTCAAAAACTCCTTCTGATACCTCCTTAAACTAAAGCCAAATAAATATTGCAAATCTGAAATAAAAACCGAAAATGGTGGAATTGCACAGCAGGTCTGACAGCACTTTCATAGAATTTACAGAGCAGAAGGAGGCCATTCGGCCCATCAAGTCTGCACCGGCTCTTGGAAAGAGCACCCTACCCAAGGTCAACACCGCCACCCTATCCCCATAACCCAGTAACCCCACCCAACACTAAGGGCAATTTTGAACACTAAGGGCAATTTATCATGGCCAATCCACCTAACCTGCACATCTTTGGACTGTGGGAGGAAACCGGAGCACCCGGAGGAAACCCACGCACACACGGGGAGAACGTGCAGACTCCGCACAGACAGTGACCCAAGCCAGAATCGAACCTGGGACCCTGGAGCTGTGAAGCAATTGTGCTATCCACAAGGCTACCGTGCTGCCCCGTGGGGACTTGTGGGGAGAGAGGGAGTGGCCTCGATTTTCCGATCCTGCCCACAGTGGGACCCATCGCAGGTGGGTTTGGAAATTCCGAGAGGTGGCCAAACATCCATCCGCTTTGAGCAGGAATTTCCAGTCGCACTAGAAAACCCTAGCCAGAGTTAACGCTCTGAATCCAATGTGATTCTTCCTTGGTGTTGGAGAGAGATTGAAATGGGATGGTGTTGTGTCCCTCCACGAGACCCACGGGATGACCCCTGATCTCCCTGTAGGGTTCATGGAGTACGGGCTCCCCCGCTGTGGCGCAGAGGCTTGTTTATTCCCCAAGATAAAAGCCAGCCCAGGAAGGAGCCGGAATCTCGGGATGATCCCGGATGGGACTGGAGTGTTGCTAAGTTGCTGTATTTCCCAACTGTGAGTAGGAAGTAAAGTACTTTTTGTAACTCATTGGTTCGCGGCTCCGCATTGACTACAATAGATGGGTTTTATGTTGAAACTGGGGAGGGTCAAATGGAGCAAAATGGTTAGGATCTGGAATGTTCTGTCTGTGAGTGTGGTGGAGACAGATTCACACAGCGAGTGGTTAGGATCTGGAATGTACTGTCTGAGGGTGTGGTGGAGGCAGATTCACACAGCGAGTGGTTAGGTTCCGGAATGTTCTGTCTGTGAGTGTGGTGGAGACAGATTCACACAGCGAGTGGTTAGGATGTGGAATGTACAGTCTGTGAGTGTGGTGGAGACAGATTCACACAGCGAGTGGTTAGGATCTGGAATGTACTGTCTGTGCGTGTGTTGGAGGCAGATTCACACAGCGCGTGGTTAGGATCTGGAATGTTCTGTCTGTGAGTGTGGTGGAGGCAGATTCACACAGCGAGTGGTTAGGATCCGGAATGTACTGTCTGTGAGTGTGGTGGAGGCAGATTCACACAGAGAGTGGTTAGGTTCCGGAATGTTCTGTCTGTGAGTGTGTTGGAGGCAGATTCACACAGTGAGTGGTTAGGATGTGGAATGCACTGTCTGTGAGTGTGTTGGAGGCAGATTCACACAGAGAGTGGTTAGGTTCCGGAATGTTCTGTCTGTGAGTGTGTTGGAGGCAGATGCACACAGCGCGTGGTTAGGATCTGGAATGCACTGTCTGTGAGTGTGGTGGAGACAGATTCACACAGCGAATGGTTAGGATCTGGAATGTTCTGTCTGTGAGTGTGTTGGAGGCAGATTCACACAGCACGTGGTTAGGATCTGGAATGTACTGTCTGTGAGTGTGGTGGAGGCAGATTCACACAGCGAATGGTTAAGATCTGGGATGTACTGACTGAGGATGTGGTGGAGGCAGTTTCAATTGAGGCTGTCAAAATGACTTAGGCTGTTGTTTGAAGAGGAATAATTTTCAGGTTATAGATGCCAGTGTTATAGGTGCACTAGAAGAGCTTTGTTAGGGGCGTGACAAGTTCTGGGCTCATTGTCTTTGCACTATTCAATGCCTTCAGCCATTCCTTGGTATCACATGGAATGAATCGAATTGGCTGAAGATTGGTACTTCTGATGCTGGAGACCTCCAGAGAACGCTGGGATGGATAATCCACTCAACACTTCTGGCTGAAGATTATTATGAATGATTCAATCTAATTTTCTGCACGGATGTACTGGGCTCCCCCATCACTGAGGATGGGGATATTTGTGGAGCCTCCTCCTCGCTGCATTGTTTAATTGTCCACCACCATTCACGACAGGATGCGGCAGGATCGCAGAATTCAGACCTGATCTGATGATTGTGGAATCGCTTATCTTCATCTATCACTTGTGAAGACAGAATTTCATCTCCACAAGATGGAGAAAGGCAGAGAGGCTGAGATGTTTAAGGGGAGAATTCCAGGTCATGGAAGACATGGTCACCACTGGTGGAGTGATTAAAACAATGATTAACAGCAAGCTAATTGGAGAAATGCAAGTATTTGGGTAAGTTTTAGAGTTGAATGAAGTTGCAGGGATAGGAGGGGTAACTTCTCAACTCTGTAACTTGCTTTGGACTTTCCAAAGTTGGAGTTTTAGTTTAACCTGCTGGGAGTGCCAAGGTGATGTTCCTTCTCAGCACCTGGTGACATTGCAATTGGGGCCCTACAGCCACCTCAGCTGCCTTCACAATTCTTCAGTTGAAGATCACCTGAGTTGGGAAAGAGGCTACTTTCAACCGGGGGCCAATCTGTGTGATCCTCTGCCATTTTCACCAGCTGGGTTAAGTCAGAATTCATCTCTCAGTCTTAGCCACATCATCTCAGGACAACGACAATGCAATGGATTGATCGGCAGCCTTCCATCTGTGAGAGATGATGGAGTCATAATACTCGTCATTTAATAGAAGCAATTAAACTATTGTAGCATTTAATATTGGCAACTTAAACATCCCTCTTGTGGCTGTGCTTCCATGGAGTAGTCTACAGCTGTAGTTTTATCCTTGTTATCATACACTAATGCAGCACAGAGGAAGGCATTCCAATCCATGGTGATGAACTCTTCGAGAAAACTTTCCCAATCGTCTCACTTGCTGGCTCTCTCCCTGCAGCCCTGAAAACCAGGTCTAATTGTTCACATTGTGTTGGGCAGTAAAAGTTGGTTTCATTTTTTAACCACTCGCAAATTTGAGGAAGTTGTTTTTTAGTCATGCTAATAATGAAACACAGAACTAAAAGATAAAAAGTAACAGTTTCTGGTAAATGTAAAACCCGTCTGAGAACGTGACTTAGCTAATCCAATCACTCAACATTCTCTAATACAGCCAATCTTTTATTAAAATTTTTCAATTCAGAGACGATGATGTTGAAACAATCATGATTGTTTCTTGGTCATCATGGGTTCACGACCTGAAGGCAGGTGCTTGACTCAGTAATCTTCCCACCAACTCTCCTGTGCCAGTCCTTTAATTTGCCAATAACTTCCTTCAATTTCTAAGCCATCCAGCATTGATATTCTGTTCCGTTCTCTTCTTCCTTGAACCCTTCCCTCCAACCTCTCATCCAAGTCTGTTTCCTCTGAAGATGTGTCCTCCCAGTCACCTGCCCTTTTCCTAATTATATTCTTTGTTCATTCACTCTCCTCGACACGTCATCATTTTTTACTTTTTCTCTCTAACTGAACCTTTCCAATCTCCTCCAAACCCACATCTCAAAGCTATTTGGCAAGTTGACCTCCACTTTCCTAAGGTCCAGGTTTCGCATCAATACAAAACAACACTCTAAATCGAATTTGTTACAAGTCACGTTTCGAGTTTATTCAGCTTTCTGACCAGCAACCATTTCGCCTGACCAAAAACAACCTTCCTAATTGCCATCATGGTTCTTATTTCTTTGTTGCATTTTCCATCTGCAGATATTATGCTTCCGAAATACTGGAATTTTTGGATTTGTTCTCGTTCATATCCTTCTAGAAATGTTTATTTTTATTTTTCTAAGTAAGGGGCAATTTAGCGATGCCAACCCACCCACCTACCCTGCACATCTTTTTGGGTTGTGGGGGTGAGACCCACGCAGACACGGGGAGAATGTGCAAACTCCACACGGACAGTGACCGGGGCCAGGATCGAACCCGGGTCCTCGGCGCCATGAGGCAGCAGTGCTAACCACTGCACCACCGTGCTGCCCTCCTTTCCTTCTTTAAATATATTAATATTTCTTGGTCATTTTGCGACATGCAGCACTTTCGTTTTGCCAATATTCACTTCCATTCTAAATGTTACCTGCTGTTACTGATCTATCCATAGGTCATGTAATCCTTCCTCTGTGCTAGTTACAAGTGCTAGTCATCTGTAAATCTAACTGATGTCAACATTCATCCCTTCCAATCGCAACACCAGATTGTGTGTCTTCAAATACTTCTTTAATCATAGCTTCTGCAGACATTAAAGAGGACTGGCGATAGGCTGCACCCTTTTTGAACTCCGCTGTGAATTACGGATGGCTTTTGGCCCCCTAGCTACTCTCACTGTTGCTGTTTGTCCCATGTACAGATTTCTTGAAATTGTTTATCCAGTCTAATCCAATGTCTTTCCACGGTTTCAAATGCTTAATCTACTCAAAACTTTGAAGAATCAACAAAACAAACATGTTATTCGAGCAGATGTTGATATTGATTTCATTGGACCAGAAATACTCGTGAGATGAGAGTAGCAATAAATGAGATAAGAACTGGAAAAGTAGCTGGAGTTACATGAAAAACCCAGAGTTGGTCAGAAACATGGGCAAGAACTTCAATGTTCACTTGGCTGTGCAAAGATATTGAGAACAGACAGAGGACTTCATGCAGACCATAATGATCAGTCTTAAAAAAAAGCTAAGGCATTCCAATGCTCTGACCTACATACAATGACTAAAGGTTGTGTTTAGAATTGTAACGGAGTGGATGGAAAGAAGAACTACATTGGAGATGACCAGTTTAGATGCCAGAGATAAAAGAGGGATGAGACAAGCAGTCAACAAATATCAGGAGTAACTTTATTACTGAACCTGGCACAAATAAAAACAATGCTTCACATGCCATGTTATGTAAATAAAGCATGAATAGAAATCCAAAACTGCATGTATTTGCTATTTTGCTATTCAGTAATTCTGCTGAATCATAAAATGGCTGCTACATGTCACATGAATCACAAGATTGGCGCTCTGTTCTGGAAGTTTCTAAGAGAGACGATAAGATCAAAAGAGTTCCACTTGTATCCTTGTGGAATCTCACACACCAAGGTAAGGCCACATTTCATAGAGTCCGGGGAATCTCTACAGAGCAGAAGGAGGCCATTTGGCCCATCAAGACTGCACCGAAAGGGCACTCTACCTCGGCCCACTCCCCCACCTTATCCCCGTAACCCCACCTAGCCTGCACATCTTTGGGCTGTGGGAGGAAACTGGAGCACCCGGAGGAAACTCATATACACACGGGGAGAACTTGCAAACTCTACACAGACAGTGACCCAAGGCCGGAATTGAACCCAGGTCCCTAGCAGTGCTAACCACTGTGCCACAGTGTCGCCGACATTATAATCACAAAACTAGACAATTCACGGAAGAACTGACTCCCCCGGCCAGGATAATAACAAAGATAGAGACATTGAAACTCGTTATGCCTGAGGAAGTGTTAACAACCACCATTTGAATCCTGAGGGAAACAATGGATTTTTGCCAGAAGCACAGAAACTACTTGTGAAGCTGCAACTAATTCATTGAAAGGCAAGTAGCGTGACCCCATGTTCCTAGACTTTTTTATCATTTTAATGTTACATTTCTACCCTCACTGCTGCTTTAACAGTAACCGTAAAAAACGGCAGCAGCTCCAAGCTGAGCAAGCAGCCCGCTACCACCTCTTAACTCCTCAAAGCCTGTCTGATATTTAAAGTCTCTGATAATTGCCTGCCAAATGATTGAAGCACAGAAATCCCACCTTGCAGTGTTGTAAAGTGTTTCGGGGATTTTCGTGTTGTTGGGCAGGATTCCGCCTCCACTCCTCCCTCTAAAATTTCAGTCAAATGGAGAAACCCACATCTGCCCAAAACCGGGATCACACCGGGCGCCAGGCCCATTGCAAGTCAACGGTCCCACCCCACCGCCCAAAATGGGCTTCCTCATGGGAACCCTATTATTATGCAAAAACCTTTTTTTAATATCATTAGTGGGTTTGAACCCTAATTCTAAGGCCTCCTGCAATGTTTCAACCTCACCCAGGGAAAACTTCACCGAGCGGGCTTTGGTCCAGGTCTTGACAAGCGGAGACTTGGCGTGTTGGACCCCAGGAGGAATCAAGGAGGTAAATCCATTGCCCATGTGCCCCTCTGCCACTACCATGCTGCAGAAGGAGGGTACCCCACGGGTCCTGGGGTTTGGCTGGGCTCAGGCTGGGGGCAAGGGGTTCACCTGGGGACTCTCTCCCGGGATGGGGGTCTCATGGCTGGGCTGCTCCTACTAGAATTGGGAAAATTGAAGATCAATCTTGGCATGGCAATTTCAGGCAGCTGTCTGATCAATATCTTCGTTCTTGTCTGTGTGCTGTGAAGTGGCCTGGTCACTTTTAACTGCTCCGCCTGACAGCTACAGACAGATCAAACAGCTCATTATTGATACAAACCAGGAAATCTCAAGTACTTTCCCTTTCTCCACACTCAGTCCCATGCTGTTAACATTGCAGTTTTTTTCCAAGTCTCCTAGGATGCTCACAACCTTTGAAAAGCTTTGTTTTAATTCAATTTCATGGACCAGTATCTTTAACTAGCCTTTGATTGACAGCTTAATGGTTTTTGCATAGCAGGCAAGAGCTTTGCTTATTTATATTTTCCTTAAATTAATCTGAAGTAGCCCCCACTGATCCGAACCGCAATGTTTATAAACATCCTCGTTCTGCTTGACAGTTGCAAGCAACTTCAAAGCAGCTAAGTGCTTTCCGTTCCTGTTTTTTAATCATAGTGTTTATAAATATTTTCTCTACCCCCCCCCCCCCACAGCATTCATGTAAATGTGTGTGTGTGTGAGGTTACAAACCCCACCATCACCGACCACAGCACAGCCCCCCGCCCCCCCGGCCCAGTCTGAATGTGAATAATCCAACCTTCTCTATTAATCAGAATGCAAATTTGCTGTGAGTTATTATTAAATTGGGTCAAAGACATTGGAGAAACACGCTCACTGACTACTCTTAAAAATAATCCAAAAATACCTCTCCTTAAGGACAGATGGGGAGAGGATAAAGAACACAGAACATACAGTGCAGAAGGAGGCCATTCGGCCCATTGAGTCAGCACCAACCCACTTAAGCCCTCACTTCCATCCTATCCCTGTAACCCAATAACCCCTCCTAACCTTTTTGGACACTAAGGGCAATTCAGCTTGGCCAATCCACCTAACCTGCACGTCTTTGGACTGTGGGAGGAAACTGGAGCATCCGGAGGAAACCCACGCAGACACGGGGAGAACGTGCAGACTCCGCACAGTCAGTGACCCAGCGGGGAATCGAACCTGGGACCCTGGCGCTGTGAAGCCACAATGCTAACCACTTGTGCTACCATCCTGCCCTCTAGTTTAGTTTAGTTCCTCTGTCTATTGTCTGTATCACTATCATTCATTAAATTAAACTGAGAATTATAGAATCATAGACTCCCTACTGTACAGAAGGAGGCTAATTGGCCCATTGAGTCCACACTGGCCTTGGAAAGAGCACCCTCCCCAAGCCCACACCTCCACCCCATCCCCGTAACCCAGTAACCCCACCTAACCTTTTTGGACACTAAGGATAATTTATCATGGCCAATCCACCTAATCTGCACATCTTTGGACTGTGGGAGGAAACCGGAGCACCCGGAGGAAACCCACACAGACACAGGGAGAAAATGCAAACTCCACAGAGACAGTCACCTGAGGCTGGAATTGAACCCAGGACCCTGGAGCTGTGAGGCAGCAGTGCTAACCACTGTGCCACCATGCCGCCATAAACATAAACTTAATAAACATATTAAATTGTTTTCTGTTGAAACTTTCAGCAGCGTTCTCCTTTATATTTTCAATTTTGATTCTCTAAGCTTCCTCATACACAATAATAATCTTTATTAGTGTCGCAAGTAGGCTGACATTAACATTGCAATGAAGTTACTGTGAAAATAAGTTTCAGTTCTAACTTTTAGTTCAGGTTTGACATTGTTTCCTAATCCATTCTCGCATTCTGATCGCCTTTTCAAGGAGAATATTTAAAACACTTGTTTCCTGTTCACCTCTATGCCCCGAGTCAGAAGCAAATGATGAAAAGATTCGCAATGAAAAGGAAAATAGGCTGGTTGTGCATCTGGGAAGAGGACAAAGAGGTAGGGGTGGAATTTCCCCACGGGGTTCCTTTGATTTCCAAATGTAGCTTTGGGGCATCTCGAGAGAGATGGTGTGATTGGCTGCTGTCTCTGCTTTCCACCAAAGCGGCAGTGGGAAGTCCAGAGAAATTCTCCCCGGTGTTGTTTTCAATGGAGATGTGGGCCAAAAATTCAACTTCACAGAATCACAGAATTCTACAGCACAGAATGATGCCTGTGCCAGCTCCTCCAATTACTCACCCCCCCTCTGTTTATTCCCCATAGATCGGGAAATATTTGCCTGCCATTACTTATCCAATTCCTTTTTGAAAGTTACGACTGAATTTACTTCCAGCGTCCTTTCAGGCAGCACATTCCAGATCACAGTAACTGGTTCGCTGTGTAAATATTTATTGATACCCAGGCTTCTGTCATAGCTGGATATTAACAATGAAGGTAGTAACAACAATTTTTTGAACATTTGCTTTGATACAAAAGGAGAGGAAGACCTTATCGCTAATCTCAGGCCATCTCAACGAGCTCCCGTTGACATAGCTGACGACACCATTTCTTCTTCCTGCATCTTTCACACAAAATCAGAACCAAGCGAATTGTCTCGTGCAATAATTAATTCTTTGCCAAAACCTCAAAATTAGACAACTCTTTATTCTCTTCAATATTTACTCATTCCTATCAGCCTTTCAACTGCTACTGTTAGCTGAACGTAGACTTGGAGTCACATTTGGAGTTGTTAGTAGGTGTGTAGCCATCGCATTGCACTGTTGGCTAAAAGAATACATCTGTATTCAGAGTCCGTACGATTCTGTACACGAAAACTGATTTAATATTTAATAATTCTGTGATGGTGAAGTCAAATAATTGCATAGATACAAAAAGCATCAACATTTACTTTTAATAGAGTGCTCCATTGCCCCAAAGGAGACTTTGTCATATTCTTAAAACAATGAGATTATGTTCAATGATATTTTAAATTAATTCTTAATCAAGTCGTTGTAGCTTCATATTTTAACCTTTACATATGATCAGGCGTTTGTTGTATTAATGAATAAGAAAGAATACCGACAATTAAAAAAATATTATAGATTCAAAATACAATCATTTTAATTGTTTCATTTTTCATACTTTAGTTATTTAATCGTTAGGCAATAACTTTGTTTTTTCATCTCCAATGTTCACAGAATCAATGAATTTACAATACAGAAGGAGGCCATTTGGCCCATCGAGTCTGCACCGGTCCTTGGACCATCATCCCTGTACCAAAAAAAAGCCAAGCAGCGTGCCTTAATGACTATCGTCCAGTGACTCTGACATCCATCATCATGAGGTGCTTCGAAAGGTTAGTCATGGCACGAATCAACTCCAGCCTCCCGGATTGCCTTGATCCACTACAGTTCGCCTACCGCTGCAACAGGTCCACAGCAGATGCCATCTCCATGGCCCTGCACTCTACCCTGGAACACCTAGATAACAAAGACTATCTCAGACTCCTATTTATCGACTACAGCTCAGCCTTCAACACCATCATTCCTACGAAACTCATCTCCAAACTCCGTGGCCTTGGCCTTGGCTCCTCCCTCTGCGACTGGATCCTGAACTTTCTAACCCGCAGGCCACAATCAGTAAAGATAGGCAACAACACCTCCTCCACGATCATCCTCAACACCGATGCTCCACAAGGCTGTGTCCTCAGCCCCCTACTATACTCCTTACACACCCCTCCAATTCGAGACTTGGATTTTCCAGTCCCGCCTGTGGAGAGTGTAATGGCGGGTGGGGGGGGGGACAATACGATGGGAGCTGAAAATTCAGTTTCCCTCTAATATAAAGTGATGGTGGGAACGTACGCTCCCACCGATCATGGGGGGCCACCAGTCCTGACGGAGGCCGGCATGTTGCTGTTTTACATCCACTCAATGTGAAGCAGATGAAGCCCCAACCAGCATTGCCCAACCACACCCTCCCATCACCAGTGGGAGATCATACCGATCTGGAACATGTCTGGTTCAACATAACGTGGACATGTCGGGACTGTCCTGGAAGAAAGCTCTGGGCAGTTTGTGGCGAGTGGAAGATGGGGACCTCCAGAGATCGTGGGTCCTTGAGCAGCACTTACAGCAGTGGGTGGACCATCCATCACGTGGTGCTTTGTACTGCAGGAGATTCCAGGATGTGGATCTTCACTCTGCAGCGATTCCAGGGTGTGGATCTCACTCTGCAGAGATTCCAGGATGTGGATCTCACTCTGCAGAGATTCCAGGATGTGGATCTTCACTCTGCAGAGATGCCAGGGTGTGGATCTCACTCTGCAGCGATTCCAGGATGTGGATCTCACTCTGCAGAGATTCCAGGATGTGGATCTCACTCTGCAGAGATTCCAGGATGTGGATCTTCACTCTGCAGAGATGCCAGGGTGTGGATCTCACTCTGCAGAGATTCCAGGATGTGGATCTCACTCTGCAGTGATTCCAGGATGTGGATCTCACTCTGCAGAGATTCCAGGATGTGGATCTCACTCTGCAGAGATTCCAGGGTGTGGATCTCACTCTGCAGAGATTCCAGGATGTGGATCTCACTCTGCAGAGATGCCAGGATGTGGATCTCACTCTGCAGCGATTCCAGGATGTGGATCTCACTCTGCAGAGATTCCAGGATGTGGATCTCACTCTGCAGAGATGCCAGGATGTGGATCTTCATTCTGCAGAGATTCCAGGATGTGGATCTCACTCTGCAGCGATTCCAGGATGTGGATCTTCACTCTGGAGCGATTCCAGGATGTGGATCTCACTCTGCAGAGATTCCAGGATGTGGATCTCACTCTGCAGAGATGCCAGGATGTGGATCTCACTCTGCAGCAATTCCAGGATGTGGATCTTCACTCTGCAGAGATCCCAGGATGTGGATCTCACTCTACAGAGATGCCTGGATGTGGATCTTCATTCTGCAGAGGTTCCAGGATGTGGATCTCACTCTGCAGAGATTCCAGGATGTGGATCTCACTCTGCAGAGATTCCAGGATGTGGATCTCACTCTACAGAGATTCCAGGATGTGGATCTTCACGCTGCAGAGATGCCAGGATGTGGATCTCACTCTACAGAGATTCCAGGATGTGGATCTCACTCTGCAGAGATGCCAGGATGTGGATCTCACTCTGCAGAGATTCCAGGATGTGGATCTCACTCTGCAGCGATTCCAGGATGTGGATCTTCACTCTGCAGAGATTCCAGGATGTGGATCTCACTCTGCAGAGATTCCAGGATGTGGATCTTCATTCTGCAGAGATTCCAGGATGTGGATCTCACTCTGCAGCGATTCCAGGATGTGGATCTTCACTCTGCAGCGATTCCAGGATGTGGATCTCACTCTGCAGAGATTCCAGGATGTGGATCTCACTCTACAGAGATGCCTGGATGTGGATCTTCATTCTGCAGAGATGCCAGGATGTGGATCTCACTCTGCAGAGATGCCAGGATGTGGATCTCACTCTGCAGAGATTCCAGGATGTGGATCTCACTCTGCAGCGATTCCAGGATGTGGATCTCACTCTGCAGAGATGCCAGGATGTGGATCTTCACTCTGCAGTGATTCCAGGATGTGGATCTTCACTCTGCAGTGATTCCAGGATGTGGACCTCACTCTGCAGAGATTCCAGGATGTGGATCTCACTCTGCAGAGATTCCAGGATGTGGATCTTCACTCTGCAGAGATTCCAGGATGTGGATCTCACTCTGCAGAGATCCCAGGATGTGGATCTTCACTCTGCAGCGATTCCAGGATGTGGATCTTCACTCTGCAGAGATTCCAGAATGTGGATCTCACTCTGCAGAGATTCCAGGATGTGGATCTCACTCTGCAGAGATTCCAGGATGTGGATCTCACTCTGCAGAGATTCCAGGATGTGGATCTCACTCTGCAGCAGATTCCAGGATGTGGATCTCACTCTGCAGCGATTCCAGGATGTGGATCTTCACTCTGCAGAGATGCCAGGTGTGGATCTCACTCTGCAGCGATTCCAGGATGTGGATCTCACTCTGCAGCAGATTCCAGGATGTGGATCTCACTCTGCAGAGATTCCAGGATGTGGATCTCACTCTGCAGAGATTCCAGTATGTGGATCTCACTCTGCAGAGATTCCAGGATGTGGATCTCACTCTGCAGCAGATTCCAGGATGTTGATCTCACTCTGCAGAGAAACCAGGGTGTGGATCTCACTCTGCAGCGATTCCAGGATGTGGATCTTCACTCTGCAGAGATCCCAGAATGTGGATCTCACTCTACAGAAGAACTTGTTGTTGAAGGTGAAGACATTGTGATCCAGAATGAAACGGATGATCCTGGATCACAACGTCTTCATTTTCGACAACAAGTTCTTCATCCAGACGCACGGAACAGCCATGGGGACCAAAGTCGTACCTCAATACGCCAACATCTTCATGCACATGTTCGAACAGGACCTCCTCACCGCACAGGACCTTCAACCTACGTTATACACCAGATACATCGATGACATTTTTTTCCTTTGGACCCACGGCAAAGAATCACTGAAACGACTACACGATGACATCAGTAAGTTCCATCCCACCATCAGACTCATGATGGACTATGCCCCAAAATCGGTTGCATTCTTGGACATACTCATCTCCATCAAGGGCGGTCACCTCAGCACTTCGCTTTACCGCAAGCCCACAGATAACCTCACGATGCTCCACTTCTCCAGTTTCCACCCTAAACACATTAAAGAAGCCATCCCCTATGGACAAGCCCTCCGTATACACAGGATCTGCTCAGACGAGGAGGAGCGTAAGAGACATCTACAGATGCTGAAAGACATCCTCGTAAGAACGGGATATGGCGCTCAACTCATCGATCAACAGTTCCAACGCGCCACAGCAAAAAACCATACCAACCTCCTCAGAAGACAAACACAGGACACAACTGACAGAGTAGCCGTCATCGTCCAGTGCTTACCCGGAGCAGAGAAACCACAACATCTTCTTCGCAGCCTTCAACATGTCATCGATGAAGACGAACATCTTGCCAAGGGCGTCCCCACACCCCCACTACTTACCTTCAAACAACCGCACAACCTCAAACAGATCATTGTTTGCAGCAAACTATTATCCAGCCTCCAGAACAGTGACCACGACACCACACAACCCTGCCATGGCAATCTCTGCAAGCCGTGCCAGATCATCGACATGGGTACCACCATTACACGTGAGAACACTACCCACTAGGTACGCGGTACATACTCATGCGACTCGGCCAACATTCTCTACCTCATACGCTGCAGGAAAGGATGTCCCGAAGCGTGGTACATTGGCGAGACCATGCAGACCCTGCGACAACGGGTGAACGGACATCGCGCGGCAAGGCAGGAATGTTCCCTTCCAGTCGGGGAACACTTCAGCAGTCAAGGGCATTCAACCTCTGATCTTCGGGTAAACATTCTCCAAGCCGGCCTTCAGGACATGCGACAACGCAGAATCGCCGAGCAGAAACTTATAGCCACGTTCCGCACACAGGAGTACGGCCTCAACGGGGACCTTGGATTCATGTCTCATTACATTCACCCCCCACCATCTTGCCTGAGCTTGCAAAATCCTACCAACTGTCCTGGCTTGAGACAATTCACACCTCTTTAATCTGGGATTACCTCTCTCTCCAGTCGGGACCTGTAAAGACTTAATTTCCTGCAAATACTCGCAGTCACAATATCGTCTTGCATCTTTGACTTTGTCAATATATGTGGTTATGGAACCCACCTCTTCACTCACCTGCGGAAGGAGCAGTGTTCCGAAAGCCAGTGATTCGAAACAAACCTGTTGGACTTTAACCTGGTGTTGTAAGACTTCTTACTGTGCTCACCCCAGTCCAATGCCGGCATCTCCACACTATGTTTTTCATGTATGGAACAATCTGCCTGGACTGTACGCAGAGCATTACTTTTCACTGTACCTCAGTACACATGACAATAAATCTAAATTTAATGTCAAAGTGAACGGAGATCGCAGAGAGTTTAAATTAGACCCAGGAGCAGGGGTTTCTGTTTTATGAGATGAAGTCAAATGGCTCAAACAGATTAGATTACAACCCTTATCTATTATATTACAGGGTCCTGAGTCACTATATTAAAAGTGAAAAATCATCTTTTGGCAATGCTGAAACATAAAGATCAAGAAATTGTCAAACCTATCATTCAAAATCAAGAATGTTCTTTACTAAGCAGAACGACAAGCCTAAAATTTAAATTAATCTGTGAGATAGATGAAGTTGTTGCTGAGAATTACAGCATTATATTCCCAAATATTTTCCCAGAATTGTTTACAGGCCATGGGAAAGTAAAGTCGGAGTGCCAGATCACCCCCAGCAGCTGAGAATGGTCCATTGGGTCTCTTTACACCGAGGACAAAGGTCAATGTCGAAAAGGTGCAGCAGCAAGGGGTTAGCTCAATGGTCACCACGACAACAAAATGGTTATCAGGTATGGTTACTGAACCCAAATCAAGTGGCTCTCGAAGAATCTGCGTGGATTTAACGCAAGTAAAGATAATCAGTGAACAGTGAGATCCAGTTTAGGAGCGACGAGCAAAACGAGCCCCGAACAGCTTATTCAGCAAACTGGATTTTGCAGCTGTCTCTGGAACAAGAATCCGGATTGTTGATTAGTTAGAACACCATTACTGTTTCTTTTTCTTATAAATTCAGAGTACCCAATTCATTTCTTTTCCAATTAAGGGGCAATTTAGCGTGGCCAATCCACCTACCCTGCACATCTTTGGGTTGTGGGGTTAAGATCAACGCAGACACGGGGGAGAATGTGCAAACTCCACACGGACAGTGATCCGAGGTCAGGATCGACCCCGGGTCCTCAGCGCCGTGAGGCAGCAGTGCTAACCACTGCGCCACTATGCTGCCCATCATTACTTTTTCAATCTATTGTCCTTTCACGGCGCTCCAGAAATCTTTTGAAAGAACAATATCTAACATTTTGGAAGACACGGAAGGAGTGATATGCCATATGGCCGACATACTTATACATGGATCCAGGTGAGAAGATCATGATCGCCGAGTTGGAGGTGTCCTGAAGGTCCTGCCGGGCGGAGCCTGGCCGAACATTGAGTAAAGAGTGTGAATTTGCCAAACCCAGCTTTCTAGGTCATAGTGCAAGCCATTGACATCACAGCTGACTGACAAAAAATGCACGTTCTAATAGAATTTCTGCAACTCAGGAATGTAACTGAGTTCCAAAGGTGCCTCAGAAAGCTGAACTAAGTAAGCAAGTTCCTATTGTAGTACACGGGCCAATGAGCCCCTGAGATAGCTTTTGAGACAAGGTCAACAGTAGTACTGGAATGTGGAGCAGCAAAATGCTTTTGAAAGGATTAAACAAGTTTTAACCTTTTCTGAAATTATGACTCAGATTAATGGCTATAACATCAGCAGATGTATTGTCTAAAAGCCTGGGGAAAGTATTATTTCAAGTGCAGAGAGGCGGCGAATGTAGACCAGTCTACTCTGACTCTCGATCACTAACAGAAACCTCACAATGATAGTCCATGGCTGAAAAAGCTCAGGCAGCAACTTTGGGCGTAAATAATTCCAGACAATGTTATGGGATTACGTTTCAAAATTGAGACAGACCATAAACAATGAGTCAGCCTTCTGAATGAGAAAGAAATTGCAAAGATGCTGGCAAGAATCCAGCGGTCAGATTAATATTAATGAGATACGACTCCATCGCGGAGTACGTGCAAGGCATCTGTCAAACAACAGAGGATGCACTGTCCAGAATACCATCAGAAAGAACCGAACAGGAGGATTGGAGCGTCATCAAGGAGTTTGAAACATATACATCCTTAATCACTCAGCACATAGCAGCACCTGCAAGTTGCAGGAAATGAAGCAACCCCCAAAATATCTTTAAATCTGAGAGTATTGAGTGGAAGACTGGCCAGACCATATGCCCAGTAATCTGATACTATGTCAATACTTTGAACAGCACAAGAACCTCACTGTTATTGATGACTTGCTAGTATTCAACAAGAGAATAGTCATACCTTATATGGAATTCCTACCCCTGTGGAAAGCAAGCGGATTTGTTTCCGCAGACGGAAAACCCCTCCCTTCAGCCCCATTGCTCCGCCACATTTTAGAAAAAGCACAGAACAGGACATTTGGAATTGTTAAAGTTCGAAGTCACCACCGTTCCTCCCCCCCTGGAAATGTAAAAGCCGACGCACTGGCAAAAGCAGGTTCCAGGCATGGATATTTTTGGACACCCCCCGAAAGTGCACCAGTGAATGCAGTTCAGGTCTCGCAGACTAATATCGAGGATTTAGTGCAGGCCCAGAAACAGGATAACAATCTCAGGGAGATTTTGAAAGGAATATTTACGGTACCTTAAGATAGATTTAAAAATGCACTGACCACACATGACGGTGTGGTGTTTAAAGACACCCTTTATGTGGTTCCTGAACAGGACAGGAATCAGCTCATTTGTTTGTTCCATGACAGTCATGGGCATCAAGGAATTGATCCCACTACAGCCCACCTCAGGCAGCTCTGTTGGTGGCCAAGTTTAAAGGAAGATGTAACGCACTACGTTGAGAATTGCCTTATCTGTGCCCAGAACAATCCGGACAGATATGCAAAGAAGGCTCAGCTTAGTCACATCGACCCCGTTAATGGCCCCTGGACTAACCTCCAGATCGATTTTATAGGACCATTGCCTTCTTGCAGGAATGGTTACAAATACGTATTAGTCATCATAGACACGTTTACGAAATGGGTAGAGGCATTCCCATCCAGAACGAACACGGCAAAGACCACAGCCAAGATCTTAACCCACCACATCTTTACGAGATGGGGACTCCCCCGCAGCATTGAATCCGACCAAGGATCCCATTTTACTGGACGTGTCATGAAGAACGTCCTCACGATATTTGGCATTACCCAAAAATTCCACATCGCATACCACCCCCAGTCAAGTGGTATCGTGGAGCGCAAGAATCGGACCCTAAAAGCTACCCTCTGAAAAATGGTCCAACAAAACAACACCACTTGGGATTCAGTCCTCCCTTTTGCGCTGATGTTTTTGAGAAATACTGTCTCAACTTCCACAGGTTACACCCCACACACTCTCATGACCGGACGCCCCATGAAGGGCACAGAATTTTTATTAGGATTGGACTTGACCAGCCCCGAAGTGACGGCCCTCACACACAAGAACACAGTAAAACAACTAGTTGAGAATGTAAAAATGGCTCAGCTAGCAGCCGCAGTAAGATTAGGCACAAGGAAGAAACAGAGCAAGGCCTGTTTCGACAAGACAGTGCACGCGACTGAGTTTGAGGTAGGACAGCAGGTCATGCTCTCAATTTACAACCCCAGCACATTCCTGTCACCGAAGTATTCGGGCCCGTACCCCATTGCGGACAAAGTAAGCCCCTCCCTCTATAAAATTAAGTACCCCAACGTAAAGACTGCGTGGTTCCATATTAACCAGCTTAAGGCATATGGCCCACAGTCCAACCACACACATCACGTCATGCTCGACGCAGCAGACCATGCCCCGCCCACAGCCAACGTATCCCTACCCTCCCCCAACACGCCCACCACATCCACGGACTCACCCTTGACTCCACCCACGACCTCTAGACTCCGCCCCGGAACGCCCACAGACAGCAGCAGCAGCGACAGCGACTGTGACTCAGACAATAACCACAGCACGCCTCCCTACTATCCCCAGGCAACAGAACCCACACCCAGCGAATCTGACCACGATTCGAGTGATCCCTTCCTCATCACATTCCCCAACAAACACCACTGCCCTACAATGACGATTCCGTCCCCACAGAACTAGACACCACCTTTTGGCACCGCGATAATTCATTCAGGCTCATCCGGAACGACGAGATGGACCCAAAATCGCACCATGCAGCCCTATCAGCCCTTATACATTCGAGAGCATGGCATCCGGGAGAAGATGACGACTTTGAGTCTGACTCCCAAAGCGAGAACCCCTTTGCGACCCTGTTCGCAACCGATAACTAAGGTGTCCAGATGATGTTTTAAAAAGGAACCGCTTGGGAGAAAACGGTGTCCTTTCTGATGGAACCTGCAGCATGTTGTTTAATGTTGTTTGTTACTGTTAGTATTAAATGTTGTTTTTAACATCGGAATTTTATTTTGCAGCCGAAACCTTTGAGAACTTGCCAGCACGCTCATCGGCCGAATCCGCTGAGAGCTTGCCAGCCCCCGTTCATAACTGCTCTTCTGGTTCGAAGGTAGAACCAATACGGCAACCCCCCACGATGACTACATTTTTGCCCGTTCTTGCCGGTTGCTCAGGCAGTGGAGAAACGGCATTGGTCCCCGCCCTGCTTGAGGAGCCCCCTCTGGTCAACTACACTCGGGTAGAGCACACATGGCATTGGTCGCCGTCCTACCCGGGGATTGCATCCAATTCTTACCCGTCGCAGCCCATACGCACCTCATTTCGGCACTCTTGGTTCAAAAAGGTTTATTTTGTTTTCGGGCGACCCTTAGGTTGCCATCCCTATGCTATTTGGATGGTAAATCGCACAGCCTGCGAGACGGCTCGCACTGTTTCAGTATTTTTTAAGTGTATCTTGTCCTGAATATTCGTTTTTTTTTTAAAATGAGGGAGTCACACATGGTAAATTGTAAAGGGAGAATTGGCACGAAAGGACAGACATACTAACAGACGAGATATTAACCAAGATAGTAACAGACACTATGCTTGATCCCACAGAACTCCAGAAGCTCCAGGAAAAAAGACGAATCGGAAAGGAAGAGAAGAGAAAGAAGAAGACAACAATGGAGACGGCATATGTGTTTTTCGTCATAATGTGTACCCGGTTGCACGCGAACGCGAACCCCTTGACCCCAACCCCCCCCCCCCCCCCCCCCCAGCCGTTAATGATTCACTTCCCCATAGCACCCAGAGCCCAGTAACAGGCAACACCACACCATCATGGTGTGATAAGCTCATAACGTGATACCCCCTTTCCTACGTAGTCGAATCTCTATCAGTGTTGGCGATACTCTGCAGCATCGTGCAGACTATCCGCATGAGGAAATGGAGAAGGAGAGACTACCGTGCTCGCACCCCGGTATACAGAATAAGATCCCCTATGTTCAGTTATCCCCAGGACCCCGAACCCCTCGATCTATAATAAAGGACATTCGTTTGCGTTCTTCTGTAAATAAAGAAATGGAAATGTTGTACACCCCTGTGCTTGACTGCCAAGCCAGGAAAAATGTAAATGCTGCTATTATTTTGTATTGTTTAGGAAGTTAATATGACTGAATGTTTAATGAGTGTAGTTTATTGAGGACAGTTAGAGGTACCGTTTTTTAAAATTTTGTAATGCATGTCCCTGTTTTGACATAGCGCCACTTAGAAATTGTTAGTTAAAATTTTTCTTGCATAGTTATGGTCAGTGTAGAGGCCATAGAAGAGTGCTCACCGGGTCAGGGAATGAAGACAACGCAGTTATGTGATCCTTCACACTTCGCGTTCGGGATCACAAGGAGGGTGTGTAGCCACCTGGGTTGGCCACTTCCCAACTTAAAATGGAGAACCGCAAAGGCTGAAGGGAAATTCAGCCAACACAGGCAAAGACTAGCAAGTGCAGAAATCATGTATACTGAAACCTGCAAAACAGTCAGACAGCCCTGAAACCAGCAGCCATCTGCATAGTAATACAGCAGCCATCTGTATAGTAATGAGCGATTCCAAGGCAAATGGCAACAGTTAAGGTGAATAAAGCCAAGCCAGACTCCTTGGCGCCAGCAGGAGCCAAGCCAAAGGAAGGCCAACGGACATTTAGGGACCGCCCAACGATCAGGGAACAACTCCAGTATTGGAGAAATCGATCCAAGTGATCGAAACGCAGTCCAATCATGAAGGGCGGGAAGCCCCTGGGGACTATAAAGTAAAGCCCCCAAGTTCAAATCGTTCTTCTTGACAGGGTCACTCAGCAACGCAAAGCAACCCCTGAGAGTGAACTGTCCAGCGGCCGCCAACCAAGTAAGTCTCAAGTCAACGCTCGCTACGAGATAGGCGCTCCTAGCTACCAGTCCATACCAGCTTTGAATCCCGCAGACTCAGGGCCTGAACGAAAGGCCATTTGTTCCCCTGACCTGGTGGGCCAGTTCCGAAGCTAAGTATAGGCCTTTTAGTGATAGAAATAGTCTAGAAAGTAGAGTTTATGCATGAGTATCATGCATAATTTTATATGTCTCAATAGGATCCACCCGCATCCTTCCAAAGATTTTAATCTGCATATCGATTGGTTTAACCGGGTTGGTAAAGGCAGCCTTGAGGAGGAGTTTATAGAATGTGCCCGGGATAATTTCCTGGAACAGTATGTAATGGAACCTACAAGGGAACAAGCGGTCCTAGATCTGGTCCTCAATAATGAGGCAGGATTGATTAATGATCTCATAGTTTGGGATCCTCTTTCAAGGAGCGACCACAATATGGTGGGATTTAAAATACAGTTGGAGGATGACAAGGTAATCAAACACGAGTGTTTTGTGCTTAAACAAAGGCGATTACAATGGGATGAGAGAAGAACTAGCTAAGGTAGACTGGGAGCAAAGACTTCATTGTGAAGCAGTTGAGGAACAGTGGAGAACCTTCCGAGCAATCTTTCACAGTGTTCAGAAAAGGTTCATACCGACAAAAAGAAAGACGGTAGAAAGGGGAAAAATCGACCGTGGATATCTAAGGAGGTGAGGGAGAGTATCAAATTGAAGGAAAAAACATACAAAGTGGCAAAAATTAGTGGGAGACTACAGGACTGGGAAGTCTTTAGGGGACAACAGAAAGCTACTAAAAAAGCCATAAAGAAGAGTAAGGTAGACTATGAAAGTAAACTGGCTCAGAACATAAAAGCAGAGAGTAAAAGCTTCTACAAATATATAAGACAAGAAAGAGTGGCTAAGGTAAATATTGGTCCTTTGGAAGATGAGAAGGGAGATTTAATAATAGGAGACAGGGAAATGGCTGAGGAGCTGAACAGGTTTTTGGGGTCAGTCTTCACAGTGGAGGACACAAATAACATGCCATTGACTGATGGAAATAAAGATATGATAGGTGAGGACCTTGAGATGATTGTAATCACTAAGGAGGCAGTATTGGGCAAGCTAATGGGGCTCAAGGTAGACAAGTCTCCTGGCCCTGATGGGATGCATCCCAGAGTGTTAAAAGAGATGGCTAGGGAAATTGTAAACGCACTAGTGATAATTTATCAAAATTCACTAGACTCTGGGGTAGTCCCAGAGGATTGGAAAGTAGCAAACGTGACACCACTGTTTAAAAAAGGAGGTCGGCAGAAAGCGGGTAATTATAGGCCGGTAAGCTTAACTTCGGTTGTAGGGAAAATGCTGGAATCTATCATTAAGGAGGAAATAGCGGGGCACCTGGAGGGAAATTGTCCCATTGGGCAGACGCAGCATGGGTTCACAAAGGGTAGGTCGTGTCTGACAAATTTGGTAGAATTTTTTGAGGACCTTACCAGTGCAGTAGATAACGGGGAGCCAATGGATGTGGTATATCTGGATTTCCAGAAAGCCTTTGACAAGGTGCCACACAAAAGGTTGCTGCATAAACTAAAGATGCATGGCATTGAGGGTAAAGTGGTAGCATGGGTGGAGGATTGGTTAACTAACAGAAAGCAGAGAGTGGGGATAAATGGGTGTTTCTCTGGTTGGCAACCTGTAACTAGTGGGGTCCCTCAAGGATCAGTGTTGGGCCCGCAGTTGTTCACAATTTACATAGACGATTTGGAGTTGGGGACCAAGTGCAATGTGTCAAAGTTTGCAGATGACACTAAGATGAGTGGTAAAGCAAAAAGTGCAGAGGATACCAGAAATCTGCAGAAGGATTTGGATAGGTTAGGTGAATGGGCTAGATGGAATTCAATGTTGCCAAGTGTGAGGCTATCCATTTTGGGAGGAATAACAGCAGAATGGATTATTATTTAAACGGTAAGATGTTAAAACATGCTGCTGTGCAGAGGGACCTGGGTGTGCTGGTGCACGAGTCGCAAAAAGTTGGTGTGCAGGTGCAACAGGTGATTAAGAAGGCTAATCGAGTTTTGTCTTTCATTGCTAGAGGGATGGAGTTCAAGACTAGTGAGGTTATGCTGCAATTGTATAGGGTGTTGGTGAGGCCGCATCTGGAGTATTTGTGTTCAGTTTTGGTCTCCTTGCCTGAGAAAGGACATATTGGCACTGGAGGGAGTGCAGAGGAGATTCACTAGGATGATCCCAGAGTTGAGGGGATTAGATTATGACGAGAGGTTGAGTAGACTGGGACTGTACTCATTGGAGTTTAGAAGTACGCGGGGGGATCTTATTGAGACATATAAAATTATGAAGGGAATAGATAGGATAGATGCGGGCAGGTTGTTTCCACTGGTCGGGGAAAGCAGAACTAGGGGTCATAGCCTCAAAATAAGGGGAGGTAGATTTAGGACGGAGTGTAGGAGGAACTTCTTCACCCAAAGGGTTGTGAATCTCTGGAATTCCTTGCCCAGTGAAGCAGTAGAGGCTCCTTCATTAAATGTTTTTAAGATAAAGATAGATAGTTTTTTGAAGAATAAAGGGATTAAGGGTTATGGTGTTCGGGCCGGAGAGTGGAGCTGAGTCCACAAAGATCAGCCATGATCTCATTAAATGGTGGAGCAGGCTCGAGGGGCCAGATGGCCTACTCCTGTTCCTAGTTCTTATGTTCTTATGTAGTAGTGATTTACTGTGTATAATAAATGTGTTTTGATTTGAATCTTACTAATTGCTGTGTTGAGTTATTGATCATTACTTGAACATGAAGCTCGTGGTGGTATCATAAAGCTACCTGGCAACTCTAGAGCAAAGGTTAAACAAACAGAGCAAATTACGAATTAAGAGACAACCAAAAGTTAGCAACAGTGGAGACTTTGATCCATTAAAAATAATGGAGATGGATTTCAGACAAGGCAATGAAGATCCCAATCTGCATCTCATCCCACAGGTATTGACAGGAGAAATTCACTTCTCGCTTTTTTACATTTAATTTAATGCATAGAACAATTGGCTTCAATGTTTTAAGATTAATTATTTTAATGAGCAGCATGAGAAAATTCTTTCCATGAAGATTAAGGAGCAGCTGGAGATTTTCACTGCTGAACATGGGGAGCAAAGAAGATGTTTCAAAATGAAGGCTTGTGATTATCAGAGAGACGAATGTCGGCATTCATTCACATCAAATACAATCCATCATTTAACACAGGAATACAATTATTTAATAAAATATGAGGAAGCACAAATCTTTTGTTAAATGCCGAAGATTAATGTTTCGAACTGGTTTCCAAACTCCCAGAGGAGGAAATGGCATTTGAAAAGAAACTCTGTGAGCAGAGTATTCTCATTTTTTGTGTCAATCCAGGCGGGAAACGCCATGTACTCCCTCCCGTCAGTTCCACTGCCAGCTTCTCCCATTGTCTCTTTTGAAACTTAGTCCAAACAAATGGTGGAGATGGGTCTCATGGTGCCACTCTGGCAGGACTGCTCCATCAGTAAACCTCATGCCCCATTGCCTGCTAAAAGCTTTCTGATTGGCAGGCTGAAGCAGTTTCAAAGGGGAGATTCGGATTGTTTATTTATAAAGCTCCGCAGGGATCCATTAACTCAGGGGAGCAGCTGGTTTCCGAACCACAGTTTTTTTAATGAGTCTGACTCTTTGTTCTCAAGTGCTTCCTAGAAAGTGCAGGAGCACATAAAATTGAATGTAAGCAGTGCAGATCAAAGCGTTCAGCCTTCCAAGCATACAAACAGACGTCTATACTTTAAAGGGGAATGGAATTGAATGTGTGAAATCTACTTCAAAGGTTTACACCATTTTAAAGGCATGACTTTCACCGTCATCTCACAGACCTTTAAACTTGGAATACAGACTTTTTAAAGGGTTCAGGGGTACAGGTGGGATCACTTACACTTTATCATGCAAAAACTTTAACGTGTACACACTGATTGTTTATAGTGTTTAATAGCTGCAGATGGGGACAGCAGGTAAACTAGCCCCGTCCCAGCAAAGACCCCTAACCCGAGCCCCTCCGGCCCAGCACAATCCCCCATGTTGGTGATACTGGTGATGTTTTCTCCTGGTTGCCGATGTTGCTGGTGTTGTTGCTAATCTTTTCTGCTTTTTCCAGTTCAGGTCCAGGTTGAATGAGGACTCTTTTCCTTCTCATTGACACTCAAGTGACCTTTGGAGTTTCAGCTTCACCAACAACCTCCACTGGGTCCCAGGTTTACATGGCTGGGTCCTCTACTTGTACAGTTGTCCTTTCAACAGCCCAGGTAGGCATTTAGCATGTTTGTTCTACCTGTGCATCAGTCAGTTTGTTATTCTACTCCCCTCAGATCATTTGGAGGGAGTATCTGACTGAAGTGATAATAACACAAGGTTTGTGTCGTCCTTTGTCTCTCTCGATACGTCGTGAGGGTTCCAGCGACCATCTGCACATATCTCTTTGTGAACCTTTCTAGAAACATTTTGGGCAATATGCTGATGAGGTGAGGATGTTGAACATTATGGGGCGTGATCTAAGGGAAGAGTTTCTCAGTGACATTTGAGGCGGGTTTAGCTGGGACTTTCTCCCCAGTTCTGTTGGCGAGTTCCCACTGCTGTCTAACCACACTGTCACTTGTTCAGGCGCTGAGGAGTTCCCTCTGGGGCTAGCCCACACTCTGCACAACCCGCCGGATGTTTTTCGGTGGCAGAGGCAGTCCGTCAGCGGGATCTTCTGGACCCGCTGTTGTCAAGGTGATTTCCCGGTGAATGCACCCCTCGTCACCAAGATACCTGATCCGGGGGTGCATTGCCAGTGGGAATGGAGGATCCCACCAGTGTGAACAGCCGGTAAATTCTGGCCAGAATGTTCTCCATCACTGCAGAGCTGAACCCGCTGACCAGACCGCCTCCTTAGAGATCAGGCCACCATTTTGAAAGGTTCCCTCACAGTCACCAAGGTCAGAATTGAACCCCGGACCCTGGAGCTGTGAGGCAGCAGTGCTAACCACTGTGCTGCCCCGACCGTTTGGTATTATCTGAGTGGGATGATGTTACTCTGCATTTTGGTATCACTCTTCAGCTTCCAATGACAGTGCGTGGATTTCTCACCCACTTCCTGGTCCGAATGGTTGCGCCAATTTCTTTTCTCAGGGACTGTCGCATCCAGTGACGTCACTCAGCTGTCTGGTTCCTGAGTCCATTCCCTCCTCAAACCCACTGTCATCTTCCGGAGGGTGGACTCTTCAATTCTTTCATTTCTCATTCACACATTTCCCTCTCTCTCTCTGATAGCTCAGTTACCATCATCTTCCCTTATCCACCTCATCTTTTCCCAGTCAGTTGACTTTCCAAGCTCTACAGTTTGATCCATATGTGGGACATTTCCTTCTGCCTGTCAACGTGTGTGGTCATCCACAGCTCGAGCAAATCTTTCTGTCCGCACAATTTTGGTGCTGCTTCATTGCATCATCCCGGCTGCCTTTCTCTTGACGTGAACTGAAAGCTAGTTGTTATGGTCTTCAATGTGTTCATCTGTCAACTCGTTGCTTCACGTGCACTGACAGCTCTGTCTACAGCCTGCGACATAGTGAGTTCATTCTCTCCATTTAAAGCTTTCCTGGGTGTGCAGAGCCCCGATCAGCTGAAATCGCAGGACTTTCACTTGTGCACTTGGATTTACATTTTCTGGATGCATTCTTCAGCCTTTTTAGGAATTTGACCGAAGTAGATCTGATAATTTGACTTTGGCTGCAAATATGCGCTGAACTTTACAAAACAATTTTCTGGGTTTCATCTGAACTCCGCTCCCAACTATTAAACAAATGTAATCTTTCCCCTCCTGCCCACAAAAGCTGACCTATTCTTCTTCACGAGCGCCTTTTAAAAAGTACTGAGTGTTAGTCTGGACTTGAACTTCTCAAACACCTCAATGATAGCAGCACCCAATTGATCATTGGCTCGTGCTCTGGTGGCCATCCTGGGTTTGTATGATTCTAATTCAGGTTGACTTTTCAATCTAATTTAGCATTAAATACATTTGAAATGTTTGGGTTGTTACTCACAGACACTTGCTGTCACCATGTTACACCTTCTGATTCCTATAAATTAGAAATAAACACACCTTAGACTCAAAATTCTGGACTTTCAATGAATGTATTTCTTTTTCCACGTGACTTATATGTTGTTACTCAGCACAAGTGCAGTGCAAAATTAAAATGTGGCATCCTCGATATATATTCACTTAATAATTAGTTCTCAGCTCTTTACAAATAAAATAACAATATAACAGAAAGAAATGTTTTAGATCCCTCAATGGCAAAAATGTCTTAAAGTAATTTCCACATTTATGTTATTCTCCAAGTTATCACGGTGTAACTGATTTAAACAAAGATTCTAATCAAAAAAAGCATATTTTTCAATTCAGTCACTTAACGAAAGATGACAGGTTCACTGCTCGTGTTCCTTCGAGGCCTTGTCCCAATCAATTAACCATCAGTTGACATTTCTAGCCTTGTCAGCCACAGGGATTAAATGTTTTTTGGGGAGAATTTGCTCAGATTCACCCCGAGGTTTCCCGAGGTGAAATCTCTTGGCTGCATCGCTGTTAATGACACTCGACATTGCAGTCAAATTCTGGCTGTCGGGCACACATTCAGACTTGTTGCCCCCGCGCCCAGCTTCCGCACCGCCCACCCCCCCCCCCCACCCCCCCCCCCCCCACCCCCCCCCCCCACCCTTCCCTCGCATCCAGCAGTCCGTGAAACCCACTCCTTAAACTGAAATTCCAAACTACAGAGCATCATTGAGGAAAGATATTAATTCACGGCTAAATTGTTTGGAATATTTGGAATCTGCAGAAAAATCCTAGTTTTAATTATTCTCCTTTTACAGTTAGTTTCCTGAGCATTATCACTGTTATTCTCAATGACTCGGTATCATAAAGAGTAACATTACAATTAAAAAGAGAAAAACTTGAATTTATATGGAGCCTTTCACAGACACAGGACTAACCGAAGCGCCTGACAGCAAATGAAATACAGCCAACAAGAGCACAGCAAGCTCCCATAAACAGCAATGTGATAATGACCAAATAACCTGTTTTATGATAAAAGCAAAATACTGTGGATGCTGGAATCTGAAACCAAAAAGAAAATGCTGGAAAATTTCAACAGGTCTGGCAGCATCTGTAGGGAGAGAAAAGAGCTAACGTTTCGAGTCCAGGTGACCCTTTGTCAAAGCTAAAGGACATAGAAAGTGGGAGATATTTATACTGTGGGGTGAGGGAATGCAAGATGAGGCATAGCCACAGAAACCAAAGGAACAGAGTGGTAATAGCCACAGAAACCAAGGGAAACGGGTGTTAATGGCAGTCCCCAGAGAGAACAAAAGGTGTGAAAGGCCAAACAGCAGAGAAACTAACATCAGAGGGTAAACTGTGACAGGTGTAGACAGGGGAGGGTGAAGTAAAGGGGAGAAAAAGGTGAGGAGAGGGGGGATAAGATACAGGGGGGGAAATATATATATAAAGAAAGACAAAAAATAAATAAAATGTAAAAGACAGTTAAAATGAGATGGGATGAAAACAAATGGGTCGAGGTGGGGTAGAGCTGATCATCTGAAGTTGTTGAATTCGATGTTCAGGCCGGAAGGCTGTAGCGTGCCTGGCCGGAAGATGAGATGTTGTTCCTCCAGTTTGCATTGAGCTTCACTGGAACATTGCAGCAGGCCAAGGATGTGTTAAAATGGTAAGCAACGGGAAGGTCAGGGCCCTGAATGCGCACAGGCCGAAAGTGCTCAGCAAAGCGATCGCCCAGTCTGCGTTTGGTCTCTCCGATATAGAGGAGACCACATTGGGAGCAGTGAATGCAATAGACCAAATTGGAAGAGTTTTATGATGATGACTGAGGGATAAATATTGGCCCAGAGATCGGGGAGAACCTTCCTGCTCTTCTTCAAAATAGTGTCATGGAATCTTTTACATCAACCCCAGAGGACAGACAATTTGTGTGTTTTTTGTGCTACAATTCTAGACTGGGTCTTGGACCCATAACTTTGTGGCCTAAAACCAAGAGCGCTAACAACTTCTCCACAGCTGATACAATAAATCCTGACAACATGTTGGAGGTTTTCAGTATTGAACACTGTGGCTAACCTTTGAGACAGAGATAGCTGTTTCTGAGGCCAACATTTGAACATTTGATGAGCTACAGTCCTTTTGCAAGCATTGCCATGTGAATAATCTCACCTGAATAATTCTACACTCAATGCTCTCTGGGTAATATTGAGTGAAAGATTTCACTCAAAGTACAAGCAACCATTCCCAATCCACAGTAAACACAAGCAATGATGTTCGGAATAGTTTGTCAGATTTTGGGACGCTTTTGTGTAAAAATACATTTATTTGCCAGTTGCTTCGCTCATACCTCCCAGGTAATCACAACCTGTTTATCCTTCACATCACCTCAGGACAGCTGATATGTTCTGTAATGTTTGTTTCCCTGTGTCACACTGCAAAACACTTGGTACAATAATGATTTCCACTGTCTACGTCCAAAGCCTACCTTCCGGATGACTGTTGATGTTGTTGGTTACTCGTTCTCGGGGCTGGAGATTGAAGATTTATTTTTAGACCTTTACAATCAACTGCTTTCCAATGCGGGAGTTGTTCTGATTCCTTTCAGTTGATGGAGGGAGTTTAAGACAGTCATGAGTCTGATTTGGCACAATGCCTTCTTGGAAGATAACTGAGCTCCTGTGGAGAAGAAGATCTTTATGATTTTCCTCGCTGCTTTTACTGTGAGATTAAATCTGTTTGATCAAGCAGGTAAAGATTTTGATGGACTCCGTGGATCCTCTGAGAATCAGTGCATTACCATTTATATTACTGGCAGGTTTATCAGGGCCATTAACTTTTCCTGGGAAAAAATAGCCAGAATCTGACTGATCTGAACCTGCTAGAAGAGCTTGAACTGCTAAAATTTGGACTGACATCCCATCCCAAGGGTAAGCTCAGAAACAGTCTAATTTTGGGCACGTATAGTGGAGTCTTTCACGGTACCTCCAGAGTCGAGAACGACCCCACTATTAAACAGGACTGTCGTTTTCTCTGGTCTTGGTCTGGAATGCCTCAATGAGTTACCTCATTTCCTGCTCCGACAAGCTCAGCTCGTCAGTGCAGGAAGAGATCGGGGCGCCATTTTTAAATGTCACACTGACCTTCCGACCCCCGTGGGACACCCCACCATGGCCTCCAGACCATCCTCCCATTGCCCCAACCTACCTCGTAGGGAGTCCTCGGGCCCCTCCTCACCCAGCTCCTAAAGGCAGTGCACCCCCAGGCCTGATCCCTGGCATGAGCAACCTGGCACCCAGATACCTTGGTACTCCTAGCCTGGAATCCTGGCTGTGCCCCTGCCAACCTGACAGTGCCACCCAGTTATCCAGGCAGTGCCAGCGTTCCCAAGGCAGCACTGTCAAGGTGACAGGCTGGCAGTGCCAAGGTGCCTGGGTGCCAGCAGGAGTGCCAGGCTATCAGCCTGCCCAGAGCCCGACCACCCAGGTTCCTTCGATGGCCTGGGAGACGCTTCCCAGGTGCAGTTACACCGTTACGTTTGTGTTGACCAGTGCTAAATGAGGTCTCCCAGGCACAGGTGTTAGCTTCCAAGCCTCAGGAGAATTGGCCGCTGTCATATTTAAATGAGCCTAATTGCTCACTTAAATATGTTAATCTGGATCTCACCCACCGAGGGTCTCGCAAGATGTGTTAGATCTCGCGAGGTATTCCGAACATCGCAAATCTCGCGAGAGGCCTCTCGCAAGTTTTAATGGCTTCTTCGCGTCACCGAGCCGGGCGCAGCGAGGCAGTTCGATTATGCCCCAAAGCAATGAAACCAGGGCCTATGCTCTGGAATTGGGGCAGAATTGTCTTATGATCCCAGCCAATAATCACAAAAAATTCTGCAAGGCTGTGTATTAACAGATGAAAAAGAAAAAGGTTAGATCCTCAATCATGGGAGAAATGGTAAATCTTTGTGTGGAAGCAGCAATTGGAAACAAAAGTGATTTGAGACTGTTATATAGATGTGGTGGATTATGGATTTGGAGGGTTAGGGGTTAGGATTAGGGGATATGTAGCTTGGGGTGTCAGGAAGCAGAGGTATGTTTAAGTGATCCATGTTTGTATTATTGGAAATTAGAACTAAGGTATAGAGATGTCAGTGGGTTTAACTTAGTAAGAAACTCTATTTAGATTCATGTTAAACAAAGGTGTTTACCTGTATGGGGGGCTTTGGTTTCATTTTAAGGTGTGCTTCGAAAGTTTATGGCACAAAAAGTAAACAAGGAGGTGGAGAAATAATGAGCTGTTGCTTAGCAACCAGGGGCACTTTTAGGGTAGGAAGGCTTTTTGAGTTGAGTTTTGCCTAAAACCATGGCAGTTGGAACTAGGAAGCTGGAGAAGGATGTCTCTCTCAGTTCTGCTAGAAGAAAAGCCATACAATGGAGTAATGGGCAAGAAAGCAAGTCCACAAACTAAAGGACAGCTCGTTCTAGAAACTAGAGAATGAAGAGAAGTTTCCAGAAAGATTGAAGTAAAAAGGAAAACAGGAACTGGGATTTGAGCAGGATACTGTTCATTGAAGTTAAAGACGGAAATGGAAATTGGCTAAAGAAAAGTCAGGTATCTGAAGCAATCGTAAGGTTGGAATTCTTATTCCAGACTTTGGAACAATAGTATTCAGCTGGGGACTGAGTACCTGAGACATTGCATGTTTACTGAGAACATCATAGCATAAGATATATTTTTAAACGTGTGTTATCCTTAAAATAGATACATTTCTGAAGATAAGTGGAAGTGGAAGAGGATTGTATTATTTTCAAATGTTTCATGTTTAATAAATGCTTTCTTTGTTGGTGAAAGCCCTATTTATCCACATTTTTTGAAAAAATGAATGTTCTGGTTTTCTGAGGGTTCCATTCTGCGATCTTCCTCTCCAATAGCAACATTAATGAATATGGAGAGTTAGGTTTAGGGTTCTGGATTCCAAAATGCAGGCAGAATTTTGAGTCAAAAGACACCAATCTTTATTGATCTCCAAGTGCGAGAGAGAATTCCTGCTCAATTTCCCCGTGAACTGTTCTGTTTTAATCTGAGAATCACAGGTTAAGTCTATTGTACTTAAATGAAAAGTGAATGACAGGAGAAGGTGTGTGTGAGCATATACATATACGTGTGTCTACACATGTGAGCATATATGTACATGGATGTTTATATATGTCAATGTGCATTTACACTTGAGTACATATGTAGATATGTTTAAAAATGTGAGTATATATGTACATGTGTGTTTATATTTGTGAGCATATATATACACACACACATACACGTGTTTATACATGTATTGATTATATATGTAAATGTGCATTTATACATGTATATATATTTACATGTGTGTTTATGGGTGTGTGCGTAAGGATAAGACCATAAGACACAGGAGCAGAATTAGGCCACTCGGCCCATCGAGTCTGCTCTGCCATTCAATCATGGCTGATATTTTTCTCATCCCCATTCTCCTGCTCAAGGATCTCTGTGTCTATTCGGAACCCTGGATATCCGTTATCCCTTCTCAGTTCCCAAATAACAGAGGTCAAGTCTGTGCTTTCTGGCAAAGTCCACTGGAACTTTATTTGTCAGCTGTGCCCACTGGTAAACTTATTTTCAATACAACATTGGCCGAGGCATTGAGTATAAGAATTGGCAAGTCATGTTGCAGCTGTATAGAACCTTAGTTAGGCCACACTTGGAGTATAGTGTTCAATTCTGGTCGCCACACTACCAGAAGGATGTGGAGGCTTTAGAGAGGGTGCAGAAGAGATTTACCAGAATGTTGCCTGGTATGGAGGCCATTAGCTATGAGGAGCGGTTGAATAAACTTGGTTTGTTCTCACTGGAACGAAGGAGGTTGAGGGGAGACCTGATAGAGGTCTACAAAATTATGAGGAGCAAAGACAGAGTGGATGGTCAGAGGCTTTTCCCCAGCGTAGAGGGGTCAATTACTAGGGGGCATAGGTTTAAGGTGCGAGGGGCAAGGTTTAGAGGAGATGTACGAGGCAAGTTTTTTTACACAGAGGGTAGTGGGTGCCCGGAACTCGCTGCCGGAGGAGGTGGTGGAAGCAGGGACAATAGTGACATTTAAGGGGCATCTTGACAAATACATGAATAGGATGGGAATAGAGGGATACGGACCCAGGAAGTGTAGAAGATTTTAGTTTAGACGGGCAACATGGTCGTCACGGGTTTGGAGGGCTGAAGGGCCTGTTCCTGTGCTGTACTTTTCTTTGTTCTTCTTTGTTCTTTGTGCTTTGATTCCGGAATGAATTTTTCTATCCCGGTATGTGATTCTTAAGGAGATTATTATCTTCAGGTCTGGCCTTCTTTTTACTTCTGATTGGCTTTAACTAATTTAGAATTCACTCAATTCGGCCAAACTGTCTGCCGATCAATTCTAAGAGGTATATGTATTTAAATATCTTGGTGTGACTTTGCCATACACCTGCATCTATCATTAATTAGAAAAACACAGTTTCTGCTGAGAAATTATATCTCTAGACTGGCTGTTTCCATAGAAACGGAACTACTCGTACTGGACTGAAAAAAATAGACTTATCAGTGATAGGCAGCATGGTTTTGTGCAGGAAGGTCATGTCTTACAAACCTAATAGAATTCTTTGAGAAAGTGACAAAGTTAATTGATGAGGGAAGGGCTGTAGATGTCATATACATGGACTTCAGTAAGGCGTTTGATAAAGTTTCCCATGGCAGGTTGATGGAAAAAGTGAAGTTGTATGGGGTTCAGGGTGTACTAGCTAGATGGATAAAGAACTGGCTAGGCAACAGGAGACAGAGAGTAGTGGTGGAAGGGACTGTCTCAAAATGGAGAAAGGTGACTAGTGGTGTTCCACAGGGATCCGTGCTCGGACCACTGTTGTTTGTGATATATATAAATGATCTGGACGAATGTATAGGTGGTCTGATTGGCAAGTTTGCAGATGATACTAAGATTGGTGGAGTTGCAGATAGCGAGGAGGACTGTCAGAGAATACAGCAAAAGATAGATAGATTGGAGAGTTGGGCAGAGAAATGGCAGATGGAGTTCAATGCAGGCAAATGCAAGGTGATGCATTTTGGAAGATCTAATTCAACGGCGCACTATACGGTCAATGGAAGAGTCCTGGGGAAAATTGATGTACAGAGAGACCTGGGAGTTCAGGTCCATTGTACCCTGAAGGTGGCAACGCCGGTCGATAGAGTGGACAAGAAGGCATGCAGCATGCTTAACTTCATCGGACGGGGTATTGAGTACAAGAGTCGGCAGGTCATGTTACAGTTGTATAGGACTTTGGTTAGGCCACATTTGGAATACTGCGTGCAGTTCTGGTCGCCACATTACCAGAAGGATGTGGATGCTTTAGAGAGGGTGCAGAGGAGGTTCACCAGGATGTTGCCTGGTATGGAGGGTGCTAGCTATGAAGAAAGGTTGAGTAGATTAAGATTGTTTTCATTGGAAAGATGGAGGTTGAGGGGGGACCTGATTGTGGTCTACAAAATGATGAGAGGTATGGACAGGGTGGATAGCAACAAGCTTTTTCCAAGAGTGGGGGTGTCAATTACAAGGGGTCATGATTTCAAGGTGAGAGGGGGAAAGTTTAAGGGAGATGTGCGTGGATAGTTTTTTACGCAGAGGGTGGTGGGTGCCTGGAACGCTTTGCCAGCGGAGGTGGTAGAGGCGGGCACGATAGCATCATTCAAGATGCATCTAGACAGATATATGAACGGGCGGGGAACAGAGGGAAGTAGATCCTTGGAAATTAGGTGACAGGTTTAGATAAAGGATCTGGATTGGCGCAGGCTGGGAGGGCCGAAGGGTCTGTTCCTGTGCTGTCATTTTCTTTGTTCTTTGTTCTTTGGAAAGCCGCCCAGTTTTTAACGTACAATGGGACCTTTTAGCTAGTTGACGTCAATGACCCCACAGTTTCAAGCGGTTTGCAAAATGTGAAACCTGAGAAAGAAATTACAGAAATTACAGAAATTGGGCAGCACAGTAGCATTGTGGTTAGCACAATTGCTTCACAGCTCCAGGGTCCCAGGTTCGAATCCGGCTTGGGTCACTGTCTGTGCGGAGTCTGCACATCCTCCCCGTGTGTGTGTGGGTTTCCTCCGGGTGCTCCGGTTTCCTCCCACAGTCCAAAGATGTGCAGGTTGCCCTTAGTATCCAAAATTGCCCTTAGTGTTGGGTGGGGTTACTGGGTTATGGGGATAGGGTGGAGGTGTTGACCTTGGGTAGGGTGCTCTTTCCAAGAGCCGGTGCAGACTCGATGGGCCAAATGGCCTCCTTCTGCACTGTAAATTCTATGATTTGCGAGGACGTTGACTAGAAATGACCTAGTTACGATATTGAGCAATCGCTCCCCTCCCCCCCCAAAGGATGTAGAGCTTCCTTTATTCCAACACCTTCATTTATATACCTGCTGTAATCAATAATAGGGTAACTGATTGATACAATAGGGTAGCTGAAGTATACAATAGGGTAGCTGAAGGATACAATAGGGTAGCTGAAGGATACAATAGGGTAGCTGAAGGATACAATAGGGTAGCTGAAGGATACAATAGGTTAGCTGAAGGATACAATAGGGTAGCTGAAGGATACAATAGGGTAGCTGAAGGATACAATAGGGTAGCTGAAGGATACAATAGGGTAGCTGAAGGATGCAATAGGGTAGCTGAAGTATACAATAGGGTAGCTGAAGTATACAATAGGGTAGCTGAAGGATACAATAGGGTAGCTGAAGGACACAGTAGGGTAACTGAAGGTTACAATAGGGTAGTTGCAGGATACAATAGGGTAGCTGAAGGTTACAATCGGGTAGCTGAAGGATACAATAGGGTAGCTGAAGGATACAATAGGGTAGCTGAAGGATACAATAGGGTAGCTGAAGGACACAGTAGGGTAACTGAAGGTTACAATAGGGTAGCTGAAGGATACAATAGGGTAGCTGAAGGATGCAATAGGGTAGCTGAAGGATGCAATAGGGTAGCTGAAGGATACAATAGGGTAGCTGAAGGACACAGTAGGGTAACTGAAGTTTACAATAGGGTAGTTGAAGGATACAATAGGGTAGCTGAAGGTTACAATCGGGTAGCTGAAGGTTACAATAGGGTAGCTGAAGGTTACAATAGGGTAGCTGAAGGATACATTAGGGTAGCTGAAGGATACAATAGGGTAACTGAAGGTTACAATAGGGTAGCTGAGGGTTACAATCGGGTAGCTGAAGGATACAATAGGGTAGCTGAAGGATACAATAGGGTAGCTGAAGGATGCAATAGGGTAGCTGAAGGATGCAATAGGGTAGCTGAAGGATGCAATAGGGTAGCTGAAGGATACAATAGGGTAGCTGAAGGATGCAATAGGGTAGCTGAAGGATGCAATAGGGTAGCTGAAGGATACAATAGGGTAGCTGAAGGATACAATAGGGTAGCTGAAGGATACAATAGGGTAGCTGAAGGATACAATAGGGTAGCTGAAGGATGCAATAGGGTAGCTGAAGGATACAATAGGGTAGCTGAAGGATACAATAGGTTAGCTGAAGGATGCAATAGGGTAGCTGAAGGATACAATAGGGTAGCTGAAGGATACAATAGGGTAGCTGAAGGATGCAATAGGGTAGCTGAAGGATACAATAGGGTAGCTGAAGGATACAATAGGGTAGCTGAAGGATACAATAGGGTAACTGAAGGTTACAATAGGGTAGCTGAAGGATACAATAGGGTAGCTGAAGGATACAATAGGGTAGCTGAAGGATACAATAGGGTAGCTGAAGGATACAATAGGGTAGCTGAAGGATACAATAGGGTAGCTGAAGGATACAATAGGGTAGCTGAAGGATGCAATAGGGTAGCTGAAGGATACAATAGGGTAGCTGAAGGATACAATAGGGTAGCTGAAGGATACAATAGGGTAGCTGAAGGATACAATAGGGTAGCTGAAGGATACAATAGGGTAGCTGAAGGATACAATAGGGTAGCTGAAGGATACAATAGGGTAGCTGAAGGATACAATAGGGTAGCTGAAGGATGCAATAGGGTAGCTGAAGGATACAATAGGGTAGCTGAAGGATACAATAGGGTAGCTGAAGGATACAATAGGGTAGCTGAAGGATACAATAGGGTAGCTGAAGGATGCAATAGGGTAGCTGAAGGATACAATAGGGTAGCTGAAGGATACAATAGGGTAGCTGAAGGATACAATAGGGTAGCTGAAGGATACAATAGGGTAGCTGAAGGATACAATAGGGTAGCTGAAGGATACAATAGGGTAGCTGAAGGATACAATAGGGTAGCTGAAGGATACAATTGGGTAGCTGAAGGTTACAATCGGGTAGCTGAAGGATACAATAGGGTAGCTGAAGGATACAATAGGGTAGCTGAAGGATACAATAGGGTAACTGAAGGACACAGTAGGGTAACTGAAGGTTACAATAGGGTAGCTGAAGGATACAATAGGGTAGCTGAAGGATGCAATAGGGTAGTTGAAGGATACAATAGGGTAGCTGAAGGTTACAATAGGGTAGCTGAAGGTTACAATCGGGTAGCTGAAGGATGCAATAGGGTAGCTGAAGGATACAATAGGGTAGCTGAAGGATACAATAGGGTAGTTGAAGGATACAATAGGGTAGCTGAAGGTTACAATCGGGTAGCTGAAGGATACAATAGGGTAGCTGAAGGATATAATAGGATAGCTGAAGGATACAATAGGGTAGCTGAAGGCTACAATTGGGTAGCTGAAGGACACAGTAGGGTAACTGAAGGTTACAATAGGGTACCTGAAGTGTATAATAGGATAGCTGAAGGATACAATAGGGTAGCTGAAGGATACAATAGGGTAGCTGAAGGATACAATAGGGTAGCTGAAGGACACAGTAGGGTAACTGAAGGTTACAATAGGGTAGCTGAAGGATACAATAGGGTAGCTGAAGGATGCAATAGGGTAGCTGAAGGATGCAATAGGGTAGCTGAAGGATACAATAGGGTAGCTGAAGGACACAGTAGGGTAACTGAAGTTTACAATAGGGTAGTTGAAGGATACAATAGGGTAGCTGAAGGTTACAATCGGGTAGCTGAAGGTTACAATAGGGTAGCTGAAGGTTACAATAGGGTAGCTGAAGGATACATTAGGGTAGCTGAAGGATACAATAGGGTAACTGAAGGTTACAATAGGGTAGCTGAGGGTTACAATCGGGTAGCTGAAGGATACAATAGGGTAGCTGAAGGATGCAATAGGGTAGCTGAAGGATACAATAGGGTAGCTGAAGGATACAATAGGGTAGCTGAAGGATGCAATAGGGTAGCTGAAGGATACAATAGGGTAGCTGAAGGATGCAATAGGGTAGCTGAAGGATACAATAGGGTAGCTGAAGGATACAATAGGGTAGCTGAAGGATACAATAGGGTAGCTGAAGGATACAATAGGGTAGCTGAAGGATACAATAGGGTAGCTGAAGGATGCAATAGGGTAGCTGAAGGACACAATAGGGTAGCTGAAGGATGCAATAGGGTAGCTGAAGGATACAATAGGGTAGCTGAAGGACACAATAGGGTAGCTGAAGGATACAATAGGTTAGCTGAAGGATGCAATAGGGTAGCTGAAGGATACAATAGGGTAGCTGAAGGATACAATAGGGTAGCTGAAGGATGCAATAGGGTAGCTGAAGGATACAATAGGGTAGCTGAAGGATACAATAGGGTAGCTGAAGGATACAATAGGGTAACTGAAGGTTACAATAGGGTAGCTGAAGGATACAATAGGGTAGCTGAAGGATACAATAGGGTAGCTGAAGGATACAATAGGGTAGCTGAAGGATACAATAGGGTAGCTGAAGGATGCAATAGGGTAGCTGAAGGTTACAATAGGGTAGCTGAAGGATGCAATAGGGTAGCTGAATGTTACAATAGGGTAGCTGAAGGATACAATAGGGTAGCTGAAGGATACAATAGGGTAGCTGAAGGATACAATAGGGTAGCTGAAGGATACAATAGGGTAGCTGAAGGATACAATTGGGTAGCTGAAGGATACAATAGGGTAGCTGAAGGATACAATAGGGTAGCTGAAGGATACAATAGGGTAGCTGAAGGATACAATAGGGTAGCTGAAGGATACAATAGGGTAGCTGAAGGGTACAATAGGGTAGCTGAAGGATACAATAGGGTAGCTGAAGGATGCAATAGGTTAGCTGAAGGATGCAATAGGTTAGCTGAAGGATACAATAGGGTAGCTGAAGGATACAATAGGGTAGCTGAAGGATACAATAGGGTAGCTGAAGGATACAATAGGGTAGCTGAAGGATACAATAGGGTAGCTGAAGGATACAATAGGGTAGCTGAAGAATGCAATAGGGTAACTGAAGGATACAATAGGTTAGCTGAAGGTTACAATAGGATAGCTGAAGGATGCAATAGGGTAGCTGAAGGATGCAATAGGGTAGTTGAAGGATACAATAGGGTAGTTGAAGGATACAATAGGGTAGCTGAAGGACACAATAGGGTAGCTGAAGGATACAATAGGGTAGCTGAAGGATGCAATAGGGTAACTGAAGGATACAATAGGTTAGCTGAAGGTTACAATAGGATAGCTGAAGGATGCAATAGGGTAGCTGAAGGATGCAATAGGGTAGCTGAAGGATACAATAGGGTAGCTGAAGGACACAATAGGGTAGCTGAAGGATGCAATAGGGTAGCTGAAGGATGCAATAGGGTAGCTGAAGGATGCAATAGGGTAGCTGAAGGATACAATAGGGTAGCTGAAGGACACAATAGGGTAGCTGAAGGATACAATCGGGTAGCTGAAGGATACAATAGGGTAGCTGAAGGACACAATAGGGTAGCTGAAGGACGCAATAGGGTAGCTGAAGGATGCAATAGGGTAGCTGAAGGATGCAATAGGGTAGCTGAAGGATGCAATAGGGTAGCTGAAGGATGCAATAGGGTAGCTGAAGGATACAATCGGGTAGCTGAAGGACACAATAGGGTAGCTGAAGGATACAATAGGGTAGCTGAAGGATACAATAGGGTAGCTGAAGGACACAATAGGGTAGCTGAAGGATACAATAGGGTAGCTGAAGGATGCAATAGGGTAGCTGAAGGATACAATAGGGTAGCTGAAGGATGCAATAGGGTAACTGAAGGTTACAATAGGGTAGCTGAAGGATACAATAGGGTAGCTGAAGGACACAATAGGGTAGCTGAAGGATACAATAGGGTAGCTGAAGGATGCAATAGGGTAGCTGAAGGACACAGTAGGGTAGCTGAAGGATACAATAGGGTAGCTGAAGGATGCAATAGGGTAACTGAAGGATACAATAGGGTAGCTGAAGGACACAATAGGGTAGCTGAAGGATACAATAGGGTAGCTGAAGGATGCAATAGGGTAGCTGAAGGACACAGTAGGGTAGCTGAAGGATACAATAGGGTAGCTGAAGGATACAATAGGGTAGCTGAAGGTTACAATAGGGTAGCTGAAGGTTACAATAGGGTAGCTGAAGGTTACAATCGGGTAGCTGAAGGTTACAATCGGGTAGCTGAAGGATACAATAGGGTAACTGAAGGATACAATAGGGTAGCTGAAGGATACAATAGGATAGTTGAAGGATGCAATAGGGTAGCTGAAGGATACAATAGGGTAGCTGAAGGATACAATAGGGTAGCTGAAGGATGCAATAGGGTAGCTGAAGGATACAATAGGATAGTTGAAGGATGCAATAGGGTAGCTGAAGGATACAATAGGGTAGCTGAAGGATACAATAGGATAGTTGAAGGATGCAATAGGGTAGCTGAAGGATACAATAGGGTAGCTGAAGGATACAATAGGATAGTTGAAGGATGCAATAGGGTAGCTGAAGGATACAATAGGGTAGCTGAAGGATACAATCGGGTAGCTGAAGGATGCAATAGGGTAGCTGAAGGATACAATAGGATAGTTGAAGGATGCAATAGGGTAGCTGAAGGATACAATAGGGTAGCTGAAGGATACAATAGGATAGTTGAAGGATGCAATAGGGTAGCTGAAGGATACAATAGGGTAGCTGAAGGATACAATAGGGTAGCTGAAGGATACAATAGGGTAGTTGAAGGACACAGTTGGGTAGCTGAAGGATACAATAGGGTAGCTGAAGGTTACAATCGGGTAGCTGAAGGTTACAATCGGGTAGCTGAAGGATACAATAGGGTAGCTGAAGGATACAATAGGGTAGTTGAAGGACACAGTTGGGTAACTGAAGGTTACAATAGGGTAGCTGAAGGATACAATAGGGTAGCTGAAGGTTACAATCGGGTAGCTGAAGGATACAATAGGGTAGCTGAAGGATACAATAGGGTAGCTGAAGGACACAGTTGGGTAGCTGAAGGATACAATCGGGTAGCTGAAGGACACAGTAGGGTAACTGAAGGATACAATAGGGTAGCTGAAGGACACAGTTGGGTACCTGAAGGATACAATAGGGTAACTGAAGGATGCAATAGGGTAGCTGAAGGACACAGTAGGGTAACTGAAGTATACAATAGGATAGCTGAAGGACACAGTTGGGTAGCTGAAGGATACAATAGGGTAACTGAAGGATACAATAGGTTAGCTGAAGGATGCAATAGGGTAGCTGAAGGACACAGTAGGGTAACTGAAGTATACAATAGGATAGCTGAAGGACACAGTTGGGTAGCTGAAGGATACAATCGGGTAGCTGAAGGACACAGTAGGGTAACTGAAGTATACAATAGGATAGCTGAAGGACACAGTTGGGTAGCTGAAGGATACAATAGGGTAGCTGAAGGATGCAATAGGGTAGCTGAAGGACACAGTAGGGTAACTGAAGTATACAATAGGATAGCTGAAGGACACAGTTGGGTAGCTGAAGGATACAATCGGGTAGCTGAAGGACACAGTAGGGTAACTGAAGTATACAATAGGATAGCTGAAGGACACAGTTGGGTAGCTGAAGGATACAATAGGGTAGCTGAAGGACACAGTTGGGTAGCTGAAGGATACAATTGGGTAGCTGAAGGACACAGTAGGGTAACTGAAGGTTACAATAGGGTACCTGAAGTGTATAATAGGATAGCTGAAGGATACAATAGGGTAGCTGAAGGATACAATTGGGTAGCTGAAGGACACAGTAGGGTAACTGAAGGTTACAATAGGGTACCTGAAGTGTATAATAGGATAGCTGAAGGATACAATAGGGTAGCTGAAGGATACAATAGGGTAGCTGAAGGACACAATAGGATAGCTGAAGGACACAGTTGGGTAGCTGAAGGATACAATTGGGTAGCTGAAGGACACAGTAGGGTAGCTGAAGGATACAATTGGGTAGCTGAAGGACACAGTAGGGTAACTGAAGGTTACAATAGGGTACCTGAAGTGTATAATAGGATAGCTGAAGGATGCAATGTCAATTTACTTGTGACACAGACTTTGAAGGAACAATAACATCAGTATTCTATGAATGCCAGAATTTGTCAGACAGTGGGGCTTTAGGGGTTGGGGATGTGATGGTCGAAATTGAATAATGCCAATTCGCCAGTGCATTTTGCATCTCTCTAGATTTTTATTTCCATCAAAGCCGACTGGTTATTACCCATTTTACACTAGCCAACATATTTATAGTTACCCCCAATGTCCTTGCTCACAGATAACAGCAGTGGCGGGAGTGAAGAATGGTGCCTCTGGGGAATAGGCTCTCATTGCTCAACCAGAAGTGGTCCTTCCCAATGAGCTGGCCAATAACATTCACAGAAACTGAGATGATGTTTACTGATTGGATCATTCAATGACATGAGTGCTGGAGTCCAAACACAAAGCACAGGAAACAAGATTGTGTTCAACCAGCCTCATCGCCCATAAAACTCAAATCTTTTATATAGAATCATAGAATTTACAGTGCAGAAGGAGGCCATTCGGCCCATCGATTCTGCACCGGCCCTTGTAAAGAGCACCCCACTCAAGCACACACATCCTTCTGCACTGTATAAGGTGGTTGATATAAATTCAACCAAGTATTTCACACAGGGACATTTATAATTGAACATTTTTTGACTAAACATTGCTGAATTTGTCCCATTTATAAGTGCAGAAAACTCCTCCACATTCTGATACATTTTCTACAGTTAATATTTCATTGCCTCTGTCACAAACAAGCTGAAATGTTTAATTTTTAAAACAAGTCCTTTGATGTCATACTCAGCACCAATAAACAACCATGTTGAAGCAGAGGAGTGCACAGTCTGGACAGTCTATTGCTGATGACAATGTGGAAAATTTGGCTGGATTTCAAAGAAGCTTCAGTTTTTGATCACAGCACTCCAACATTTCACATTTGTTCAATCAACAATTTGGCTTCACAAGTGGGGAAAACTATTTACCATAAATTAATTTAAAAACTGAACTGCGGCAAGAATTATGCCGAAAGGTTTAAAAAACTGCACCTTCATCTAAGGAACTCTTCTGTATAAAAATTAATGCTTATATACGAGTGTGAATGCTTCTCCAATAGGAACAGAAACTGCAATGAGAAAAGGGGAGTAATCGTAAGAGCGGCTTTCAGCATTGAAAGAGTAGATCTATCTCCCTGCACCTGAAACCAAAGACTCCATTTGAAGGGGTGACATGGTAGCTCAGTGGTTAGCACTGCTGCCTCACAGCGCCAGGGTCACTGCCTGGGTGGTGTTTGCACATTCTCCCCATGTCTGCATGGGCTTTATCCGGGAGCTCTGGTTTCCTCCCACAGTGCAAAGATGTGCAGGTTAGACACATCCTTCGACTCAAGTGCCCTCGACACCACACTGCGACACGCTACCCGTTACCATCTCATTACAGCCTCAGCTCGCGCGCGGTGAGGTCGAAAAGGCCATCCCACAGGTGAAGAACAACGAGACCACTGGCACAGATGGAATCATCGGAGAAGTATTAAAATGCGGCAGAGAGGCACTCTTGAGAAGGATCCACAACCTCACCACCCGTGTCTGGAAGGAAGAGAGAATGCTGGGAGATCTCACAGGTGCCTTAATTTGCACCACTTTGAAGAAAGGAAACCGAGTGCGGAAATTACAGAAGAATTTCCCTACTCTCCGCCACGGGAAAGGTCATCTCGAGAATCCTCCTCAAGCACCTCCTCCCAGTGGCTAAAGAGTTCCTCCCTGAGTCTCAGCGTGGCTTTTGCCCATCAAGAGGCTCAATGGACATGATCTTCAGCACGCGACAAATCCAGGAAAAGTGCAGAAAGCAGCATGGCCTTTGATCTCACAAAGGCTGGCGACTCTGTCAACCGCAAGGGATTGTGGAGCATCCTCCTTGCGGGGCATCTTGACAAATATATGAATAGGATGGGAATAGAGGGATACGGACCCAGGAATGATAGAAGATTGTAGTTTAGTCGGGCAGCATAGTCGGCACGGGCTTGGAGGGCCGAAGGGCCTGTTCCTGTGCTGTACATTTCTTTGTTCTTTGTTCGGCTGCACGCAGAAATTCGCCACCATTCTCAGCCAGCTCAACGATGACATGCAAGCCGTGATCCTTGCCAACGGAACCTCCACAGACCCAATACATGTGCAAACTGGGGTCAAAAAGGCTGTTCCATCGCACCAACACTCTTGTCCATCTTCCTCGCAGCAACACTCCACCCCCTCACCCTGAAACTAACCTACTGGACAAGGGGGAAACTGTTCAACCTCCGATGCCTCCAGGCCAGAACCAAGACCACCCCAGCCTCTGTCATTGAGCTGTGGTACGCAGACGATGCCGGTGTGTGTGCACATTCAGAGACCGAGCGAGAAACCATCGTCGAAACATTCACCGAGGTATATGGGAGAACGGGCCTCAGGCTAAACATCCTGAAAACAAAGGTTCCTGAAAACAGAGGAAAATGTAACTGGTCTGATTCGTAAGTTTGCAGATGACACAAAGGTTGGTGGAATTGCGGATAGCGATGAGGACTGTCGGAGGATACAGCAGGATTTAGATTGTCTGGAGACTTGGGCGGAGAGATGGCAGATGGAGTTTAATCCGGACAAATGTGAGGTAATGCATTTTGGAAGGTCTAAAGCAGGTAGGGAATATACAGTGAATGGTAGAACCCTCAAGAGTATTGAAAGTCAGAGAGATCTAGGTGTACAGGTCCACAGGTCTCTGAAAGGGGCAACACAGGTGGAGAAGGTAGTCAAGAAGGCAGACTTGCCTTCATTGGCCGGGGCATTGAGTATAAGAATTGGCAAGTCATGTTGCAGCTGTATAGAACCTTAGTTAGGCCACACTTGGAGTATAGTGTTCAATTCTGGTCGCCACACTACCAGAAGGATGTGGAGGCTTTAGAGAGGGTGCAGAAGAGATTTACCAGAATGTTGCCTGGTATGGAGGGCATTAGCTATGGAGAGCGGTTGAATAAACTTGGTGTTCTCACTGGAACAACGGAGGTTGAGGGGTGACCTGATAGAGGTCTACAAAATGATGAGGGGCAAAGACAGAGTGGATAGTCAGAGGCTTTTCCCCAGGGTAGAGGGGTCAATTACTAGGGGGCATAGGTTTAAGGTGTGAGGGGCAAGGTTTAAAGTAGATGTACGAGGTAAGTTTTTTACACAGAGGGTAGTGGGTGCCTGGAACTCGCTACCGGAGGAGGTGGTGGAAGCAGGGACGATAGTGACATTTAAGGGGCATCTTGACAAATACATGAATAGGATGGGAATAGAGGGATACGGACCCAGGAAGTGTAGACGATTTTAGTTTAGACGGGCAGCATGGTCGGCACGGGCTTGGAGGGCCGAAGGGCCTGTTCCTGTGCTGTACTTTTCTTTGTTCTTTGTTGTTCTTTGTTCTCTCCCAACCCGCTCCTGCCACACAAAACTGCCCCCCAACCATCATCATCCACAGTGATCCCCTGGACAATGTGGATCATTCCCAGAACTCAGGAACCTCCTCTCAATGCGACCAGACATTGACAATGAAATCCAGCGTCGACTCCAATGCGCTGGTGCAGTTTCCGAATGCCTGAGGAACAGAGTATTCAAAGACCGAGACCTCAAACCCAGCACCAAACTCATGGTCTACAGAGCAGCCGTGGTCCCCGCCCTCCTGTGTACATCAGAAACATGGACAATGTGCAGCAGACACCTCAAATCCCTGGAGAGATATCACCAACGCATCCTCCGCAAAATCCTGCAAATCCACAGGCAGGATAGGCGTACCAACAAGAGCGTCCTCTCCCAGGCCAATATCCTCAGTATCGAGGCACTGGTCACGCTCGACCAGCTGCGATGGCCGGGCCACATTGACCGCATGCTCGACACAAGACTCCCGAAATAAGTGCTCTGCTCTGAGCTCCGCAATGGCAAACAATCATTAGGAGGGCAGAGGAAACACTACAAGGACACTCTGAAAGCCTCCCTAAATAAATGCAACACCCTCACCGACACGTGGGAATCGCTTGCTTCAGAACGCACAAACTGGAGAAAAAGCATCAGCGAAGGTGCCAATCACCTCGAGTGTCACAGGGTGGAGCACGTGGGTGCCAAGTGTAAACAGCGGAAGGAGGGTGCAGAATCCAGAGCATTCCACCCACCCACCGCATCGGGCACCACCTGCCAAACCTGTGGCAGAGTCTGCGGTTCCAGGATTGGATTATTCAGCCACCGCAGAACCCACCTCCCCAGACTGTTAGCAAGGCATCCTCGATCCTAATGGACTGCCCAGGAAGAAGTTGGATTAGCCATGCTAACGTGCCCCTATAGGATGAATACGTGGCTGAAGGGGTGGTGTCAGGGGGAGGGTTTCAGATTCCTGGGACATTGGGACTGGTTCTGGTGGAGGTGGGACCTGTACAAACTGGACGGGTTACACCTGTGCAGGACTGGAACTGATGTCCGAAGGGGTCTATTTGCGAGAGCGATTGGGGAGGGTTTAAACTAATATGCCAGGGGCATGGGAACCTACGCAAGGAGTCAGAGAAAGAGGGAGCAAGGACAAAAGCAAAAGGTAGAAAGTGAATAAGAAAAGTGATAGGTGGAGAAACCAGGGACAAAATTCAAACAGGGCAGGAGAGAAAAATATTGGGAGCAAGACCAGCATTGTGACAAAGACAAACTTAAAGGCGCTGAGTCTTAATGCACGGAGCATTTGCAATAAAGTGGATGAACTAATCGCGCAGATAGCTATAAATGGGTATGATATAATTGGGATTACGGAGACATGGCTGCAGGGTGACCAGGGATGGGATGTCCCAGGGTTCTCAGTATTTAGGAAGGACAGGCATAAAAGCAAAGGTGGTGGCGTGGCCCTGCTGGTTAAAGAGGAAATTAACACAATAGTGAGAAAGGATATTACCTCTGACAATGTGGAATCTGTATGGGTAGAGTTGAGAAATACCAAGGGACAAAAAACATTAGTGGGTGTCATATAGACCCCCAAACTGCAGTGGTGAGGTTGGGAGTGGCATTAAACAAGAAATTAGAGATGCATGTAATAAGGGAACATCGGTGATCATGGGTGATTTTAATCTTCACATAGATTGGCCAAATCAAATTAGCCACAATGCCGTAGAGGAGGAATTCCTGGAGTGTATACGGGATGGTTTTCTTGACCAATATGTGGAGGAACCAACTAGAGAGCAGGCCATCTTAGACTGGGTACTGTATAATGAGAAGGGAATCATTGCCAATCTGGCTGTACGAGACCCATTGGGGATGAGCGACCATAACATGATAGAATTTTTTATCAAGATGGAGAGTGAAGTAGTTGATTCGGAGACAAGGGCGCTGAATCTTAATAAAGGGAACTATGAGGATATGAGGCGTGAGTTGACCTTGATAGATTGGGGAGAGTTACTTAAAGGGATGACAGTGGACAGATAATGGCAAACATTCAAGGAACGCATGGGGGAACTACAGCAACTGTTCATTCCTGTCTGGCACAAAAGCAACGGGGGTGAGAGGGCCAATCCATGGCTCACAAAGGAAATTAGAAATAGTTTCCAACACAAGGAAGAAGCATACAGATTGGCCAAGAAAAATAATAGGTCTGAGGATTGGGAGCAGTTTCGAATTCAGGAAAGAAGGACAAAGGGATTGATTAAGAAGGGGAAGGTACAGTACGAAAGGAAGCTTGCAGGGAACATAAAGACTGACACTAAGAGTTTCTATAAATATGTGAAGAGAAAGTGATTGGTTAAAAATAATGTAGGCCACCACAGTCAGAAACAGGGGAATGCATAATAAGGGACAAAGAAATGGCTGAGCAATTGAATACAGACTTCGGTTCTGTCTTCACAAAAGAGGACACAAATCAGATCCCAGAAATGTTGGAGAATGAAAGGTTTAGTGAGAGGGAAGAATTGAGGGAGATCAACATTAGTAGAGAAATGGTGCTGGGAAAACTGATGGGATTGAATGCAGATAAATCCCCAGGGCCTGAGAATCTGCATCCCAGAGAGCTTAAGGAGGTGGCTCTAGAAACAGTGGATGCATTGGTGGTCATCTTCCGGGATTCTATAGACTCTGGAACTGTCCCTGCAGATTGGAAGGTAGCTCATATCACTCCGATATTCAAAAAGGGAGGTAGAGAGAAAGCAGGGAATTATAGACCAGTAAGCCTAACATCGGTAGTGGGGAAAATGCTTGAATCCATTATCAAGGACTTTATAGCGGAACATTTAGAAAGCAGTGGCAGGATCAGTCAGAGTCAGCATGGACTTATGAAGGGAAAATCATGCTTGACAAATCTGTTGGAATTCTTTGAAGAGGTAACCACTACAGTAGACAAGGGGGAGCCAGTCGATGTGTATATTTGGACTTTCAGAAGGCGTTTGACAAAGTCCCGCATAAGAGATTATTGTGCAAAATTAAAGTGCATGGGATTGGGGCAGATGTATAAAGGTGGATAGAAAACTGGTTGGCAGAGAGGAAGCAAAAAGTAGGGATTACTGGGTGCTTTTCAAATTGGCAGGCAGTAACCAGTGGGGTACCACAGGGATCGGTGTTGGGACCCCAGCTATTCACAATATATATTAATGATTTGGATGAGGGAACTAAATGTAACATCTCAAAGTTTGCAGATGATACCAAATTAGGTGGGAGGATGAATTGTGACGAGGATGCAGGGATCATACAGCAAGATCTGGACAGGTTGGGCAAGTGGGCAAACCAATGGCAGATGCAGTATAATTTGGATAAGTGTTAGGTTATTCATTTTGGAAGCAAAAACAGGAAGGCAGATTGCTACCTGCCTTTGCTACAAATTTGTTACAAATGGTTGTAAATTGGGAGAGGGGAGTGTGCAGCGGGACCTGGGTGTCCTTGTGCACCATTCGCTGAAGGTAAGCATGCAGGTGCAGCAGGCGGTAAAGAAGGCTAATGGTATGTTGGCCTTCATTGCAAGAGATTTCGAGTACAGGAGCAGGGATGTCTTGTTGCAATTATACAGGGCCTTGGTGAGGCCACACCTGGAGTATTGTGGGCAGTTTTGGTGTCCTTCTCTGAGGAGGGATGTTCTTGTTCTCGAGGGAGTGCAGCGAAGGTTTACCAGACTGATTCCAGGGATGGCGGGACTGTCATATGAGGAGAGATTGACTAGGTTGGGATTGTTCTCGCTGGAGTTCAGAAGAATGAGGGGGGATCTCATAGAGACTTATAAAATTCTAACAGGACTGGACAGGGTAGATGCAGGGAAGATGTTACCAATGATGGGTGTGTCCAGAACCCGGGGTCACAGCCTGAGGATTCAGGGTAAACCATTTCGGACAGAGATAAGAGACATTTCTTCACACAAAGAGTGGTGAGCCTGTGGAATTCATTACCACAGGAAGTAATTGATGCTTGATTAGCCATGATTGTGATGAATGGCGGAGCAGGCTCGAAGGGTCAAAAGGCCTCCTCCTGCTCCTATCTTATATGTATCTATGTCCAGGGATATGCAGGTTAGATTACAATGATAGAGCTGGGTGGCAGGGGAGTTCATCTGGGTGGAGTGTTCTTTCGGATGGTCGGTGTAGTCTTAATGGATCGAATGGCCTCCTTCTGCACTGTGGGGATTCTATGATTCTATGAAGGGTCAGCTGGGCTTCAAGGAGTGAATATACTGGGAAAAGAGGAGATAATTGCTAAATTAAAATCTGAGTGATAATCCTGGGATTATCCACAGGGCCACCACAGCTGGGGAGGTGCATGAATTCACAGCTTGAAGGATGGCTGAAATTATTTGTTAATCCAAACCTATTGCACCGGCACATGGAGGGAGGTTCATTGGGAAAATTGATGCGTTCCCAGCAACTCCAGGAAACACAGCAGTTTTGAGGAGTTGAATTTATTTTTAAAAGAAAACTGGGAAGAAAAAGCTGCCGGAATGAAGGTGTTGTAGAAAATCCAACATGTTTCATGTTTGTTTTGAAAGAGAAGAGAATATGTTGTTATTACCCAATCTGGCCTGTGTGTGACTCTAATCTCACAACAAGATAATTAACCGCCTTATGACAGAGTCAGTGTCAGAAACTCGACATCTTGTCTACATGGACTTCAGTAAGGCCTTTGCCAAGGTGCCTCATGGCAGACTGGTACAAAAGGTGAAGTCACACGGGATCAGAGGTGAGGTGGCCAGATGGATACAGGACTGGCTCGGTCACAGAAGGCAAAGGGCAGCAGGAGAAGGATGTTTTTCTGAATGGGGGGTTGTGACTGGTGGTGTTCCACAGGGATCTGTGCTGGGGCCTCTGTTGTTTGTGGTGTACAGAAACGATTTGGAGGAAAATGTAGCCGGTCTGATTAGTAAGTTCGCGGATGACACCGAGGTTGGTGGAGAGGCAGATAGTGTTGAGGATTGTCGGAGGATACAGCAGGACGTAGATAGGTTGGAGACTTGGGCAGAGAAATGGCAAATGGAGTTTAATCCGGACAAATGTGAGGTAATGCAATTTGGTAGGTCTAACATAGAGGGGAAATATACAGTAAATGGCAAAACTCTTAGGAATATAGAAAGACAGAGAGATCTGGGCATGCAGGTCCACAGATCTTCGAAGGTGGCAACACAAGTGGACACGGTAGTCAAGAAAGCAGACGGAATGCTTGCATTCATTGGATGGGGCATCGAGTATAAAAATTGGCAAGTCATGCTGCAGTTGTATAGAACCTTGGTAAGATCGCACCTGGAATATTGCGCACAATTCTGGTCGCCACACTACCAGAAGGATGTGGAGGCTTTGGAGAGGGTGCAGAGGACGTTTACCAGGATGTTGCCTGGTCTGGAGGGTGTTATCTATGCGGAGAGGCTGAATAGACTGGGACTGTTTTCATTAGAAAGACGGAGGTTAAGGGGCAACCTGATAGAGGTCTACAAGATTATGAGGGGTATGGATAGAGTGGATGGGCAGGCACTCTTTCCCAGGGTGGAGGGGTCAGTCACCAGGGGGCATAGGTTTAAGGTCCATGGGGCAAAGTTCAGAGAAGACGTGCGAGGCACGTTTTTTACGCAGAGGGTGGTGAGTGCCTGGAACGGGTTGCCCGGGGAGGTTGGGGAAGCAGATACATTAACGGCGTTCAGAAGGCATCTTGACAAACACATGGATAGGATGGGTATAGAGGGATACGGCACAAGGAAGTGCTGAGGGTTTTGGCTAAGGTTGGTATCATGACCGGTACAGGCTTGGAGGGCCGAAGGGCCTGTTCCTGTGCTGTATTGTTCTTTGTTCTTTGTTCTAAGAACACCACACAGGGTGCAGCTGTTCAAGAAGCCCTATCTTAGGATGGAAGTGTTTAGGTGGAATTTTCCCATGCCCCTGCCAGGGGGTTCAATGGTGGGCAAGGGGGGGGGGGAGGGGTAGGTTGGTATTCAGGTGGAACAGTCAAAGTGCCAGGCTGGCAGTGACAATGTGCCCAGGTGGCACCAGCAATGCCAGGGTGCCACCCAGCCCACAGTTTGAGCACCTGGGGGCCTCCAATCGCCTGAGAGATCCCCCCCCCCCCAAGTGCCATTCCGCTTGGTCCCCGTTTGCGCCTGCCTGTGGTCTCCTCGGCAACGCCAGTAGATGCCAGGTGGCTGTTTCTCAACTCACTGAACCGGCGAGACTGGGTCCCGTCCACAATGATCTTGCGAGGTATAACGTCCATCGGGAATCCTGGGAGGAGGGGCACTCTCGGGATCTACTGCCCACATCCCTCCCCCCCCCCCCCCCCCCCCGATTCCGGTGGGACTCGGCCAGTAAATTGCGCCCAATATAACACTTACCCTTGTTGAAATAAAATATTAGCAATAGGGTATTGATGAGGTCTTGTGGCGCAGTGGGCGTCATACTGCATCTGAGCCCGAAGCTCCGGCTCCAGGTCCCACCCCAGGACCTGATGTCCAAGGAAAGTGCTTTCATAACGAGGCCAAACAGGTTGAGAATCACCCTGCAGAATCCTTCCAAACACAATAACGGCTGGTGGTCAGAGCGGGAGAGACTCCTGGTCGGGCATGTGGTGGAAAGAATATTGGAGCGTCTACCGTCAAGATGCATAGGTCTGGACTACAAAATTCATGTAGACATGCACGTTACCATGACAACGTGGACTCCATGTGGTTGGTTTAGTTGGCCGGACGGTCGATATGTCAGATTGGTGTCATTGGCGTTGTTATTGAAAATATGGAAAGAGGTGTCATTTGAAACATGGAAGTCTGGCAATATCTGGTCTGAGAGAAACATGAGAGGATACAGGGAAATATCCCACAAAGGGTTAACAGCAGCTGCCAGGAGAGGATTGTAAAATGCAGATATCCTTGGTCAAGCAGGCTCAGCAAACAAGACAAACTGGATTTTGAATGAAGCCAAAAACAATGGCTCACACCTTCATTGAAAGTAACTATCTTAGTAAGGATCTGGAAAAGAAAGAATGAGGTTCTAGGTGTGAAAATTTGCTAATACCAGGTAAATTAAAGAAAACTGGAGACTATCAGTCTACGAGAAACATAATTCAAAGCCAAAATCAGAGTCAAAATTATGAGCTGAGGACACAATTGGAAAATTAAACTATAGAAATGACAGGAATTAAAAGTAACACCTCTTGAAGTCAAAGCATTTTGAACATCACAAAGGAAACAATGTAATCAGATCTATGAGATGAAGTCATGTAAAAATGAATACTTAGTTGGATTAGAAAGTTTAGATCAAAGATACTTTTTACAATCAAAGTTAAATCAAGAGTTACTTTACAATAAAGTCATAAAAACTAGATAACTGTTAGAAAAATATATAAACCCGAAGAAAGGGAACAGCAAGCAGAACCAGAACCAGAACCAGAGGAGAAGCAGAGTCAGATTACAGTCAGCTCGACCATTGGAAAGAGATAGTGCAAAGCAGCCGAGCTAAAACAGCTAATACATCCAAGGAAGACTAGAATTTAAAGAGTAGGCAGAGTCAGCTCAGAGATAGCCAGCAGAGTCAGCTCTCACAGCTCGGTACATGATAAAGATAAGGCACAGCAACCGAGCTAACCAGCGAATACATCTAAAGAAGACCAGACTTTAAAGAAGATTGATTGTCAAGGTGGGCCTGAAGGTCCCTTCAACCAACCAGAAAGATCCAGAAGCAAGATCTTTGTACCTTTCTGTGAAGAAAGTAATTGCAGCTTTTAAAAGAAAAAATATAATACAATAAAATAACTTAATTTAACCTGAAATAGTGGTTATTCCAAAGTCTACTTTACTTACTTAGCAATGCGGGACCCAGGATCAATGCAACTAAGTGGTAGTTAGATGAAATCTCCGGTGAAGGTATGGGTTATACCGGGGGATAACTTGAAAACATAGTTTGACCAAATTGCACCCATTGAAGCCTGTATCGGAGTCGGGGAGTGAGAATCCCTGATCACCATTTAGAATGTCGGCTCTTTTTGGGATAGGGGGACTTCTAAGAATAGTGGTGAGTTTTCAAAAACAGCGTAAAACAGCACAGGGTTTGATCCCGTTCTGGCTGGCATGAACTTGGGACTGGCCTCCTGGACATACCCGTCATGGAGGTTGTGGTGCTGTGGGTCAGACCTGCCTTTGGACATAGAATGTAGGGAGGAAAAAGTGGTACATCCATCGCTGGAGAGGTATACCCCAATATACATTTTGTTACCACATTCAACTGTTAACGTCAGAAACATGCGACTGGCAATACATTACTTTTGGTTCCTGCTGGTTTTACCCACTAGGGTCCCTCTCCTCCCCTCCTATCCCATCCCATCCCACAATTCTCTCATTGTCAAGTTTGTACAACACCCAATGTTTACTGTCCCCCCTCACAACATGGTGCTAAAGTACCTCCGCCACCACCAAACAAATCCAATGATATTCAGCCTAAGCCAGGATTGGAACAGACGAATAAAGGGGTTGAGTCCTGGAACCTCAGTAAACACATGGGGCGGGATTCTCCGATCGCCAGCGCTCAAATCGCGTTCGGCAATCGGCCGGAGAATCCCCGTTTGCACCGAAATCGGCTGCGGTGCCGCTTTTGCGATGCTCCACCCCCTCAAAAGCGTCATACCCACCGTCGGGACGCCCTCAGGACGTCACCGGAGGCCCTCCCCCGATGCGGCGCCCCTGATGGGCCGAGTTCCCGACGGCGTGGAACACTTAAGGTATTTTTTCCGCGAACCCCGTGTGGCGGCTGCGGACTGTGTCCAGCACCGCCACAGTCGGGGGGGGGAGCCGTGCCACTGGCTAGGGGGAGAGGGGGGGGCTTCAATGAGGGCTGGGGGGAGTGGTGAGGGGTGGTCCGGGGGTGGCGAGGGGGGTTACTGGGGGTCAATATTTGGCAGGCTGGGCCCGTGCACGGCCGGTGCCGTGTAGCACGGCGTGGCCGTCGCAGGTCGCTGCCATGCGCATACGCGACCACGGACCCGCCCATTCTCCAGCTGTTTATGGCGTGGACGCCGGGAGCTTTACCCGTCACGGCTGCTAGGCCCCCCACGGTCCCGGAATCGGTGCAGCTGTTGCACCGTTTTGTCTGGCGTAAAACGCCACTATTCGCACGCTGGCGTCAGTGTGGAAACCGGAGAATCCAGCCCATGCTCTCTTCTACAATTCTAATCACTCCCATCAGACCATAAGACATAGGAGCAGAATTAGGCCACTCAGCCCATCAAGTCTGCTCCGCCATTCAATCATGGCTGATGGTTTCCAGGGCGTAGTGATCACAAAGATACACAAAGCTCTTTTGAAGAACTAAACTAATTTTATTAATACTGCTAAATTTGAGTTTGACACTTATTCTGAATAGCAAATATACATGTAAAAATTAAACTACACTCACTGACACTAACTCTATTTACTAACTATAACTATTATATTTTAACGAACTCTGCAATACACTAGAAATCTTATCTTCTTCAGCTCCTGCCTAAACCCCTCCTTTTAGCTCCAGAGTCAGTGCAATTTATAGTACTGTTCCTTAGCTCCCTCTAGTGTCTTGGCGTAACATCACATTAACTCTTCACATGCTGTACTTTTGTACAATGTCACAATCCCCATTCTCCTGCCTTCTCCCTATCATCCCTGATCCCCTTATTAATCAAGAACCTATCTATCTCTGCCTTAAAGACACTCAGTGACTTGGCCTTCCCAGCCTTCTGCGGCAAAGAGTTCCACAGATTCACCACCCTCTGGCTGAAGAAATTCCTCCTCATCTCTGTTTTAAAGGATCGTCCCTTTAGTCTGAGATGGTGTCCTCTGCTTCTAGTTTTTCCTACTAGTGGAAACATCCTCTCCACATCCACTCTATCCAGACCTCGCAGTATCCTGTAAGTTTCAATAAGATCCCCCTTCATCCTTCTAAACTCCAATGAGTACAGACCCAGAGTCCTCAACCTATTCCTCATACGACAAGCCCTTCATTCCTGGGATCATTCTTGTGAATCTCCTCTGGACTCTTTCCAAGGCCAGCACATCCTTCCATAGATACGGGGCCCAAAACTGCTCACAATACTCCAAATGGAGAAGAAAGCAGATCACAGGTGCAGCCATTCTGAAGGCAGGAAAGGGCAGGGTTATTCAACTAACACAATACTGGATATTTTAGTCAGGAAGTTTTATTTTCCATGGTTGAACAAATCCAAATAAGTAGATCGGTCTTAAGTTAATTCCCTCAGTCCTGAATCATGCACTGCCCCAATGTTTGAGGAACTCTTGCCAAAAATTGAACTCCCCACAAACTCTGAGCAATTGAAGTGTACAATTGTTACAAAAAATATGGACTTATTTGTATCTCTCTGAAAACTTAAAACAAGAAAGCTACAAATGTTCAGTTTTCCTCACAAGAATAGCACATCAATAATCTCATAAGGGTGACATTAGCGCAAGAGCTGTGCTTTATACAATAAAGGATATATTTTAATGGATCCTCAGTCAGTGCAGAGATTCATTTCGCAGAGGTTTATTTGGAGAATCTAGCTATGGAGAGCCCTGCAGGATTTCCCCATCTGTTTCATCAGCCACACTGATCCCACAGCCAAATCCCCGGTGCCTGCTGATGGCACGCAAAGTTCAAAATTGGAAAATGGATTTGTGAAAGGTACCCTTACATCTTAAACCAAACCAAGTAAATTGTAGTACAGGTTCAACTCTCGTGTTGGTTTGTAAATACACTGTCACAACCCTGAATGAGCTGTGAAGTAGAATACTTCTCTTTCCTTTTCAACAGCTATGGAAATGCATGTGGCTCCAAAACTGAGAGCCCGCACTGAGTGGACAATGTGACCTTTACCCACGTAGCAACTATGTACATTGTACAACAAAAGACAGAAATGCCGCTGAGCCAGAAGAACGCCAAGGAGATCAAGATCAGTCGAACGCTGTTTCAAGAATCTGTTTATAAATTCTTATGTCTTTGTTCAAAATGTCTGTTTGTTGCGCAAGACATTCTACATCACTATGTAGACACCGATTGGTGATGTTGTGGGCCTTGTGGTGAATCAAATTATTTCAATTTTATAATTTTGCCAGAGAAGCATAGAAAATAATTTATTGTCATTTCTGATCTGTTAATGGAACATTATCCTTTGCAGCATAAAACTCCTTATCAAAAAGACCATCCTCCAATCCTGCAGGAAAATCTCAAAGTGCTCACTTTGGAAATGGAGGTGATGATTACAGACCTATCAAGATATTTAAAGCGTCCATAAAAGTTGATGGATCACCTTGTTCACTGGTGTAACAAGTGTGCAGCTGCCAGAGAGGAAAGTTTCTGTCAGTGGAAGCCAAGTTGTTCAGGTTTACATTAACATGCAGGACGTGACTAGGACGCGACTAGGACGCGACTAGGACGCGACTGGGACGCGACTACTATCTTGGAACCTACGTTGTGGACAGTCTGTGAAAGACTGGGATTGGTGGATATAAGCACATTGCAGGTATATTTATAGTAGCAATGGCCCCAATAACACATTATTTGGTCATCATCATTTTGCTGTTTGTGAAAGCTGTGTGTGTGCAAATGGGCTTCGCAGCGTCTCTGTTTCTGTAACAGAGATTACACGTGAGCACTTTATTGGCTGTAAAGCACTTTGAGATGTCGGAGGTGGAGAAAGGCAGTATATAAATGCAATTTCACAGTAACTTCATTGCAATGTTAATCTAAGCCTACTTGTGACACTAATAAAGATCATTATTATTATTACTTCTTTCCTAGTCTCTTTTCAAGGCATGAATTCTCGGTATTCCCGGCGGTCTGGAGTGGCTTCAATGGGAATCCCATTGACGAGTAGCGAGAAAACGGTGCTCCGCGAGTTACACTGGACTGGGGGGTCGGAGATTCCAGCCCTGAATGAACAACACTGGGTGGTCATTGTGGGGGATGTTAAACCACCTCACCAGAGATAAAGTCAAATGTTTGAAATTATCCACTTAGATCAGTAAAATTAAACCACTCCCACGAGACAAATAATCCAATTTAAATAAAAGCAAAATACTGAGGACGCTGGAAATCGGAAACAAAATCAGAAAATACTGGCTAAACTCAGCAGGTTAGACAGCATCTGTGGAGAGAAACAGAGTTATTGTTTTGGGTCTGAATGGCCCTTCTACAGATTAGGTCTGTGGATGGGTCATTAGATCCGAAACGTTAACCCTGTCAAGTAGATATTCAGCACCCGGTACAACACATCCATTTCCCAACATGGGAATATGGTTAATTAGGGAGGGCAAAGGAAGTCTCAAATCACCATTGTTGCAAAGGTTAATGAATGCAATGAGATGCTTAGACTTTGAGAAGACTAATGTCCAATTAATACCAAGCAGACATCTCATGGCACACCTGAAACAAATCTCAATCCGAGAATTTGTTGAGTTTCAAGCTCTTGTCGGAAAAACATGGCCAGAATTTCATGCCCGTTCATGTCGGCGGAATCTTCCGGATCTGGCGCACCCCTGTGGCGGGTGTCTCAGCAGCGAGGGGGGCGTTCGACGGGAAAGCCCGTTGGCAAAGGTGGGAGCAGAAGATCCGCCGCTGGCCAGGGTGGACCACCTTCAGCGAAACACGCGGTGGGGAGGGTATGGACGGAAAATCTGACCCCATATCTTCAAGAATTGTATTTCCTTTCAAAATGTGGGTCGACGTTGCATTATTTAGACACTTGGAGTTTTCTTTTTAAAGCATTCACCTTGGACTGGGAGCAAAATGCTTTTTCCACGACATCAGCGGCCCAGTATGGTCCTCAAGGAGGAGAGATATTTGCTTATTTGAAGAATGCCTCTTCTGCAGCATAATAACAAAATATTCACCGTGGATACTCCACGCGGTAAAAGGTGCCAGGGAGAAAGTGGAGGCCCTCAAAGATACATTTATTAAAGGCCATTAGTCAAAACACAGTTTATAGATATTTAGTTAGATTGGGTCAGTTTCTAAGTGAAAGGGCCAACCAAGGATTACAATGGTCATTGCTTCATAATTAAGATTAACTCAATTCAGTAATAACAAAGCCATAGATAAGACTTCAGTGCGGTTTATTAATAATGCATTCATCTAAGAAAAGGGGATTAATTCAGACAGGGAAGGAGTTCAATGTGTTACAATTATTTATTTTAATATATTAATGCTATTTATTTTTTGAAATCAGGGCAGTGACCTGACCAATCCATTGGTTTAATAATTCCAGAGAAACTATTGCAATATGGCAGCATGGGAGAAAATAAAGTTCAATAACTTTAACATTTCAAATGAAATTAAGTAATAATTGTGACCGAAAGTTCAAAAGATGAATTGAGGATTTATACGCATTAAGATTGGAGCTGGGAGAATTAATTAATGAGGATGGAAAGCCAGCATCGGTGAGAAAAAAACATTTTACACCTTTGACATTCGACGTGAAATGAATTATTAACATTGAGGAGAACAAAATGGCAAATGAAGGTTAAGATAAGAGAACATTTGACTCAGAAGAAACAGTTATTGAATTACTGGTAAAGGCATGGGAGAAAATTGACTTTTATATGTTTCAATTTTAAAATTATATGAATTTAAAACTGGAGATTTACCTAAAATATAAAATGAATAATAAAGCTATCGCTGTCACTGCAGACAACAAAGAGCTCCTTTAATATGGAAAATGATGTGTTGGGTGTTCTGGATCACAAACAGGTCACCAACACTGGAAGTGGTGCAACTCTATTTTATTATCAGGTTAACTATATTAACATACTTGAACTGTGGGTAAATGCAATAGCAGCTTTAACTGTTGACCCTTGCCTACTCCTAACCAGGTGATGCACTCAGCACATGGTGAATGTCTGTGTTGCAGGCTGTGAGCTCTGTTCTCCGAGCTGGCTGCTACTAGAATGAGCGGGAACTCTCCTGTCCCCTGTCTTTATAGTGCGTGTGGTCTCACTGGTGATTGGCTGCGGTGTTGTGTATGCTGATTGGTCCCACTGCATGTCCATCAGTGTGTGTGTCTCCACCATGATATACTGGTGTATATTATGACTGAAAATACATCCCAAAATATTCTACATATTCAGATAGCAATGGGTGCAAGCTAAAGAAAGTTATATTGCAGTTCGGGATTGTGGGGGCGGGGGGGGGGGGGGGGGGGGGGAGAGGGTGGGGGTCTAGGTAGGGGGTAGAGGGTTGGGTGGTGATGGCGATCATCAAAAGTTTGAGAAAAACAAAACATTTTCAGGAAGGCTGAGATCTGGAGAGAAATAAAGTATTGAAGGAAGCGTTGCACAGTTTTGGACGTAGACTGACCATCGTGGATGGGCTGAATGGGTTGCACAGGAGGCCACAATTGAAGGAAGACAGTGATGTGGAGGTGTTTGTAGGAGGTTACGGAGAGAGGGAGAGGAAGTCCACAAAGGGATTTAAACGTGGTGAAGCAGCTTTTAAATTCTGAGTGGATGGAGACTGGGATTCACTGTAGGACAACGAGGACTAGAGTATTCGCTAAATGCCCTTTGCTGCAGGATTGGCTGCCAGCAGCAGAGTTTTAGAAGAGCAGAAATTTGCAAAATGAGATTGACAAGTTGGCTGGAAAAATGTTGGAATCTGGAGATGACAAAGTCATGGTTGTGGGTTTCAGCGGTTGATAGCTCAGATAGGAGCAGTGATGGATGGTGTTACGGAAGTTGAGTTCGGTATCTTTAAGGTAGGGAAAATCTGGAGACAGAAGTTGAGCCTGGTATTGAATAGAGTGCTGAGATGATGAATATTTATCTTCTACCTGAGGGAGTGGAGAGGGGAAAGGCATGAAATCAGGGGCCGGGGACAGAATTTGTATAGGGCACACAAGGTAATGGCTGGGGTCTATGGCTCACATACCAATGTGAGTCATACTGCGCAAAAAGAGGCCATTTGGCCAATCATATCTGTGCTGGAAATCAAACACCTTGAGATAATTTCTGCTTCTCCAAGGCTGGAGGTCAGTTCTGTGTTCTGACACCATGGGAGGCAGTGGAGTACATTATCGAGATTGGCACGTTGACATTAACTTGGGTGAAGGATTGGACGTTGGGCTCCCTTACTAGACACCGTGACGAGGAACCGTGCTCATGGGGAAATTAGTGGCAGCAAATTGCCAGCTACAGCCCCAAAGGTTCCCAACCGGTCCTCACTGGAAATGCTATTCCTCTCCAGGTGTATCTAATTGGCGAGGCAGTTCTATGATTTAATCTTCTTCCTGTGGTAAATTGGACACCGTCCCGAATTTTAGGCCTGATATAGATTGGACACTTTAAATGAAGAATTGGATATTTTAAATTAAATCACAGTCAGCTCCAGGACCTGATGAGAATTCAAACTCGGCCAAGTGCAAATACGTTGAACACAGATATACTACCAGGACAAGTCTGGGGCTGGCCTGTCAACAACACAACAGCAGATAATCCGTCCCATTCAAATGGATCGATTATTGTCCAGATAAAGCTAGAATTTCTGGCACCCAGATACCATGGGCGTCATTCTCCGACCCCCCGCCGGGTTGGAGAATTGCCGGGGGCTGCCGTGAATCCCGCCTCCGCCAGTTGCCGAAGTCACCGGTACCGGATATTCGGTGGGGGCGGGAATCGGGCCGCGCCGATTGGCGGGCTCCCCCGCTGGATTCTCCGGCCCGGATGGGCCGAAGTCCCGCTGATAAATTGCCTGTCCCATCGGCGTGGATTAAACCACCTTTTGAACGGCGGGACAAGGCGGCGTGGGCGGGCTCCAGGGTGCTGGGGGGGGCGCGGGGCGATCTGGCCCCGGGAGGTGCCCCCACGGTGGCCTGGCCCGCGATCGGGGCCCACCGATCCGCAGGCGGGCCTGTGCCGTGGGAGCACTCTTTCCCTTCCGCCTCTGCCACGGTCTCCACCGTGGCGGAGGCGGAAGAGACTCCCTCCACTGAGCATGCGCGGGAAACTGTCAGCGGCCGCTGACGCTCCCGCGCATGCGCCGCCCGGGGATGTCATTTCCGCGCCAGCTGGCGGGGCAACAAAGGCCGTTTCCGCCAGCTGGCGGGGCGGAAATCCCTCCGGCATCGGTCTAGCCCCTCAATGTTGGGGCTCGGCCCCCAAAGATGCGGAGCATTCCGCACCTTTGGGGCGGCGTGATGGCCATCTGATTGGCGCCGTTTTGGGCGCCAGTCGGCAGACATCGCGCCGTTTGGGGAGAATTCCGCCCCATATATGGAGAGAGATTATGTGTGTAGTGATCTCTGTATCTGTATATACATAAGGGGTTAATGTATAGTCATTACTGTTAAATGATCACTAGAGGGCAACACCAACAGGGAGTATAAAAACAGGCTCAACCTGTTTTCCCACCTTTTCGTGTGTATTGTGACTAGAGACCAGAGGTGTTGTGTTAGCTCAGAGTGCAAGTATAAATATTCATAGTTTAATCTTGTTCTATCTTGTTTAATTTAATAGCTAGTAAAAGTATTAAAGAATCAAACTCACAAGTTAAGTGATTAGTTACTTCATAAATTACTTGTTTTCATTGGACGACTTTGAGTATTCATCGTCATCAAGTTTAAGGACATCTCGGCATAAACAAATGAGTAACATATATTACTTCAAGTAATATAACAAGGTGCAAATAATATACCGAGAAATGGACCCTGAGATGGGTTTCTGATGTCCTGCAGAGTGGCAATCGGCAATCCCATTGTGAAGACAGCAAGGGATTTTTTTCAATATATAAAAGGGAAGAGAGAGGCAAAAATAGACATTGGGCCACTGGAAAATGTGGCTGGAGAAGTAATAACAGGAAACAAAAAAATGGCAGAGGAACTCAATAGTTACTTTGCATTAATCTTCACGGTGGAAGACACCAGTGGGATGCCAGAGCTCCAGGAGAACCAGGGGGCAGAGGTGAGTGCAGTGGCCATCACTAAGGAGAAGGTTCTGGGGAAACTGAAAGGTCTGAAGGTGGATCAGTCACCTGGACCGGATGGACTACACCCCAGGGTTCTAAAAGAGATAGCTGAGGAAATTGTGGAGGCTTTGGTGGTGATCTTTCAGGAATCACTGGAGGCAGGAAGGGTCCCAGAGGACTGGAAAGAGGCTAATGTAACATCGCTGTTTAAGAAGGGAGGGAGGCAGAAGACGGGAAATTATAGGCCGGTTAGCCTGACTTCGGTCATTGGTAAGATTTTAGAATCCGTTATTAAAGATGAGATAGAGGCCTTGGAAGTGCATGGTAAAATACGACTGAGTCAGCAAGGCTTTGTCTGATGAATCTGTTAGAGTTCTTTGAGAAGGTAACAAGGAAGTTAGACAAAGGAGAACCAGTGGACGTGATTTATTTAGATTTCCAGAAGGCCTTTGACAAGGTGCCGCACAGGAGACTGTTAAATAAGTTAAGAACCCATGGTGTTCAGGGTAAGATCCTGGCATGGATAGAGGATTGGCAGACTGGCAGAAGGCAGAGAGTGGGGATAAAGGGGTCTTTTTCAGGATGGCAGCCGGTGACTAGTGGTGTGCCTCAGGGGTCAGTGCTGGGACCACAACTTTTCACAATATACATTAATGATCTGGAAGAAGGTACTGAAGGCTCTGTTGCTAAGTTTGCAGATGATACAAAGATCTGTAGACGGGCAGCAAGTATTGATGAAGCAAAGGGGCTGCAGAAGGATTTGGACAAGCTAGGAGAGTGAGCAAAGAAGTGGCAGGTGGAATATAATGTGGAAAAGTGTGAGGTTATGCACTTTGGAAGGAGGAATTTAGGCATAGACTATTTTCTAAATGGGGAAATGCTTAGGAAATCAGAAGCGCAAAGGGACTTGGGAGTCCTTGTTCACGATTCTCTCAAGGTTAACGTGCAGATTCAGTCGGCAGTTAGGAAGGCAAATGCAATGTTAGCATTCATGTCAAGAGGGCGAGAATACAAGACCAGGGATGTTCTTCTGAGGCTGTATAAGGCTCTGGTCAGACCCCATTTGCAGTATTGTGAGCAGTTTTGGGCCCCGTATCTAAGGAAGGATGTGCTGGCCTTGGAAAGGATCCAGAGGTGGTTCACAAGAATGATTCCTGGAATGAAGAGCTTGTCGTTTGAGGAACGGTTGAGGACTCTGGGTATCTACTCGTTGGAGTTTAGAAGGATGAGGGGGACCTTATTGAAACTTACAAGATACTGCGAGACCTGGATAGACTGGATGTGGAGAGGATGTTTCCATTTGTAGGAAAAACTAGAACCAGAGGATACAATCTCAGACTAAAGGGACGATCCTTTAAACAGATATGAGGAGTGATTTCTTCAGCCAGAGGGAGGTGAATCTGTGGAACTCTTTGCCGCAGAAGGCTGTGGAGGGCAAATCACTGAGTGTCTTTAACACAGAGATAGATAGGTTCATGATTAATAATGGGATCAGGGGTTATGGGGCGAAAGCAGGAGAATGGGGATGAGAAACTATCAGCCATGATTGAATGGCGGAGCAGACTCGATGGGCCGAGTGGCCTAATTCTGCTCCTATGTCTTATGGTCTTATTACCCTCTGGAGATCAATTCCTACTTATGAAGCCAGCACCACAACCACTGTACCTCAAATAAACCTTTCTGGATTGATAATCCAGTTAGTTGACTGAACAGGGGTAAAAATCTGGGTGCAGCCATTACAGAGTGTTGGATTGGGGTCAAAAGCTGGAGGTGGGGGGGAGGGGGGACGACGACGAAGGTACTGTCCCTACATTGACGTGATCCAAGGCCTCCCCAAAAGTGGGGGAAATTGAGGCCACATAAGGATTTGGAAGCTGAATTGAGGGACAAGGGGGGAATACAAGACCTGGGTGAGCTGGGGGAGCGGGAGCAGCCCATGTCCTGTTAATATGTCACTCAGTTGTACCTGTTATTTGTTCTCTTACATTTAAGTTCCTTGAATATGGCAGACATCCATCATGGCAGTGTCCAGAACATATTTGTGACATGATTCATGGTCTATTATTGTTCTGATATCAATGATTATTTCCAGTTCCAAGCAGTAAATGGTTCCCACACAGTCATTAAATTCAAGGACCATGGCATCCAAGAACTATATGTCAATCCATATTTATAAGAACCATGACATTTATCGCCTGACCTCAATTTGGAAATTATTTTGTCAATCTGAAAGGGGCAAAAGCTCTTTTGAATTACCATGTGACTAGTGCGCAGGTAAAAAACATAACCTGGCCTCTGATCCCTTTTTACAGAACATCACTGAGATGGACAAGAGTGTATTGCACAAAATTTATAACAGATAAACGTTCAGCCCTCTGGAGAGTCCATGCTCGCGTTCATTTGTCACTTGAACCTCTTCCTCCTCTTCACCTTGCTCCTTGTTACTTACCCTGCATGTTAATAGTCAGCTTTACCTTAAATGCATCATTACTGTTGGCCTCAATTTTATGGGAGAGCAGATAGATGAAGTTAGGGTAAGGGTATTATTGTGATCCTGGACCAAACACCAGCAGTGGTTAGGACACTGGACAGAAACCCCAATATATTATTTAATTTGTAAGACTGTGAGGAAAGGATACTTCATTCTAGCAGTGACTCCACAAACAAATAGGGGATGGTATGTTAAAACAAACTTTATTATTAATACAGTATCAAACTAACTTTATCATACAAGAAATAGCTTACAATTACTGGTTAAATAATGCTTAACAATAAAACGAAACACTAACTCTTAACTGCTATCTTTTATCTCCAATCCAGCAAACCCCATCTCAGGTCACAATCCACTTTTAAATACACTTAGCAAACCCAGGAATACTTGCTAAATAGACATGTTCTGGATAAACTGCTTTGAGAGAGAAAGATCCTTCAGGAAACAGCCTGCACACTATTGCCTGTGTCAAACTACTGTTTCACTTCCCAGAATTTGGCAAAAAGTCACTGTTCTGTTCACAGTCCAAATCTAAACTAAACACCCGACTGCTTCAGCCCCTGGCTCGTCCCATCAACTACATAATCTCTATCCCACTAGCTGAGTTTTGACCATCTTACCAAACACAAGCTGCGGAATTATCTGTCGGCGGGATCCTCCGCTCTCCTGGCAGCGCACCGACGCCCGAGGGGTTACCGACAATGTGGGGGTGGCCACAATGGGAAACTCCATCCACCGGCTGCGGGAACGGAGAATCTCGCCACGTCAGAAAGCGGGGCTGGCAGGACAGAGAATCTCAAGGTCTCTAATTATTTAATTCCCCGGAAACCTCCTTTCTATAACCAAAATTCCATTCGCCCTATTTTGATAAATACTATACATGGTTGGAATGAATGATGATCTTACTTTTACAATGCTTTAATTATCCCTTCTGTAGCCCCAGTGTCTGACTTTTATACCAGCATTTTTTTAAAAAACATGCCTGCAGCAGTCACACACACACTAACCCAGGCTTTTAACGATTACTGCACCCGATCCAGAGAATACAAAATATATGTGAAATTCCTACATTCCTCATAGTATGAAAGCAGATCTAGTGAAAGTGAATTGAGAAACTGGGTTGAAAGGTAGGACTGTAGAGATGCAGTGGCAGGCACTTTTTGGAAGATATTTAAGAACTCTCTGCAAAGATTTACCCCAGGGTGAAAGAAAGACTCTTTAAGAAAGATGCATCATCCATGGCTGAATAAGGAAGTGAAGGATTGTATCAAATTGAAAGAAGCACTGTACAAACTGGCAAAGATTAGCAGCAGGTCAGAAGATTGGTCAAATTTAAGAACTCGGCAAATAATGACTAAAAGAAACATAAGGAAGAAAGCAGAACGTGAGAGAAAGTTAGCTAGTAATAGAAACGCAGAAGGTTAGAGATTTTGCAAGTATTTAAATAAGAAAAGAGTAATGGAAGTGAGTGCTGGTCCTCCAGAGATTGAGGGAAGAGGTAATGGGAAACAAAGAAATGGCGGAAGTTTTGAACAGGTGTTTGGGGTTGGATTCTCCCAAAATGGGGCTATGTTCCCACTCCAACGTCTAAACGCGGGCGTTTCACTCTGGACTTTCCTGAAGAAAGTTCAGAGTGTTTCTCCAACCCGCAGGGGGCTTGCAGGGCCTGGGAGTGCTCCACGCAGCTCTGGCTGCGGATATGCGGCCCTGCGCTTCCGGTTGGGAGTCCGTGCATGCGCACGGCAGCGGCCTGCGACGGTTGCCCCGTGCATCATGGCGGACACGCACCGCGGACCGGGATGGAAGAAGTAGGTTTCCCCCCCCCCCCCAGATTGCGCGTGCCCGCAGATTGGTGCCGCCCAATCACTTGTCTGGCCTTATATGAGCCCTCCCCACCCACCCCCCGGTGAAGGATCCCCTCGTCCTCCACCAGGGCGGCCACGGACTGAGTCCGCAGTTGCCACTTGATTCCTGACGGTCGATACGTGGTTAGAACCACACTGTCGGGAACTCGGCCAGTTACCCTGGGTGAATCGCGGGGCGGGGGGGGGGGAATGGAATTAAAAGTAAATATGTTTTGATGCAACTGTACAATGCCTGGTGAGACCACATCTGGAATACTGTCAATGGCCCCCTACCCGCACCGAGTAGACCGTGTGCGCGCAATAGGCGAGCGTTTCTCTGGGGATCGGTGAATCACTCCAGCGGCACCGGCCACAATTCCCGCGTGAATGCCCATTCTCTGCCCCCGCGCCAAACGAGAATTCCAGTTCCTTGTGTCTGTCTTCAAGGTAGAAGACTGATAAACTGCCCAGTCTAGGGTTTTATAGTCCCGCCATAGCGTGTCTCCCACGGGTGGAAGCTGTGAGCCTTTCAGTCAGGTGGGACCATAATATCCCTTCAAGTGGGAGGGGCTGTAAATCCTGGCCACAAAGATTCTCGAAAATCAAGATACTTAAAATTAATCACCATCAGTAGGGAAATGGTGCTGGGAAAACCATTAGACCCAAAGGCTGACAGGACCCCAGGGCCATCCTTGCACCTTTGTAGAAATGGCTGCAGGAATAGTAAGTACATTGGTTATAATCTTCCAAAATTCCTCAGATTCTGGAAGGGCCCCAATGGATTGGAAAATAACTAAGGTAACATTTTTATTCAAGAAAGGAGTAAGGCAGAAGGCAGCAAACTCGAGGCCAGTTAGCCTGATATCAGTCATGGGAAATTGATCAGAGTCAACATGGTTTTCTGAAAACAAAATCACATTTAACCAATTCATTAGCATTTTTTAAAGAAGTAAAAAGCAAGGTGGATAAAGGGGAAGCTGTGGATGTGGTGTACTTGGATTTCCAGGAGGCCTTCGATAAGGCAGCACATCAAAGGTTACTAGACAAAATAAGATTGCATGCTGTAAGGGATAACATATTTGCAAGAATAAAGGATTGGTTGTCTAACAGGAAACAGAGAATAGGGATAACTGGGTCTTTTTCAGGTTGGTGAGCTGTGACAAGTGATGGGCCTCAGCTATTTGCAATCTACATCACTGACTCGGATGAAGGGTGTGAATGTATGTTAGTGAAATTAACCGATGGCATCAAGTTAGGTAAGAAAGTAAATTGACAAGAGGAGGTAGAGAGTCTGCAAACAGATTATAGACTGGTAAGTGAGTGGGGAAAATGTTGGAAGATGGAGTGTATTGTGAGAAAATGTGCACTTGTCCACTTTGGCAGGAAGAATAGAAAAGCTGAATATTATTTAGATAGAGAGAGATTGCAGAACTCTGATGTACAGAGGGATTTGGGTGTCCTGGTGCATGAATCTTAATAAGGTTAGTCTACAGGTACAACAAGGCACGGTAGCACAGTGGCTTCACAGCTCCAGGGTCCCAGGTTCGATTCCGGCTTGGGTCACTGTCTGTGCGGAGTCTGCACCTTCTCCCCGTGTCTGCGTGGGTTTCCTCCGGGCGCTCCGGTTTCCTCCCACAGTCCCGAAAGATGTGCTGTTAGGTGAATTGGACATTCTGAATTGCCCCTCTGTGTACCCGAACAGGCGCTGGAATGTGGACACTAGGGGATTTTCACAGTAACTTCATTGCAGTGCTAATGTAAGCCTACTTGTGACACTAATAAAGATTATTATGAAGTGATTAGGAAGACAAATGGAATGTTGGTGTTCATTGCAACGGGAATGGAATTAAAAGTAAATATGTTTTGATGCAACTGTACAATGCCTGGTGAGACCACATCTGGAATACTGTTGTACAGTTTTAGTCTCCTTATTTGAAAAATGTTATAGTTGTGTCAGCAGCAGTTCAGCGAAGGTTCACTGGACTCATTCCTGAGATGAGCGGCTCATCTTGTGGAGAAATATTGGGCAGATTAGTGGAGTTTAAAAGAATGAGAGGTGACCTAATATGGACACTGGGAGGATGTCTCCAGTTGTGGAAGACGCCAGAAGCAGGGACTTAAGAATACGAGGACTACAGTTTAAAATAGAGATAAGGAGAATGTTTTTCACTCGGGAGGTTGCTAATTTGTGGAAGTGTCTTCCCCAGAGAGCACTGGAGGCGCGGTCATTGATTCCAAGCTGAGTTACACAGATTTTTGATTGACGATGGAGTCGAGGGTTATGGAGTGATGAAGACAGCAAGGTGGAGTGAGACCATGAGCTTACTGACTGGTGCACCATGTAGGCCGGGCTCAATGGCCTACTCCTGCTCCTAAGTCCTTTTTCCTCTGATTGGATGAAGCTGACTTTGAGTTTCGAATGCCTTTATGCTGTCGGGGGAAGAGATTGCTGAGGAGTGGAAGAGGCTCGGCAGTTTGGTCATCCTGGTAAATAAAGAGTTAAAATCACCAATAGCATGGTGAATTCGATTCTGCTTATCTGCAAGTCTCGTGAATGTCAGCGTCTAAGTTCCTGGTACTTTTTTACTTTTTGCACACATTGTTGCTGCCTCTTTATTTAGAAAATGACATCCATCGAGGGTTAGATTGGCTCAATTACTTGTGTCTCACTGAGTTAGAAAGTAATGGATCAAACCCAATCCCATAGCAGTAAAGTATCTGCTGGGATTCTGCCAAACATCCACCATAACTCTTGTGGAAGATTTTGCAGAAAATCTGGAGAAATAGCTTCAAAACAGCAGTCTCTCAGACCCTGTCTTCTGGCTCGTTCTGATATTTTTCAGCAACTCATTGTTTCTGATTTGGATATTTCTCTTCTCCAACACGAGGCAGCGTGCTTCACTCAAAGGGTTGTGAATCTGTGGAAATCTCTATCCCAGAGTGCACTGGATGCAGAATCAGAATCACAGGAAAATACAGGGCAGAAAAGGCCGTTCGGCCCATCGAGACTGCACCGCTGCACGAAAGGCCCTGACCTGCCTACCCAAGCCCATTGGCCAGCACTTGGCCCACAGCCTCGAATGTTGTGACGGCCAAGTGCTCATCCAGGTACTTTTTAAAGGGTGTGAGGCAACCCACCTCTCCCACCCTCCCAAGCAGCGCATTCCAGACCCTCACCATCCTCTGGGTAAAAAAGTTTTTCCTCAAATCCCCCTTAAACCTCCCGCCCCTCACCTTGAACGTGTGTGTCCCTCGTAGCCGACCCTTCAACTCAGGGGAACAGCTGCTCCCTATCCACCCTGTCCATGCCCCTCATAATCTTGTCCGCCTCGATCAGGTCGCCCCTCAGTCTTCTCTCCTCCAGAGAAAACAATCCCAGCCTATTCAACCTCCCTTCATAACTGAAACGTTCCATCCCAGGAACATCCTGGTGAATCTCCTCTGCACCCCCTCCAGTCCAATCACATCCTTCCTATAGTGTGGTGCCCAGAATTGCACACAGTGCTCCAGCTGTGACCTCACCAATATTCCAAACAACTCGAACATGACCTTCCTGCTTTTGTAATCTATGCCTCGATTGTTAAAGGCAAGGGTTCCATATGCCTTTTTCACCCCCCTATTTACCTGCCCTTCTGCCTTCAGAGATCTATGGACAAACACACAAAGGTCTCTTTGTTCCCCGGAACTTCCCAGTGTCAGGCCATTCATTGAATAATTCCTTGTCAAATTACTCCTTCCAAAGTGTAACAACTCATTCCTTCTGCCACGTATCTGCCCATTTGACCATCCTGTCTATATCTGCCTGTAACTCAAGACTCTCAGCCTCACTGTTACCACCCGGCCAATCTTTGTGTCGTTCGCAAACTTACTGATCCTCCTCCCCATCTAAGTCATTTATATAAATGACGAACAATAGGGGGTCCAGCACAGATCCCAGTGGTCACCACTGGTCACTGGCTTCCAGTCACTAAAGTAGCCGTCTGTCATCATCCTCTGTCTGCTACAGCTCAGCCAGCTTTGAATCCACCTTATCAAGTTCCCCTCTATCCCATGTGCATTTGCTTCCTTTATAAGTCTCCCATGTGAGGCCTTGTCAAATGCTTTGCTGAAATCCATGTAAACTACATCAACTGCACTACCCTCATCTACACACTTAGTCACGTGCTCAAAAAATTCAATCAAATTTGTCAGGTATGACCTCCCTCTGACAAAACCATGCTGACTATCCCTGATCAAACCTTTCCTCTCCAAATGGAGATAGACTCCTTTAAATTTTCTCCTTTAGTTTAGAACATAGAACATAGAACAATACAGCGCAGTACAGGCCCTTCGGCCCACGATGTTGCACCGAAACAAAAGCCATCTAACCTACACTACGCCATTATCATCCATATGTTTATCCAATAAACTTTTAAATGCCCTCAATGTTGGCGAGTTCACTACTGTAGCAGGTAGGGCATTCCACAGCCTCACTACTCTTTGCGTAAAGAACCTACCTCTGACCTCTGTCCTATATCTATTACCCCTCAGTTTAAAGTTATGTCCCCTCGTGCCAGCCATTTCCATCCGCGGGAGAAGGCTCTCACTGTCCACCCTATCCAACCCCCTGATCATTTTGTATGCCTCTATTAAGTCTCCTCTTAACCTTCTTCTCTCCAACGAAAACAACCTCAAGTCCATCAGCCTTTCCTCATAAGATTTTCCCTCCATACCAGGCAACATCCTGGTAAATCTCCTCTGCACCCGCTCCAAAGCCTCCACGTCCTTCCTATAATGCGGTGACCAGAACTGTACGCAATACTCCAAATGCGGCCGTACCAGAGTTCTGTACAGCTGCAACATGACCTCCCGACTCCGGAACTCAATCCCTCTACCAATAAAGGCCAACACTCCATAGGCCTTCTTCACAATCCTATCAACCTGGGTGGCAACTTTCAGGGATCTATGTACATGGACACCTAGATCCCTCTGCTCATCCACACTTTCAAGAACTTTACCATTAGCCAAATATTCCGCATTCCTGTTATTCCTTCCAAAGTGAATCACCTCACACTTCTCTACATTAAATTCCATTTGCCACCTCTCAGCCCAGCTCTGCAGCTTATCTATATCCCTCTGTAACCTGCTACATCCTTCCACACTATCGACAACACCACCGACTTTAGTATCGTCTGCAAATTTACTCACCCACCCTTCTGCGCCTTCCTCTAGGTCATTGATAAAAATGACAAACAGCAACGGCCCCAGAACAGATCCTTGTGGTACTCCACTTGTGACTGTACTCCATTCTGAACATTTCCCATCAACCACCACCCTCTGTCTTCTTTCAGCAAGCCAATTTCTGATCCACATCTCTAAATCACCCTCAATCCCCAGCCTCCGTATTTTCTGCAATAGCCTACTGTGGGGAACCTTATCAAACGCTTTGCTGAAATCCATATACACCACATCAACTGCTCTACCCTCATCTACCTGTTCAGTCACCTTCTCAAAGAACTCAATAAGGTTTGTGAGGCATGACCTACCCTTCACAAAGCCATGCTGACTATCCCTGATCATATTATTCCTATCTAGGTGATTATAAATCTTGTCTCTTATAATCCCCTACAAGACTTTACCCACTACAGACGTGAGGCTCACCGGTCTATAGTTGCCGGGGTTGTCTCTGCTCCCCTTTTTGAACAAAGGGACCACATTTGCTGTCCTCCAGTCCTCTGGCACTATTCCTGTAGCCAATGATGACATAAAAATCAAAGCCAAAGGTCCAGCAATCTCTTCCCTGGCCTCCCAGAGAATCCTAGGATAAATCCCATCAGGTCCCGGGGACTTATCTATTTTAAGCCTGTCCAGAATTGCCAACACCTCTTCCCTACGTACCTCAATGCCATCTATTCTATTAGCCTGGGGCTCAGCATTCTCCTCCACAACATTATCTTTTTCCTGAGTGAATACTGACGAAAAATATTCATTTAGTATCTCGCCTATCTCTTCAGACTCCACACACAATTTCCCATCCCTGTCTTTGACTGGTCCTACTCTTTCCCTAGTCATTCGCTTATTCCTGACATACCTATAGAAAGCTTTTGGGTTTTCCTTGATCCTTCCTGCCAAATACTTCTCATGTCCCCTCCTTGCTCATCTTAGCTCTCTCTTTAGATCCTTCCTCGCTACCTTGTAACTATCCATCGCCCCAACTGAAACTTCACACCTCATCTTCACATAGGCCTCCTTCTTCCTCTTAACAAGAGATTCCACTTCCTTGGTAAACCACGGTTTCCTCGCTCGACGCCTTCCTCCCTGCCTGACCGGTACATACTTATCAAGAACACGCAGTAGCTGATCCTTGAACAAGCCCCACTTATCCAGTGTGCCCAACACTTGCAGCCTACTTCTCCACCTTATCCCCCCCAAGTCACGTCTAATGGCATCATAATTGCTCTTCCCCCAGCTATAACTCTTGCCCTGCGGTGTATACTTATCCCTTTCCATCATTAACGTAAACGTCACCGAATTGTGGTCACTGTCCCCAAAGTGCTCTCCTACCTCCAAATCCAACACCTGGCCTGGTTCATTACCCAAAACCAAATCCAACGTGGCCTCGCCTCTTGTTGGCCTGTCAACATATTGTTTCAGGAAACCCTCCTGCACACACTGTACAAAAAACGACCCATCTATTGTACTCGAACTATATCTTTTCCAGTCAATATTTGGAAAGTTAAAGTCTCCCATAATAACTACCCTGTTACTTTCGCTCTTATCCAGAATCATCTTCGCCATCCTTTCCTCTACATCCCTAGAACTATTAGGAGGCCTATAGAAAACTCCCAACAGGGTGACCTCTCCTTTCCTGTTTCTAACTTCAGCCCATACTACCTCGGAAGAAGAGTCCCCATCTAGCATCCTCTCCGCCACCGTAATACTGCTCTTGACTAGCAGCGCCACACCTCCCCCCCTTTTGCCTCCTTCTCTGAGCTTACTAAAACACCTAAACCCCGGAACCTGCAACATCCATTCCTGTCCCTGCTCTATCCATGTCTCCGAAATGGCCACAACATCGAAGTCCCAAGGTATTGGAGGTACCACTGATGTGAGACATGCTGGTCTGTAGTTCCCTGGCTTACCCCTCCAGCCTTTCTTGAATAGTGGGACCACATTCACGGTTCTCCAGTCCTCTGGCACCTCCCCCATGGCCAGAGAAGAATTAAAAATTTGGATCAGGGAACCTGCAATCTCCTCCCTCGCCTCCTACAGCAGCCTGGGACACAGTTCGTCCGGACCTGGAGAGTTGGCCACTTTTAAGTGTGCCAACACCTCCAATACCTTGTCACTCCCTGTGGCAACTTGCTGAATAACCTCACAGTCTCTCTCCCCGAGTTCCATATCTGCCTCCTCATTCTCTTGGGTGAGGACAGATGTGAAATATTCATTCAACACCCTACCAATGTCCTCTGGCTCCACCCACAGATTTCCCCCTTGGTCCCAAATGAGCCTCTCTCTTTCCCTGGTTATCCTCTTCCCATTGATGTACTTATAGAATATCTTAGGATTTTCTCTACTTTTACCAGAATACGATTTCTCATATCCCCTCTTTGCCCTCCTAATTGCTTTCTTAAGCTCCATCCTGCACTTCCTGTACTCCACCACTGCCTCTGCAGACTTGCTCCCCTTATACTTGTTAAAAGCCTCTCTCTTCCTTCTCATTGTATGCAGAATGTCTCTGACCATCCATGGTTCTCTGGGCTTGTTATTCGTTCCTATTACCCGAGAGAGAACATGTTGGGCCTGTTCCCTCTTTGAACACCCCCCACTGCTCTTCTGTAGATCTCCCCATCAGTAACGTGTTCCAATCTACCTTGGCCAGATCCTGCCGTATTTTACTAAAGTCTGCTCTCCCCAAACCAAGACCTTTTTCTGCAATTTGTCTGTTTTCTTGTCCATAATGAACTTAAATCGCACCAAGTTGTGGTCAGTATCACTAAAATGTTCCCCCATCAACATATCAACCGCCTGTCTGGCTTCATTCCCCAGAATTAGGTCCAGCACTGCACCCCCCCCCCCCCCCTTTTGTTGGACCATCCACATGTTGAACTAAAATGTTCTCTTGTACATATTTTATAAACTGTTCCATTGAAACTCTTAACACAATGATTATCCCAGTTCATGTTGAGCAAGTTGAAATCACCCACTATAATTACCGTATTATTATTTTTACACACTTCTGCAAATTGCACACATATTTGCTCCTCAATTTCCCTCTGACTATCTGGGGGTCAATAATAAACACCAAGCAATGTGGCTGTTCCTTTTTTACTCCTAAGCTCTACCCACAAAGCTTCATTTAACGCCACCCCCAAGATATCATCTCTCCTTGCTGCAGTAATTGATCTCTTAACTAATAGTGCAATGCCTCCCCCTCTTTTTCCCCCGCCCCTGTCCCTCCTGAAGATTCTGTATCCCTGGATGTTGAGCTGCCAATCCTGCCACTCCCTCAACCACGTCTCCATGATGGCTATTATATCATAATTCCACGTGTCAACCCTCACCCTTAACTCATCCGTTTTACCTGTAATACTCCGGGCATTAAAGTAGAGGCCAATCAGCCTTGTCTTACTCTCCTGAAACTTACTGCCACTGTATTCCCTCTGACCGGATTGCTTTTCTATGTTATAATGTGTCCCTATTCTGCTAACAGTCTGCATCCCTTCCCCCTGCCAAACTAGTTTAAACTCCTCCTAAAATGCCGGAACACTAAACAAATTTAAGGAAGAGATGGGTCGGTTTTTAATTAGCAGTGGGCTGAAGGGCTATGGGGAACGGGCAGGAAGGTGTAGAGGAGGCAGCGATGAGAGCAGCCATGATCGTATTGAATGGCGGAGCAGATGCGAGGGGCTGAATTGCCTACACCCACTCCAGTTGCTACGTTCTTATTCTCTTTGACCTCGTTTGTGTCAACATACAAATAGCAAGACAAAGGTGGACTGAAAAAATGCATAAATTTTGTGGCTTGGGCAGATCGTTCATCTGCCCGGAGTCTGGGGAGGTCCTCTCTTGGTGCTGGGAAAGTGACAGCCATTGTTCTTTTTATAAATTTAGAGTACCCAATTGCCTATTTCCAATTAAGGGGCAATTTAGCGCGGCCAATCCACCTACCCTGCACATCTTTGGCTTGTGGGGGTGAGACCCACGCAGACACGGAGAGAATGTGCAAACTCCACACGGACAGTGACCCAGAGCCGGGATCGATCCCGGGTCCTCAGCGCCGTAGGCAGCAGTGCTAACCACTGCGGCACTGTGCTGCCCTGACAGCCATTGGTAGAACGAGCCCAACTTTCTCCCCGAAGTGTAGTGCTATGGTGATCTCCATGATAATTACTCAGGTGCGGGCCTCTGCAGTTACAGTTTCACCAGCTTTGCAGGTATAATGATGTAGGGCATTCATTTTCCAGCGGGTGGGTAGGTGTTGGGACGGTCGCGGAGTGATTGGTCGCGGGATTCCTGACCGTGGGAAGTAGTGCCCAACGGCCACGATCGGCTTTTAAAAATGCTGACTACAGCCGGCTTTCAAGAATGCCAGCCGTCCCGCACATGCATACCCCCTCAGCCGGATGTAGCAGTGCACAGACCCGGAGCCCAGCAGGGCAGACCCCCCTCCTCCATACATCAGCACGCTGACCCAGGAGCAGATTTTGTTTTTAAAAATCGATGGAGATTTTCCACCAGAAGCGGCGGCAGAGAGCAGGTCACAGGCCCCGTACACTGGCGTCACGTGGTCCATGCTCTGGGAGCTAAATCATGGGGGGAGGTTCCTCCGTTTTGTAGCTGCCAGCAAGCAAGCAACAGGAGTGTGTGGAGAACTGAAGCTGGATTATTTTGCAACAAGGGAAAGAGGGCCAGCGACACAAAAAGGCCAGGATCCCACATCTGAATCTGCTGGAGAGAGTTTTTCAGGAGAGTCCACAGCAGGACAAAGCAGTGCTGGTGTGAGCTGTATCCAGAGCTTCAGGGCCTCTGGTGAACAAACAATTAAGAAGAAACTGAAATCAGGAACAGAGCTGTATAAAGATGATTTCTTGAGGTATGGCTTTGTTAATTTTGCCAATACAAATCAGAATGCAAAGCCCTTGGGTGTTATATGCAGGGAAGTACTGGCAAATGCAAGTTTAAAACCCTCAAAACTTCAAAGGCATCTGAAGACTAAGTATGGCGGGTTCGAGGGCAAACCTCTATTTGTTTCAAAGGAGGCAACGAGAACTTAAATCGTCAGCTAAAGTCCTTAGCAGAAATGTAACATTGAATGACAATGGTGTGTCACGAAGGTCAGCCATCATGGGGTGCGAAGGTCGGCTGGCATGGGTTGCGAAGGTCAGCCGGTCGGTAAAAGTGGGTCCTGGGAAATACCATTTGAAAAACACTGATGTTGGGCTTTGACTCCACGAAGTGAATGGACATCGAAGAAACCGGAGGCTCCTGGTCACCTGGGTCTCTTGTACCCACAGCATATCTACACGAGTGACATCAACTTCCCAAAAAATCAGGTCAGAACTGAGGCAAGATTGTAAATTATTCAGAAAAACTACAAGTTTGTATTTGTACACAGTAGTTCTGAAACGTCAGTCTCTGAGTGAGGCACTAATACTGTCTCTACAATACGACACAAGTCAGTGCTTCAGACGGCATCCAATATCTCTTGCAGGTGTTCAGGACAGTTTGATTGACTGATGTGAATTGCTCTTCATAATCCATCTTCTTATTTTTTCAATTACTCATTAAAACCTTTTCTGTGAGACTAAAGTGGCTGTATCTCAGAATTGACAGTCGATGAATCACACTGTCTGTGCCTTAGCCGTCTCTAAGCAATTTTGTTTATCCATGAACCATATCAGTCCTTTTATAATAGACCAGGTATTAGCTTCCCCTGCAAACCCCAGTGACCCCAGCAAACCCACTCTATAAAACAGACATCGAGGGATTGTTCAAGAAAACCGCTCTAAATTGGAGTCCGCACTTGACTGAACATCGGCATCATACTTCAATCGTAATTAATCTTCCATTCTCAACATACATCAACAATCTTGATTTAGTTTATGAGAAGAAATACATCTCCTGCTGGAAAAAAGTGCTCTTAATTTTTTCTGAAAAGTATCACACATTTCATCATTTCGCATGCACACAAATGAATTTCTGTTTGCTCGAGAATTTTGAAACAAATTGTCACAGGAGCAAATCAAAAAGGTTTGAGGAAAACAGAGTCAGTTTGGCTATTTGGTGGATGTAAAATGAGTTTTTAAATAAACTTAGAGTAGCCAATTCATTTTTTCCAATTAAGGGGCAATTTAGCGCGGCCAATCCACCTACCCTGCACATCTTGTAAATTCTATGATTCTATGATAATCTTTGGGTTGTGGGGGCGAAACCCACGCAAACACGGGGAGAATGTGCAAACTCCACACGGACAGTGACCCAGAGCTGGGATTGAACCCGGGACCTCGGCGCCGAGAGGCAGCAGTGCTAACCACTGCTCCACCGTGCTGCTGAGTTAGTAATGTTCTGACGTTACCTATTGCTGCCCCCACCAGCTTTCAGAATCCTGGGAATCTGGGAACACTAATGGAGATGTCAAAATGTTTGCACCCAAAATAAATTCAATTTGGTGAAACAAAGAGCCAAACACGAATTTATACACAAATTCTGACTGTCCAGAATTCAGAGTGAGAGAATCTCCTGGCGCTGTGAAATAATAATTCCCAAAGTACCTCAATAAATATGAAGAGGAAATCAAGGGCATAGAAATAGGTCTTGGGCACTAACCCTAAACATCTAATATAGCTTCAGCTACCATTAGACAATACACAATATTTGGCTGTATTCAATGGACCTAAACATTGGTTAGGTGTATCATGGGCAATGCCAACTTGTGTTGTTACACAAGTCAAATTCTGCCCCTATTTTGCCAATCGAGTATTAATATTGACGTGCCTGGACTTCTGCGAGCTACAGGAGAGTATCCAAAATTCATAAGACTGCACCTCAGCAAAACCAGTGACACCAGCAACGTAGGGATGGTAATATGGAGGGTAAAATATTCACAATAATGTTTTTACTTCTGCACATCTTTCACTTCCTTTCCAGTAAAATAACTGAAGCATTTATTTTCTGTCAGTCTACACCCAGCTTCAAATGTGTTCCTCTTCTCAACGTTCAAACACAAGAATCCACAATGCAACATAATCCAAAAATTGTTCAATGAATAAAAGAAAGTTTCACATAAATTGAAACAAAATGGTGTCAGAAATAATTACAATTTCAGCACAGAAGGTTAGGAAGAGTCAGGGGAAGGACAGCTTGCTGCTGTAAAGCTTTTAGATGTTAAATGGAAAGCATAACTGCAATGGCTTTCAGGGAAATGACAATTTGCAGCTTTTCAGATGACCTTTTCCTCAAAGTGAAAAAGTACAAGGTGCATTATATTACACTCAGAGTAATAAAGCTGGGCACTTCTCAATGTTATTTACGGAGTGAAAAGTATCTGGGAAAAGGACAAAGCCTGTGTTCAGTGCTTTGCCTGGCAAACACAGTAACATTGAACAGGAGAGTCTCCAATCTAAGACTGACACCTAAAGAAACGTTCTTGCAGGTTCCATCACGTTAACTCTCACCTCCAGCTGTCCTCCAAGTTAAACTGTCTCATTTCCCCCCCATATCCAATATTCCTGTACACAATCAATAAACGTGTTTAAAGGTATATCTCACCTGCTCAGTGGGAACCTGGCGGGATTGGCTATCTGCTTTCCTCCCTCACCTGTCTTTGCATTCCATCTAGGAAAGTAACATCCAGGAGTGTTTAAATGAGTGGCCAATTTGGTCAGTTTCCCACTGAGCAGCTGGGGTTAAGATAACCTCTGTCCATTTCTATGTTGGCTGCTGATGCACTAATACAGCCACAGCAGGATAGAGGGGAAAAAAACATATATCATGTGTTTAATACTCACAGCAATTCCAGAAGATTATTCCTTAAGTTCTGAAGGTGCCAGGACACAGCTGGAGGGTTATTACTCCCACACCGGGGTGGTCGGTGTTGTGCTGTGCAACCAACAGGGTATTTTGGATGCTGCAATTGGCCAATTGTGTCCTCCGTATAGGAAGCAGGTGAGGTTTCTGCTTGAAGTTGTTCATTCCTATTAAAGATGTGTCTATATGAGATTGTGGAGAGGATCAGGCTAATGATACCCTTCTCCCAATCCAATTCACTATCCCTCGAGTAATTCACTGTCTAAAAAAGGCCAGGAATTTACTTCATCAGAAAATGGCCCAAGCAGTGAAGGTGGATTTCCACCAGGGTCCTCCACTGAGCGAATTGCTTCAAGGATTTATCCTTCACTCTGGTTGTATGTTCCTGTAATTTGGGTCGACATTGAAGATCTCAAGCCATTTGTTCAAAGACTATCTTGTTGAGCTGAATGCCGTGTTTCTGTGCTGTATATCTACACTAATGTGATGGCAAAATGGTCACATGGCTAACATTCCTCCCTTTTAGACCAAAGACCATTAGATAGAGGAGCAGAATTAGGCCACTCGGCCCATCGAGTCTGCTCCGCCATTCAATCATGGCTGATACGTTTCTCATCCCCATTCTCCTGCCTTCTCCCCATAACCTCTGATCCCCTTATTGATCAAGAACCTATCTATCTCTGTCTTAAAGACACTCAGTGACTTGGCCGCCACAGACTTCTGCAGCAAAGAGTTCCACAGATTCGCCACCCTCTGGCTGAAGAAATTCATCCTTATCTCTGTTTTAAAGGTTTGTTCCTTCAGCTTGAGGCTGTGTCCTCGGGTTCTAGTTTTTCCTACAAGTGGAAACACATCCACTCTATCCAGGCCTCACAGTATACTTTAAGTTTCAATGAGATTCCCCCCCCTCATTCTTCTAAACTCCATTGCGTACAGACTCAGAGTTCTCAACCGCTCCTCATACGACAAGTTCTTCATTCCAGGGATCATATGTGTGAGCCTCATCTGGACCCTTTCGAAGGTCAGATCTGAGGGAGTGCCGCATTGTCAGAGGGTCAGCACTGAGGGAGTGCCGCACTGTCAGAGGGTCAGTGCTGAGGGGGTGCTGCACTGTCAGAGGGTCAGTACTGAGGGAGTGCTGCATTGTCAGAGGGTCAGTACTGAGGGAGTGCCGCACTGTCGGAGGGTCAGTACTGAGGGAGTGCCACACTGTCAGAGGGTCAGGACTGAGGGTGTGCCGCACTGTCAGAGGGTCAGTACTGAGGGAGTGCCGCACTGTCAGAGGGTCAGTACTGAGGGAGTGCTGCACTGTCAGAGGGTCAGTACTGAGGGTGTGCCGCACTGTCAGAGTGTCAGTACTGAGGGAGTGCCGCACTGTCAGAGGGTCAGTACTGAGGGAGTGCCACACTGTCAGAGGGTCAGGACTGAGGGTGTGCCGCACTGTCAGAGGGTCAGTACTGAGGGAGTGCCGCACTGTCAGAGGGTCAGGACTGAGGGTGTGCCGCACTGTCAGAGGGTCAGTACTGAGGGAGTGCCGCACTGTCAGAGTGTCAGTACTGAGGGAGTGCCGCACTGTCAGAGGATCAGTACTGAGGGAGTGCCACACTGTCAGAGGGTCAGTACTGAGGGAGTGCTGCACTGTCAGAGGGTCAGTACTGAGGGAGTGCTGCACTGTCAGAGGGTCAGTACTGAGGGAGTGCCACTGTCAGAGGGTCAGTACTGAGGGAGTGCTGCACTGTCAGAGGGTCAGTACTGAGGGAGTGCCGCGCTGTCAGAGGGTCAGTACTGAGGGAGTGCTGCACTGTCAGAGGGTCAGTACTGAGGGAGTGCCGCACTGTCAGAGGGTCAGTACTGAGGGAGTGCTGCACTGTCAGAGGGTCAGTACTGAGGGAGTGCTGCACTGTCAGAGGGTCAGTACTGAGGGAGTGCCGCACTGTCAGAGGGTCAGTACTGAGGGAGTGCCGCACTGTCAGAGGGTCAGTACTGAGGGAGTGCCACACTGTCAGAGGGTCAGTACTGAGGGAGTGCCGCACTGTCAGAGGGTCAGTACTGAGGAAGTGCTGCACTGTCAGAGGGTCAGTACTGAGGGAGGGCCGCTCTGTCAGAGGGTCAGTACTGAGGGATTGCCGCACTGTCAGAGGGTCAGTACTGCAGGAGTGCCGCACTGTCAGAGGGTCGGCACTGAGGGAGTGCTGCACTGTCAGAGGGTCAGTACTGAGGGAGTGTCGCCCTGTCAGAGGGTCAGTACTGAGGGAGTGCCGCACTGTCAGAGGGTCAGTGCTGAGGGAGTGCCGCACTGTCAGAGGGTCAGTACTGAGGGAGTGCCGCACTGTCAGAGGGTCAGTACTGAGGGAGTGCTGCACTGTCAGAGGGTCAGTACTGAGGGAGTGCCGCACTGTCAGAGGGTCAGTACTGAGGGATTGCTGCACTGTCAGAGGGTCAGTACTGAGGGAGTGCCGCACTGTCAGAGGGTCAGTACTGAGGGAGTGCTGCACTGTCAGAGGGTCAGTGCTGAGGGAGTGCCGCACTGTCAGAGGGTCAGTACTGAGGGAGTGCCGCACTGGCAGAGGGTCAGCACTTAGGGAGTGCCGCACTGTCAGAGGGTCAGTACTGAGGGAGCACCGCACTGTCAGAGGGTCAGTACTGAGGGAGTGCCGCACTGTCAGAGGGTCAGTACTGCGGGAGTGTCGCACTGTCAGAGGGTCAGTACTGAGGGAGTGCCGCACTGTCAGAGGGTCAGTGCTGAGGGAGTGCCGCACTGTCAGAGGGTCAGTACTGAGGGATTGCCGCACTGTCAGAGGGTCAGTACTGCGGGAGTGCCGCACTGTCAGAGGGTCGGCACTGAGGGAGTGCTGCACTGTCGGAGGGTCAGTACTGAGGGAGTGCCGCACTGTCAGAGGGTCAGTACTGAGGGAGTGCTGCACTGTCAGAGGGTCAGTACTGAGGGAGTGTCGCCCTGTCAGAGGGTCAGTACTGAGGGAGTGCCGCACTGTCAGAGGGTCAGTACTGAGGGAGTGCCGCACTGTCAGAGGGTCAGTACTGAGGGAGTGCCGCACTGTCAGAGGGTCAGTACTGAGGGAGTGCTGCACTGTCAGAGGGTCAGTACTGAGGGAGCGCTGCACTGTCAGAGGGTCAGTACTGAGGGATTGCTGCACTGTCAGAGGGTCAGTACTGAGGGTGTGCCGCACTGTCAGAGGGTCAGTACTGAGGGAGTGCTGCACTGTCAGAGGGTCAGTGCTGAGGGAGTGCCGCACTGTCAGAGGGTCAGTACTGAGGGAGTGCCGCACTGTCAGAGGGTCAGTACTGAGGGAGTGCTGCACTGTCAGAGGGTCAGTACTGAGGGAGTGCCGCACTGTCAGAGGGTCAGTACTGAGGGATTGCTGCACTGTCAGAGGGTCAGTACTGAGGGAGTGCCGCACTGTCAGAGGGTCAGTACTGAGGCAGTGCTGCACTGTCAGAGGGTCAGTGCTGAGGGAGTGCCGCACTGTCAGAGGGTCAGTACTGAGGGAGTGCCGCACTGGCAGAGGGTCAGCACTTAGGGAGTGCCGCACTGTCAGAGGGTCAGTACTGAGGGAGCACCGCACTGTCAGAGGGTCAGTACTGAGGGAGTGCCGCACTGTCAGAGGGTCAGTACTGCGGGAGTGCCGCACTGTCAGAGGGTCAGTACTGAGGGAGCGCCGCACTGTCAGAGGGTCAGTGCTGAGGGAGTGCCGCACTGTCAGAGGGTCAGTACTGAGGGAGTGCTGCACTGTCAGAGGGTCTGTACTGAGGGAGTGCTGCACTGTCAGAGGGTCAGTACTGAGGGAGTGCCGCACTGTCAGAGGGTCCATACTGAGGGAGTGCCGCACTGTCAGAGGGTCAGTACTGAGGGAGTGCCGCACTGTCAGAGGGTCAGTACTGAGGGAGTGCTGCACTGTCAGACTGTCAGTACTGAGGGACTGCTGCACATCACAGGGTCAGTACTGAGTGTGTGCTGCACTGTCAGAGGGTCTGTACTAAGGGAGTGCTGCACTGTCAGAGGGTCAGTACTGAGGGAGTGCTGCACTGTCAGAGGGTCAGTACTGAGGGAGTGCAGCACTATCAGTGGGTCAGTCCTGAGGGAGTGCTTCACTATCAGAGAGTCAGTACTGAGGGAGTTATGCACTACCAGAGGGTCAATACTGAGGGAGTGCTGCACTGTCAGAAGGTCAGTACTGAGGGTGTGCTTTACTGTCAGAGGGTCAGTACTGAGGGAGTGCTGCACTGTCAGAGGGTCAGTACTGAGGGAGTGCCGCACTGTCAGATGGTCAGTACTGAGGGAGTGCTGCACTGTCAGAGGGTCAGTACTGAGGGAGTGCTGCACTGTCAGAGGGTCAGTACTGAGGGAGTGCCGCACTGTCAGATGGTCAGTACTGAGGGAGTGCCGCACTTTCGGGGGTGCTATCTTTCCAATGAAATATTAAAACTAAAACCCCAACCAATTAAATGGTTCTTCCATTTAAGGCAGAGATGGAGAGGTTTTTTCCCTCCCGGGGCGGTTAACCTATGGCATTTTATTCCCAGACAACAATGGAGACTGTGTCATTGAATATATTCAAGGCTGAGTTGGATAGATTCTTGATTGACAAGGGAGTTAAAGGGTATAGGAGGTAGACAGGAAAGTAGAGATGGTGCCACAATCAGATCAATCGTCAAATAGCAGAATAGGCTTGATGGGCCGAATGGCTGACTCCAATATGTATTTCTACCCTCTGAGGTGGACATAAAAGATCCCCTGGTACTCCTTGAAGAAAAGCAGGGCGGTTTACACCGTCTACAGGCCAGTAGTTATCCCTCACGAAATATCACAATAACAGGTTATCTGCCCACTGTTTCATTCCAGTTTGCTGGGTTTGCAACATTACAATAGTGATGACACTTCAGAAGTACTTCATCGACTGTAAAGCACTTTGCAGTTGTGAATGATGTTAGAGGGATGTAAGACCTGGATTTCCGCCGTGTCTGAGAGGTCCCCCAACACAGTGGGAATCCCAGGAATTACTAAAATTCGAAAGTTCCTCTCCCGAACCCAACATTTCCCATCTTCGCAGGGGCGGGACAGGAATTAAGCTGGGGTTAACGTATGTGCGATCCATGTTGGCAGTTGCCTCCACCGAAGTGGGATTTGGGGAGAACATGTGTGTGCAGATTGGAACAGGTAAGTGGAGGTCTGAATTTGGCAGTTGTGTTTGGGTAGCCAGGGTATTGCTTTGGAGAGGTAAGGACATGATGCCAGGACGCTGCTTCGAGAAGTACAGAACTGTCTGGGATTGTTAACAGTGAAAATGATTATGCACCTTTTTACTCATAAATCTTTAAAACTGTCCAGCTGTGAAAGAGCTGTCCCAGCTGTCAAGGAACTGTGAAAGAGCTGTCCCAGCTGTCAAGGAACTGTGAAAGAGCTGTCAAGGTCTCAAACCTGTCAAAGGTATCCAGGAATCATCAATATTGTCAAGGAGCTGTCCAAGGATGTTCGGTGAGCTGGCATGGAGGGGGGAAAGGTAAGGGAAATGGGTTGTGGGGATGTGGCATGGATTGGAATTAGTTGCCACTAAGTTGGCATAGAAGGTATTGGGAAATAGGGGTAGAGGGACACGATGTTGGCATAAGGGTGTGAGAGGTCATGAAGTGTGTGGGGGTGATGGTTTGGCATTGGTTGGCATGTTCGAGCATAGGGAGTGTCGGGGGTGTGGCAGCAGCCGATTGATGAGGGCTGGAAGAATGTTTTTTGATTTTTAATTAATTTTTATTTCCGAACATACACCAAACGTACAAACAATTAAGAGCAGGAGGAGATCACTCGGCCCCTCGAGGCTGCTCCACCATTCAATATGATCTTGGCTGATCGGAGTGTCAACTCAACCCCAAATACCTGCCGACTCCCAATAACCATTCACCCCCTTGTTCATCGAGAATCTACCTCACGCTGCCTTGAAAGTATTGAAAGACTCTGCCTCCACTGCCTTTTGACAGAGAAAGTTCCAGAATCTCCCAACCCTCTGAGAGAAAAACATTTCTCCTCATCTCTGTCTTAAACGAACGACCCCTTTATTTTTATACAGTGATCCCCTAGTTCTAGACATCCCGACAAGAGGAAACATCCTCTCCACGTCCACCCTGTCAATACCCCTCAGGATTTTAAAGATTTCAATCACATTTCCTCTTACTCTAAGGATACAAATCTAACCTTTCCTCATAAAGACAACCCGCCCAGTCCTGGTATTAATCCAGTATTTATTTAAACACCAGACCAGGGTACAGAGGCAGACTTTGCGCCCAGCAGCCTCCACGTTCATTCTAGGGTCACCCGGTCCGACTCTGCTTTCAGCCCACCCACCCCCCACTGGCCCTAAATCCAATGTGCAGTCAGACATTTTTAAAGGTTCCACTCAGCAAACTCAACCCAGGAATATAAAATCTGGGCTCAACTCTTTGTTCTCCCTTAATCTTCATGTGGCGAAAGACCATAAGACCAAAAGACACAGGAGCAGAAGTAAGGCCATTCGGCCCATCGAGTCCACTCCACCATTCAATCATGGCTGATTTCAACTCCATTTACCCGCTCTCGCTCCATACCCCTTAATTCCTCGAGAAATCAAGAATTTATCAACTTCTGTCTTAAAGACACTCAACGTCCCGGCCTCCACCGCCCTCTGTGGCAATGAATTCCACAGACCCACAACTCTCTGGCTGAAGACATTTCTCCTCATCTCTGTTCTAAAGTGACTCCCTTTTATTCTAAGGCTGTGCCCCCGGGTCCTAGTCTCCCCTGCTAATGGAAACAACTTCCCTACGTCCACCCTATCTAAGCCATTCATTATCTTGTAAGTTTCTATTAGATCTCCAACCTCAACCTCCTAAACTCCAATGATTATAATCCCAGGTTTTACCTCAGTGGCCAAAGCACCAATGGTTGGAGGTTAATTTAACCTCAGGTGCTCATTGGGAAAATAAGTAAATTGTTTTGTCGACTCCTTTGCACTCTGCCCAATTTTACTTTCCTATATGGAGTGTAAGCAGTTAGCCAATCCTATTAGCCAGGTTCACACTGAGCTGGTGAAGTTAAAATCACCCCCCTCTCTCCTAGCATTCTGAAAAGACTGTTCCCTCTAATACCCTGGTCCACTGCTCAATCACCCCAACACCTCATGTCCTTCTCATGCACCTTTCCACGCAATTATGGGATGTCTAACACCTGCCCCTTTACCTCCTCACTGTCCAAGGTCCAAAACACTCCTTCCAGGTGAAGTAAGGATTCACTTGCAGCTCCTTTCAATTTGGTCGACTGTATTCGCTGCTCCCAATGGAGTCTCCTCTACATTGGGGAGACTGAACACAGGCTGGGCGGCCACGTTGCGGAACACCTTCACTCAGTCCACAGGCAGGGTCCCAGCCTACCTACCATTTGCCATTTCAATTCACCATGCGCTCTCAGGCAATGTTCCAGTGAAGCCCAATACAAACTGAGGAGCAGCAACTCACCTCCTGATTAGGAACTTTACAGCCCCCAGGAGTCAACATTGAGCTCAACAACTTCAGACCATGAACTCTGTCCTCCATTTTGAATCTCTCCAACCGCCAAGTGTTGGTTTGTATATTGTTCTCCTGTTTTTGCTTTCAGCATTGAGCATTATTCTGCTGTTGACACCTACTCTGGACCAATGCTTTGTGTCTTTAATACAATTATTGCCTCACTTAGGCCGGGATTCTCCACTACCCGGCTGGGTGGGCTGTACTGGCGCCGAGGAGCGGTGTGAACCACTCTGGCGTTGGGCCGCCCGGAAGGTGCGGAATCCTCTGCACCTTCAGGGTCTAGGCCAGCACCGGCGGGGTTGGCGCCGCGCCAGCCGACGCCGAAGGGCCTCCGCCGACCGGCGTGAGTTGCCGCATGCGCGGGAGCGTCAGCGTGTTCTGGCGTGATCCCAGCGCGTGCACAGGGGGGTTCTTCTCCGTGCCGGCCATAGGGGACCGTTACAGCGACCGGCGTGGAGGGAAAGAGTGCCCCCACGGCACAGGCCCGTCCGCAGATTGGTGGGCCCAAATCGCGGGCCAGGCTACCGTGGGGGCCCCAGTCCCCCCAGGGCCAGATCCCCCTGCGACCCCCCCGAGGACTCCGCAGGCGGCCCACAGAGCCAAGTCCTGCCGGCAAGGACCTTGTTTGATTTATGCCGGCGGGACTGGCCGAAAGCGGGCGGCCACACGGCCCATCGCAGAGCGGAGAATCGCTGGGGGGGCCCACTGCCAATGGCCCCCAACCGGCGCAACACGATTCCTGCCCCCGCCGAAAAACCGGCACTGGAGAATCCGGCAGCCAGTGTCGGGGCGGCTGGGCGGGATTCACGCCGCCCCCCAGCGAATCTCCGGCCTGGCGGGGGGTCGGAGAATCCCGCCCCTACTTTGTGTTCCATGACATCTTTGTCATTTAATCTCCCTGCCCTCTGACCAAGCCCTGATCTTCTCCGTTGCTCCTTTTGACCCTGCCTCCCTTCTTTTCCAAACGGTATAAAACCCACCCCGTTTCAGCTCTGAAGAACAGTCATTCGGACTCAAAACATTAACTCTATCTCTCTCTCTCTACAGACGCTGCCAGACAGGGCATTTTTCCAGCATGTTCTGATTTTATTTCAGATTTCCAGCATCTGCAATATTTTGCTTTTATTTTGGCAATGGAAATTTGTCAGCGGGTACTCTGCTTGGTGTCGCTTCCAGGTAAATACAGACAGGCAATGTCAAGTCAAGTGACCATGAATATTGAGGGGAGCTTTACAGATGTCTCCCGTTTAAAAGTCTTCCTGCTCTGTTCAGCAGAATACTGTAAAGACTCTCTCTGCCATCAGCTTCTGTAGATACAAATCACCCAAATCCTGCTGTTTATCACCATTGTCTGACACAGAAAGCACAGGAAGAATACATTAAACATTAGCTATGCGACAACATGAAATTAATGCACCTCAATACAATGCATTAAATAATTTTATTTTCAATTTTACTTCCAATCTATATTTAAAAATCCCATCAAAAGTGCCTACTCATGTGTCCTTTAATTTGAAACTCTGATCTGCCTTATCCTCCTGCATTTCATTACAAATTGCTCTGGTAATTAAAAGTACATTCATTTAATATCTGTGACTGAAATGGTAATTTAAAGGTCATTAACTTTTCATTTGTAATTGTACAAGGAATCTAAAGTGTATTTGTGTCTTATTGTCTTTTTTCTCCCGCCGATGTTTCATGTACGGCTTCTGCGTTTCCTGGCAAGACATCAGACATAACTTGTTGGCTTGTCAAAGGCCATTTGTTTGAATGCAGAATGACTAATTCTCATGCTCCAATCTAGCAGGGAATCAATCAGACAGACATTCTGGGTGGAAATTTCAGCCACCTTTCCAGTAACGGCCAGATGGTCACGCCATCCACACACTTCACCAGATTCCAGTCACTCAAATGTCCTTTAGTGACCATGTCAATCTCCAGCCAGATCATTCCTATAACAAAGTTCATTTCCCCAAATTTGAAAAAAGAAGCAACTGTTAACAGACCAACCGTGCAGCTCTTTCAAAACCAGCCACTGATTTACTCATTCTTCCTGACTCCCCCAATAACTTTGAGAGGGGCAGGTTCGACCTGTGTATGCGGGAGTTTGGAATGACCAGACAGCAGCCTAGACCCTGGAGTGAGATTTGACAACACAACCTAGTGACTCAGAGGAAACAATGCTGCCACGAAGCCACATAGGTGTGACGGGTCTCACTCAGTAATCAGGCAATAACTGGCAGGAACACCTTTCACTCCATATGTAGTTTTCATGTTGCTCTTAATTCTATCGAATCGCCCTGCAACATAAATGAGGCAAATGTTACGGTGCCAAAACTGCGTGAAATGTAATTGTTTTGGTTTAAAGTCATTCTGCATAATACATGCTATCAAGTTGGCTAATATACTTTGCAAGAATGCAATAACAATGAGAAAGCTTTAAAATGGGACCCAGCCACTCACCATCCTGACTTGGAAATATATCGCTGTTCCTTCACTGTCGCTGGGTCAAAATGCTGCATATCCCTCCCTAACAGCACTGTGGGTGTACCTACACCACATGGACTGCAGCGGTTCAAGAAGGCAGCTCACCGCCACCTTCTCAAGGGCAACTAGGGATGGGCAATAAATGATGGACTAGCCAGCAATGCCACATTCCCATAAAATAATTTTTTTAAGAATATACTTTGAAATAAGAGATTCAATCCCACAAATACAATAAAAACATCACTAATTTTATTTTCCAGAAAGTGGAAATTTAGTGGGCTGGAACCATAGAACCGGAGAAAGGTTATGGCATAGAAAGAGGCCATTTACCCCATCGTGCCTGCACCAGCTGAAAGCACAAGCCACCCACTCTAATCCCACCTTCAGGACCCGGTCTGCAGCCTGGCAGGTCCCAACCCTTCAGCTGCAGATCCAGGTACCTGTTAAATGAGTTCAGGGTTTCTGTCTGGAGTCTCAGGGTTAAAATTGGAATGTAACACCTCTGTGTTTTGGGAATGAAGCAGGGAAAAAGTCCGAGCACTGATCATAGGTGCGCATGTGTTATGAGGACCAATTAACTGATATAGACAGGGTTTCTGTGGAGGAACACAACACTTCTGATGAATTAGAACAGGCCATTTTTCCGAAAGGGCAACTGCCAAAAGTTGGTACAAAAGTGACATACTTGCCTGAAGGGTCTAGTCAATGGAAGGATGCAACTGTTATTAGTAGAGCAGGGAAGGCCACTGGAAAGTATAAACATTGGTTGAATGTACAGCATTCAGGGGAAGGAGTCAAGACAATGGATTGGGAAAACGAAGTTCAAAAATGGAGGGCACAGAAACGCAATGCCAGTTCAGATAGTACATCGGATAGTGAACAGGTCCGCAGGAAAAGGTCGAGAACTATTGAAAGGACATCCCACAGCAGAAGGTAAAGATCAAGTAGTAGCAGTACAGAACGAGATACCAGGCGGGAGAGGGGACGTAGTTTATCAAGATCTCGGAACATGAGTAAGACTACAAATACTAATAGGAGTAGAAGCCCACATGCACGTGAGATTTTGGTGGATTCAAATAAATTAGATGAAAAACTTATCAAAGACGCTAAACAGCAAGAATTGCATAGTTGGAGTGAATTTGGGGTATACACAGAAGAACCGGATAGGGGACAAAGAACTCTATCCCACAGATGGTTTTGCACGGGAAAGGTTCTTCCGGGTGGAACTTATAAGACAAAGGCCAGGCTTGTGGCAAGGGGATTTGAAGAAAACTTAGAAGATCAGGATTTAAGGGTAGATTCACCTACAGCAGGGAAGGTTATTTTAAAGATCTTCTTGGCTCTATTAGGCACAAAGGCATGGGAATGCAAATCTATAGATATAAAAGCTGCCTTTTTGCAGGGGCACCAGAGAGACATTTTTCTCCGTCCTCCTAAAGAAGCAGCTAACATAGAAGGGGTACTCTGGAAGTTGAACAAATGTGTATATGGATTAAATGATGCATCTAGAGTCTGGTATTTTTCGGTAAGGTCAGTTTTGTTAAAGTTAGGCTGTTGCCAGTTGAAAGCAGATCCTGCAATGTTTTACTGGCACTATAAAGGAAATCTTTCTGGCATTTTTATGATGCATGTCGATGATTTTTTGTGGGGTGGGACTAGTGATTTTGAAGCTATTATAATCTCTGGTTCAGGGTTGGAAGTCAGGCCTCCGATGCATTTAAATATATTGGACTGGAAATTGGACAGACTAAGTTAGGGGCAACTTTACGTCAGCAATCTTATTTGGAAAGCATCAGCTCAATAGCAATTAGTTGTTGCCGAGTTTCACAAAAAGACGCAATGGTTTCAAAGATAGAAAAAGTGCAACTGCGAAGTTTAATTGGGCAACTGAACTGGTTAGGTAGACAGTCTAGACCAGATGTGAGTTTTGATGTCTTAGAGTTGAGTACAAAAATGAATGATCCCAAAGTGGAAGATATAATAAGAGCAAATAAAGCGTTGGCCAAACTAAAAATGCAGGAGTGTGTTTTGAAGTTCCCGGTTTTAGGTGGCCTTAGGCACTTGAAACTCATAGTTTATAGTGATGCGTCCTATGCAAATTTATGTGATGGGGTTTCAAGCGCAGGAGGTTTTATAATTTCCCTTTTGTGGAACAATGGTAAATGTTGCCCGCTTGTGTGGGAAACAAAGAAAATAAGGAGAGTGGTAAAAAGCACTTTGGCTGCTGAGACATTAAGCCTTGTAGAGGCGGTGGATATGGCCTTTTATATAAGTATGATATTGACAGAAATTTTGGGATTAGGGGATTTGGGTAATATACCTATTGACTGTCACATTGACAGTAAATCCCTGTGGGAAAATGTGCACTCTACAAAAAGTGTCAATGAAAAGAGGTTACGGATAGACATCGCAAGTTTGAAGCAGATGTTGGACAGAGGGGAAATAACAAAAATTAGATGGGTCGACAGGAGCTATCAACTGTCAGACTGTTTTACGAAAAGAGGGGCGAGTTCACAGAAACTTTTGGATATTGTTAATGAAGGGCGCTTGTTTCTGTGACTGTTTTTTTTTTCTTTCTCGTCCAAACAAAAAAAAAGTGGGAAAATCATGTGTGTATTTTTGAGTTTCTTGATATTTTGTTTCACCTAATTATTATTTTTTTCTCCAAGGAAGGGGAGACTGTTAAGTAATGGGTTAAGAGACTTTGCAATTAGTTGTCTCATTTATGTTAAGTATCCATTAATTGACACTGATATGAAAAGGGGCTTCAGGTGGCCTCTGTCAGGTGATGTATCGTGAGAGTTTTGTGCAAAGGCTGTTGGAATGAAATAAATGTGTGTTTGTGAAAAAGGAACAGAACTTTAGACTCTTCATATCACAGCAACTAAAACGTCTAACAAGGAACTCCCAGGACCCCACCCTGGAGGGAACACCACGAGGTTCGGGATGATGGTCTAGGAATGAGTCAACCAGGCAGTACCCATCCAGGGAAACCCAAGAGGAAGACCCTAGGCCATGTGGGGCATGGGGTGTGTGAGAAGCCACAGTGAGTGGAAACCACAGGGTTGGACAGTCAGCTCACTGCTCCACCAGAGGTAGGCATCAACCCCAATCTAGCACCTTTCTCATAGAACAGCCAGAGGCTGAGTGTCTGTAGCTAAACTGCATCGAGACAGCCTTTGGAATCACCATTCAAGTAAGTAGCCATTCCTTGGAAATGGAGTTGGTCATGGGAGTCACCCTTGCGATTATTGACAGGCAAACATTTCTGAAGATGAAATCGTGAGTGCAATGTTAGCAGTTATTAGATGCTGAGGCAAGAGTGGCCACGTATACGTGGGAACCGATGGCCACAGCGGGACTACGATGACCCCAGTAGTCTACGGACAACCGCCCGTTCGGTTACCGCTGTTCATAGTAAAGGACATGACCCCAGTTTGCTGGGACCTGATTGGCTGCAGCATCTCCACCTTGATTGGCAGTGAATTTTCCAGATGGGATCCGGAGGCCTCTGCGAGATATTGGGGAAGCAGCCTGAGGTTTTCCAGGGAAAATAAAGCGGGCCATGGACAATTAATGTAGACCCTGACGCACAACCTATCGGGCTCGTCTGGTTCCCCGCGCGCTGCTACCAAAGGTTGAGGCAGAACTTGGATGGGTAGATCATTAAGCCGGTTAAATTCACAGACTGGACTGCACCGGTGGTCCCCGTCCTGAAGCCGGACAAAACCCTTCGACTTTGTGGTGATTATAAACTGACTGTAAATGGGGCCTCCAGGCGGGATCGATACCCAATGCTGCGGATCAACGACTTAAATGCAAAATTGGCTCGAGATGTCTCATTCACGAAGCTCAATAACACCATTCATACCTGAAATTGGAACTGGACCCTGAGTCTCGGCAGTACGGGACGATAACTACCCAGAGGGGGCTTTACGAGTACACTACACTGCCTTTTCCAGGGAGTTATGGAAAATATTCTGCAGAGCCTGCGACTTGTGGCGGTCTATTGGGGCGATGTTTTGGTCACAGACATGACGGAACGTGAGCACCTGAGCATCTGAATGAGGAACTCCGCCACTTTTCAGAGACGGGCGTACACTTCAAGAGAGTATGAAGTGCGTTTTCATGTTAAAGCGGTTGTTTATCTGGAGTATCGGGTGGACCGGGTGAATCTGCTCCCAGTGGAGGAAAAGGTACCTGCCACCAAAGAAACCGCCGCACAAGAAAATACAACCGAACCACGATAGTTTCTGGGACTAGTAAACTACTACGGTAAATTTATCCTGGGTGTCGTGGCCATTCTACACCCCCCTGCAAGCCCTGCTAAAATAAATCCGGAGTAGGCGTGGAGAGTGGCGCAGGAAGAAACGTTTGCTAACGTAAATTGGCAGCTGACTTCCTCCGGCCTGCTGACGCACTACGATCCTGCCAAACCACTCCTGGTCACATGTGATGCCTCGTTAAATGGCATCGGTGGCGTTCTATCACATTGGATGATGATGGTAGGGAGCGGCCGATTGCATTCACCTCGAGAACACTGGAGGCTGCTGGGCGCAGTTATGCACAAATTGAGAAAGAAGGTTTGGCCATGGTCCTTGCTGTGAAGAAGTTCCATTAGTACATGGATGAGTGTAGTTTCACGGTGTTGATGGACCACAAGCCGCTGATGGGACTCTTCAAAGAGGATAAGGCCATTCCGTCCAAAGCACTGACCAGAATCCAGAGGTGGGACCTCCTTTGGTGACATATGACAATGAAGCGGCACCTTGCCCATCTCCTGGCCAGCAGGCCGGCAATATGCAAAACTAATCCAGAAGGGCTAGCACCGGCACTAGCGCCTTCGAGGGCGTTACCCCAAGGGGTCCCGATGCAGAAACGAGTGAGGTTGAGGATTCTGAGTACGAGCTTCCCCGCGGAGGGGCGGGCCCCATCAGCGGAGCCACGGAAACAGGGTACACAAGCTCAACCTGAGTGGGAGCCGAGCAGAGAACTCCCGACTGGGACCTGTACAAAACGTGTAAACACTCTCCTTTTCAATAAGCAACAATTTATTTTCGTCACTCGTGTTACCTCCTTGGGGCACACAATGCTGACCATCAAAACACTGGAAATAGAGGTTAGGGCCAGCGCAGTCCAGAGGTCACACCGTGCACAAAATGGAGAATTACAGATACATCGATATGGCAGTCTTTGGCAGATCAAAATAAATGGCCAGAATGATGGAGTAACCACAACAGACAGAAGCAGAGATTGCTCACCTATTGTGTCATGTCAGGTGAATCCCCTTTCACCCAGAGGTGTGGAGGATTAATCCACTGGTGATAATATAACCCCTAAAGACAAACTTACTTTGACCAGGGTTTGGAACAAAAACACACTTTCAAATGAATAAGTACCAACAGCAAAACATATAGGAATCCCATGGACACAATTCTGCGCAGGAAATGCCTGTACAGATGGTAAATCCACAGGCTGTTTGACACAGTTCCCAAAACCAGTTTAACAGCCAATTGCTCTCTTAATGCACCTCGATGGAAATGAATACATAAAGTATATATAGCCGATGTTTAAACTGTGAATTCAGAGATCAATGCAGGTTCAATGTAGATTTTATATCCCTGCAGTTAAGTGCTCCCAAATCATGCACATTGATCCTAATAAACCTTTTCAGACATGGGCAATGTCTTTCTCGCTGTAGTATTGATACTCAGCTGTCAAAACAAACAGTAAAACTAAATCACCCAGATTTACCCAAAAAGAGGGCAGCACGGTGGTGCAGTGGGTTAGCACTGCTGCCTCACGGTGCCGAGGTCCCAGGTTCGATCCCGGCTCTGGGTCACTGTCCATGTGAAGTTTGCACATTCTCCCCGTGTCTGCGTGAGTTTCCCCCCCACAACCCAAAAGGTGTGCAGGGCAGGTGGATTGAACACGCTAAATTGCCGCTAAATTGGAAAAATAAATTGGGTACTCTAAATTTTTTTTAAAAATAAATTTTTTTAATGATTTATCCGAAAAGTTACTCCATTTGTACAACTATGCATGAAGATCCAACAAACTGAAATATCAGTCATTGTTTCCCTTGCTGCTGTCAGCACGGTTAAATTCACCCTGGAAAATTAACGGGACAGATTAGAAAGCACATCAGGCCTGCTCCAACCCAGAACCACTGAAATGTGACTGCAGCCAGCTGTTTCTCAGTTAAAAGTGCAGTGTGTAGCATAGTGCCTGATTGGCTGAAGTTGCCCCCACCCTAATTGCTGAGAGGCAGTTATCTGTCGGTCACCTGAGGCCTGTTTAGCGGCACAAAGCTGTACATTGTATTCTTTTCTTTGAAGCTTAAACCCTGGTTAGCTGAGATCTTTATAAAAGACAGACAGAAAGCGCACTCAGTAAGCTTTGCGCAGGTGAAGGAGATACAGCCTGAGTGAGACACATCAAGAGTGGGAATTGGAACTTGGTAATTTGGTGCAGTGAGGGAATTTGGTGCAGAGTGGGAGAAGTTGCTTTTTCCCTACTGTTTTATTCTCTTTCTTCTGGCCTGTAACTGTTAATCTGCAGGGAGAGAACCAGAGAGCATCCTGGGAAGGTAAGTGATTTTTATTTTCATTACCTTTTCAAATTGTGTGGGGGAAAAACTGAAGTGACATCACAGTAAAGCTGTGACCTGATTGGCTGGTTGGGAATCTACACTAAATTTAAAAATTAAGCATTGTTAAACTAATTAAACATAATTACTTAATTACTTAATTTTAATTTAGAGGGGTATCTAAGCCAGAGATTGGAGAGTACTGTATTTAGCTTTCACATTTATAGTAGAAATCGAGTGCTAGGAAACATATAGTTAACAGTAACTTGAAAAAACATTTTTTTTAAATTTAATTGATGAATTAATTAACGCAATGTCTATTAGAGGGCTGCAGTGCTCTGACTGTAAGATGTGGCCGCTCCGGGAGGCATCCAGCATCCCGGATGGCTTCATCTGCAGAAATTGCAACCAACTAGAGTTCCTCATAGACCGCATGGTTCGGTTGGAGCTGCAGTTGGATGCACTTAGGAGCATGCAGGTGGCGGAAAGCATCATAGATAGCAGTTATATAAATGTGGTCACACCCAAGGTGCAGACAGAGAAATGGGTGACCACCAGAAAGGGCAGGCAGTCAGTGCAGGAATCCCCTGTGGTTGTCCCCCTCTCGAACAAAGAACAAACAAAGAACAAAGAAATGTACAGCACAGGAACAGGCCCTTCGGCCCTCCAAGCCCGTGCCGACCATACTGCCCGACTAAACTACAATCTTCTACACTTCCTGGGTCCGTATCCTTCTATTCCCATCCTATTCATATATTTGTCAAGATGCCCCTTAAATGTCCCTATCGTCCCTGCCTCCACTACCTCCTCCGGTAGTGAGTTCCAGGCACCCACTACCCTCTGCGTAAAAAACTTGCCTCGTACATCTACTCTAAACTTTGCCCCTCTCACCTTAAACCTATGCCCCCTAGTAATTGACCCCTCTACCCTGGGGAAAAGCCTCTGACTATCCACTCTGTCTATGCCCCTCATAATTTTGTATACCTCTATCAGGTCGCCCCTCAACCTCCTTCGTTCCAGTGAGAACAAACCGAGTTTATTCAATCGCTCCTCATAGCTTATGCCCTCCATACCAGGCAACATTCTGGTAAATCTCTTCTGCACCCTCTCTAAAGCCTCCACATCCTTCTGGTAGTGTGGCGACCAGAATTGAACACTATACTCCAAGTGTGGCCTAACTAAGGTTCTATACAGCTGCAACATGACTTGCCAATTCTTATACTCAATGCCCCGGCCAATGAAGGCAAGCATGCCGTATGCCTTCTTGACTACCTTCTCCACCTGTGTAGCCCCTTTCAGTGATCTGTGGACCTGTACTCCTAGATCTCTTTGACTTTCAATACTCTTGAGGGTTCTACCATTCACTGTATATTCCCTACCTGCATTAGCCCTTCCAAAATGCATTACCTCACATTTGTCCAGGTTAAACTCCATCTGCCATCTCTCCGCCCAAGTCTCCAGACAATCTAAATCCTGCTGTATCCTCAGACAGTCCTCATTGCTATCCGCAATTCCACCAACCTTTGTGTCGTCTGCAAACTTACTAATCAGACCAGTTACATTTTCCTCCAAATCATTTATATATACTACAAAGAGCAAAGGTCCCAGCACTGATCCCTGTGGAACACCACTGGTCACAGCCCTCCAATTAGAAAAGCATCCCTCCATTGCTACCCTCTGCCTTCTATGGCCTAGCCAGTTCTGTATCCACCTTGCCAGTTCACCCCTGATCCCGTGTGACTTCACCTTTTGTACCAGTCTACCATGAGGGACCTTGTCAAAGGCCTTACTGAAGTCCATATAGACAACATCTACTGCCCTACCTGCATCAATCATCTTAGTGACCTCCTCGAAAAACTCTATCAAGTTAGTGAGACACGACCTCCCCTTCACAAAACCGTGCTGCCTCTCACTAATACGTCCATTTGCTTCCAAATGGGAGTAGATCCTGTCTCGAAGAATTCTCTCCAGTAATTTCCCTACCACTGAAGTAAGGCTCACCGGCCTGTAGTTCCCGGGATTATCCCTGCCACCCTTCTTAAACAGAGGAACAACATTGGCTATTCTCCAGTCCTCCGGGACATCCCCTGAAGACAGCGAGGATCCAAAGATTTCTGTCAAGGCCTCAGCAATTTCCTCTCCAGCCTCCTTCAGTATTCTGGGGTAGATCCCATCCGGCCCTGGGGACTTATCTACCTTAATATTTTTTAAGACACCCAACACCTCGTCTTTTTGGATCACAATGTGACCCAGGCTATCTACACCCCCTTCTCCAGACTCAACATCTACCAATTCCTTCTCTTTGGTGAATACTGATGCAAAGTATTCATTTAGTACCTCGCCCATTTCCTCTGGCTCCACACATAGATTCCCTTGCCTATCCTTCAGTGGGCCAACCCTTTCCCTGGCTACCCTCTTACTTTTTATGTAAGTGTAAAAAGCCTTGGGATTTTCCTTAACCCTATTTGCCAATGCCTTTTCATGACCCCTTCTAGCCCTCCTGACAGGTATACCCCTTTGGATACTGTTGGGGGGGATAGCCTATCAGGGGAAAACAGCAGCAGCCAGAGCAGTGGCACCACGGCTGGCTCTGATTTTCAGCAGGGAGGGTCAAAGCGCAGAAGAGTAATAGTAATAGGGGACGCTATAGTCAGGGGCACAGATAGGCGCTTCTGTGGACGTGAAAGAGACTCCAGGATGGTATGTTGCCTCCCTGATGCCAGGGTCCAGGATGTCTCAGAACGGGCAGCGGGCATCATGAAGGGGGAGGGCAAACAGGCAGAGGTTGTTGTACATATTGGTACTAACGACATAGGCAGGAAGGGGCATGAGGTCCTGCAGCAGGAGTTCAGGGAGTAAAGCAGAAAGTTAAAAGACAGGACCTCTAGGGTTGTAATCTCAGGATTACTCCCTGTGCCACGTGCCAGTGAGGCTAGAAATAGGAAGATAGAGCAGCTAAACACGTGGCTAAACAGCTGGTGTAGGAGGGAGGGTTTCCGTTATCTGGACCACTGGGAGCTCTTCCGGGGCAGGTGTGACCTGGATAATAAGGACGGGTTGCATCTAAACTGGAGAGGCATAAATATCCTGGCTGCGAGGTTTGCTAGTGTCACATGGGAGGGTTTAAACTAGTATGGCAGGGGGGTGGGTACGGAGCAATAGGTCAGAAGGTGAGAGCATTGAGGGAGAACTAGGGAATAGGGCCAGTATGGCTCTGAGGAAGAGCAGACAGGGAGAAGTTGCTGAACACAGCGGGTCTGGTGGCCTGAAGTGCATATGTTTTAATGCAAGAAGTATTACGGGTAAGGCAGATGAACTCAGAGCTTGGATTAGTACTTGGAACCATGATGTTGTTGCCATTACAGAGACCTGGTTGAGAGAGGGACAGGATTGGCAGCTTAAACGTTCCAGGATTTTGATGTTTCAGGCGGGATAGAGGGGGATGTAAAAGGGGTGGCGGAGTTGCGCTACTGGTTAGGGAGAATATCACAACTGTACTACGGAAGGACACCTCAGAGGGCAGCGAGGCTATATGGGTAGAGATCAGGAATAAGAAGGGTGCAGTCACAATGTTGGGGGTATACTACAGGCCTCCCAACAGCCAGCGGGAGATAGAGGAGCAGAGAGGTAGACAGATTTTGGAAACGAGTAAAAATAAAAGGGTTGTTGTGATGGGAGACTTCAACTTCCCCAATATTGACTGGGACTCACTTGGAGCTAGGGGCTTAGATGGGGCAGAGTTTGTAAGGAGCATCCAGGAGGGCTTCTTAAAACAATATGTAGATAGTCCAACTAGGGAAGGGGCTGTACTGGACCTGGCATTGGGGAATGAGCCCGGCCAGGTGGTAGAAGTTTCAGTAGGGGAGCATTTCAGGAACAGTGACCACAATTCAGTAAGTTTTAAAGTGCTGGTGGACAAGGATAAGAGTGGTCCTAGGGTGAATGTGCTAAATTGGGGGAAGGCTAATTATAACAATATTAGGTGAGAACTGAAGAACCTAGATTGAGGGCGGATGTTTGAGGGTAAATCTACATCTGACATGTGGGAGGCGTTCAAATGCCAGTTGAAAGGAATTCAGGACTGGCATGTTCCTGTGCGGAAGAAGGATAAATACGGCAATTTTCAGGAACCTTGGATAACGAGAGATATTGTAGGCCTCGTCAAAAAAAAAAAGGAGGCATTTGTCAGGGCTAGAAGGCTGGGAACAGACGAAGCCTGTGTGGAATATAAGGAAAGTAGGAAGGAACTTAAGCAAGGAGTCAGGATGGCTAGAAGGGGTCACGAAAAGTCATTGACAAATAGGGTTAAGGAAAGTACCAAGGCTTTCTACGCGTACATAAAAAGCAAAAGGGTAGCCAGGGAAAGGGTTGGCCCACTGAAGGATAGGCAAGGGAATCTATGTGTGGAGCCAGAGGAAATGGGCGAGGTACTAAATGAATACTTTGCATCAGTATTCACCAAAGAGAAGAAATTGGTAGATGTTGAGCCTGGAGAAGGGTGTGTAGATAGTCTGGGTCACATTGAGATCCAAAAAGACAAGGTGTTGGGCGTCTTGAAAAAATTACGGTAGATAAGTCCCCAGGGCCTGATGGGATCTACCCCAGAATACTGAAGGAGGCTAGAGAGGAAATTGCTGAGGCCTTGACAGAAATCTTTGGATCGTCACTCCCTTCAGGTGACGTCCCGGAGGACTGGAGAATAGCCAATGTTGTTCCTTTGTTTAAGAAGGGTAGCAAGGATAATCCAGGGAACTACAGGCCGGTGAGCCTTACATCAGTGGTAGGGAAATTACTGGAGAGAATTCTTCGAGACAGGATCTACTCCCATTTGGAAGCAAATGGACGTATTAGCGAGAGGCAGCATGCTCTTGTGAAGGGGAGGTCGTGCTCACTAACTTGATAGAGTTTTTCAAAGAGGTCATAAAGATGATTGATGCAGGTAGGGCAGTGGATGTTATCTATATGGACTTCAGTAAGGCCTTTGACAGTTCTCTCATGGTAGACTAGTGCAAAAGGTGAAGTCACATGGGATCAGGGGTGAGCTGGCAAGATGGATACAGAACTGGCTAGGTCATCGAAGGCAGAGAGTAGCAATGGAAGGATGCTTTTCTAATTGGAGGGCTGTGACCAGTGGTGTTCCGCAGGGATCAGTGCTCGGACCTTTGCTGTTTGTAGTATATATAAATGATTTGGAGGAAAATGTAACTGGTCTGATTAATAAATTTGCAGACGACACAAAGGTTGGTGGAATTGCGGATAGCAATGAGGACTGTCAGAGGATACAGCAGGATTTAGATCGTTTGGAGACTTGGGCGGAGAGATGGCAGGTGGAGTTAAAACCGGACAAATGTGAGGTAATGCATTTTGGAAGGTCTAATGCAGGTAGGGAATATACAGTGAATGGTAGAACCCTCAAGAGTATTGACAGTCAGAGAGATCTCGGTGTACAGGTCCAAAGGTCACTGAAAGGGGCAACACAGGTGGAGAAGGTAGTCAAGAAGGCATACGGCATGCTTGCCTTCATTGGCCGGGGCATTGAGTATAAGAATTGGCAAGTCATGTTGCAGCTGTATAGAACCTTAGTTAGGCCACACTTGGAGTATAGTGTTCAATTCTGATCGCCTCACTACCAGAAGGATGTGGAGGCTTTAGAGAGGGTGCAGAAGAGATTTACCAGGATGTTGCCTGGTATGGAGGGCATAAGCTATGAGGAGCGGTTGAATAAACTCGGTTTGTTCTCACTGGAACTACAGAGGTTGAGGGGCGACCTGATAGAGGTCTACAAAATTATGAGGAGCATAGACAGAGTGGATAGTCAGAGGCTTTTCCCCAGGGTAGAGGGGTCAATTACTAGGGGCATAGGTTTAAGGTGCGAGGGGCAAGGTTTAGAGGAGATGTACGAGGCAAGTTTTTTACACAGAGGGTAGTGGGTGCCTGGAACCCGCTACCGGAGGAGGTGGTGGAAGCAGGGACGATAGTGACGTTTAAGGGGCATCTTGACAAATACATGAATAGGATGGGAATAGAGCGATACGGACTCCGGAAGTGTAGAAGATTTTAGTTTAGACGGGCAGCATGGTCGGCACGGGCTTGGAGGGCCGAAGGGCCTGTTCCTGTGCTGTACATTTCTTTGTTCTTGTTCTTTGTTCAGGTAGAGATGTTCCATGGGGCAGGATTCTCCGCCCCGCCGCACCAGATTTCTGGGTCAGCGCGCCGGCGGGATGCTCCATTACGCCGGTCGGTCAATGGGGTTCCCCATTGTGGGACAGCCCCATGCCATCGGGGAACTCCCGGGCTGCCGGCAAATCCAGCCCCATGTTTCCCAACTAGAATGGAGCTGTTTGGTGAATTTCCCTGTCGATCACATTCTGCGGTAAATAACCAGTGACCATTTGACGCACTGAATAGTTATTCTGTAACCATCCCCCGTTCTCTGCACTGTGCTGGAGACGTTACCCTAGAATACGAGCATGGATACAGCACAGGAGGCCATTCCGCCCATCGTGTCCATGCTCACTTTCTGCAAGAGTAACTCTGCTATTCCCAATCCCTCACCAATTCCTCGTAGCTGTGCAATTTCTTTCTCTTCAGATAATTAGCCAATGGCCTTTTAAAAGCCATATTTGAACGTATCTCCACCACCCTCAGATAGTACATTCCAGATCCTAACCACTGACTGTGCAAAACATTTTTCCTCATTTTACAATTGCTTGTTTTGATGTTCAGTTTATATTGGTGACCTCCAGTTCTTGACCCTTCCACCAAGGGGACCAGTTTCTCCCGTCTGCTCTGTCCAGAGCTCTCATCACCTTGAACATGTGGGACTGCTGTCGTTCAGATCATAGGTCCAATTTGCTGTAGTTCATGGAGACACTTTTTGAACAAACAAGTCACTCACCATCCAGACTTGGAAATATATCGCCGTTCCTTCACTGTCACTGGATTAAAATCCTGGGACTCCCTCCCTAACAGCACTGTGGGTGTACCTACACCCCATGGACTGCAGCGGTTCAAGAGTGCAGCCCACCACCACCTTGTCAAGGGCAATCAGGGATGGGCAATAATTGCTGGCCTAGCCAGCGACGCCTACACCCCTAAGTGAATTTTTAAAACTCTGTTAAGTAATTAGACTTTGTCATAAAATAGCCTGTTTGCCCAGGTAATTGGACATGAACCGTAGTTTGTGAACTACATCAAACCCAATCTAAAATTACTCCTGAGTACTGTACCATACATAAACAGCTGGCATAGGCACCTCTGGATCACACAGTGCAATTAAGGTACTCCATCAAAATCTGATATCAGTTTATAAACAGCAAATGCACTGCTTGACTTGGAAGTATTGCTTGTAGATGTGAACAAGGTTACAGTGACTGTGTTAAATCAACCTCTATTGTTTAAGGCAGAACTTTTTCTGGCAGAGTCTACTGCTCACATGCTTCAGTTTCAGGCGACGCTGCCACACCGCTCCAGTCTGTATGTGTTTACATCTCCAACAGTTGTGATTATTCCAAAGCAGGATTTAGCACACATGATTTGAAGTCATGGATTTTGACAAGCTTTTGGAATGAAATAAATACATCGCTTTTGATTCTGAGTGACAGACAGGGAGACGGCAAAAGCACGATTATATCAGCTAAGTTTTGGATTGAAGCAGATCGCTTTCAGAAAGTTACTACTGAAGGTCCGGAATGGAAGTCCAATTCTGACCAAAGCAGAGGAACTCTTCCCACAATCTCAGATCTATGAAGGCAGCAGGAATGGGAAGAAATCATCCAAAATCTAAACACAGACCACAACCCCTGACAAACTGCCTTCTTAAACCACGACAGTCCCTATCCGATATATTGTACTCTCTCCCACTCACACATCTTAATTCGCTTATTGTATAACATGGTTTTTGTTTAACTTTAATTCCAGGACTAATTGCATGAGCTTGTGCTCCCAGGAGTGAACTGCAGCCAGCACAGTAGCAGTGGTTAGCACTGCTGCCTCACAGCGCCAGGGCCCCAGGTTCGATTCCGGCCTTGGGTAACTGTCTGTGCGGAGTTTGCACTTTCTCCCCGTATCAGATGAGGCTAGCTGTTTGACGCTGCTACTATGCACCAACAACACAAGTGGTATTCACCACTAACCGCTGCTGTCGAGCCAAAAAGACATTCTGCCTATCTCACAAATGAGTAATATTATATATGAATTTCAGTGCCAGTGTAGTGCCAGATATGTAGACCGTGGCAGGATTCTCCGTTTCTGAGACGAAGTGTTGATGCCAACACAGGATCCGTGGACTTTTACGACAGAACAAACGGTGCCGCACCGGGAACGATTCCGTTACTGCGGAAGGTTTCGCACCAGTGCCGTGTGGAACATACTCGATTCCAATGAGAAACGGTGCCGGACTCGCCGGGTGCGTGTTTGACACATTCCCCACACACACTCATCCCAGACAACACACTCCCCACACACACTCACCCCAGACAACACACTCCCCACACACACTCATCCCAGACAACACACTCCCCACACACACTCATCCCAGACAACACACTCCCCACACACACTCACCCCAGACAACACACTCCCCACACACACTCATCCCAGACAACACACTCCCCACACACACTCATCCCAGACAACACACTCCCCACACACACTCACCCCAGACAACACACTCCCCACACACACTCACCCCAGACAACACACTCCCCACACACACTCACCCCAGACAACACACTCCCCACACACACTCATCCCAGACAACACACTCCCCACACACACTCATCCCAGACAACACACTCCCCACACACACTCACCCCAGACAACACACTCCCCACACACACTCACCCCAGACAACACACTCCCCACACACACTCACCCCAGACAACACACTCCCCACACACACTCATCCCAGACAACACACTCCCCACACACACTCATCCCAGACAACACACTCCCACACACACTCATCCCAGACAACACACTCCCCACACACACTCACCCCAGACAACACACTCCCCACACACACTCACCCCAGACAACACACTCCCCACACACACTCATCCCAGACAACACACTCCCCACACACACTCATCCCAGACAACACACTCCCCACACACACTCATCCCAGACAACACACTCCCCACACACACTCACCCCAGAAAACACACTCCCCACACACACTCATCCCAGACAACATACTCCCCACACACACTCATCCCAGACAACACACTCCCCACACACACTCACCCCAGACAACACACTCCCCACACACACTCACCCCAGACAACACACTCCCCACACACACTCATCCCAGACAACACACTCCCCACACACACTCATCCCAGACAACACACTCCCCACACACACTCACCCCAGACAACACACTCCCCACACACACTCATCCCAGACAACAAGATGGTACTGGTTCTGCTGGAGTGCGCCCATCCCGCTGATGGGTCGGCTGGGGCCAGAGGGCACCCGGAAGGGGGGGCGGGGTGCCCTCTATACGACCCGTGTGGCCCCGGGTTCACAGCGGACAGTCAGTGGCGTGCGTAGCTGCATGGCTGCCTTGCCGGCCGTGGCAATGGAGTTCTGTGTCCGTCCACCCCGACCCCACAGCCCACCTCCTGGCCACACCTCCACTACTACCCCCCGGCCCTGGTAGAAGCCACACAGCCACGGCACAACTGCCAGAAAACTATGGTGATGTTGGACACTTTCCGTACACCCTCTCTATCCCTCAGCAGCCACCATGCCGGTTTAATAGTTTTTACAAGCACAAATGAACCTCGCCGTCAGGAACTCGGCCCATCGGAGGCAGAGAATCGCGGTGGCCATGAAGAATATCGGGTCGGGCTCGCTATGTTATGTAAGCGGTGCCTACTGCACGTGCAGAGTGGAACGCATTGTACCGTTTTCAAAGTGATGGAGAATCACGATTTGCCGTCAAATGGCGGCTGCCGCGATTTTGGTGTCGGTAGCTATTCCCCGCCCAATCGTATTTTCTGATTTCAATGTCGGCTAATGGAGAATCCTGCCCTATATGTTCCAAAAACTGGTGCATCACATTAAACAGCATGTCCCAGCCACTGTTCACAATGGGCAAGGTACCCAACCAACCCGCGCTTGCAAAACACCAAACACAGTGCCCAACATTTGGTGCAATTGCACAATTGGGCAACACTTGCTAAACAATCCTGGTTGTGCTAAGAATTACACTGACAACCAATTTAAAATTATCAGTCAAGTTTGCAATGCGGCTCATTTATGCATGCTAGAAGACTACACACATTCACACACAGGGTTTGTCCTTTGCAGACAGAAGGAGCATATCCATTCATTGCGCTTTTCCCAACCAAATGAAAACTTGGGGAACAGCCATCCCCTGGTTCTTTCTCCATGGCAATGCCTTAACCAATCAGAGTCGACCTGCCTGGTTTGAATTTCAACACATTTTAAAAATGTATTAATTCATGGGATCTGGGCAGTTAACTGTTCCCTGATGCATTCCCCATGACAATGCCTCTACCAATTTGAGCCCACTTACCAACCAATCAGAACTCTCTTCTCAAGCAGTATAAATTGTTTTTCCCTTTACTGTCGGTAATTTCTTGCAAGCTATACTGATGAGTGCAAGACAAAAACTTCAATAGCATGTCTCTTTTTTCAGAAATACTCAGGTTCTGAACTACCAAACCACTATAAATTGAAAGTTTATAATATTACAGCAATTGTTGCTTTCTAAATGGATTGTGGGTCTGCAGATGGAATTATTATGGGGAATATTCTATTCTAAAAAGCTTCAAAAGATACCGGGCAACATGGCGGAGCCCTACAGCGGCCGCTCACGGAGGCCATAGGTCCCCCCCCGGGATTTGCCCGCCCGCTGATCGGTAGGCCCCGACCGCGGGCCTGGCCAACATGGAGGCCCCCCCAGAGTCGGATCCCCCCTCCCCCCACCAGGACGGCCCCTGCAGCATGAACGCCGAGGTCCCACCGGGTAGGACCAAATGCGAATGACGCCGGCGGGGCTCGGCCGAACTTGGCGGGCAGTCGGCCTGTCGAGCGTGGAGATTTGCAGGGGTGGGGAAGCTCTGGGTCACTGTCCATGTGGAGTTTGTAAAGTCTCCCCGTGTTTGCGTGGGTTTCGCCTTCACAACCTAAAAATGTGCAGGGTAGGTGGATTCGCCACGCTAAATTGCCCCTTCATTGGAAAAAATGGTACTCTATTTTTTTTTTTTAAACTTTGCTAAAGTCCTTTCGGAAAGGAATGTGGTTGAATCTTAACTGACCCCTGAAATGGGTCCACGCGCCGTAATTTAATAATCAAAAGCTCACATCTCCTGCAGTCAACGATCGTCTAGGCTGGAACTGCCTGAAAAATTCTCCACCTCAGTGTTAAGTTCACACATTCATGCTCCATTGCTTTGTTCCAAAATATTTCAAATGACAGCCAGCATTATCAACCGGCCTTCATGTATATAAATGTTTAAAAGTGTCAGACTTTTCAACAAACCATAGACCTGTATTTATTCAACCGGTGTTGAGTGGGAGCATCACCCAGTGTACAATGCAAAACCGAAATCTGGACACAAATTCAACTAAATGGTTGGAAATCAGCTACGGTGCAGTGTGTGCATCATTGATTTACCTGCTGGCTCACCGGCCTTCTTACTGAAGCTGCAAAGTTGGAAGTTGCAGTTAAAATTAATTAAACCAAGGTAGGTCCCTCAAGTTCAGAGAAGGGCAATAGCTGCTCAGGTCCTAAGGTTAATCAAATGAAAGCAGGTGAATTAGTATGGGTACCCGTCACAGCTTAGGGCAACTGAATCTGTGACCAGAGAGCATAAGGGTGACGGAGGAGGGTGGCAGAGAGTGGAGTGGGGTGAAAGCCCTAGCTACAGCTGAGGTATCATAGAGCTGGTTTGCGTCAGTTTTCCCAATGAGGATGATACTGAACTATTCAGATTGCAGTTGGAACCTCATTAATAACCAGCAGAGGCTTAGCATGGCATTGATTTTGATTGGGTATGATTGATGTCTATAAAATTGTGAAGGGAATACATTCTGTCCATGCGATAGATTATTTGAGCTTGATATGCAACACAGAAATTGAAGTCATCCGTACAAGTTATGTAAGCAGACAGTTTGGTTAGATAACAACCACTACTTTTCATAGAAAGTCAGCAACCTCTGAAACAAGTCTCCAGTGAATGAGTTGAGTTTTTAAAAGGACGTGTTCCTCCAAATGGAAGAAATCTCAAGCTGTGTGTAGGTGGGGCGCGGGTGTGTCAGGACGGGTGTAATAATGTGAGCAGTGCAGAAAGAGGCTCTTCGGCCCATCGAGTTAACTAACCCTTTTCATTTAACTCCCTTGTTGATAAACAATTTTTCATGTCATCCATTTATTCACTGTTCGAAGTGAATTATTTGTGTTCAACCGCATTAAAATTAATCTGTTGTTCCTCAGGCCATCTGGCTAATTGGTCTCAATCCCGTGAATGCCATCAGCCTGGTGTCTCGTTGTTATCTCTGGAGATTAGCTTTGTCATCAGAAGATTTTGTGATTCATATCCGACACAAAACACTCACAAATCTCCACTCCGCATCACTCTCGCGCAAAGTCAGCTATCAGCCAATTCAGGTCACCAATAATCGATTCCATTAACTTCAATATCTCATCAATTTGCATATCCCCATTCAAACAACTATCAGTAAGTGTTCAAAAGAATCCGACTGGACAGGCATGATGCTTATGATAAATTACTTCAATGCAGAATGTCTGACCACAGTGGAGACTGTGACAATCACATACACAATATAGTCAGAAGTCTTACAACACCAGATTAAAGTCCAACAGGTTTGTTTCGAATCACTCGCTTTCGGAGCACTGCTCCTTCCTCAGGTGAATGAAGAGGTGGGCATACATAATATAGGATGTGAGGATGTTGAAACATCAATCCTCCGTTCTGCTGGTTGTTGATATTATAGTGTCTATCTGGGATAGTTGTTCTTAAATATCCTACCACTTTTCCAACATTCATGATATTAGAAAATGTATTATCCCACTCAAAGTGTCATCTCTCTTGTAAACTTTAACTGTTCACTTTAACTCCGAGACCATCTCCAAAACACAACAGTATAAACTCTGAGCCTATCACATGACAGTATGGACTGTGGAACTATCACACGACAGTATAAATTGTTGGCCTATCACAGCCAGTTATGTTGCCAAAACCGAAGGGGATTCAGTGGGAAGAGAAATAAATTGTACTCGCAACCAGAATAAGAAATCTCCTGGGAGTTCAGTCCTCAATGGATGGCGTGGCAGCACAGTGGTTAGCACTGCTGCATCACAGCTCCAGGGTCCCAGGTCCGATTCCTGGCTTGGGTCACTGTCTATGTGGAGACTGTACATTCTCCCCGTGTCTGCGTGGGTTTCCTCCGGATGCTCCGGTTTCCTCCCACAGTCCAAAGATGTGCATGTTAGACAGATTGGCTATGATAAATTGCCCCTTAGTGTTCAAAATGGTTAGGTGGGGTTACTGGATTACGGGGATAGAGTGGAGGTGTGGACTTGGATAGGGTGCTCTTTCCAAGAGCCGGTGAAGACTCGATGGGCCAAATGGCCTCCTTCTACACTGTAAATTCTATGATTCTATGCTACTTCCAAGGTTATGACTGACAGGTCCGCAAACATACATTTCGCTATCTCAATACTTTCATCAATAACTTAGTCAATTTTGTTTTTGCAATGACAATCTGTCCTGTCCTCACTTTTTGTTGCTGTCCTGATTGGTGGTGATTTGTTGCGACCGTTTGTTGCTACCGTTTAATTAAACATTTTGCTTGACAATTTCCCCACCTCCTCGTAATACTCCATCAAGCTGCCATACTTAATGGGATTTTACCAGCGTTCATAAGAGCTAAAATATCTTCATAACTACTTGCGCACTTAGACTATCGAATGTTTGCAAACACGGGTGACTTTGAGCTGTCGATTTTATTACCTACCTGCCAAGCCTCTGTGGTTTTGCTATAGAATTTGAACTGATCTTAGAATTGGGTGGTTCTTGGCCTGTTATAATTTGCCTCAGTACTGCTGGCCTTCTGATCTTAAACTGTAAATCCTATTTGTATCTGATAAAGGCCAGGTTAGACAGTTTAACTGCAACACCCCTTCCCCCACTATAGCCCAGCCTGCCAACACTCACTCTATAAACTCTCAGTAATAGGACCCAGGTGTCAAATTGGGCAGCACAGTAGCATTGTGGATAGCACAATTGCTTCACAGCTCCAGGGTCACAGATTCGATTCCGGCTTGGGTCACTGTCTGTGTGGAGTCTGCACATCCTCCCCGTGTGTGCGTGGGTTTCCACCGGGTGCTCCGGTTTCCTCCCGCAAGTCCAAAGATGTGCGGGTTAGGTGGATTGGCCATGATAAATTGCCCCTTAGTGTCCAAAATTGCCCTTAGTGTTGGGTGGGGTTACTGGGTTATGGGGATAGGGTGGAGGTGTTGACCTTGGGTAGGGTGCTCTTTCCAAGAGCCGGTGCAGACTCGATGGGCCGAATGGCCTCCTTCGGCACTGTAAATTCTATGATAACTCTATGAAATTGTGGCTGCAACTAGCACAATATCTCGCAATACAAGTAGCTACATTCTCAGGAGGAAGGGAGAAAAAATTAACATACTTGAGAAAAATTGGGTAAGGATTCCGACATTTATGTCAAATATTAGCATCTCAAATTTTCATTTTTAACATGGTGACTTGCTTCCATCAAGACGGCAGGTGCGTGTTGCAGTTCTGAGAGATGACGGAGTGTGTAAATTGGTTTTCTTGGATGTCAACAACCCAAATACTCAGACGGTACCTGCCTTAACAATGTTTAATGCTTCGGTAGCAGTTCCCAAGCTGCATAAACAAAGACAACACTGAACATGTCGCTAATGCAGCAGGGTACAACACTAATTAATAATTTAGGATACTGCACCAAACCTTTTAACACATTTGACCCATGAGTTCTTCTGGATATCGATTCCCTCTCGATGCTGTTATCTGACCCTGAAGCACAGTCAGTGAGGGACATTCAGATTGATTCGGCCACAGTTACAATGAGTTTGCAGAGAAAGGCAGCTACTACACTAAAAAACAAACGAGACATGTGGATTTAGGCAGTCACACACACAACATACCAGCAGTACATCTGTACCAACAGTGCACCCCCAAGGTGGGCTAATGTCATTCTTTGAAAATTCCACTGGCAGTTGTAAAACATTTTTTAAAATCCATTTATGGGATGTGGGCGTCGCTGGTTAGGGCAGCATTTAATGCCCTTCAGAAGGTGGTGGCGAGTTCCCTCCTTGAACCGCTGCAGACTTGAGATGCAGGTCCACCCACTGTGCAGGCCCCTCGAGCCTGCTCCGCCATTCAATGAGATCATGGCTGATCTTTTGTGGACTCAGCTCCACTTTCTGGAACACCATAACCCTTAATCCCTTTATTCTTCAAAAAACTATCTATCTTTATCTTAAAAACATTTAATGAAGGAGCTTCAACTGCTTCACTGGGCAAGGAATTCCATAGATTCACAACCCTTTGGGTGAAGAAGTTCCTCCTAAGCTCGGTCCTAAATCTACTTCCCCTTATTTTGAGGCTATGCCCCCTAGTTCTGCTTTCACCCACCAGTGGAAACAATCTGCCCTCATCTATCCTATCTATTCCCTTCATAATTGTATATGTTTCTATAAGATCCCCCCGCATCCTTCTAAATTCCAACGAGTACAGTCCCAGTCTACTCAACCTCTCCTCGTAATCCAGCCCCTTCAGCTCTGGGGTTAACCGAGCGAATCTCCTCTGCACACCCTCCAGTGCCAGTACGTCCTTTCTCAGGTAAGGAGACCAAAACTGAATACAATACTCCAGGTGTGGCCTCACTAACACCTTATACAATTGCAGCATAACCTCCCTAGTCTTAAACTCCATCCCTCGAGCAATGAAGGACAAAATTCCATTTGCCTTCTTAATCACCTGTTGCACCTGTAAACCAACTTTTTGCGACTCATGCACTAGCACACCCAGGTCTCTCTGCACAGCAGCATGTTTTAATATTTTATCATTTAAATAATAATCCCTTTTGCTATTCTTCCTACCAAAATGGATAACCTCACATTTGTCAACATTGTATTCCATCTGCCAGACCCTAGCCCATTCACTTAACCTATCTAAATCCCTCTGCAGACTTGCGGTATCCTCTGCACTTTTTGCTTTACCACTCATCTTAGTGTCGTCTGCAAACTTGGACACATTGCACTTGGTCCCCAACTCCAAATCATCGATGTAAATTGTGAACAATTGTGGGCCCATCACTGATCCCTGAGGGAAACCACTAGCTACTGATTGCCAACCAGAGAAACACCCATTAATCCCCATTCTTTGCTTTCTATTAATTAACCAATTCTCTAACCATGCTACTACTTTCCCCTCAATGCCATGCATCTTTATCGTATGCAGCAACCTTTTGTGTGGCACCTTGTCAAAAGCTTTCTGGAAATCCAGATATACCACATCCATTGGCTCCCTGTTAACTACCGCAGTGGTAATGCCCTCAAAATATTCCACTAAAGTAGTTAGGCACGACCTGCCCTTTATGAACCCATGCTGCGTCTGCCCAATGGGACAATTTCCATCCAGATGCCTCGCTATTTCTTCCTTGATGATAGATTCCAGCATCTTCCCTACTACCGAAGTTAAGCTCGCCGGCCTATAATTACCCGCTTTCTGCCTACATCCTTTTTTAAACAGTGGTGTCACGTTTGCTAATTTCCAATCCGCCAGGACCACCCCAGAGCCTAGTGAATTTTGGTAAATTATCACTAGTGCATTTGCAATTTCCCGAGCCATCTCTTTTAGCACTCTGCGGTGCATTCCATCAGGATCAGGAGACTTGTCTACTTTTAGCCCCATTAGCTTGCCCATCACTACTTCCTTAGTGATGACAATCATCTCAAGGTCCTCACCTGTCATAGCCTCATTTCCATCAGTCACTGGTATGTTATTTGTGTCTTCCACTGTGAAGACCGACCCAAAAAGCCTGTTCAGTTCCTCAGTCATTTCCTCATCTCCCATTATTAAACCTCCCTTCTCATCCTCTGCAGGACCAGCATTTACCTTAGCCACTCTTTTTTGTTTTATATATTTGTAGAAACCTATAATGTCTATTTTTATATTCTGAGCAAGTTTACTCTCATAATCTGTCTTACTCTTTATAGCTTTTTTAGTAGCTTTCTGTTGCCCCCGAAAGATTTCCCAGTCTCTAGTCTCTCACTAATTTTGCCACTTTGTATGCTTTTTCCTTCAATTTGATACTCTCCCTTATTTCCTTAGATATCCACGGTCGATTTTCCTTCTTTCTACCGTCCTTCCTTTTTGTTGGTATAAACCTTTGCTGAGCACTGTGAAAAATCGCTTGGAAGGTTCTCCACTGTTCCTCAACTGTTTCACCATACGTCTTTGCTCCCAGTCTACCTTAGCTAGCTCTTCTCTCATCCCATTGTAATCTCCTTTGTTTGAGCACAAAACACTAGTGTTTGATTTTACCTTCTCACCCTCCATCTGTATTTTAAATTCCATCATATTGTGATCGCTCATTCCGAGAGGATCCCTAACTATGAGATCATTAAGCAATCCTGTCTCATTACACAGGACCAGATCTAGGACCGCTTGTTCCCTCGTAGGCTCCATTACATACTGTTCTAGGAAACTATCGTGGATACATTCTATAAACTCCTCCTCAAGGAGGAGAGGCAGGTCAGCTGTTTAGTTCGGGAGTGAGAGCTGGGACCTTAGAATCAGCGCGGGAATTTTGAAAAGGCGCGGGGGCTGCGAGGCAGAGGGGACCATTTAAAAGGTCGCTGCCTGTGGTGAGGTAAGTACAGATTAACAACTTACTTACCTTGCAGGCCAAGTCGATTTCAGCAGGCTAGTCCATTTCAGGGAGGTGAGTTTCTCCTTTAAATTTTTTTTTAAATTCTAGTGTTTAAGGTGGGAACAGGAAGTCGACCCGCGGACTTCTGGGAAGACCCTCACCAATAAATTCTGGTGGAGAGGAAACCCGAGACACTACACATGTAGTGTCTCCCACCCGCCCTCCTCCTCTAACCTAATAATAAAACCCATTGGTCTGAGGTAAGTGCCATATTTTATTATTGTTATTAATATTTTTTTTTATATAAAAAATTTAATTTAGTTGTTAGCCAGATCTTGGTAGAAAGTTAGAGGAATGGCAGGGAAGGGAGTGCAATGTTCCTCCTGCAGGATGTTTGAGGTGAGGGATGCCGTTAGTGTCCCTGCTGATTTTACCTGCAGGAAGTGCTGCCATCTCCAGCTCCTCCAAGACCGAGTTAGGGAACTGGAGCTGGAGTTGGAAGAACTTCGGATCATTCGGGAGGCAGAGGGGGTCATAGATAGCAGCTTCAGGGAATTAGTTACACCAAAGATTGGAGATAGATGGGTAACTGTAAGAGGGACTGGGAAAAAACAGTCGGTGCAGGGATCCCCTGCGGTCGTTCCCCTGAGAAACAAGTATACCGTTTTGGATACTTGTGGGGGGGACGACTTACCAGGGGTAAGCCATGGGGTACGGGCCTCTGGCACAGAGTCTGTCCCTGTTGCTCAGAAGGGAAGGGGGGAGAGGAGCAGAGCATTAGTAATTGGGGACTCGATAGTCAGGGGCACAGATAGGAGATTTTGTGGGAGCGTGAGAGACTCACGTTTGGTATGTTGCCTCCCAGGTGCAAGGGTACGTGATGTCTCGGATCGTGTTTTCCGGGTCCTTAAGGGGGAGGGGGAGCAGCCCCAAGTCGTGGTCCACATTGGCACTAACGACATAGGTAGGAAAGGGGATAAGGATGTCAGGCAGGCTTTCAGGGAGCTAGGATGGAAGCTCAGAACTAGAACAAACAGAGTTGTTATCTCTGGGTTGTTGCCCGTGCCACGTGATAGTGAGATGAGGAATAGGGAGAGAGAGCAATTAAACACGTGGCTACAGGGATGGTGCAGGCGGGAGGGATTCAGATTTCTGGATAACTGGGGCTCTTTCTGAGGAAGGTGGGACCTCTACAGACAGGATGGTCTACATCTGAACCTGCGGGGCACAAATATCCTGGGGGGGAGATTTGTTCGTGCTCTTTGGGGGGGTTTAAACTAATGCAGCAGGGGCATGGGAACCTGGATTGTAGTTTTAGGGTAAGGGAGAATGAGAGTATAGAGGTCAGGAGCTCAGATTTGACGTCGCAGGAGGGGGCCAGTGTTCAGGTAGGTGGTTTGAAGTGTGTCTACTTCAATGCCAGGAGTATATGAAATAAGGTAGGGGAACTGGCAGCATGGGTTGGTACCTGGGATTTCGATGTTGTGGTCATTTCGGAGACATGGATAGAGCAGGGACAGGAATGGATGTTGCAGGTTCCGGGGTTTAGGTGTTTTAGTAAGCTCAGAGAAGGAGGCAAAAGAGGGGGAGGTGTGGCGCTGCTAGTCAAGAGCAGTATTACTGTGGCGGAGAGGATGCTAGATGGGGACTCATCTTCCGAGGTAGTATGGGCTGAGGTTAGAAACATGAAAGGAGAGGTCACACTGTTGGGAGTCTTCTATAGGCCTCCAAATAGTTCTAGGGATGTAGAGGAAAGAATGGCGAGGATGATCCTGGATAAGAGCGAAAGTAACAGGGTAGTTATTATGGGAGACTTTAACTTTCCAAATATTGACTGGGAAAGATATAGTTCGAGTACATTAGATGGATCGTTTTTTGTACAGTGTGTGCAGGAGGGTTTCCTGACACAGTTTGTTGACAGGCCAACAAGAGGCGAGGCCACATTGGATTTGGTTTTGGGTAATGAACCAGGCCAGGTGTTGGATTTGGAGGTAGGTGAGCACTTTGGGGACAGTGGCCACAATTCGGTGACGTTTACGTTAATGATGGAAAGGGATAAGTATACACCGCAGGGCAAGAGTTATAGCTGGGGGAAGGGAAATTATGATGCCATTAGACGTGACTTGGGGGGGATAAGGTGGAGAAGTAGGCTGCAAGTGTTGGACACACTGGATAAGTGGAGCTTGTTCAAGGATCAGCTACTGCGTGTTCTTGATAAGTATGTACCGGTCAGGCAGGGAGGAAGGTGCCGAGCGAGGGAACCGTGGTTTACCAAAGAAGTGGAATCTCTTGTTAAGAGGAAGAAGGAGGCCTATGGGAAGATGAGGTGTGAAGTTTCAGTTGGGGCGATGGATAGTTACAAGGTAGCGAGGAAGGATCTAAAGAGAGAGCTAAGACGAGCAAGGAGGGGACATGAGAAGTATTTGGCAGGAAGGATCAAGGAAAACCCAAAAGCTTTCTATAGGTATGTCAGGAATAAGCGAATGACTAGAGAAAGAGTAGGACCAGTCAAGGACAGGGATGGGAAGTTGTGTGTAGAGTCTGAAGAGATAGGCGAGATACTAAATGAATATTTTTCGTCAGTATTCACTCAGGAAAAAGATAATGTTGTGGAGGAGAATGCTGAGCTCCAGGTAAATAGATTAGATGGCATTGAGGTACGTAGGGAAGAGGTGTTGGCAATTCTGGACAGGCTGAAAATAGATAAGTCACCGGGACCTGATGGGATTTATCCTAGGATTCTCTGGGAGGCCAGGGAAGAGATTGCTGGACCATTGGCTTTGATTTTTATGTCATCATTGGATACAGGAATAGTGCCAGAGGACTGGAGGATAGCAAATGTGGTCCCTTTGTTCAAAAAGGGGAGCAGAGACAACCCCGGCAACTATAGACCGGTGAGCCTCACGTCTGTAGTGGGTAAAGTCTTGGAGGGGATTATAAGAGACAAGATTTATAATCATCTAGATAGGAATAATATGATCAGGGATAGTCAGCATGGCTTTGTGAAGGGTAGGTCATGCCTCACAAACCTTATCGAGTTCTTTGAGAAGGTGACTGAACAGGTAGACGAGGGTAGAGCAGTTGATGTGGTGTATATGGATTTCAGCAAAGCGTTTGATAAGGTTCCCCACGGTAGGCTATTGCAGAAAATACGGAGGATGGGGATTGAGGGTGATTTAGAGATGTGGATCAGAAATTGGCTAGCTGAAAGAAGACAGAGGGTGGTGGTTGATGGGAAATGTTCAGAATGGAGTTCTGTCACAAGTGGAGTACCACAAGGATCTGTTCTGGGGCCGTTGCTGTTTGTCATTTTTATCAATGACCTAGAGGAAGGCGCAGAAGGGTGGGTGAGTAAATTTGCAGACGATACTAAAGTCGGTGGTGTTGGCGATAGTGTGGAAGGAAGTAGCAGGTTACAGAGGGATATAGATAAGCTGCAGTGCTGGGCTGAGAGGTGGCAAATGGAGTTTAATGTAGAGAAGTGTGAGGTGATTCACTTTGGAAGGAATAACAGGAATGTGGAATATTTGGCTAATGGAAAAGTTCTTGAAAGTGTGGATGAGCAGAGGGATCTAGGTGTCCATGTACATAGATCCCTGAAAGTTGCCACCCAGGTTGATAGGGTGGTGAAGAAGGCCTATGGAGTCTTGGCCTTTATTGGTAGAGGGATTGAGTTCCGGAGTCAGGAGGTCATGTTGCAGCTGTACAGAACTCTGGTACGGCCGCATTTGGAGTATTGTGTACAGTTCTGGTCACCGCATTATAGGAAGGACGTGGAGGCTTTGGAACGGGTGCAGAGGAGATTTACCAGGATGTTGCCTGGTATGGAGAGAAAATCTTATGAGGAAAGGCTGATGGACTTGAGGTTGTTTTCGTTAGAGAGAAGGTTAAGAGGAGACTTAATAGAGGCATACAAAATTATCAGAGGGTTAGATAGGATGGACAGTGAGAGCCTTCTCCCGCGGATGGAAATGGCTAGCACGAGGGGACATAGCCTTAAACTGAGGGGTAATAGATATAGGACAGAGGTCAGGGGTAGGTTCTTTACGCAAAGAGTAGTGAGGCCGTGGAATGCCCTACCTGCTACAGTAGTGAACTCGCCAACATTGAGGGCATTTAAAAGTTTATTGGATAAACATATGGATGATAATGGTATAGTGTAGGTTAGATGGCTTTTGTTTTGGTGCAACATCGTGGGCCGAAGGGCCTGTACTGCGCTGTATTGTTCTATGTTCTATGTTCTATGTTCTAAGGCTGCCTTGACCGACCTGGTTGAACCAATCGACATGTAGATTAAAATCCCCCATGATAACTACTGTACCATTTCTACATGCATCCGTTATTTCTTTGTTTATTGCCTGACCCACCATAATGTTACTATTTGGTGGCCTATAGACGACTCCTATCAGTGACTTTTTCGCCTTACTATTCCTGATTTCCACCCAAATGGATTCAACCTTATCCTCCATAGCACCGATGTCATCCCTTACTATTGCACTGATGTCATCCTTTAAAGAACATCTCACTAACTGGGAGTAGTACTGCAAATATGGATCAAACAAAAATTGAGAGAAGTGATCTGCATTTATTCTATCCTTACTATGTTTTCTAATGAATTGAAACAATAGTTCATAAAAAGACTAATTAAGTTCAGCAAATATAGCAATCACTTTGATAATGGATATGAGACCATGTGGCGATTTACATTCTGAAGGAAACAATTGGATAAAATCGTAAGGTGTAAAAGAGAGAAAATGTAACTTGGTCACTTTTTACATTGGATGAGCAGAGAGAGCTTCATCAATTGCGATCACAATATAATGCCCCATTCCGTTCGGCAGTAATCCGCCCACACACGCCGATTATGACAGCTATAATAATCTTTTATTTCAAACCCACACTCCTGCTCAACCTGTGAAAATGGACAAGTGTTGGAAAAGTACATGCGATCCAGCACTGACGCACTCACATAATGCAAGGTATTATTCTGCATCTTTTGTTCAACATGAGTAAAGTACAGAGTCTGCTTCCTCCCTGCAGCTAATCAGTTTAGGGAAAGAACATTCATGTAACAAAGCAAGCTCTATGGTGCCTAATGAAAAGCAAACAAAGATATTTGCACCTTTCTTTAGCAACCCCGCCCCCCCCACACTGCTCCTGGAGTGTTTGACTTATTGGATAATTAGTGTCTCTACGCTTTGCACTTCTGAAAGTTGGTATCCGGGTTGAGTGGATTCACCTAGTCTGTCATTATCAAATAGAATCCATTCACGATCCATTTTAGCCATCTGCACTCCTAATCAAAACCAATGGCGTGGGGGCATTGGACTTGGGTGCGAAGCATCTTGTAGTGGAACAGATTGCCAACATCCAAGGTCATGGCTCACATGTGGACAATGGACACTGGAGCAGGGTAGCAGTGCACAATACTGCCATGAGAAAATACAAAAACTGACAAACGAAAGATTGGGGTGAACTCTCCGCCTGCCCAGCCACGTGTCCCTTGGCAATGCACCGTCGCCGGCAGCGGGATTCTCCATTCCTGCCGCCAGCCAATGGGATTTCCCATTGTGGCCACCCACGCGGTTGGGAAACCCACAGGCGTGGGAACGCTGCCAAAGGAATGGAGAATCCTGCCGGCAGAGAAATCATCAGATTTAATTTCATTGAATGTGCAGCACAGAACAGGCCATTCAGCTGCTGTTCATGCGCCACATGAGGATCCTCAGTGAGGTTGGAAGCTAAAGAGCAGGACGAGCAGAGTAGTGATCTCAGGATACCTACCGGTGCCACGTGCAAGTGAAGCAAGGAACAGAGAGCGAGTGCAGCTGAACACGTGGCTACAGGGCTGGTGCAGGAGGGAAGGCTTCAGATATGTAGATCATTGGGATATCTTCTGGGGAAGGTGGGACCTGTACATGAAGGACGGATTGCACCTAATCTGGAGGGGCACCAATATCCTGGGTGGGAGGTTTGCTAGAGCTCTTCGGGAGGGTTTAAACTAGTTTGGCAGGGGGATGGGAACCAGAGATATGGATCAAAGGATAGGGTAGCTGTTGAACAAGCAGAAATAGTATGCAGCAAGTCTGTGAGGAAGGATAGACAGTTGATAGGGCAAAGTTGCACTCAGTGGGATGGGTTAAAGTGTGTCTGTTTCAATGCAAGGAGTGTCAGGAATAAGGGAGATGAACTTAGAGCATGGATCGGTACTTGGAACTATGATGTTGTGGCCATTACGGAAACATGGATTTCACAGGGGCAGGGATAGTTGTTAGATGTTCCGGGATAGCATCCCAGAAGCTCCAGGTTCAAGTCCCACCCTAGGACGTGATGGCCAAGGAAGGTGAGTTAATAACACGGCCAAACTGGTTGAGGGTCAAACTACAAATCCTTCCAATGTGCTTGAATGGGAGTCTCCTGGTCAGCTGAAACCTGCAGAAGGAGTGCCTGTCAAACATAACCATGGAGAACACATGGGAATCCATGGTCACCAATGTCCTTTACAGCTTTAATCTGAAGAGAGAGAGAGAGAGAGTGAAGGCTGATGAGAGAGAGAGAGAGAAGGCTGATAGAGAGAAAGAGAGAGAAGGCTGAAGAGAGAGAGAAAGAGAAGGTTGAAGAGAGAGAGAGGAAGTGAGAAGGCTGAAGAGGGAGAGAGAGAGAGAGAGAGAGAGAGAGAGAAGGCTGAAGAGAGAGAGAGAGAGAAGGCTGAAGAGAGAGAGAGAGAGAGAAGGCTGAAGAGAGAGAGAGAAAGAGAGAGAAGGCTGAAGAGAGAGAGAGAAAGAGAGAGAAGGCTGAAGAGAGAGAGGGAGAGAAGGCTGAAGAGAGAGAGAGAGAAGGTTGAAGAGAGAGGGAGAGAGAAGGCTGAAGAGGGAGAGAGGTCTGAATGTGAGTGGCAGAGAATTAAGGTAACTTGTGACCTGCTTTTTGTTAATTTGTTCGGGGTCGCCACCTCTGATTGGACATCTGCCAAGAGGTTTCATTATCTGAATGCCCGCCTTCAATCTCCCCACCAATCAAATAGCCTTCTTCTATCTCCAAAATCTTTATATCTAACAAAGTGTTCAGGAAAACACAAAGAAATACCATGAGTCATGTTTTGTTCCCCTGTAGTTTTTCTCCTGGGATTTTGCGGGAATCTCTAACATCTTTCATTCCTGGAGACTTTGGGACGATCCTGAATTTGAAACTGAAATTTATTACAATGGTTAATCTGAGCCATTTCCCAAATATTTTTATTTAAAATGCTCAAAACTATGTTGGTCAATCATTCCTGAAATCAGATCCAAAACTGTGGTTCAGTTTAAGAAAACGCATTTCATATCCTGGTCTGTTATTTGACAATGTTTTCAAGATTTAGCAGCAAGTTGAATGCATCAGCTGGAGTGTTTCTGCACCAGGCACCTTGAGTATAGATGGATTTGATGGGAAGCTAAACTAGCAGATGAGGGAGCAGGCAATACAGGGTTACGATGGTAGATGTAAAAAACAGGAGGAAGCTTGAGTGGACTGGAGGGGCCGAAGGGCCAGTTTCTGTGCTGTAAATCCTGTGTAATCCTAGGAAATACACAGAATCACGGAATCCCTACAGTGCAGAAGGAGGCCATTTGGCCCATCGAGTCTGCACCGACCCTCTGAAAGATCACTCCACCCAAACCCACTTCCCCACCCCATCCTAATAACCCCTAAACAATAAGGGGCAATTGATCACGGCCAATCCACCTAACCTGCACACCTTTGGACTGATGATGTGGAGATGCTGGCATTGGACTGGGATGAGCACAGTACGAAGTCTTACAACACCAGGTTAAAGTCCAACAGGTTTGTTTCGATGTCACTAGCTTTCGGAGCGCTGCTCCTTCCTCAGGTGAATGACCTCACCTTCACCTGAGGAAGGAGCAGTGCCCCGAAAGCTAGTGTTTGAAACAAACCTGTTGGACTTTAACCTGGTGTTGTAAGACTTCTTACCATCTTTGGACTGTGGGTGGAAACTGGAGCACCCGGAGGAAACCCATGCAGACACGGGGAGAAAGTGCAAACTCCGCACAGAGCTATGAATCATGAGGCACATGAGGCAGCAGCGCTAACCACTGTGCCACCGTGTCGCCCTATGAAATCCAGGATGGCACGGTGGTTAGCACTGTTGCTTACAGCTCCAGGGTCCTGATGTGTTGGGTGTTCTGGATCACATACAGGTCACCAACACTTGAAAGAGTGCAGCACTATTTTATTGAATCATTAACTGTTTAAACATACTCAGACTGTGGGTTAATACGATGCCAGCTTTAACTAAAGACCTTTGCCTTGTTCTAACCAGTCGATGCACTCAGCACATGGTGAATGTCTGTGTTTCAGGCTGTGAGCTCTGTGCTCCTAGCTAGCTGCAATTCGAATGAGCGGGAACTCTGATGCCCCCTGTCTTTATAGTGTGTGTGCTCTCACTGGTGATTGGCTGCGGTGTTGTGTGTGTTGATTGGTCCCACTGTGTGTCCATCAGTGTGTGTCTGCACCATGATATACTGGTGTGTATTATGACAGGTCCCAGGTTCGATTCCGGCTTGGGTCACTGTCTGTGCGGAGTCTGCACGTTCTCCCCGTGTCTGTGTGTATTTCCTCCGGGTGCTCCGGTTTCCTCTCACAGTCCAAATATGTGCAGATTAGATGGGTTGGTCAGGTTAAAATTGCCCTTAGTGTTCAAAAACGTTAGGTGGGATTACTGGGTTACAGGGATAGGGTGGAGATGTGGCCTTAAGTAGGGTGCTCTTTCGAAGGGCCGGTGCAGACTCGATGGGCCAAATGGCCTCCTTCTGCACTAAATTCTATGATTCTATTAAATTCTTTTTTAAAAAAAAATATTTATTAAAGTTTTTTAACAACACAATTTATCCCCCTTACAAACAATAACCCCCCCCCCCCCCCCCCCACCCCCGTAACAAAATGACACAAAATCGCACTGAGCAAGATATATACATGGCAAAATGGTATATTTACATAGCTTTATACACTGGCTCTCGCCCGCACGTGCCAGTTTCCCCCACCCTTCATGTTATCTCCTGCTCATCCACCCTCCCAGGCAATCTCCCTTTCCCCCCCCCAGGGTTGCTACTGCTGCTGACCGACCTTCCTCTAACGCTCCGCGAGATAGTCTAGGAACGGTTGCCACCGCCTGTAGAACCCCTGCACAGACCCTCTCAAGGCAAACTTAATCCTCTCCAGCTTTATGAACCCAGCCATGTCGTTTATCCAGGCCTCCAGGCTAGGGGGCTTCGCCTCCTTCCACATTAGCAAGATCCTTCGCCGGGCTACTAGGGACGCAAAGGCCAGAATGCCGGCCTCTTTCGCCTCCTGCACTCCCGGCTGGTCCACTACTCCAAATATTGCTAGCCCCCAGCTTGGCTTGACCCGGACTTTCACCACCTGAGATATTGCTCCCGCCACTCCTCTCCAGAACCCCTCCAGTGCCGGGCATGACCAAAACATATGGACATGGTTTGCCGGACTCCCTGAACACCTTCCACATCTGTTCTCTACCCAAAAGAACCTACTCAACCTCGCCCCCGTCAAGTGTGCTCTGTGAACCACCTTAAATTGTATCAGGCTGAGCCTGGCACATGAGGAGGAGGAATTAACCCTACCCAGGGCATCAGCCCACAGACCTTCCTCGATCTCCTCCCCCAGCTCCTCCTCCCATTTACCCTTCAACTCTTCTGCTAGCGCTTCCCCCTCTTCTTTCATCTCTTGGTGTATTGCCGAAACCTTGCCCTCCCCGACCCATACACCCGAGATCACCCTGTCTTGAATTTCTTGTGCCGGGAGCAACGGGAATTCCCGGACCTGTCGCCTCACAAAAGCCCTCACCTGCATATATCTAAATGCATTTCCCGGGGGTAACTCAAACTTCTCCTCCAGTGCCCCTAGGCTCGCAAATGTCCCGTCAATGAACAGGTCCCCCATTCTTCTAATTCCCGCCCGATGCCAGCCCTGGAACCCCCCGTCCATCTTCCCCGGGACAAACCGGTGGTTACCCCTGATCGGGGACCACACCGAGGCTCCCACTGCACCCCTGTGCCGTCTCCACTGGCCCCAGATCCTTAACGTTGCCGCCACCACCGGGCTCGTGGTATAATTTGAAGGCGAGAACGGCAGCGGTGCCGTCACCAACGCCCCCAAGCTCGTTCCTTTACAGGACGCCATCTCCATCCTCTTCCATGCCGCCCGTTCTCCCTCCATAACCCACTTGCGGATCATTGCCACATTTGCTGCCCAGTAGTAGCTCCCTAGGTTTGGCAGCGCCAACCCTCCTCGGTCCCTACTGCGTTCCAGGAACCCTCTCCTTACCCTCGGGGTCTTATTCGCCCACACAAACCCCATAATACTCCTACCTACTCTCTTGAAAAAGCCCTTGGTGATCATGATGGGAAGGCACTGAAACACAAACAAAAACCTCGGAAGGACCACCATTTTGACCGACTGCACTCTACCCGCCAGCGAGAGCGGCAACATGTCCCATCTTTTGAAGTCCTCCTCCATTTGGTCCACCAACCTCGTCCGATTCAGTTTATGTCGGGCCCCCCAACTCCTGGCTATCTGGATCCCCAGATACCGAAAACTCCCCACCGCCCTCCTCAGCGGTAGGTCCCCTATCCCTCTTTCTTGGTCCCCTGCCTGTAATACAAAAAGCTCACTCTTCCCTACATTGAGCTTATGGCCCGAGAACTCCCCAAACTCCTTCAGAGTCTGCGTGACCTCCACCATCCCCTCCTTTGGGTCCGCCACGTACAGCAACAGGTCATCCGCGTATAGCGACACCCGATGCTCTTCTCCCCCTCGGACCACCTCCCTCCATTTATTGGACTCCCTCAGTGATATGGCCAAGGGTTCGATCACCAATGCAAACAACAGGGGGGACAGGGGGCACCCCTGCCTCGTCCCTCGGTACAGCCGAAAGTACTCCGACCTCCGCCGGTTCGTCACTACACTCGCCACTGGGGCGCTGTAAAGGAGCTTAACCCAGCTAATAAACCCCCCACCCCCGAACCCAAACCTACGCAACACCTCCCAGAGGTACTCCCACTCTACTCGGTCAAAGGCCTTTTCCTCGTCCATAGCTGCCACTATCTCCGCCTCTCCCTCCTCCGATGTCATCATTATCACGTTTAAGAGCCGCCGCACATTAGTGTTTAATTGCCTGCCCTTTACGAATCCTGTCTGGTCCTCATGAATCACCCCCGGGGCACAGTCCTCAATCCTCGTGGCCAGCACTTTTGCCAATAACTTAGCGTCCACATTGAGGAGCGAAATCGGCCTGTACGATCCACATGGCAGTGGGTCCTTGTCTCGCTTTAGAATCAAGGAAATTGTCGCCTCCGACATTGTCGGGGGCAGGGTCCCCTCCTCCCTTGCCTCATTAAAGGTCCTCACTAGTAGCGGGGCCAACAGGTCTACATACTTTCTGTAGAACTCCACCGGGAACCCGTCCGGCCCCGGGGCCTTCCCCGCCTGCATACTCCCCAAACCCTTGCTCAGCTCCTCCAACCCGATTGGTGCCCCCAAACCAGTCGCCTCTTGCTCCTCCACCCTCGGACACCTCAGTTGGTCTAGGAATTGTCTCATCCCCCCTTCCCCCCCTGGGGGCTGGGATCTGTACACCTTGAAGGCCTTGAATACCTTGTTTATTTTCATTGCACTCCGAACCGTGGCTCCCCTTCCAACTTTGATTCCCCCTATTTCCCTCGCTGCCGTCCTCTTACGGAGCTGGTGTGCCAGCATCCGACTAGCCTTTTCCCCGTACTCGTAGGTCGCCCCCTGCGCCTTCCTCCACTGTGCCTCCGCCTTCCCTGTGGTCAACAGGTCAAACTCCGTCTGGAACCGTCGTCAATCCCCAAGTAATCTTTCCTCCGGGGCCTCTGCGTATCTCCTGTCCACTCTCAGAATCTCCCCCACTAACCTCTCCCTTTCCATGCCCTCTGTCTTCTCCCTATGAGCCCTGATGGAGATTAGCTCTCCCCTGATCACCGCCTTCAACGCCTCCCATACCACCCCCACTCGCACCTCCCCGTTGTCGTTGGCCTCCAAGTACCTTTCGATACACCCCCTCACCTTCCCACACACCACCTCATCTGCCAGCAGTCCCACATCCAGCCGCCACAGCGGGCGTTGGTCCCTCTCCTCTCCCAGCCCCATTTCCACCCAGTGCGGGGCGTGATCTGAAATGGCTATGGCCGAATACTCCGTTCCCTCCACTTTCGGGATCAGCGCCCTGCCCAGAACAAAGAAATCTATCCGGGAGTAGGCTTTGTGCACGTGGGAAAAGAAAGAAAATTCCCTGGCCTGTGGCCTTGCAAACCGCCATGGGTCCACTCCCCCCATCTGATCCATAAACCCCCTAAGTACCTTGGCCGCCGCCGGTCTCTTTCCCGTCCTTGATCTGGAGTGGTCCAATGCTGGGTCCAGCACTGTATTGAAGTCCCCTCCCATTATCAGGCCTCCTACCTCCAGGTCCGGAATGCGCCCCAACATGCGCTTCATGAATCCAGCATCATCCCAGTTCGGGGCGTATACATTTACCAACACCACCCACGTCCCTTGCAACCTACTGCTCACCATCACATATCTCCCTCCATTATCCACTACGATAGTCTTGGCCTCAAATGACACATGCTTTCCCACCAGAATTGCCACCCCTCTATTTTTCGCGTCCAGTCCCGAGTGAAATACCTGTCCTATCCATCCCCTTCTTAACCTAACCTGGTCCGCCACCTTCAGGTGTGTCTCTTGGAGCATGGCCACGTCTGCCTTCAGTCCCTTCAAGTGCGCGAACACTCGAGCCCTCTTCACCGGCCCATTCAGGCCCCTCACGTTCCACGTTATCAGCTGGATTGGAGGGGCTCTCACCCCCCCCCCCCCCCCCCCCCCCCCCACCCGCCGACCAGCCATCTCCGTTTCTGGGCCAGTCCCGTGTCCGCGTCTCCCTCGTCCTCCGTCCCGACCACCTCTTCGGTGTCCCATTCCCTTTCAGCCAGTGCCGCAGCAACCGCGCCCCCCCCCCCCCCAGACCCCTGTCTAGCTTTTTTGCTCCCCCCATATCACTCCCAGAGGTCAGCTGACACCTGCTGACCCCGGCTTCCCCGCCATCCCTTTGACCCCCCCCCCGTGTGGGAGTCTCCCAATCAATATACGTTCCTTCGTTCCCCTTCCCGCCTTTCTTCCCGCGCGCGGGAAAAGAACCCCGCGCTTTCCAAAGCCTGCCCCGCCCCCTCTGGCACAGCTCCTGTCGCGGCCTTGTCTCTCTCCCCCAGCCCATTTCCTGCGCGTGATTGACCCCCTATATACAACAACCATCATACTTCAACCCTCAAACACCCCCCACCCTCACAAATCCTCAATTAGCGTCCAACGTTTCAGTTAGTATAAAGGTCCACGCCTCTTCAGGCGTTTCGAAGTAGTGGTGTTGGCCATTATGTGTAACCCACAGTCGCGCTGGCTGCAGCATTCCAAATTTCACTCCATTCCGATGCAGCACCGCTTTGGCCCGGTTGAAACCCGCTCTCCGCTTAGCAACCTCCGTGCTCCAGTCTGGGCATATCCTGATCTCTGCATTGTCCCACTTGCTGCTCCGCTACTTCTTGGCCCATTTCAGGACCCTCTCTCTGTCCGTAAACCGGTGAAATCTCACCACCATCACCCTTGGCGGCTCATTTGCCTTGGGCTTCCTCACCAGCACCCGGTGTGCCCCGTCCAGCTCCAGCAACCTCGAAGGGGCCTCCGCGCCCATCAGCGCCCCGATCATTGTGCCCGCATATGCCGCGGCATCGGCCCCCTCCACTCCTTCTGTGAGACCCAGGATCCTCAGATTATTTCTCCTCGACCTGTTCTCCAGGTCTTCGAGTCTTCCCGCCCACTTCTTGTGCAGCGCCTCGTGCCGCTCCGCTCTCACCGCCAGGCCCAAGAGCTCGTCCTCATTCTCACTCACTCTTTTCTGGATCTCCTGGATCTTCATCTCGTGGCCCTTCTGGGTTATCCCTAGTCCTTCAATTACCGCCAACATAGGCGCCAGCATCTCCTTACGCAGCTCCTCGAAGCAGCGCTTGATGAATTCCTGCATCTCCTCTTTGTCCCCGGCCGCCGCCATTTTGCTTTTTTCCCTTGCTTCTCCCGCTGCTCCAATGCCGCTTTTTTGGCCGTTTCACTTCGGGTCCAGTCCATAAAAGTCGGTAGGGGACCTCTCTCTTCTCTTCCCCATGGATTGTCTGTGAAAAAAATTCCGTTGGGGCTCCTGTAGCGAGCCCGAAAGTCCGTGATCGCGGGAGCTGCCGAATCGTGCGGCTTAGCTCCGCATAGCCACAACCGGAAGTCATTCTATTAAATTCTATGCAATCCAATGTAATTTTATGAAATCCTATGTAATAGAACATAGAACATAGAACATAGAACATAGAACAATACAGCGCAGTACAGGCCCTTCGGCCCACGATGTTGCACCGAAACAAAAGCCATCTAACCTACACTATGCCATTATCATCCATATGTTTATCCAATAAACTTTTAAATGCCCTCAATGTTGGCGAGTTCACTACTGTAGCAGGTAGGGCATTCCACGGCCTCACTACTCTTTGCGTAAAGAACCTACCTCTGACCTCTGTCCTATATCTATTACCCCTCAGTTTAAAGTTATGTCCCCTCGTGCCAGCCATATCCATCCGCGGGAGAAGGCTCTCACTGTCCACCCTATCCAACCCCCTGATCATTTTGTATGCCTCTATTAAGTCTCCTCTTAACCTTCTTCTCTCCAACGAAAACAACCTCAAGTCCGTCAGCCTTTCCTCATAAGATTTTCCCTCCATACCAGGCAACATCCTGGTAAATCTCCTCTGCACCCGCTCCAAAGCCTCCACGTCCTTCCTATAATGCGGTGACCAGAACTGTACGCAATACTCCAAATGCGGCCGGACCAGAGTTCTGTACAGCTGCAACATGACCTCCCGACTCCGGAACTCAATCCCTCTACCAATAAAGGCCAACACTCCATAGGCCTTCTTCACAACCCTATCAACCTGGGTGGCAACTTTCAGGGATCTATGTACATGGACACCTAGATCCCTCTGCTCAGCCACACTTTCAAGAACTTTACCATTAGCCAAATATTCCGCATTCCTGTTATTCCTTCCAAAGTGAATCACCTCACACTTCTCTACATTAAACTCCATTTGCCACCTCTCAGCCCAGCTCTGCAGCTTATCTATATCCCTCTGTAACCTGCTACATCCTTCCACACTATCGACAACACCACCGACTTTAGTATCATCTGCAAATTTACTCACCCACCCTTCTGTGCCTTCCTCTAGGTCATTGATAAAAATGACAAACAGCAACGGCCCCAGAACAGATCCTTGTGGTACTCCACTTGTGACTGTACTCCATTCTGAACATTTCCCATCAACCACCACCCTCTGTCTTCTTTCAGCTAGCCAATTTCTGATCCACATCTCTAAATCACCCTTAATCCCCAGCCTCCGTATTTTTTGCAATAGCCTACCGTGGGGAACCTTATCAAACGCTTTGCTGAAATCCATATACACCACATCAACTGCTCTACCCTCGTCTACCTGTTCAGTCACCTTCTCAAAGAACTCAATAAGGTTTGTGAGGCATGACCTACCCTTCACAAAGCCATGCTGACTATCCCTGATCACATCATTCCTATCTAGATGATTATAAATCTTGTCCCTTATAATCCCCTCCAAGACTTTACCCACTACAGACGTGAGGCTCACCGGTCTATAGTTGCCGGGGTTGTCTCTGCTCCCCTTTTTGAACAAAGGGACCACATTTGCTGTCCTCCAGTCCTCTGGCACTATTCCTGTAGCCAATGATGACATAAAAATCAAAGCCAAAGGTCCAGCAATCTCTTCCCTGGCCTCCCATAGAATCCTAGGATAAATCCCATCAGGTCCCGGGGACTTATCTATTTTCAGCCTGTCCAGAATTGCCAATCCCACATAATCCTATGTAATGTGTAAAATGTAATCTCGTTAATTGTATTCTTGGAGCTGCTCTGCTCAACCATCTCATTTCAACCAAATACAACTGTGTATTTGCACAGTTTTGAAAATAGAAGCAGAATTCACCAGTAAGGAACACAAAATAAACATTCCAGAGTTTTCGGGGGCGATTCTCCAAAATGGAGCCCAAGTGTTTGCGCCGTTGTGAACGTCGTCGCGTTTCACGACGGCGCGAACCAGGCCCGGGTACCACTGATTCTGGCCCCCACGGCGGTTCACGCCGCTCCAGCCTCCCTTCCCGGCGCCAAATGGGCACCGCGCCAACCCGCGCATGCGTGGGGGACGTCTTTAGCCCGGGGGGGAGGCCGGCTCGCCGATCGGTGGGCCCCGATCGCGGGTCAGACCCCATCGGAGGCCCCCCCCACAGGCCGCCCCCCGACCGTTCACGCAGAGTTCCCGCCGGCAGCGACCGGGGGTGAACGGCGCCGGCGGGACTCTGTCGTATCCACGTGGCCGCTCGGCCGGAGAATTGGCGACCCTGCCGAATCCAGCGGCCCGCAGCCGGCGCCGCGCCGGCGCAAATTCTCCGCACCTCGCAGAATCGCGCGCCGGCATCGGGGCGTCGGGGCGCGGTTGCGGCGATTCTCCGGCCCGGCGCGGGGCTCGGAGAATCGCCCCCTTCACGTTACTAAACAAAATAAACAAAACAGTTCAAAGTTCAAGCTTTAAATAGATACTTGTGAACAGAATTTAAAAATCACAACAGTTAAACTGCTTCATCACATGAGAAGTGTGAGATGTCATGTGAGGTTGCAAAGAATATTTTTAAGAAAATGTTATTTAATGTGTTAACTGGTTATGACAATCTCATTGCTTGGCGCAATGCCTCAAATTGTTATAGTCGCAGCTTTTACCGAATCGCCACCACCTACATCATCAGCAAGGCGCAGAGCCAATGTTGAGGACATTAGGGGAGTAATTGTCCTTCCACAACTATGGCCATGGACATGTTTTTACATGTGACAGTAACGTCTGCAAAGCAATGTGAATACCCAGCACAATGTTCATGATGCTGGGCAGACATGATTCATGATAGAACCATCATTAAAGTCCCAACTGATTCCCCTGTCTGATGTTGATTGCTTTAACAATAACCTCAGACCACAATCCTCTATTCTTTAAGTCACACTTTAATGGGTTTGCCATGCTTAATAAAAATGATTAATGGTGAAAAGTTTGAGTCATGTTCCTGCTCCAGCTGATTATAGTTGGTATAAGCAGTACCACGGTGTAAATTAAGCTGAAAATGGCTTCTAATGCTTTTACTATTGTCACCTCGAGGGGTCAGGTTACAACAATATTAACAGCTTCACAAAACTAAATTGCATTTCCATTTAACCCTTTAAATGTTAGGTTTTGAAACGTATGCATTTACATAGAATCTCATCGAGTCACAGAAATATCACAAAGCTGCCCGCTTGATTGTTCCCCCTTCCACAAACATTCACTCCCCGAACCACTGACACACAGTTGCAGCCGTGTGTACCATCTATAAGATGCACTGCAGTAACTCACCAAGACTCCTCAGACAACACCTTCCAAACCCACGACTACCACTATCTAGAAGGACAAGAGCAGCAGATACCTGGGAACCCCACCACCTGATAGTCCTTCTCCAAGTCACTCACCACCCTGACTTGGAAATATATCGCCGTCCCTTCACTGTCGCTGGGGCAACATCCTGGAACTCCCTCCCTAACAGCACTGTGGTCCTTGGTCCACAGCGGTTCAAGAAGGCAGCTCAGCACCAGCTTCTCAAGGGCAATTAGGGATGGGTAATAAATGCTGGTCCATGAATGAATTTTAAAAAGTTATTTAGAAGGTCAGATAACTACCAGGGGCTGGTTTAGCTCACTGGGCTAAATCGCTGGCTTTAAAAGCAGACCAAGGCAGGCCAGCAGCACGGTTCAATTCCCGTACCAGCCTCCCCGAACAGGCGCCGGAATGTGGCGACTAGGGGCTTTTCACAGTAACTTCATTGAAGCCTACTCGTGACAATAAGCGATTTTCATTATTGTTATGTGGATGATCTGCTAGCTCAGTAATTGTAAGTACAGCAAGATCCCAGAATCAGTAATGATCAGTTAATCTATTTTTATTGGTGACATTGGTTGAAAGAGTTACGTTAACCAGGGCATCGAGAATTGTGGGACACAGCAGGGAGGGGAAGGGCTCTGGTGGGGGAGTTTCTGTTCTGAAACTGACCAGTTGTAAGGGATGTTCTGCATCGGATTGTTTTTTTTCTGTGTTGCTTTTCGAACTGCGTCATTGACAATGAGTTTGAAAATGGTGCTGCTGACCTGTGTCTGGGACAGCATCTTCAAACATGTGCCTCCCAGCCTCCTCCGTCCTCACCCCTCCAATTCCCATTCTCCCTATCACTAGCCAGCCTCCCCTCTTACCTTTGAACCCAACATTATCTCTGTGGATATCCCTGTGCTCCCTCCTGAACCCTTTAATGTCAATGACCCAAGCTCTTTGTTGACCTGACCATTCCTCGAGGTCACATGCACCCTGGCATCCCTCCCCTCCCCAACCATGAGACCATTCAATAACCCCTGACTGACTTACAACATACAGGTGCCTCCCGTGACTGTGACATCTGCCACATAGTACCATGGCTCTAACCACACTCCCCACCGGACTATATTCCTCAGGAGACTGACCGTCACTGCCTGGAGAGGCTTTCCCACACCAAAGGCATAAAAGCCTGCACAATTTTACCCTGACAGTGTGGCTTCAGCCCCAAGACAGTTTCTAACTCTAACCGAGACAGTCTTTCACTAGTCCACTCTGTTCCATGACCACCCCCTAGTCCGGTCTTCATCTTAGCCATCTCCCTGGTATTGTCACCCATGGCCAGCTTTGCCGCAACAGGTGCTGCAGGCACCGAAACATCGCAGCAATTCTCTAAAAGGTAGGCACAACAGTGTCAGCATGCCTCAAAGTCATTGATGAAGTGAACTCTCCAGGTGCAAATCACATATACACGGTCGCGAAACAGACCACAGGTGGGGCATTCAATCAAAGCCAGAAGAACAAAATTCCAAACTAATTTCCCACCGATTTTGATCCGGCACTAGCTGTGCTACCCCATTCAAGGTCTTGATGGGAGGTATCTTTCAGGACCCTATGAGGGTGCGGGCGGTGGTTTCATGCCTCCACTCAGCTGCCCTTTCACCTCGCAGTAGGGTGGAGGGAGGGGGGGGGGGCAGGGGGAATGATCAGGGGTAAGGCCACACTGAGACTCTAAAGGGACCACGCGCCTCATCCTGGTGGAGTTGAGAGGGAGAACTGTGGGGAAGTGGCTATTGTGTGAGAGGGGAGTGTGAGAGGAGGGTGGGCGGGTTAGTGGACAGGTACTCACTGAGGGGGAAGCGGGTGGGTGGATGTCCCAGGTGTGGAGGGCTGAGGGTCAGGGCTCCGTCAGGATCTTCTCAGTGTGTGATTCCGGAGAACACAGAGCCTGTCGAGTTGACTTTTCTACTCATAGCGATCGAGCAGCAGCAGAGAAATCGGCGTGACGCTGCACGTGGCCAGGACCAGCGGCCTGCACAGGAGGGGAAGGCTGGGTCTGTTGCCGGGAGCAGCAACACCTATGGTGGAACCTCGTAGGATCATGTGGCCCATTCATGAACTGGAAGTGATATCACTCACTCAATGTCCAGGTCGTTTGTGACCACACGATGCGCACAATGCAGATGTGTGCCTGTTCCCCAGGGAGCCTCCATGAGAGTTGATGCTCTCAGAGCCCTGACGTCTTTGCAGGAAAGCAGCGGCTGGAGGGACGGTTCCTCGGGACAGGGGGCACCCACTCAAGAGGTGGCTGATGATGCCAGTGCAGAGGCCACAAACACCAATGGAGACGCACTAGAACAAGGCGAGCTGGTCAAGATGACAATCGGGCTGCTCAAGATGTGGTTCCAGTACCTGGACCAGTCCCCAGAGGGCAATCCGCCCCATATTGGAGGTTGAGGGGCGACCTGATAGAGGTATACAAAATTATGAGGGGCATAGACAGAGTGGATAGTCAGAGGCTTTTCCCCAGGGTAGAGGGGTCAATTACTAGGGGGCATAGGTTTAAGGTGAGAGGGGCAAGGTTTAGAGTAGACGTACGAGGCAAGTTTTTTACGCAGAGGGTAGTGGGTACCTGGAACTCGCTACCGGAGGAGGTAGTGGAAGCAGGGACGATAGGGACATTTAAGGGGCATCTTGACAAATATATGAATAGGATGGGAATAGAAGGATACGGACCCAGGAAGTGTAGAAGATTGTAGTTTAGTCGGGCAGTATGGTCGGCACGGGCTTGGAGGACCGAAGGGCCTGTTCCTGTGCTGTACATTTCTTTGTTCTTTGTTGTTCTTTGTTATATTGGTCTGCTGTGCTCGCCATAACTGCCTAATGTTGGTAAGATTCCGCCTTTAAGACACATCTCACCTTTTCACACCAATTTATTTACTTTGTAAATGTGGGTCCTGTTGTTATCTCGACAAATATGACAGCTAGTTTTCACACAGCAAAGTCCAACAGACCACAGGTGAGATGATGAATGAGTCAATTGATTTTTGTGGTGTTCATTGAGGGAGGAATGTTGTTCAGGGCAATGGAAATAATGCTCTGTTCTTTCCAAAATGGTGTTTATTTGAGATTTTAACCAACTCACAAGTGAAACACCAATTCAGCATTGAGCCCTGGAGACACTGCTTAATTCTGGAGAATGAGCATTTGTAATTAAATGCAATTATTTAATGGTTAATCTTGTGAAATGTGTAATAATAAAATGGTACATGCAGACTATGGGTAACAGTTTTATTTGTTTTTGTTGGGGGCAAATTGCTCAGCATCCATTTGGATCCAACTTGTATATTTTGCAATCTGTCCTTTTCTTTTCTGCATTCATAATCAGATTTCACAGCAATGGTGAGGAAGGAAGTGTTAGATTCCTCAGTGCCAATGTTTACTTTGACTGGTGGCAGCATGGCAAATGTAGATCTGATTTCCTGCCTGTTTCCTGCATGTCACATCCCGATGTGGAGCAAATTCAGTTTGTCAATGGTTAACTAACAATTGCAGCTTTTGGAACTGACCCGTCATGCGTCACTTTTTGCCCGATCAAATTCCTTACCCCAGGCTTAACCAGATTTTACCATCACTGGTGCAATCAGATCACTACATCTGTCATTTATCATTGCATAAAATTATGTTGAAACCTTGCCATTCACAATTAAGGATTGCTGATGATTTTAAGATGTGCACTTTGCAACAACTCCATCTTTCTTTTTATAAAAATATTGCAATATCCTGAAAGAATAGAGAAGCGGAACATCAAATAATGCTGAATCAATTCAAGTCTCAACTGTTAAAATCCCGCCACCTTCAGGTGTCAGTTTGATTCAGTTAGCAGCAACTTTCTCTACCAGAGGACCTGGATTCAAGCCTCACTATTTACTCATACAGATACAGTGGGGATTTTGAGTCCATGTTCGCTGTGAGCACAGATGGCGACATGGGTGCAAAATCCTGCGAAAATCAGAAAATTTTATTATCGCCGGCTGGATCACGTGTTCCAAACTTTCCCCGCCCCTCTGCAGTGATGTTGAGGTTCCCGCCCACGGGAACTTCATTTTAAAAAAATTTAGAGTACCCAATTATTTTTTTTGCCCCCAATAAGGGGTAATTTTTTTTTTTTTAAATAAATTTAGATTACCCAATTCACCTAACCTGCACATCTTTGGGTTGTGGGGGTGGAAAGTGCAAACTCCACCCAGACAGTGACCCAGGGCCGGATTTCGAACCCGGGTCCTCAACGCCGCAGTCCCAGTGCTAACCACTGCGCCATATGCCACCTTTCATTAAAATACATTTTAATAAATTTAAATATAATAATCGGGCTGCCTCGCCATATGTTCCCCCCACATTTAGAATTCCCCTCCGATTCTGAAAAATAGGATGCAACCGAGGGGAACCTGACGGGGATGCACATAGATGTAGCCCCCGGGGGAAGAGGAACATGCCCGGACAATGTTGGGGCTAGTGGAGTCCCACCACTTTATTTTTAGTCATTCATGAGATATGGTGTCGCTGACTAGCTCAGCATTTATTGCCCATCCCTAATTGCACTTGAGAAGGTGGTATGAGCTGCCTTCTTGAACCGCTGCAGTCTATGTGGTGTAGATACACCCACAGTGCTGTTAGGGATGAAGTTCCAGGATTTTGACTCAGAGACAGTGAAGGAACACGATATATTTCCAAGCCAGGATGGTGAGTGACTTGGAGGGGAAATTCCAGATGGCGGTATTCCCAGCTATCTGCTTCCCTTATCATTCTGGTCGTGGGTTTGGCAGGTCATATCTAAGGAGCCTTGTTGATTTTTGTCTTGTTGATGGTACACACGGCTGCCATTGAGCATCAATGGTGGAGGGAGTGAATGTTTGTGGAAGGGGGAGCAATCAAGTGGGGCTGCTTTGTCCTGGATGGTGATGAGCTTCTTGAGTGTTGTTGGAGCTGCGCTCATCCAGGGAAGTGGAGAGTATTCCATCACACTCCTGACTTGGGCCCTGTAGATGGTGGACAGGCTTTGGGAAGTCTGGAGGTGAATTGCTCTCCGCCGGATTCCCAGCCTCCGACCTGCTCTTGTAGCCACAGTATTAGTGTGGCTGGGTCCAGTTCAGCATCTGGTCAGTGGTAACCCAGGATGTTGATAGTGGGGAATTCAGTGATGGTAATGCCATTGAATGTCAATAATAATAATCTTTATTAGTGTCACAAGTGGGCTTACATTCACACTGCAATGAAGTTACTGTGAAAAGCCCCTAGTCGCCACATTCCGGCGCCTGTTCAGGTACACAGAGGGAGAATTCAGAATGTCCAATAGAACATAGAACATACAGTGCAGAAGGAGGCCATTCGGCCCATCGAGTCTGCACCGGCCCACTTAAGCCCTCACTTCCACCCTATCCCCAGTACACCTAACAGCACGTCATTCGGAACTTGTGGGAGGAAACCGGAGAACCCAGAGGAATCCCACGCAGACACAGGGAGAACGTGCAGACCCCACACAGTCACTCGAGGCCAGAATTGAGCCGGGTCCCTAGCGTAAGAGGCAGCAGTGCTAAGTCCTGTGCCACCGTGCCGCCCCTTGTTATTCCCTCTTGTTGGTTCCCTCTCCATCAATTGCAGACCCAGTTTAGCAGCTATGCTCTTTAGGTCAGTCATGGCGCTACCGAGCCTCTCTTGGTGATGGACATTGAAGTCCCCACCCAGAGTACACTCTGCGCCCTCGTCACCCTCAGTGCCTCCTCCAAGTGGTGTTCAACATGGAGGGTTACTGATTTGTCAGCTGATGGTGGCCGGTACGTGGTAATCAGCAGGAGGTTTCCTTGCCCGTGTTTAACTTAATGCCATAAGAATCCTTTGGATTTGATGTTGAGGACTCCCAGGGTAACTTCCTCCCGACTGTATCCCACTGTGCCCCCGCCACCTCTGCTGACGTTGCCCTGCCGGTGAGACAGGACATACCCAGGAATGGAGCTAGTGGTGTCTGGGACATTGTCTGTAAGGTATGATTCTGTGAATATAATGATGTCAGGACTAGTCTGTGAGACAGCTCTCCCAACTTTGGCACTACCTCCCTAATGTTAGTAAGGAGGACGATGCAGGATCGAGAGGGCTGGGTTTGGTCTTGTTGATTCCATGCCCAGGTCGATGCCGGGTGGTCTGTCCAGCTTCATTCCTTAATGGCTTTCCAGCAGTTTGATAGAACTGTGGCTTGTTGGACCTTTTTACTGTCCAACATATTTCTCTGGGCCTGGAGTCACATTAGGCCAGACCGGGAAGGATGGCAGATTTCCTTCTGTAAACGACATTAGTGAACCAGAAAGGTTTTTACAACAATTGACAATGCGTTAGCTACAGAGCCGCTGGCAATTGCTCTGAGAGCTTCAAGGGGCTGGAAGGGGCTGGTTCGGGGGGGTGGAACATAGAGTCTCGGCTCTCGTACGTATTGGATCCAGGGGAGGGATGGGCGAAATTATGGCGATTTTGGGGGAATTTGGCCGGTTTTCGGGGTATAAACTGAATATGACAAAGAGTGAGATGTTTGTAGTCTAGGCGAGGGGTCAGCAGGGTCGGCTGAGGGAGCTGCCGTTTAGGTTAGGGGACAGTTTCAGGTACTTACGGATACAAGTGGCATGCGACTGGGGCCGGTTACACAAGTTGAACTTGTCCCAGTGTGATGAATGGGTAATGTGCCTTTAAGATCATGCATGTAATGTCCCTTTAAGACCGGGATTAGAACCCCGGGGGACTCCGCCTCCGGCTCCACCTCCCAGGTGCCAGATATAAGGTGATGTCCTGTGGGCGGTGTTCAGTGAGCACTCATCTCTGCGGCTGGCGAAGTTCTCTGTTTATTAAAGCCTTCGTTTTACGAGTACACTCTCTCATTTCATAATTGAGGGTCTATCAATTTAAAAACACAGAGTCCGTCGGGGGTGAAGTGGGATTACATATCCATTCTCTTCGGAGGCCTGATCGTCCTTGTCGACCTTCTCAGCTCGGGCGGTGGTGCGGCGGACACGGACGTCTTTGATTGTACCCTCTCCCCCGCATAACAGAGATGGTCAACCGGATCGCGCAATACCGGGTATTCTCCACGGTCGACCTGAAATCTGCCTACCACCAGCTCCCTATCCACCCGGAAGACCGCCTCTATACTGCTTTTGAAGCAGCTGGCCGGCTTTTCCACTTCCTCAGGGTCCCCTTCGGCGTTACTAATGGGGACTCCGTCTTCCAGAGGACGATGGACCAAATGGTGGACCAGTACGGGCTGCGGGCTACTTACCCGTACTTGGACAATGTCACCATCTGCGGCCGTGATCAGCAGGACCATGACTCAAACCTTGAAAAGTTTCCCCCGACCGCCCGGGCCCTCAACCTGACCTACAACAAAGAAAAATGCGTTTTCCACGCAACCCGACTAGCCATCCTCGGCTACGTCGTGGAAAACGGGGTCCTATGGCCCGACCCCGATCGCATGCGCTCCCTCAAGGAACTCCCCCTACCCCATAGTCTCAAGGCCCTTAAACGATGCTTGGGGCTTCTCCTATTATGCCCAGTGGGTCCCCAAATACGCGGACAAAGCCGCCCATTCATAAAGGCCACGATTTTCCCCCTCTCGGCTGAGGCCCGGTCGGCCTTCAGTCGTATCAAGGCCGACATCATCAAGGCCGCTATGCACTCGGTGGACAAAACCATCCCTTTTCACGTCGAGAGCAATGCGTCAGAAGTCACCCGGGCCGCTACCCTCAACCAGGCAGACAGGCCAGTAGCATTCTTTTCCTGAACCTTCAAGGCCTCTGAGATCCGGCACTCTGCAGTCGAGAAGGAGGCGCAAGCTATTGTGGAGGCCGTGCGGCACTGGAGGCACTACCTAGCCGGTAGGAGGTTCACCCTCGTCACCGACCAACGGTTGGTCGCCTTCATGTTCCATAACGCGCAGCGGGGCAAGATCAAAAATGACAAGATCTTGAGGTGGAGAATCAAGCTCTCCACCTACACGTACGATATTAAGTATCGTCCAGGGGATGAGCCCCCAGATGCCCTGTCTCGCGGCACGTGCGCCAACGTGCAGGAGGATCGCCTGCGGGCTATCCACAATGACCTCTGTCACCCGGGGGTCACCCGGCTCGCCCATTTTCTTAAGTCCTGCAACCTACCTTACTCCACCGAGGAGGTCAGAGCCATGACCAAGGCTTGCCAAATCTGCGCGGAGTGCAAACCGCACTTCTATCGACCAGGCAAGGCTCGCATAGTGAAGGCCTCTGGGCCCTTTGAGCGACTAAGCATGGACTTCAAAGGGCCCCTTCCGTCCACCAACCGCAATACCTATTTTCTAACCATCATTGACGACTTCTCCCGCTTCCCATTCGCTGTCCCCTGCCCCGATATGACCTCGGCCACCGTTATAAAGGCACTGCGCAGCATCTTCACCCTGTTCGGTTTCCCCGCTTATATCCACAGCGACCGGGGTACATCGTTCATGAGCGATGAGCTGCGTCAGTACCTGCTCAGCAAGGGCATCTCCTCGAGCGGAACGACCAGCTATAACCCGCGGGGAAGCGGGCAGGTGGTGAGGGAGAAAGCGACAGTTTGTAAGGCTGTCCTTTTGGCCCTACGCTGGCAGGAGGTCCTATCCGACGCGCTCCACTCCATCAGGTCGCTCCTCTGCACGGCCACGAATGAGACCCCTCACAACCGCTTGTTTGTCTTCCCCAGGAAGTCCACCTCCGGGGTCTCACTTCTACCTTGGCTTACAATTCCGGGACCTGTCCTTCTCCGGAGGTACCTGAGGAGCCAGAAGACGGACCCTCTGGTCGAGAGGGTCCAGCTGCTACATGCAAACCCCCAGTCCGCATGGGGTGCGCACTCAGACGGATGGCAAGATACGGTTTCCCTGTGGGATCTGGCCCCCGCTGGTTCCCCTACTGACGCTCCCCCCCTCGCCAATGTTCCCCCTTGCACCCCCACACCACCTGTCGCAACCTACCGCACCCCCTCCTCGCGCTTCCTCCTCCTTCCTCCACGCCGGCGATGTCACCGCCACCCCCAGCTACCCTCCCTACTCCCCAACACCTTACCCTGCACCGCACAAAAGCTCCGACCACCGTGCTCCCGGATGTACCCTCATCAAAGACGTCCATGTCCGCCGCACCACCGCCCGAGCTGAGAAGGTCGACAAGGACGATCAGACCTCCGAAGAGAATGGACATGTAATCCTACTTCACCCCCGACGGACTCTTTGTTTTTCTTAAACAGGGGGTGAATGTGATGAATGGGTAATGTGCCTTTAAGATCATGCATGTAATGTCCCTTTAACACTGGGTTTGGAACCCCGGTGGGAACCTCCGGCTCCACCTCCCAGGTGCCGGATATAAGGTGACATCCTGTGGGCGGTGTTCAGTGAGCACTCATCTCTCTGGCTGGCGAAGTTCTCGGTTTATTAAAGCCTTCGTTTTACGAGTACACTCTCTCGTGTCATAATTGAGGGTATATCACCCGGTTGGTTGAAAAGATGAGGGGCGAGCTTTGGAGGTGGGATGCGCTCCCGCTGTCGTTAGCTGGGAGAGTGCAAACGGTCAAAATGATGGTCCTACCGAGATTTCTGTTCGTATTTCAGTGTCTCCCAATTTTCATCCCGCGGTCCTTTGTCAAGAGGGTTAATAAAATCATCCTGGGCCTTTGTGTGGGCGGGTAAGTCCCCGCGAGTGGAATCGGGGAGGGGGGGCTTGCGCTGTTGAATTTTAGTAATTATTACTGGCGGCTAACATAGCCATGATAAGGAAGTGGGTGGTGGGGGCGAGGTCGGTTTGGAGGCGGGTGGAGGCAGCTTCGTGTAGGGGCACCAGTCTGGGGGTGTTGATAACGGCACCTCTGCCGTTCCCGCTGGTGAGGTACTCCACCAGCCCCATAGTGGTGGCGGCCCTGAGAATCTGGGGTCAGTGGATGAGGTACGCTGGCGCAGTGGGAGCATCGATCTGGTCCCCAATATGTGACAATCACCGGTTTGCCCCGGGGAGCTTGGATGGGGGGTTCCGAGTATGGCAAAGGGTGGGAATTGAGAGGATGGGGGACCTTTTCCTGGAAGGGAGCTTCCCTAGCTTGAGGGCACTGGAGGAGATGTTTGGGTTGGCAAGGGGGAGCAAATTCAGATATTTACAAGTGCGGGACGTTCTGATTAGGCAGGTATCATCTTTCCCACTCCTGCCACTATGGAGGATCCAGGATAGGGTAGTGTCTAGTGGATGGGTGGGAGCGGGGAGTGTCTCGGACATCTACAAAGAACTCATGGGGGCGGAGGAGATGCAAACTGAGGAGCTGAAGCGTAAGTGGGAGGAGGAGCTTGGGGTGAGATGGAGGTATACGCCTATGGCGTATAGGCGGACGCGTTGAGCAGAGTCAACGCGACTGCAACATGCGCCAGGCTCAGCTTGATCCAATTCAAGGTGGTACGCCGGGCCCACATGACAGTGGCCCGGATGAGTAGATTCTTTGGGATGGAAGACAGGTGTGTAAAATGTGCGGGAGGACCAGCGAACCATGTTCACATGTTCTGGGCATGTCCGAAGCTTAGGGGATTCTGGCAGGGGTTTGCGGACGCCATGTCCAGAGTATTGAAAACAAGGGTGGCACCGAGTCCAGAGGTGGCGATTTCTGGGGTGTCGGAAGACCCAGGAATCCAGGAGGAGAAAGAGGCAGATGTTCTGGCCTTTGCTTCCCTGGTAGCCCAGAGACGGATACTGCCAGCTTGGAGGGACTCAAAGCCCTCGAAGCCGGAGACCTGGCTAACTGACATGGTGAGCTTTCTCGGCATAGAGAAGATTAAGTTTGCCATGAGAGGGTCACTGTTGGGGTTCGCCCGGAGGTGGCAACCGTTCGTCGACTTCTTTGCGGAGAATTAATCATCAGCAGGGGGGGTGGGGGTGGGTGGGGGGGTTAGGGTAGTGTAGAATAGGGGGACAATTAGGCGGGTCTTGGCGGGATGGGAGTCGGTGATTGCACCACGTCTATTGTTCTTTGTACACCGTTTTTATACTGCTGCTGTTTGTAATGCCAAAAATACCTCATTAAAATTGTTTCTTTAAAAAAAACAGTTGGTGGCATTTTCAGATTGCCTGTAATCATGGTGATAATAAACTTCAGGTGAACTGCAAATGCTTCTCCTGTAAGACTGGCACAAAGATATAATAACTGACTATAAATACTGAATATTACTTCTGCTAACTTAAAAAATCTCACCATACACATTCGAGAAAACCTAATGGATGGGACTTCCTGTCTAACTGATACAGATAATCGATGTAGGGTCACTTCCTCAATTCAGCTGCAGATGTTCCTATCTTTGAGTCTGTACACTAGAGTTTTGCAGCTGACCAGAGATATTGCTGAGAAAACTCTGGCCCCAGAAGCCAAGCTGAGGGGTGGGGTGTGGGGTAGGTAGTGTGCAAGTGATTCTGGAAGACCGGGGAATGGGGGAGGGTAATCAACAATCTAAAAGGAAAGGACGTTACACCCATGACTGCAAACCCACTGGAACTGAGAGGCGAAACGAGGAGACATTTTGTTCCACAGAAAATTGATGTGATTGATTTCACGGTAACTTTCAAAAGGGAATTGGTGAAATACGTAAGGGCAGAAAATTGAAGGGCTATAGGGGAAAGAGCAGAGGGAATGGGATTAAATGGATAGCTTCTTCAAAGAGGAAGCACAGACGATGGGCCGAATGGTCTTCTTCTGGATTGTAGGATTCTAGGATATAATAATAATAATCACTTATTGTCACAAGTAAGCTTCAATGAAGTTACTGTGAAAAGTCCCCAGTTACCACATTCCGGCTCCTGTTTGGGGAGGCTGGTACGGGAATTGAACCCACGCTGCTGGCCTTGTTTTGCATTACAAGCCAGCTGTTTAGCCCACTGTGCTAAACCAGCCACTTACATGAATATTAGAGGCGATGATCAGGCTTATCAAACCAATTCTGTGTGTTTATTCACATTATATGTTAATGATTTGGACAAGGGAACAAAATGTATTAGCTCCAAATTTGCAGATGATACAAAGTTGGGTGAGAGGGTGCGCTGTGAGGAGGATACAGAGATGCTTCAGTGGGATTTGGACAGGCTGAGTGGGCAGATGCATGGCAGATGCAGATGTGGATAAATGTGAGGTTATCGCTTCGGTAGCACAAATAGGAAGGCAGATTATTATTTGAATGGGTGTAAATTGAGAGAGGCGGATACTCAGCGAGACCTTGGTGTCCTCGTGCATCAGTCACTGAAAGTAAGCACGCAGGTACAGCAGGCAGCAAAGAAGGCAAATGGTATGTTGGCCATCATAGCAAGAGAATTTGAGTGTAAGAATAGAGATGTTTTACTACAATTGTATAGGGCATTGGTAAGGCCACACCTGGAGTGTTTTTTGGTGTCCATATCTGAGGAAGGATGTTCTTGCTATGGAGGGAGTGCAGCAAAGGTTTACCAGGCTGATTCCTGGGATAGCAGCACTGTGACATGAGGAGAGACTAAGTGGGTTCGGATTATATTCATTGGAGTTTAGAAGCGTGAGCGGGGATCTCACCAAAACTTACAAAATTCTAACAGGATTAGACAGGGTAGATTCAGAAAGAATGTTCCTGATGGTGGGGGAGTCCAGAACCAGGGGTGCTAGCGTGAGGATAAGGGGTAAACTTTTTAGGACTGATCTGAGGAGAAATTTCTTCACCCAGAGAGTGGCGAATCTGTGTAATTCACTACCACAGAAAGTAGTTGAGGCCAAAACGTTGTGAAATTTCAAGAAGGATTTAGAGATAGCTCTTGGCGCTAAAGGGATCAAGGGATATGGGGTGGGGGGGAATCAGGGTATTGAACTTTTTTTTTTGAAAATCTTTTTATTGGCTTTTCTCATATTTATAAACAGTTGTTGTGTACACACATTACATTTATAAACAGTTGTGTACACACATTACATTTATAAACAGTTGTTGTGTATACACATTACATTTATAAACAGTTGTTGTGTACACACATTACATTTATAATCAGTTGTTGTGTACACATTACATTTATAAGAAGTTGTGTATACACATTACATTTATAAACAGTTGTGTACACACATTACATTTATAATCAGTTGTTGTGTACACACATCACATTTATAAACAGTTGTTGTGTACACACATTACATTTATAATCAGTTGTTGTGTACACATTACATTTATAAGAAGTTGTGTATACACATTACATTTATAAACAGTTGTGTACACACATTACATTTATAAACAGTTGTTGTGTACACACATTACATTTATAATCAGTTGTTGTGTACACATTACATTTATAAGAAGTTGTGTATACACATTACATTTATAAACAGTTGTGTACACACATTACATTTATAATCAGTTGTTGTGTACACACATCACATTTATAAACAGTTGTTGTGTACACACATTACATTTATAAACAGTTGTTGTGTACACACATTACATTTATAATCAGTTGTTGTGTACACATTACATTTATAAGAAGTTGTGTATACACATTACATTTATAAACAGTTGTGTACACACATTACATTTATAATCAGTTGTTGTGTACACACATCACATTTATAAACAGTTGTTGTGTACACACATTACATTTATAAACAGTTGTTGTGTATACACATTACATTTATAAACAGTTGTTGTGTACACACATTACATTTATAAACAGTTGTTCTGTATACACATTACATTTATAAACAGTTGTGTATACACATTACATTTATAAACAGTTGTGTACACATTACATTTATAAACAGTTGTTGTGAATACACATTACATTTATAAACAGTTCTGTACACGCGTTACATTTATAAACAGTTGTTGTGAATACGCATTACATTTATAAACAGTTGTTGTGTACACACATTACATTTATAAACAGTTGTTGTGTACACACATTACATTTATAAACAGTTGTTGTGTATACACATTACATTTATAAACAGTTGTGTATACACATTACATTTATAAACAGTTGTTGTGTACACATTACATTTATAAACAGTTGTTGTGAATACACATTACATTTATAAACAGTTGTTGTGTACACACATTACATTTATAAACAGTTGTTGTGTACACACATTACATTTAGAAACAGTTGTGTATACACATTACATTTATAAACAGTTGTTGTGAACACACATTACATTTATAAACAGTTGTGTACACACATTACATTTATAAACAGTTGTTGTGTACACATTACATTTATAAACAGTTGTTGTGTACACACATTACATTTATAAACAGTTGTTGTGTACACAGATTACATTTATAAACAGTTGTTGTGTATACACATTACATTTATAAACAGTTGTTGTGTACACATTACATTTATAAACAGTTGTTGTGTATACACATTACATTTATAAACAGTTGTTGTGTACACACATTACATTTATAATCAGTTGTTGTGTACACATTACATTTATAAGAAGTTGTGTATACACATTACATTTATAAACAGTTGTGTACACACATTACATTTATAATCAGTTGTTGTGTACACACATCACATTTATAAACAGTTGTTGTGTACACACATTACATTTATAATCAGTTGTTGTGTACACATTACATTTATAAGAAGTTGTGTATACACATTACATTTATAAACAGTTGTGTACACACATTACATTTATAAACAGTTGTTGTGTACACACATTACATTTATAATCAGTTGTTGTGTACACATTACATTTATAAGAAGTTGTGTATACACATTACATTTATAAACAGTTGTGTACACACATTACATTTATAATCAGTTGTTGTGTACACACATCACATTTATAAACAGTTGTTGTGTACACACATTACATTTATAAACAGTTGTTGTGTACACACATTACATTTATAATCAGTTGTTGTGTACACATTACATTTATAAGAAGTTGTGTATACACATTACATTTATAAACAGTTGTGTACACACATTACATTTATAATCAGTTGTTGTGTACACACATCACATTTATAAACAGTTGTTGTGTACACACATTACATTTATAAACAGTTGTTGTGTATACACATTACATTTATAAACAGTTGTTGTGTACACACATTACATTTATAAACAGTTGTTCTGTATACACATTACATTTATAAACAGTTGTGTATACACATTACATTTATAAACAGTTGTGTACACATTACATTTATAAACAGTTGTTGTGAATACACATTACATTTATAAACAGTTCTGTACACGCGTTACATTTATAAACAGTTGTTGTGAATACGCATTACATTTATAAACAGTTGTTGTGTACACACATTACATTTATAAACAGTTGTTGTGTATACACATTACATTTATAAACAGTTGTGTATACACATTACATTTATAAACAGTTGTTGTGTACACATTACATTTATAAACAGTTGTTGTGAATACACATTACATTTATAAACAGTTGTTGTGTACACACATTACATTTATAAACAGTTGTTGTGTACACACATTACATTTAGAAACAGTTGTGTATACACATTACATTTATAAACAGTTGTTGTGAACACACATTACATTTATAAACAGTTGTGTACACACATTACATTTATAAACAGTTGTTGTGTACACATTACATTTATAAACAGTTGTTGTGTACACACATTACATTTATAAACAGTTGTTGTGTACACAGATTACATTTATAAACAGTTGTTGTGTATACACATTACATTTATAAACAGTTGTTGTGTACACACATTACATTTATAATCAGTTGTTGTGTACACACATTACATTTATAAACAGTAGTTGTGTACACACATTACATTTTTCCTGCCTGCTCTAATTTAGCTTATTCGGGTATTGAACTTGATGATCAACCATGTTCATAATGATTGGCAGAGCAGGCTCGAGGGGCCGAATAGCCTCCTATTGCTTCTATTTCCTATGTGTGTGTTTGATGGTGTGAGCGCCGTCCACTCAGCTCTCAACAACACTTCTTTCTGAGTGCAGATAAAAGGAAAAAAATCTTCAATCAATTCTGGAAACATTACTTTTACTCCTTCAGGCAATGAAGCAATCTTCAATAAATTGCTTTTACTCATGATGCATTATAATCTCAATGCGCAATTTTCTGTTCCTATAACTAGAAATGTCCTCTTTGGAAAAGAACTTTCTGTTCTGTTTTGAAGAACAATTGTAAGCCCATTTCTTGGTAGCTCTTTTCCTAGACTGATAGCTGACAGCATGTCTCAAATGGCGACAGATGTACCTTCTTACTTCTTTGAATATTTTTACCCAGAGGTTTCATATTTCTTAAAGTCTTTTAGGTTTGATAGCGTCTGATTCACCAGCTACTCTCCAATCGGTGAAATGTAATTGTCCTATATCGGTACTATGATACAGTACTCAGCGTTCCCCAGTGTTCTGTTCTCTATTGTAGCTGCAAAGAGAGAGCATTAGAGGTGGCACACGTTGAATTTGTATCACATCGTGCAAGGGGTTTACTTACAAGATGCTGTTCAAACCGGTTACAATGGTAAACTCCACAAAAGCCCGTAAAATGTTCCAATGACATCATGGCGTAACACGTGACACTTCACCAGCCAATGGTGTTAGTCTGATACATAACACCTGCACATGTGGAAATCTGGAGCTGGATTCGCTGTTCCTGCGGCTAAGTACCGGTTCGAGCAGACAATCCGCAGGAGGCATATGTGAAAAAAATCGAGCAATTTTGAGACTGGTGAGGGGCTTGAACCGGCGCTGACTGAAACTCACGCCTCCCACACCAAAAACGGCCGGAGAATGGCTGGGTCCCAGGCCACACATGCACACGGCTGACGACCTGCAGCGGTGGCGCCGTACAACATGGCGCCAACCATGCGCGAACACAATCCGCCATTCATGACCCCACAGCCCACCCCCTGGCCACCCCCCACCAGACCCCCAGCCCTCGCAGAAGCCACCCAGCCAGCGGCACGGATCCCGGCTGAGTGCGGCGACGCTGGACACATTCCGCAGCCGCCGTGTCGGGTTCACGATTTGTGTGAGCACGTGTGCGAAGCATCACGAGTGGGCCGGCTGATGAGGCGTCAATGGCATTGCGACTGCGCGCAGTGCGCCTCACGATGACATCATTTCAAAGGGGCCGGAGCATGGCTGACCGGTGTCAAACTGGCGCCGGCCCCATCGTCAGAGCACATTCTCCGCCCAAACGATGATTTAAGCTTTGGGCAACGAAGAATCCCGCCCTGATATTTCAGTAAATCCACAACAAAAGACATGGTCCCCCACTGTGTGATATGACTGTTTATGGATCAATGTATCATTTACCAACAAACTCATTTTAAAGAGGTCCTAACATGGAAGACCCATTTGACCCAAGTGGAGGAGAAGTTCGCAGTGACTATCGAGAATGACAAATGGGGAGGGATTCAAGACGTGGTTTTGGTCATTATTGCTGTTGCTGCTTCTCAGTCCTTGCACTCGCGCAGAAACATTCCAATCCATCGTTCCATTGAAGATTATGAAAGGGTTTCACAGCGTAGACCAAGGGAAGATATTCTTTCTTGTTGGCGAGACCAGTAATAGATGGCCATCAGCATAAGATGGTCAACAATAAATCCAATGAGGTAGAGGTGGACTTTCAATGAAATGCACAGCATGGCAGGGCAGGGCCCCGGCCAATGGAGGGGCCCCATATGGAGAGGTGACTGTTATGGTGGGAACACCAATCAGAACCTTGGTGGGTTTAAATTTGCTGATAGGCTCAATCTGTCTTGAATATCTTAGTTAATTGACAACACGATTTTCAAATTTGCTGATGACACCACAGTAGTGGGTCGGATTTTAAACAATGCCGAGACAGAGTACAGGAATGAGATAAAGGATGTGGTGAACTGGTGCGACGACAATAATCTCTCCCTCAATGTCAACAAAACGAAGGAGATTGTCATCGACTTCAGGAAGCGTAGTGGAGAACATGCCCCTGTCGACATCAATGGGAAAGAAGTAGAAAGGGTCGAGAGCTTCACGTTTTTAGGTGTCCAGATCACCAACAACTTGTCCTGGTCCCCCCATGCCGACACTATAGTTAAGAAAGCCCACCAACGACTCTACTTTCTCAGAAGACTAAGGAAATTTGGCATGTCACTGACGACTCTCACCAACTTTTACAGATGCACCATAGAAAGCATTCTTTCTGGTTGTCTCACAGCTTGGTATGGAGCCTGCTCTGCCCAAGGCCGCAGGAAATTACAAAAGGTCGTGAATGTAGCCCAGTCCATCACGCAAACCAGCCTCCCATCCATTGACTCTATCTATAATTCCCGCTGCCTCAGAAAGGCAGCCAGCATAATTAAGGACCCCACGCACACCGGACATACTCTCTTCCACCTTCTTCCGTCAGGTGAAAGATACCAAAGTTTGAGGTCACTGACCAACCGACTCAAGAACAGTTTCTTCCTGCTGCCATCAGACTTTTGAATGGACCTACCTCGTATTGAGTTGATCTTTTCTCTACATCCCAGTTATGACTGTAACATTATATTCTGCAGTCTCTCATTCCTTCTCTATGTACGGTGTGCGTTGTCTGTACAGCATGCAAGAAACCATACTATTCACGGTATACTAATACATGTGACAATAATAAATCAAATCAAATCAAAGACCTTCTCGAAGAGCATTTGAAAAGTTTTCAATATTGTGGCTCAGAAAATACCAACCTCTAAACGCACAAAATCCACGATGACCTCATCACTATAATCTTCATCCCAGAATACTTAAGGAAGTGGCCCTGGAAATAATAGATCCATTGGTGGTCATTTTCCAAAATTCTTTGGACTCTGGAATGGTTCCCACAGATTGGAGGGTAGAGAATGTAACCCCGCTATTCAAAAAGGGAGGTAGAGAGAGAACAGGGAACTATAGACCAGTGAGCCTAACGTCAGTAGTAGGGAAGTTGCTGGAGTCCATTATCAAGGATTTAATAGCACAGCATTTGGAAAGCAGTGGTGTAATCAGACAAAGTCAGCATGAATTTACAAAAGGTATATCATGTTTGACAAATCTATTAGAATTCTTTGAAGATGTAACTAGTATAGTTGACCAGGGAGAACCAGTGGATGTGGTTTATTTAGATTTTCAGAAGGCTTTCGACAAGGTCTCACATAGCAGATTACTATAAAAAGTTAAAAAGCATGGGATTGTGGGTGGTGTCTTCAGAGAATCATAGACTTTAAAGTGCAGGAGGCCATTCGGCCCATCGATTCTGCACCAGCCCTTGGAAAGAGCACCCAATGAAGCCCCACACCTCCTCTCTATCCCAGTAACCCCACCTAATCTTTTTTTTTTAAAACACTAAGGGCAATTTAGAATGGCCAATCCACCTAACCTGTACATCATTGGACTGTGGGAGGAAACTGGAGCACCCGGAGGAAACCCACGCAGACATAGGAAGAAGGTGCAAACTGCACAGAAACAGTGACCGAAGCCAGGAATTGAACCTGGAGCTGGAGCTGTGAAGTAACCGTGCTAACCACTGTGCTACTGTGCCGCTTGAGATGGATAGAAAGCTGGTCAGCAGACAAGAAGAAAAAGGTTGGAATAAATGGGTCTTTTTCCAATCGGCAGGCAGTGACTAGTGGGGTACCACAGGGATCTATGCTAGGACCCCAACTGTTTACATTATATATTAATGATTTGGACGAGGGAACTAAAAGCATTATTTCCAACTTTGTAGATGATACAAAGTTGGGTGGGAGGGTGAGCTGTGAGGAGGATGCAGAGATGCTTCAGCGGGATTTGGACAGGCTGAGTGAGTGGGCACATGCATGGCAGATGCTGTATAATGTGGACAAATGTGAGGTTATCCACTTTGGTAGCAAAAATAAGAAGGCGGATTATTATTTGAATGGGTGTAAATTGAGAGAGGCGGATACTCAGCAAGACCTTGGTGTCCTCGTGCATCAGTCGCTGAATGTAAGCGCGCAGGTACAGCAGGCAGTGAAGAAGACAAATGGTACGTTGGCCTTCATAGCGAGAGGATTTGAGTCTAGGAATAGAGATGTTTTCCTGCAATTGTATTGGTGAGGCCACACCTGGAGTATTCAGAAAGAATGTTCCCGATAGTGGGGGAGTTCAGAACTAGGGGTCATAGTTTGAGGATAAGGGGTAAACTTTTTAGGACTGAGGTGAGGAGACATTTCTTCACCCAGAGAGTGGTGAATCTGTGGAATTCACAAACATGGAAAATAGTTAACGTTGTGTAGTTTCAAGAAGGAATTAGATATAGCTCTTGGGACTAAAGGGATCAAGGGATATGGGGGGGGGGGGGCGGGGGGATCAGGGTATTGAACTTGATGATCAGCCATAACCATAGTGAATTGCGGAGCAGGTTCGTAGGGCATAATGGCCTCCTTCTGCTTCTGTTTTCTATGTTTCTATAATGAGCCAGAGGGAGGCTCAGAAACTAATTCACTGATGAAATCCAAGAATCCAAATACTATTCCACAATAGTTGATTCAACACCAGATGTGAGGCATGTGGACCAATTATCATCAATCTTAAGATATGTGACCAGTGGTGGCGAAGTTGTCGAGCGATTTTTCTGTTTTGACACGCTACAATCGGAGTGGCTGGAGACAACAGTTCTGGGTTTCATTTCAAATGTAGGTTTGGACATCAAAAGTTGTCATGGGCAGAGCCTCAATAATGCTGCAAATACGGCAGGAAAATATTCAGGTCTTCAAGCAAGACTGAACAATGCAAGTCCCTACGCATTATTCATCCCATGTTTCATCACTCCTTGAATTTTATATGTAATGCTGCAGCTGAATCCTGTGAGGAAACCACACGTATTTTTGACTTTGTTCAAAAAATGTATGCCTTTTTTTCAGTTTCCACAGATTAGGGGAATATGCTGCAATCATGCTTGGAGCAGGTGCATGGTATATATTTGATGGTCAAAAGAATTTATGACACCAAGTGATCCGATATAAAGGAATGCTAATCAGACACAGCCAGGTCGAATTCAGAGAAATTACGTGCGTGATTCAACTAAATAACTAAATGGGAACAAAATCCCACAGCGAGCATGTTCAGCTGCTTGTTTCACGGTGCTTAAAGCACCTAGAAGCATATGGCTATACAACATACAACACTGCTTGTGTGAAATAAGGGGCCTCAGCCACACAGAGACCCGTTTACTACACCGAGGAGCTCCGCTCACATTTTTAAATGTGTCCCATTCTTCGAGGCCCCAGATGCTACCCCTGACCTCCCAAGCCCCAACACACTACGGGAGGGTCCCCGCACGCCCCCCCCCAACACCGGTGCAGGGTACCCTGGCCCGATCACCTGCATACAAAAGATTACAGCTTGGCACCTTGGCAGTGCCAGGATGCCAGGCTGGCACTGTACCACCCTGCCCAAAGAGCATGGGCGGGATGCTCTGCTTTGCCGGTGCTCGGGGGTTTCCCGACGGCGTGGGGCTGCCCCACAATGGGAAACCCCATTGACCAGCCGACATAACGGAGAATCCCGCCAGCGGGTCGGGGCAGAAATGTGCCGCAACAGGATGGAGAATCCAGCCCCTATGTACCTGGGGGTCTCCAATCTCCTGAGAGACCCATCGAGCGCCGTTCCATCTGGTCCCAATTTGTGCATATCAGTTCTGAACAGCACTCACCCAAGGTCAGCGAGGTGAAGGGGATAGATCCCAAAGCCTCGGGTAACTCGGGAATTTGCACATTAAAGTGAGACGAGCCATTTCCCTCAATTATGCAGATTTGCTAAAAAGTGATCCCGCTCACAATGGACATTGTGACATTGCAACATCTCGCATGATCGCGTTATATCTCGTGAGGCATTGCGAGCCTGCTAGATCCCGGGAACAGGATCTCCCGACTTCTATCAGCCATGCTGCGCTACTTTTCGGGAGCAGCACGGCCGTTGGATTGCGCTCCATGTGTGAAAGCTGAAGCAAGATCCTGAGCAGAAAAGTTTGAAAATTACAAAATTGCAGTTTTTACTGTTTTGTGGAACTGTTTACTTCAAAGAATTGATGTTGTCTGTAAATCACTACAAAATGTTGAAAAATGTTTATTGAGATAATGTTTTACAATTCTTAACCTCAGAAGATTTATCATGGAAGTTCGAAAGGACTATACCTCTGTGGAAGCAGAGGCACTAACAATAACAAAGAATACAGGTCCCTCTGATGATGAGACGCTTACAAGATACTGGAAGTAATTTTTTGATGAAACTGGAGACAATTAAATCTCTTTAAGAGGGAAAGAGAAGATCATTGCTGAGACTGTCAGTGTTATTTGTGACACAATACTGGTTCAATTGCAGAGTAGAAGTGAATCTCTGAAGAAGACTGTTGAATTATTTTGTGTGCTTTTTGTTAACATTTTGGATGAGAATGCTAAGAACCACTGTAGTAAGAGGTTAATTGAATTCTACCGGGAGGACATAGACACAAATCATTCTGAAGATACCATGAAGCAATTCATTCATTTCACCAATAATAATGAGCTCTGTGCTTCGAGATCATCAGTTGATTTGTACATGATGGGTTACATGTAACCTTTCCAAATGTGGAAACCATTCTGAAGATCTTTTTTAACAATACCTGTCACAAAAGCTTCCTGTGGCATCCTTTCTCTGTATTTCATAGATTTCATAGATTTCATAGAATTTACAGTGCAGAAGGAGGCCATTCGGCCCATCGAGTCTGCACCGTCTCCTGGAAAGAGCACCCTCCCCAAGCTCACACTTCCACCCTATCCCCATAACCCAGTAACCCTACCCAACACTAAGGGCAATTTTGGACACTAAGGGCAATTTAGCATGGTCAATCCACCTAACCTGCACATCTTTGGACTGTGGGAGGAAACCGGAGCACCCGGAGGAAACCCACGCACACACGGGGAGAACGTGCAGACTCCGCACAGACAGTGACCCAAGCCGGAATCGAACCTGGGACCCTGGAGCTGTGAAGCAATTGTGTATTGAAATGAGTGAACAATTATCTGCGAAGTGCGATAAGTCAGGAACATTTGACAAGTTCAGCAATACTGACCATTGAAAATGCATCCTTACAAGACTTTACCTACAATGACGTGATTGATGATTTTGTGAAAAAAAGTGCAAAATTGCAGTTTGCCACGGATTGTAATGATGAAGCAAGAAAATCTTAACAATTTGTCCCTCTACCATGTTCTCCAGGTAAATTCTATTCTTCAAGAGAGAACATTTGCTGGTCTGATATAATAGCTGGTGGTCACATGCAGACAGTTATAACCAGTGAGTAACCCTAATCCCTCATCGCTCTTTAATCGCCTTCAGAAAGTCTCTTCTTACTCTCCAGTACAATTAAAGAATGGAATCCTGCCAGACGGTTATCAGCAAAGCCACTGATATTATATTTGGACTGGACATTGCACTTCATTGGAGTATTTGCTCCTGCAATAAACTTTTTCTGGCTCATTCTGTCCTGCACTGGCCTGAGCTGTGCTGCAGTCACATCATCAGCCGATTTCCCCATCCCCGTTGCTCATCAGCCAGTTCATGTTTGCTCGCCTCAAGACACAGAGATCACAATATTGACCATCTCTACCATCATACTGACAATAGGTAGACTTGGATTTCAATTTATCAATTAGTACAGACTCATTGTTTTCATAAGTTAAGGAGCAACACAGCAGACTGCCAGGTGGTGATTTGGGGTCCCTGTGTCTTGTATTGTGTGGGGGTCAGGAGGGCATTGAGGTTATTCTGGGAGGGGTCTGATGTCATCTTGGGCAGGGCTTGGATGTCATGGAGTGGGCCGCTGCATCACCAGGGGGCTGGCCATGATGTGGGGCCCCGAAAAGCGGGAGAGCGCTGGGATCCCAAAAGTATAAGTCCACCTATGTAATCAGGAATTCAGGAGAATTCGGGAACTGTACCATCACCAGGAATGGTTGAGGTGACTGGAGCGAATGTGTTTAAAGGGAAGTTAGATGAGGATAAGGCAAGATGAAGAGGGATAGCAAGGAGCATAAACAACACAATCGACCAGCTGGGCCAAATTTTGCCACTCCCCCGGTCACAACCCCCCCCCCCAACGCCACCCCCTTCCCCGCCACTCCCCCTCCCCCGCCACTCCCCTGCATAAACTGTACAAGACATTCAGAAAAATGCCAGTCAATGATTAATATTCAACGTCAGAAGGAAAAGTCCTGAAATGACACAGGATACATAACATCCAGGGAGCCCCGTGCACTCCCATTGACTCTTTTCCACTATAATAATGCAGATTCGATCCACATTAATCAGCTGGACAGTTATGTCCTGCAACATATTTTCCACCCTGCACATTAACTGCTTCTTTAGTTATATAACAGACTATATTTCATGGACTTGGCCTATGTGAGGTCCATTTAAATAAAGTGATATCAGAAGGGCCTGTCCGCTGCCCTTCCCAGCATCGGATAAATCAAATCCTAATGAAACAAACATAAATATTCTTGTTGTTATCAATACAAAATTGAATAGAATCATACCTGCCAGTGTGTTGCGAATCTGACATCTCGCTCTGGAGAAGAGAAATATCATTGTGTACACACACACACACACACACACACACACACACACAGAGCAGGGGAAGGCCCCGAGGTATCAGAAAATAATTAAATTTCAATCCTGGTGAAACTATCCTGGAAACCTGCTGAGAATATAGGATGCTCAACCCCATCCATCAAGCTGTGTACTGTCAAGCCATTATTTATTGATAAGTAATGTTCTGTATTTCCTGATGTTCCTGCATAAAGCTGGCTTCGAGCCCCTCCCCGCCCCATTGCAGTTAGATGGAAGTTGCACGATTTCTCCTGGGTGACCTTGGTAGAGACAGGATCCCGCACAGGCAGCGCTGCACAAGGCTCATTTGTTCAGAGATATTCGACCCCCACTCCCCTCTCATACAAACATTCTTAGAATATTGCTGCTTGTAAATGGATTCCCAGTGGGAATATGGCAGCACATCTAATGATTACATTTCGATTGTTATTAGAACAACGATGAAACAAGAGACATTCACCAATGTAATATTTTTTTGAATAATTTAATATTGCAGTAGTAAATATGGATGCACAATAAATTAGCATCTTGAAATGTGCTGGAGGTGTTTAGCTGAAATACATTCTGGACTATTGTGATCAATTATTTTGAAGTATTTCAATTTCTTTAAGATGATCTGCACATGTACAAAGCCCTGAATGGATTCGGACATTATCTGCAGCTTCGCTGCGGTAAGGAAACTGATTTATCCGAGTTAAGAGGAGACATTACTATTGGAATAACATTGTCCAATCTGACCTTAGGTATGCCTGCAGTGGTGTACAGCAAGAATAAAGCAATCTTTCTCTCACCCACAATTGAACGGCAATAGGCAACCGAATGGATCATTATTGACATGGGGAATTATCGAATGCTCAAAGCGGAATTTATGAGGACCCTGACGTTAGACAAAAAAGCAGGTCCCGGGACCTGCACCGGCTGACTGAGAGACAGGCTCAGCGAGAATACTGCAGACACCTCCCAACTGGTCACCAACGTGCTGCTAGTCATGTAAATATACCGGGCAGGCTGCTGGTGAGAGAGGGAGAGAGTGCTGGGAGGCAGCACAAACATCTCCAGGTGCCTCAGACATAGAACATACTGTGCAGAAGGAGGCCATTCGGCCCATCGAGTCTGCACCGACCCATTTAAGCCCTCACTTCCACCCTATCCCCCTAACCCAATAACCCCTCCTAATCCTTTTGGACACAAAGGGCAATTTAGCCTGGCCAATCCACCTAACCTGCACATCTTTGGACTGTGGCTCGGGCAGCACGGTGACACAGTGGGTTAGCCCTGCTGCCTCATGGCGCCGAGGTCCCAGGATCGATCCCGGCTCTGAGTCACTGTCCTTGTGGAGTTTGCACATTCTCCCCGTGTTTGTGTGGGTTTCACCCCCACAGCCCAAAAGTTGTGCAGGGTAGGTGGATTGGCCATGTTAAATTGCCCCTTAATTGGAAAAAATTGATTGGGTACTCTAAATTTTTTTTTTTTCTAAATCTTTGGACTGTGGGAGGAAACCGGAGCACCCGGAGGAAACCCACGCACACACGGGGAGAACGTGCAGACTCCACACAGACAGCGACCCAGCAGGGAGTCAAACATGGGACCCTGGAGCTGTGAAGCCACAGTGCTAACCACTGTGCTACCGTGCTGCCCTATTTTTTTTTAAAGAATTTTAAATCTTTGACAATACTATCAAGCCACGCCTCCCCATTTATACCGATACAGACAGGTAAGTAAAAATCAAAACTCAGGATGGCTAAGGTTGTTGGCCATGCTGATCAGAGAGGAAATCCACGGGGCATTGTTAGGGCGGAGGGAGCTGCCTTTCCTGTCTGTGCCCCCTGTCTGTGAGGCACGGAATCCCTGGCCCTGCTGACCTCCCCTCCCCACCCTCACCCTTCCCAAGCTGCCCCATAGAGGACACCTTTGGGAAGCCAGCAGCCTCCCCACACGGTATAGAACCTTCCCAGGAATGGGACAATGGTGTCCCAATGGTGGCTCTCGGCTATTTTACCAGCTCTCTGTACTCCTCCCAGGTCTCTGCCCCTCCACCTCCCACAAAGCCTGGTCAAATGCAGCCCTTGTTGCCATCTGATTATTGTTTTGTGACTTACTCAACCAGCTGTCCTGTTCTTTGAGCTCTCTGTAAAATAACAGAGGTTACTCGTCTAATAAAACTCAAACAGATGAAAGCTGATGCACCAAAATCTGGATCCGTGACCCTATTTTTTTGTTGTGCGAGACCGATTGCACCATTCACATCTGACACACCAGCAACACTGACATCTGATGCTATTCCTGTGCAAATGTATGGAAGCAGTTCAATTCCTCGCCGTTGACCTTGGCAGCTAGCTTTGCTGAATGATCAACCCAAGCTCTTCACCTCAGTTTCTTAAAATTACTACGGTAACGAATTACCAATCAGCACCCTGAACCCCGTCATTCAAACCAGTAACTTTAAAATCTATGTTGGCCACGAGAGGAAGCCTGAGGCCTACGAAAAGACAGCTGGATCCCAGATTGAATTACAGTTTGCTACATGGAAATACATGGAACTCGGTTTAACTTAAGGAGAACCCCATTTACAGAAAAGCTTACTCAAGCGATCGGCTGGTTAAAAAAATTACAAACTTCCTCACAGATAGCCAGGCCTTAAACAAAACTTTTACTCGGACAATTTAATAATTTATTCCCCATTGGCAAGCATTCCTTTGACAGAAAGTGCACTTTCACCTTCTAAATGGAGATGCCAGCTGAAGCACAGAACCCCCAGTGGTGAAAGGCGGTGCTGCCCCCGTATCTGCAGTTCAAATTCCTGAATGACAGCCTCAAGTTCCTGCCACGGCAGCCCCTTTCCGTTCTGGCCCCGTGCCTGCTGATCTCTCAGCCTGTCCACAGAAGTACATTTAAGCAATACTTGTGAAGATCTGCAACCAGGAACAAATTGGCACACGTTGCTCAGGAGCAACTTAGCAAACACTGTCTTGTTGTCTATGGAGTTCCTTCAGTGATGTAGTCAGTGCAATGAGGGGAATTTGCCAGACCCGCGACTGTAGCTATGTAGATTCTCCTTCAGATTAATGATATATCAGAGCTTGCATAATGATTGCTGGATCACACTTGACATCCAGCATCCTGTTCAGCTGTAATCTGTGTGTGCCATCTGCACAGAATACAAATATAATTAAGGGTAATAATTGGGTTCATTAGCAAAAACACTGAAATGGGCTGTTAATGCATGACGGCCAGCTGATAAATAATAATGTTTGTGTAATCAGACTATGCTGTTTGCAGAACAGTTTTAATCTGATTTTTAAAGATTTGTTCTCGGGGTGTGAGCTTTGCTGCCCATTCCCTGCTGCCCCTTGAGAAGCTGGGAGGCACCTTAAATGGATGCAGTCCCACACTGCTGTTAGGGAAGGAGTTCAATCATAGAATCCCAGAATACCTACAGTGCAGGAGGAGGCCATTCAGGCCATCGAGTCTGCACCGGCCCTTGCTCCGATAGAGCACCCTACCCAGGCCCAATCCCCTACTCCTAGCCCCATAACCCAATCTAACTATTGGGCTAATTTATCACGGCCAATCCACCTAACCTGCACATCTTTGGACAGTGGGAGGAAACCGGAGCACCCGGAGGAAACCCACGCACACACGGGGAGAATGTGCAAAGTTCACACAGTCACTCAAGGTCAGAATCGCACCTGGGACCCTGGCTCTGTGAGGCAGCAGTGCTAACCACTGTGTCACCGTGCCGCCTCAATCTGCTCTTACTTTCAACTCATCCCTTTAAATAGCTTGTTGTTGTACGAAAGCGCAAAACCCCCTAGATAAATAAGGTGTAAGATCACCCTTAAAACTCTCACACTGTGAGCTCCCATAATATCTGCCTAAAAACATGAAAAGATGGGGGGTGGGGTTTTGGGAGTTTAAGACAACTCACACAATCTGCATCAACTCTCAAAAAACAAGTCAAAAGTCACTTTGTCAGAAACAGGCTGATAGGCAGCAATGGGGAGAATCAGTCAGACGCTTGTGGATTGAAAAACATTAATGTCTGTTCACCAAGATTATAATTAACCTGAAACAAAAACAGGAAACGCTGGAAATACTCAGCAGGACTGGCAGCATCTGTGGAGAGAGGAACAGGCTTAATGTCCCTGGCTAATTTGGATAAACCAGTGGAATACCAGCACTCTGGGGGAACATTGGCAAAAGAATTCTTGAATAAATGATTTGTTTTGAATAATTTGTTCTTTTAGGAGTCAGAACCCAGCATCTCCATCTTGTTTACTAGATGTGGCAGGATCATTCCTCCGGCCTCAATCATCGTCATTTCAATTAAGGCAATGTTACAAATGTTACATTTGAGATTCTCGCTCTTCATTGATATCAACGTAACCCTTAGACCTCTATGTTTACAAATTCTGTTGGTGATATTAGCAAAAGCATTTAACGTGGTCCAATCATGTCATTACGTTGGTCTAGCTGTTCTCAAACTCTTTATTTGAACATTGAAGAGGTAATCGTACTGATGTTTTTAATGTTAGCCCTTTAACATCAAAAGTCATTTCTACTCCTAACTCTCCATATACTATCTAGTTTTCATTTCAGTTCATTCAATGTCATGGAGACAAGCATAAATATTAAAGTAATAATAGGATAAATTCGCTGAATTCTAAGCATAATGGAATGTCCTTTCAAATTTGTTCAATCTATCTTCCTTTTCCGCTACCTTAATTTTGTTATTTGTACTTTGTCTTTACTTTGATTTAAATGACAAAAAAAAATCCCACCATTCTTAAAATTAAAAATCCTTTTCTTACCATATATTCTCAGGCTCTTGTGTCTGTTTTGGAGGTGGGATCCAACACTGGAAATGTTGGCTCACTACCCAGTTATTCAGCCAGCTGACTGCTAGAGCTCTGAAGATTAAAGTGTTTTAAATTCTGAACCAGGAAAGGTTGCTGACGGGAAAATTCCCATCCACAGCAATAACAGCCAGGTCACACTCGGAGAATCGAAGGCATCGGTGATCCAAGAAACCTTAACAAATAACACCAAGCAGAAATAGTGAAGGTCATGTGGACAGGAATGATTCTTTGAACAGAAGTGACTTTGTCTCCTGGTTGTATACTGAACTGCTGTTCAAAGATCCACCAATAACTGCACTCTGGGAAATCATTCAGTCTGTGTAATGCCTCCTTCACCATTGTGTACACCAGCTGTGTACTGAAATATTCCAATCTGTCTGCTTCATATATTGAGCAGGAAAAAGGATGTTTCAATAATTGGCAGTGTCACAGGCAGCTTGCTAGTGCAAATTGGTTTGAACAATATCGACGGCTGAAGACAACTACACATGACCCCGAGATAAGAATCTTCCTGGAAAACTGACTTTAATTTACCAGTGTTGTTGAAACCTGGTTTAAATGTGATTTTTAGCATCAATTCTTTGCACAATTTCCAAAACAATTCATAATTTCCAATAAGGCAGGTTCATTGTACTTTCCCCATTTGGTATTTTTATCTCAACACTAAAAAGCTACACACCAAGTATTTGAAAGACTGTTGCAGAATTGTCTGTTTGCAGCATATTTGACCTTGAGAAGAGCTTCCGATCTCATATTCATGGATCGCGAAGACTACCCATTTCCACCTTCATAACGTTGCCTGATTTCAGTTCAGTTGCTTGAACTGAACTGATCTCTCTACAGGTGCAGACTATATTCCATATGCTTCACCCGATGTCTATGCTTATGTATTTACATTGTGTAGCTATTGTATGTCCTATGCTTTTTTCATGTATGGAGTGATCGATCTGGACTGTACTCAGAACAGTAATTCTCATTGTACCTCGGTACACGTGACAATAAATCTAAATCTAAACTCTCATTCATGCCTTTGTTGCCTCGAGACTTAACTATTCCATTGCACTCCTGCGTCTCACATTCTATCATATGTAAATCTGTAAAACTCGACTGCCTGGGTCTTAATTTACAGCATGTCCCATTCACCTATCACCTCTGCGTTTGTTGACCTATGTGGTAGTGTACCCTTTTCAGGGGACGGGCTCCACAGACCACGTGACTGGCTCAGGGCCAATCATATGGAGCGCGTGAACTCCAGCCAATGGGGAGTTTGTGCGGGGCCCTGAGAACAAGACACCGCCTGGGCAGTGTGGACAGTGGGCTGAAGTGTAAAAGCCTGCTGTATCGTGTGCTGTGCCTGTTTCCTGACTGCCTTTGCCGTTCAACGGTAAACCCCTTTGTTTATTGCTGGAAGCTTTTAACCATCACAATTTATATTGGCTCCCGGTCAAGCAAGGTCCTGATTTTTAAATTCTCATCCTCGTTTTCAAATCCCTCCCATGGCCCAGCCCCTCCCCATCTCTGTAATCTCCAAATCTATAACTCTCCGAGATAGCTGGGCTCCTCTAATTCTGGCCTCCTGGACCTTCTATGACATTAAAGGCACCATTTAAATATAGGTTTTTGTGGTTTACCATCTCAAACTATGTTTCTTGCTTGTTATGACACATCTGCTGCTGTTGATGACCAGAGTTTGTACTGATACTCAGTAAAACACAACTCTTACCCTAGGTTTCTGAAGTTGCCGATAAAACCCACTTCATCATCAGATATCTCGCAGTTTGCTTCACTTTTCTGAAAGCTGGGGCGAAATTCTCCGGTAACGGCGCGATGTCCGCCGACTGCTGCCCAAAACGGCGCAAATCAGTCGGGCATCGTGCCGCCCCAAAGGTGCGGAATGCTCCGCATCTTGGGGGGCCGAGCCCCAACCTTAAGGGGCTAGGCCCGCGGCGGACGAATTTCCGCCCCGCCAGCTGGCGGAAAAGGCCTTTGGTGCCCCGCCAGCTGGCGCGGAAATGACATCTCCGGGCGGCGCATGCGCGGGAGCGTTAGCGGCCGCTGACGGCATTCCTGCGCATGCGCTGTGGAGGGAGTCTCTTCCGCCTCCGCCATGGTGGAGATCGTGGCGAAGGCGGAAGGGAAAGAGTGCCCCCACGGCACAGGCATGCCCGCGGATCGGTGGGCCCCGATCGCGGGCCAGGCCACCGTGGGGGCATCCCCCGGGGCCAGATCGCCCCGCGCCCCCCCCAGGACCCCGGAGCCTGCCCGCGCCGCCTTGTCCCGCTGGTAAGGTAGGTGGTTTAATCTACGCCGGCGGGACAGGCATTTTAGGAGCGGGACTTCGGCCCATCCAGGCCGGTGAATCGCGGGGGGGGGGGGGGGCCCGCCAACTGGCGCGGCGCGATTCCAGCTCCTGCCGAATATCCGGTGCCATAGAATTTGGCAACCGGCGGGGGCGGGATTCACACCAGCCCCCGGCGATTCTCCGACCCGGCGGGGGATCGGAGAATCTCGCCCCTGTTTTTAGCAAAGAACAAAGACATTACTCTTAATTCAAGAGTTTGCAGTTAAAATAATACAGTGACTCATTCGTACAGAAAGGGGGCCTATTTCCATTGATGGAGCAGATGGAAGTTGCTGTAGAAAATACAAATTATTTCCTTTTTACATTTATAATGGAGTGTGATCAACATTCACAGAAGTATATTATCCAGGGCAAGTTAATGTTCAGGAGCTAGTTGCCTAATTGGCTGCTCCCCCCTCTCACCCAGGGTCCGAGCTGTTACTTTACCGAGAAATTAGTAAATGAACATCGAATTATATATTCAGTCAGCACTGCACCCAATGGGGAAGTCAAGGAAATGCTCCAAGATATTGCCAGTAAATGCTATTTCTTTTAAGTCTGCGATGTTACAGAATGTAATGAAACAGAATTGTGCGCAATCTGCTTTGATGTGCAAATACTGGGTTCCAGAATGTATGGGCAGGTTGACAATGGGAACACACAGCAATATGTCAGCAAATTTCCAACAGTAAGGTGTTTTGCAAATGGAATAAATTAGAATAATTTTCCTCGGTTTTGTCGTTTGCCTCTGCCTGCAGCAGCAGTTGAGGTTCACCAACAGCTGTCACATCCCTCCAACTCTCATGGATTTTACAATGTGCCTGTTTCAGCCATTTCCCTTTTGGAGACTATCTGGGTGATGGACAAGCTAGATGAAACACACTTCATTGTAACAACTAATCACCTCTTAATCGAAGATGAAACCACGACGAAAGAGTTTCAGAAGTCGGGTGGAGCTTTGATACAATCTTATCGATGTAAAAGTTAACAAGATTCTTCCAACAGAAAAAAGTCAGCCCAGAGAACAATGGCTCATGGATTTCAAAACATCTTCAGAAACGTTGAACTTGTTACTTGTCGTCAGAGAAAAGGAACAAAGGAAGGGAGGGAAGGCAGGAAGAAAAAGGATAAATAGAAGGAAAACCTTGCATTTGAACAGTGAGTCCACAACCTCAGAAAAGAGCTTGATGTTGAAACAATTACTGTTTAAGTGTCCTGTAGTGAAGCACAACAGCCAATGTTCACACACCGAGAACCTACAAACAGGCATGAGATTAACAACTAGTTAATCTGTCCTGGTGGTGTTAATTGAGGGATATTTTTTGTTCCCAGAACACGGGGTGAATGGATCTGCTTTTAAGTAATGCCCTGGGCTCTTTCGTCAATGTCATTCGAGCACTGCGGTGTCAGGCGAGATTATGTGGACAAGGCCTGCAGTCAGGTGAATTCTAATCCATCACAAACTGTTTCCAACAGCAATCCCATGTCAAATTTAAAGGTAAATTCAACAAAAAGAATAATAATTCGCAGTGGGGGAGTAGAGCTGTGCGTCTATGCCTGGTGTGCAGTTGCTAACATGCAGCATTACACGTTCTGAGCAAGCTGTTTTTATGAAGCTACAGAATATTTAAACAATACACATAAAAATTCCACAGATTTAAAAAAAGTGAAAACTGCGAATCCTGGAAATACAAAATAAAAATGGAAAAGGCAAGAAATAGACACAGGTTCAGTCAGTATGTGTGACAGAACAGAAACATTAATATACTTTACATTGCATTGCAAGTCACTGTGACTTCCCGGATGAATATTTTCTCATTTTAAATTGAAACTAACCAAACTTACAAATGCCCAGCATGGAACGAATGATAGCCGACTGTATGCTCCAGTATTGTAGATGCTGGAAATCTGAAGTACACCAAGAAAGTACCGGAAATACTAACAGGTCAGGCAGCGTCTGCAGTGAGAGAAGCGGTCAACGCTTCAGGTCCACGATCAGCACTAGTTCTGAGGAAGTTCTGACCTCTGTTTCTCTCGACACTGACGCTGCCAGATGGGCTGAGCATTTCCAAAACATCCCATTTCAATCGGAGCAAAAGTAACCCCTTTTGCCAGCCCTTGGCAAAGTAAAACGCCGTCACGTTTTACGTCAGCGTGAATGGGCCGCTCCGACGTCTAATTCTGGCCACTACAGGGGGCCAGCAGGGCGCTGGAGGGGTTCGCACCGCTGGTCGAGGACATGCGCAGTGGCCTCCTTCAATGCGCCGGCCCCGACGCAACATGGCGCAGGTCTACAGAGCCGGCGCGTAGGAAAGGAAGCCCCCAGCCACAGAGGCTGGCCCGCCGATCTGTGGGTCCCGATCGCGGTGTAAAGGAGGCGGCGTCATTCTAACCTGCTCTGGGCCAGCGGGACCTCAGCGTGTAAGGGTCAGGTGGCAGCCAGTGGGGGAGTGGGGGGGGGGGGAACCCCCCTCCCCACGGTACACCCCCTCCCCACAGGCGCCACCTGACCCTTACACACTGAGGTCCCGCTGGCCCAGAGCAGGTTTGAACGACGCCGGTGGGATTCGGCTCCTTTCCTACGGCCGTTCGGCCCATGCGGGCCGGAGAATCAGCGTGGCCGGCCACGCAGAGCGGCCCGCGACCGGCGCCGCGCCAATGGCGCCGATTCTCCGCACTGCCCGTTCGCGGGTATTCTCCGGCTGGGAGAATCCTGCCCTTTATCCTTTCCAACTGCAGGAAATTGTACGGGTCACCCAACCAAGCTACTACCCCCGGTGGCGATGCCGACCACCACTCCAGTAAAGTTTGCCGCTGTGCAAGCAGAGAGGCGAAGGCCACAACATCGGCCTCCCTCCTCTCCATGAGCTCCGGCTTCTCTGAAACCCCAAATATCAATATCAAAGGGTCCGGTCCACCTTCTCCTCCACTATCCTTGCTAAGACCGCGAACACTCCCGCCCAGAATCTTCCCAATTTTCCGCAACCCCTAAACATGTGAGCGCGATTCGCTGGCCCCTCCCACACCTCTCACACTCATCTGCTACCCCCTGAAAGAACCCACTCATTCTCGCCCGAGTCATATGCACCCTGTGCACCACCTTGGATTGGATTTGTTTATTGTCACGTGTACCGAGGTACAGAGAAAAGTATTTTTCTGCGAGCAGCTCAACATATCATTAAGTACATGAAAAGAATAGGAAATAAAAGAAAATACATAATAGGGCAACACAAAGTATACAATGTAACTACATAACACCGGCATCGGATGAAGCATACAGGGTGTAGTGTTAATGAGGTCAGTCCATAAGAGGGTCGTTTAGGAGTCTGGTAACAGCGGGGAAGAACTGTTTTTGAATCTGTTCATGCGTGTTCTCAGACTTCTGTATCTCCTGCCTGATGGAAGAAGTTGGAAGTGTGAGTAAGCCGGGTGGGAGGGGTCTTTGATTATGCTGCCCGCTTTCCCCCGGCAGTGGGAGGTGTAGATGGAGTCAATGGATGGGAGGTAGGTTCATGTGATGGACTGGGCGGTGTTCACGACTCTCTGTAGTTTCTTACGGTCCTGGGCCGAGCAGTTGCCTTACCAGGCTGTGATGCAGCCCGATAGGATACAGCCTTAAACTGTATCAGGCTCATCCTTGCACATGAGGAGGTCCCGTTTACCCTGCGCAGTGCCTCACTCCATACTCCCCAATTGATCTCCCTTCACAACTCACCCAGCAATAATAATCACATCGAATTCACCACATACATCTTGGTCATCCAGATTTGATGCGCCAATGTTGGTTTTTATTCTGCACATAAGCCTCCCATCCTTCGTTACCTCAACAACCACATCAACATAACCTTGTAATCTATCAGGATGCTGCTGTGAAATTAAAATTAATCCACTGCCAGCGACAGACAGACTATGTGGGCTGGTGATTAGATCCATTCTCTGGCCCATCAGACAAAGCCGTTAATATAATTATACAAGATTAATTTGAGTAAATGAGAATCATCCAGCTGCTCCCAGAGATATTTGCACCTGAAATATTAGCATGGTTTTATTAATTGGGCCCAGCAGGATATCTTATTGGAGATGATAATTTTGTTTAGCAAACTCACACACACACATGCGCACACACACAGTAGATCAAAGTTCATTTATTTCTTCAATTGAATACTGATCCTCAAGATACCCAACGTACCCACCTATTCGTCGGGCAGTGTCAAACCTGTAATTGCTAATTAGATCGAAGCCAAAGAGTGATTTGATTAATCTTCAATATTTATTTAATTTCATGATGAGTTGCTAGCTAACTTTGGCTGTTTAGTATTAACATTCCATAAACACATGCACGTTCTTAGATAGACCTTTTTTAAATAATTGAATAATCTTTATTGTCACAATTAGGCTTACATTAACAGTGCAATGAAGTTACTGTGAAATGCCCCTAGTTGCCACATTCCGGCGCCTGTTCGGGAATACAGAGGGAGAATTCAGAACATAAGAACATAAGAACCAGGAGCAGGAGTGGGCCATCTGGCCCCTCGAGCCTGCTCCACCATTCAATGAGATCATGGCTGATCTTTTGTGGACTCAGCTCCACTTTCCGGCCCGAACACCATAACCCTTAATCCCTTTATTCTTCAAAAAACTATCTATCTTTATCTTAAAAACATTTAATGAAGGAGCCTCTACTGCTTCACTGGGCAAGGAATTCCATAGAACTTGCGTCCCTTGTAGCCGACCCTTCAACTCAGGGGAACAGCTGCTCCCTATCCACCCTGTCCGTGCCCCTCAGAATCTTGTCCACCTCGATCAGGTCGTCCCTCAGTCTTCTCTGCTCCAGTGAAAACAACCGAAGCCTATCCAACCTCTCTTCGTAACTGAAACGTTCCATCCCAGGAACATCCTGGTGAATCTCCTCTGCACCCCCTCCAGTGCAATCACATCCTTCCTATAATGTGGCGACCAGACCTGAACAGTGCTCCAGCAAGGAATGCCATAGATTCACAACCCTTTGGGTGAAGAAGTTCCTCCTAAACTCAGTCCGAAATCTACTTCCCCTTATTTTGAGACTATGCCCCCCAGTTCTGCTTTCACCCGCCAGTGGAAACAACCTGCCTGCATCTATCCTATCTATTCCCTTCATAATTTTATATGTTTCTATAAGATCCCCCCTCATCCTTCTGAATTCCAATGAGTACAGTCCCAGTCCACTCAACCTCTCCTCTTAATCCAACCCCTTTAGCTCTGGGATTAACCTAGCGAATCTTCTCTGCACACCCTCCAGTGCCAGTATGGAAGGAGACCAAAACTGAACACAACACTCCAGGTGTGGCCTCACTAACACCTTATACAATTGCAGCATAACCTCCCTAGTCTTAAACTCCATCCCTCTAGCAATGAAGGACAAAATTCCATTTGCCTTCTTAATCCCCTGTTGCGCCTATAAACCAACTTTTTGCGACTCAAGCACTAGCACACCCAGGTCTCTCTGCACAGCAGCATGTTTTAATATTTTATCATTTAAATAATAATCCCTTTTGCTGTTATTCCTACCAAAATGGATAACCTCACATTTGTCAACATTGTATTCCATCTGCCAGACCCTAGCCCATTCACTTAGCCTATCCAAATCCCTCTGCAGACTTCCAGTATCCTCTGCACTTTTTGCTTTACCACTCATCTTCGTGTCGTCTGCAAACTTGGACACATTGCCCTTGGTCCCCAACTCCAAATCATCTATGTAAATTGTGAACAATTGTGGGCCCAACACTGATCCCTGAGGGACACCACTAGCTACTGATTGCCAACCAGAAAAACATCCATTAATCCCCAATCTTTGCTTTCTGTTAATTAACCAATCCTCTATCCATGCTACTACTTTCCCCTTAATGCCATGCATCTTTATCTTATGCAGCAACCTTTTGTGTGGCACCTTGTCAAAGGCTTTCTGGAAATCCAGATATACCACATCCATTGGCTCCCCGTTATCTACCGCACTGGTAATGTCCTCAAAAAATTCCACTAAATTAGTTACGCACGACCTGCCCTTTATGAACCCATGCTGCGTCTGCCCAATGGGACAATTTCCATCCAGATGCCTCGCTATTTCTTCCTTGATGATAGATTCCAGCATCTTCCCTACTACCGAAGTTAAGCTCGCTGGCCTATAATTACCCGCTTTCTGCCTACTTCCTTTTTTAAACAGTGGAGTCACGTTTGCTAATTTCCAATCCGCCGGGACCACCCCAGAGTCTAGTGAATTTTGATAAATTATCAGTAGTGCATTTGCAATTTCCCTAGCCATCTCTTTTAGCACGCTGGGATGCATTCCATCAGGGCCAGGAGACTTGTCTACCTTTAGCCCCATTAGTTTGCCCATCACTACCTCCTTAGTGATAACAATCCTCTCAAGGTCCTCACCTGTCATAGCCTCATTTCCATCAGTCTCTGGCATGTTATTTGTGTCTTCCACTGTGAAGACCGACCCAAAAAACCTGTTCAGTTCCTCAGCCATTTCCTCATCTCCCATTATTAAATCTCCCTTCTCATCTTCCAAAGGACCAATATTGACCTTAGCCACTCTTTTTTGTTTTACATGTCCAATTCACCTAACAGCACGTCTTCCGGGACTTGTGGGAGGAAACCGGAGCACCCGGAGGAAACCCACACAGACACGGGGAGAACGTGCAGACTCCGCACAGACAGTGACCCAAACCGGGAATCAAACACGGGATATTAGCGTTGTGAAGCAACAGTGCTAACCGCTGTGCTATCGGCCGCCCATTGTGTGGACTTTCATCCAAACAAACCAGGATTTTGAGTTCTATTTTCATTTTTTGGAGATGGTCATCTTCCATCTCCTATACTCTTAATAACTACAGTTTCCTTATCCTCTCCATGGGCGTCATTCTCCGACCCCCCAGCGGGTCGGAGAATGGCCGTTGGCCGCCGTGAATCCCGCCCCCGCCGGTTGCCGAAGTCTCTGGTACCGGATATTCGGCGGGGGCGGGAATCGGGCCGCGCCGGTTGGCGGGCCCCTCCGCTCAATTCTCCGGCCCGAATGGGCCGAAGTCCCGCCGATAAATTGCCTGTCCCGTCGGCGTGAATTAAAGTAGGTATTTACCGGTGGGACAAGGCGGCGCGGGTGGGCTCCGGGGTCCTGGGGGGGGCGCGGGGCGATCTGGCCCCGGGGGGTGCCGCCACGGTGGCCTGGCCCGTGAACGGGGCCCACCGATCCGCGGGCGGGCCTGTGCCGTGGGGGCACTCTTTCCCTTCCGCCTCCACCATGGTGGAGGCGGAAGAGACTCCCTCCACTGCGCATGCGCGGGAATGCCATCAGCGGCCGCTGACACTCCCGCGTATGCGCCGCCCGGGGATGTCATTTCCGCGCCAGCTGGCGGGGCAACAAAGGCCGTTTCCGCCAGCTGGCGGGGCGGAAATTCCTCCAGCGTCGGCCTAGCCTCTCAATGTCGGGGCTCGGCCCCCAAAGATGCGGAGCATTCCGCACCTTTGGGGCGGCGCGATGCCCGTCTGATTGGCGCCGTTTTGGGCGCCAGTCGGCGGACATCGCGCCGTTGGGGGAGAATTTCGCCCCATGTTTTTTAAAATTCACTTGAGGGACCAATTCCATGGTCTCCTTATTGTGCTTTCTTCATGAAAGCAGACGTCCAGTGTTGGTTATCCATGTCACCTTACTTGTCAGCTACGCTTCAGGAATGTGTAATTTCAGCACAACCTTTGCTTGCCCTTATATTCCGTATAAGTGTCAGATCACTCTCGATGTATCAACATCTTGAATATTGTCTTTGTCAGCAATGTCCTTGTTATAATCTCTTAAGGGCTGCTACATTAACAATTTTGCTGGAACATACATTTGTATTGGAATCGCAATTTAATTTTTGTTAAGGTAAATCAAATCCTCATTTGAGCGCTTGAGGGAGGATGTGGGTTCGGCTCATTTTTATTTTCTTTCTCCAGGTGGTAAGAGGAGTTTGTGGCAAGATTGCATTCTGATTGCATTTGAGGCAGAAGGCGGTCACTTGGTGTCCAGCTGGAGAACTCTTGTGAGAAACACTGCAGTGAGACGGGAATATTTACTGCCCAGAACAGGACAGGCGAGAGCTGACTGTTCAGAATTGCTCATCGAGATGAGCCCATTAACAGGTGCATAATGGCCGACTTTGATAATCGGCATGAAGGGAAATATTAAATGCTGTAGATTGTATTTTACTGGAACACTATGCACTGCTAAATATTTCATGTTCAATAAACCAATTTGTTGATTTATAATTGCCCTCTTCCCATGAGCATTGCTTTCAAATCACCTCGTGAACAATTCGAAAACTACACAGGGGTTCTGCATCTTGAAATCACAAAGTGCATACAAGGAACATCGAACTGTTATGATTTCCAAGTTATGCCAATGTATCAATTGGTTATGGATAGTAATGGTACAATCCTGGTCATAGGGGAGGCAAGGACTATTTGTAGTGATGCAGACTGTAACTTGTAACATTCACATTTTGTCACATTGGGTTCTGGGATAAAACCCCGATTTCCTGAGGAGCGGCAGCCATTATCCGATTGCCATTCTGTGCAGACTATTCCCAACCTTGGCACTGCTCTGCATTTCTGGCTGGTGCTTTTGAGCCCAGCGTTACCAGGAATTGGTAGCACAGTGTCCCCCGAGAGCTCTCTCGCAGCGCTGTGGAGTCAGCAGAGGCAGGACATGCCTTAATCATTTGATAGTAGCTGTGATATGGTAAGTTTAAAGGCCTGAGTGAATGTTGGTGAATGGGTAAGGTGGCAGGGTGAGTAGGGTAGGTGGGTAAATGTAAATGGCTAGGTGGGTAGAGTGAGTCAGATGGTAGATGGGTAAGGTGGCAGGTGAGATGGGAGATGGGTAAGATGACAGTTGAGATGGTGGATGGGTAAGGTGAGTGATGTGATGGGGGGTAAGATAGTAGATGGGTGAGGTGGGCTGGGGGTTAGTCAGGTCTGGTAGAGGGTTGGAGGGTAGTCATGGTGGGTACACTGGAACTGCCCAAAGTGTCTAATTCAGAGTCAGAAACATTTGCAGAGGGTCAGGGGAACAAGTTGATTGGCCATCAGAAACTGAAACTTCCTGGGCAACTTCCAATGAAATCAACAATCTGGAGACTGGAAGATTTTGGCCAATATGATCTGTTGTATTTGTAGAAACACAAAACCTTTTCATGTTTCCACACCGTCATCAAACAGATCCGGTTGTAACAGTAGGAGGCAGGGGAAACCGACAGTTGCAATTTAATTTATTCCATAAGATTTACCCAACAGTACATTAGGAGGACTGCAATTTGTTTTTTCCCCCATTTTGAATTTGTCAGTTTCACTGTTTGGGTAAATACAGGAATAAATTGGAAATTTCCCTCTAAATCCCTTTATAATCGCAGTTTTAGCATCTTAACCCAGTCAGGGTGAAGACAATGGAGGAAAGAAGGCTTTTTACTTTAACAATTGCACTTTTCCTCCTTATGGATAATTAACTTCATCATTCTCTCTGTGCTATTTAAAGGTAGCAGTGTCATGTTTTAATACAAAGCATTAATTTGTTTCTCAAGCTCCATTATCCACTTAGCAACTCGAGGACAGATCAACTTTTGTGATTAATATTAGAAATGTCACTACTCGTGCATCAAATACAATTGGAACATTTACAGTGCCTCGACGGAATATACATTTCTCTTTCTAAATGAGGGAATGTTATAAAAAAAGATGTTAGTGGAATTGTTGCAGCAACTGTGAGTCACTGCATTTAAAATGAGATTGTCTCTTCCACACAAGGTAGCTTAGAACACGAGCGTAGAAAATACAAAGTAATCATCATGGATCTGGTGACCTTCCCCCATGATTCATGTAAACAGTTCACATTATAGAGAGGGAAAGGTAGAAAATTCACATCAAATACCAGAGAAACGCCACAATTCCAGGAATGTTGGGCATTTTCACAGCTATTCTAGCTCTGATCAGTGATTCTCAACATAATTTATATCACGACACGACATTTGATTACGGCTCCATTTCATGAGATTATTCCTGGGCAACTAATAATCAACTAATACAAAATTAGAAATTGGCACCAATATTTTGCAAAAGACATGAAGGGATTTCTGGACAGTGGGGAAGCAACTGGTCTCCTACAATTTCCCCATTTCCCTTTCCAGTGATTTTAATTAACCAGAAAATTAAGGTGAGGTGTAAAACATTGTGGCTGAATTCCCCTCTTCATGATGCTGGCAGCGAGAATTGTGATTGGGTGGAGAATAACAGCCAATGGAAAAACTGCCATTTGCACCCTGCATCAATTCCGGTCCCTCGCTGACGGCGATACTGAAGTTTGTGCCTGTGATGGCGGATCCATACAAAACTGTCATTTTCATGCATTTAAATATCATTTGTGGCTCTGAGACTTCATGCTCCATCCCCCGCGATGCTCCGCCCCTCTTAGGCAGAAGTCTCACGGGCGCAAATTGGTGAAAGTATTTACAAGTGGGAACTGGGCATCACAGCTGCTGAGGGGGACAGGGACGCTAACAAGCTTTAAACCACTCAAACATTGTCGGGCTTGCTGGGCGGGTGGTTGCCCGGGCTGGGGGCAGTAGCAGGAACAACTTGGTGCCAAGTCTGTGGCTCCAGGTGTCCCCCTCAGGGTGGGGGCATGGCCTGGCTCAGACCGCCATTGCTGCTGTATGTCTTTTAAACACACCTGTTTAGTGCTGCTCACAGGCCCCTGGCTGCTCATTCTGCTGACAGCTCATTGTGTCCTGTGAATGCTCAGAGAGCCTCTGATCATCTGAGAGTCCACCCAGGCCGCTCCTCTGGACACCAGCTCAGTGAGGTTGCCCCCAATTAGTCCCATTGTTCCCTATTTGACCATTGCCAGAACATCTCCAACAATGGCTTCTCTTCCCAACTCTGTACATGCCACCTTTCACAAATATGCTGATTGAGCTCACCCTGCTCTACCCTCTCTAATAACTCTGACTACACCTCCACTACCTCTATTGTGGCAGCCTCTTCATCTGAGATCCAGTCTGAAATGGGCAGTAATATCTTTGATTTAAGTGTGTTGAAACAGCACTATTCCATCTCACTCCCTATTTGCTGTCTCAAGCTGAACCAAATTGCAGACTCAGGATCCTGTACATCCCTGAGCTGAGTTCTCCTTCGCAAAGTATTGAATTGATACGACATGACTTCTCATGATTGGTGAATTTGCCTTTAGCTGCTTAGGCCCTAAGTTCTGAAATTCTCCCGCTAAATCTCTCTGCGTCTCCTGTTCCTTTTCTCCTCCTTTAGGATGCTGCTTGCTGTCGACAACCTCACCTGTTATAATATCGCCCTCTACGGTTCAGTGACAAATTTGATTTGCAAATCATTTGGAACATCTTTCACGGAGCACCGACCTCCCGATAACACATTCCGACATCTTGGGCTGGATTGTCCGCCACGCCACATTTCTATTTCACCCCGCCGGCAGGATTCTCCGTTACGCTGGCTGGTCAATGGGGTTTCCCATTGTGGGGCAGCCCCACGCCGTCGGGAAACCCCCGGGCTGCCGGCACAATGGAGCATCCCGCCGGCGGAGAATCCCACCCCTTACCTTTTCACCGCTATCAGCACCTTCTCTCTCCCTTCACACAGCCATTAACAATTCCTCTGCCCTGTGACCATCGCATCTTTGCCCAATCTCTCCCGGCTCCCACCAATCACTGACCTTCCACTCTGCTCCACCTGCCCCACCTCCTCTTACACGGGATATAACCCACCGCATCTCCCTCCCTTTAACTCTGAGGAAGAGTCACACGGGCTGGAAACGTTAACTCTCTCCACAGACGCTGCCAGACCTGCTGAGTTCTTTCCAGCATTTTCTATTCTTGTTTCAGATTTCCAGCATCTGCAGTATTTTGCTTTTATGTTAAATGCACAAGTTTTGCTGTTTTTGATAAATTATGTTTTGCATTTAAGAATTCCTTTTTACTTCTGATTTTGAGGGCATCTTATTGACTACCTTCTACTTTGATGCCAAAGATGATGACGTATATTTGTGTTTATATTGCCCGAGTATGGTGCCCAGGTGTCACTGCCAGCCATTCTTTATTAGATCTCTCCCATTGAGCTGAAAGGATGGTCCTTTCCACCTGAGAACCACATCTGCATTTGAGAATTTTCCAAACGCATTTTCAGACAGGAATTCTTGCTTTGTCTGTGCCGAAACTGCACAAGTCACCTGACCCTTAACAGTCTTGTCAGTGTCCCCTTTCAAGTAAAGACTGGTCTAGAAAACTCTATACTGAGTGCAGTCCATGGTTAAAGTTATGAACGGGACATGCCTTTTGACACACGACGAACAGATACATTTCGATTATCTCTGTATTTTTGTCTCAACTTAATGCGAGCCACATCTGAAATGCATTACAAAAGATGTCGGAATGTTCCATTTGAAATTTTTGTCACTTCTTTTATTCCTTTTGCTGACTTTCTAACGGTCAGGCTTCTTGTGTTCAAATAGTTTTTTTCTAGGTACAAAGTCAAGGGTGGAGATGGTACAATTTGTTGGTTTGTGTCACTGGTTTGAAGAGGTCTTGTGGAATGATGGGCAGCAATCCTGCCTCTGAGTTTGAAGCTCCAGGTTTAAGACCCACTCAGGGACGTTATGGCCAATGGCAGGCATCTGGGTTCAAAGAGGAAAAAATATGCGTCAACCTTTTCCCAGGGTAGAGGGGTCAATTACTGGGGGGCATAGGTTTAAGGTGCAAGGGGCAAGGTTCAGAGGAGATGTACGAGGCAAGTTTTTTACACAGAGGGTAGTGGGTGCCTGGAACTCGCTACCGGAGGAGGTGGTGGAAGCAGGGACGATAGTGACGTTTAAGGGGCATCTTGACAAATTCATGAATAGGATGGGAATAGAAGGATACGGACCCAGGAAGTGTAGAAGATTGTAGTTTAGTCGGGCAGTATGGTCGGCACGGGCTTGGAGGGCTGAAGGGCCTGTTCCTGTGCTGTACTTTTCTTTGTTCTTTGGTGCTTCCCGGACTTGCATAGATTCCGTGGGGGAAGGCAACATCCTTGATTCAATGAATAAAGCAACAGAACTGTGCAGGAAGTGGTCCTCAGTGTTATCTGCTCCAGTGGGTCAGTTCGATGGTTTATATAAAGAAACTGTCAGGTGGTCTGCGGATATGTATTGATCCCAAGGATCTCAATGAGAACATAATGAGGGAACAATATCCCATACCGAAAATAGAGGAAATCACCAGCGAAATGGCGAATGCTCGCATCTTCTCCAAGTTAGATTCATCGCAAGGTTTCTGGCAAATTCAATTGGAAGACTCAAGCAGAAAGCTCTGCACCTTTAATACACCTTTTGGCAGATTTTGCTGCAATAGGATGCCTTTCGGAATTACCTCGGTATCTGAAATATTCCACCGCATTATGGAACAGAAGACTGAAGGAATAGACGGTTGTACGTGTCTACGTAGATGACATCATCATATGGTCATCAACACCAGAAGAGCATGTCTCAAGGCTGAGACAAGTCTTTCAACCCATACATGAGTATGGCCTCAAGCTTAATCAAACCAAATGCAGTTTTGGCGCTTTCCTCGGAGACCAAATTTCAGAAAAAGGTGTGTGAACTGACACTGACAAAATCGCAGCCATTGAAGGAATGAAAGTCCTTGAGGACAAAAAAGCAGTTCTTCATTGTCAACTTCCTCGACAAATTCATCCCTAATTTGTCGAACACAACAGCTCTGAGAAACCTGATTCAGAAATCAACCACGTTTGATTGGACGGAGGATCATCAACAAGAGTGGTTTGACTTGAAATCACAACTCACCATTGCACCGATTTTGGCATTCTTCGATTCAAGTAAGGAGACAGAAATTCCGACTGACGCCAGTCAGAATGGAATTGGGGGAGTTTTGTTGCAGAAGGACGACAGTTCGTCTTGGGCCCCTGTCGCTGCATCGGGAGCGATGACACCAACAGAATGTTGCTACACTCAAATCGGAAAAGAATGTTTGGGTCTACTAACAGGAATTTTAAAGTTCCATGATTACGTGTATGGATTACCCACTTTCACTGTGGGGACCGACCACAGACCATTGCTGCACATTATAAAAAAGGATCTCAACGACATGACTCCACGACTCCAAAGAATTCTAATGAAGCTCTGGCGTTATGATTTCGATCTCATCTACACACTTGGGAAGGATCTGAAGTTTGCAAGACTCTACAATTTTAAACACATAACATCTAGTCCACATTAGCCACAGTCGACAACATCTACTGCCCTACCTGCATCAATCATCTTAGTGACCTCCTCGAAAAACTCTATCAAGTTAGTGAGACACGACCTCCCCTTCACAAAACCGTGCTGCCTCTCACTAATACGTCCATTTGCTTCCAAATGGGAGTAGATCCTGTCTCGAAGAATTCTCTCCAGTAATTTCCCTACCACTGAAGTAAGGCTCACCGGCCTGTAGTTCCCGGGATTATCCTTGCTACCCTTCTTAAACAGAGGAACAACATTGGCTATTCTCCAGTCCTCCGGGACATCCCCTGAAGACAGCGAGGATCCAAAGATTTCTGTCAAGGCCTCAGCAATTTCCTCTCCAGCCTCCTTCAGTATTCAGGGGTAGATCCCATCAGGCCCTGGGGACTTATCTACATTAATATTTTTTAAGACACCCAACACCTCGTCTTTTTGGATCACAATGTGACCCAGGCTATCTACACCCCCTTCTCCAGACTCAACATCTACCAATTCCTTCTCTTTGGTGAATACTGAGGCAAAGGATTCATTTAGTACCTCGCCCATTTCCTCTGGCTCCACACATAGATTCCCTTGCCTATCCTTCAGTGGGCCAACCCTTTCCCTGGCTACCCTCTTGCTTTTTATGTACGTGCAAAAAGCCTTGGGATTTTCCTTAACCCTATTTGCCAATGACTTTTCGTGACCCCTTCTAGCCCTCCTGACTCCTTGCTTAAGTTCCTTCCTACTTTCCTTATATTCCACGCAGGCTTCGTCTGTTCCCAGCCTTTTAGCCCTGACAAATGCCTCCTTTTTCTTTTTGACGAGGCCTACAATATCACTCGTCATCCAAGGTTCCCAAAAATTGCCGTATTTATCTTTCTTCCTCACAGGAACATGCTGGTTTTCCTTTCAACTGCCACTTGAAAGCCTCCCACATGTCAGATGTTGATTTGCCCTCAAACATCCGCCCCCAATCTATGTTCTTCAGTTCCCGCCTAATATTGTTATAATTAGCCTTCCCCCAATTTAGCACATTCATCCTCGGACCACTCTTATCCTTGTCCACCAGTACTTTAAAACTTACTGAATTGTGGTCACTGTTACCGAAATGCTCCCCTACTGAAACATCTACCACCTGGCCGGGCTCATTCCCCAATACCAGGTCCAGTACCGCCCCTTCCCTAGTTGGACTGTCTACATATTGTTTTAAGAAGCCCTCCTGGATGCTCCTTACAATCTCCGCCCCGTCTAAGCCCCTGGCACTAAGTGAGTCTCAGTCAATATTGGGGAAGTTGAAGTCTCCCATCACCACAACCCTGTTGTATTTACTCTTTTCCAAAATCTGTCTACCTATCTGCTCCTCTATCTCCCGCTGGCTGTTGGGAGGCCTGTAGTATACCCCCAACATTGTGACTGCTCCCTTCTTATTCCTGATCTCTACCCATATAGGCTCACTGCCCTCTGAGGTGTCCTCTCGCAGTACAGCTGTGATATTCTCCCGAACAAGTAGCGCAACTCCACCTCCCCTTTTACATCCCCCTCTATCCCGCCTGAAACATCTAAATCCTGAAACGTTTAGCTGCCAATCCTGCCCTTCCCTCAACCAAGTCTCTGTAATGGCAACAACATCATAGTTCCAAGTACTAATCCAAGCTCTAAGTTCATCTGCCTTACCCGTAATGCTCCTTGCATTAAAACATATGCACTTCAGGCCACCAGACCCGCTGTGTTCAGCAACTTCTCCCTGTCTGCTCTGCCTCAGAGCCACACTGTCCCTTTTCCCTAGTTCTCCCTCAATGCTCTCACCTTCTGACCTATTGCTCCCGTGCCCACCCACTGCCATACTAGTTTAAACCCTCCCGTGTGACACTAGCAAACCTAGGGAACGCTGACACTAACGCTGACACTCAAAGCAACGCTGACACTAACGCTGACACTCAAAGAACTGTCAATAAATCAGAATCTCCACCTCGTCCACTCAGAAGATCTACGAGAAGAAAGACACTTAATAGACTTAATTTGTAAAGGCTTCACAGTCAATTTATATACTAGTTACTCGATTTGCTCTGTACAACATTATTCGTATCCTGTTTTGGTTTACTTATTGTTCTTCATTTTTCCTTTGTTAAACCAGGTCAGAAATGTAATAAAAAGGTGGGGATGTAAAGATGTGTATATGCGTATATAATTAAAGGGTTAATTATAATATCTATATGTAACACTACCACGAGAAGGCATTACAAGATCCAGTATAAATATCAGCTTCTAGACGATCTTAGTCTCTTTCTACCCAGGAGTGTTTAGTAAGCAGTTGTGTATTTAGATAGCTCTCAGTGTAGTTAGTATTTATAGTTGTGAATCAGTTATTTCCATCATATTTAATTACTTGATTTCTAGAGATAGTTCTGTAGAGTGTCGAACTCAGATATAAGTAATCGTTATTTTAATAAATTAGTTTGCTTTAAGTTGAAGACTCGTGGTTTCTTCAGGATCACACCATCAGGCATCGGCATCAACAGCAACTAGTAACGATACACATTACGAGACCCAGTAATACAACAGGGTTCATCTCAGGCCTGAATATTGGGCTGCCAATGGTCAGCCAGTGGGAATGGGGGGCTACTTTGTGCTCAGATCTTACAGGCTGCCTGGGATGAGGTACTGCCCCCAAGATCGACAAGGTTTCTCTTCACCCCCACTTCACTCCCCTCTGGAAGGATTGGGGGTCCGTGCAAGCAGGGGTGGGGGAGGGATGTTGCCAGAGCTGATGGAGCAGAGGGTGGGGCTTCTGGTAGAGCAGACGGTGGGGGTGCTGCCAGGGCAGAGGGTGGGAGTACTGCCAAGACTCTGAGAAGAGCAAATACTGTCCTTGTGTATGATTTAAAGGTCTGAATAATGGGACAAACAGCACCATACAGCCTGGCACACGGGACATGGACACAGGTACAGAAAGATCCCAAGAAAGAAGGGTTGATTGGTCACCCTGCGTCTGATTGTTGAAACCTACCTCACTGAATCCCAGCTCAGGGATCAGAACTGACAAACAGCAGGAACTCAAAGATGTTTCCAGTCAGTATCATGACCACTTGTTGTATCGGTTGTCATTCTCTACTGCCTCAATTATCAAGTCATAAATCTGCACACGTGTTGTTTTGTGTGAAACGAAAAGGTCTGCAGCAAACAGTGGGTGGAACAGGATAAATATTGGCAAATACAATAAACAGATGGGAAATGTTACTTTATCAAAAGGCAGCAAAACGGTTCAGGCACACTGAGCTTGCACCAAAGATGGAGCAGAGGCTGAGCTAATGTCCATCAGAGTTTCTTACTGTCAATCTGAGACAACTATGGAGCAGGAGGGCATGCATAATGAAGACAGGAACATCAGAGAAGAGAAGGGTTGGTGTAGCATTGGGGCCATCAAGTGGGGAATACTCTGTTGCTGTGAGCATAGAATGCAGAACTAGACCCGAGAATGGTTGCACTCTCATCCATTTTGGAGATGGTGGGGGTCAACTACAATTGAATACTTAGTGATTATTGGGTTAACTTCAAACCACTCAGACTTTTAACTATTAATGTGATGGCACCACCTCACAATGATGCTTAAAGGAGTTTGTTTTAAGAGCTTAGGGACCTGATCTAAATCTAAACAAAAGAAACTATGAAGGTGTGAGTAGTGAGTTGGCCGAGATAGATTGGGGAACTTCATTAAAAGGCATGACGGTGGATAAACAATGGCTAATATTTAAGAAACGAATGTATGCATTCCAACAGTTATACATTACTTTCTGACACAAAAACACAAGAAAAGCAGCCTAACTGTGGCCTACCAAAAGAAATGAAGGATCGCATTAGACCCAAAGAGAAGTCATATAAGGGCGGCATTAGGGCGGCACAGTAGCATGGTGGTTAGCACAATTGCTTCACAGCTCCAGGGTCCCAGGTTCGATTCCCCGCTGGGTCACTGTCTGTGCGGAGTTTGCATGTTCTCCCCGTGTGTGCGTGGGTTTCCTCCGGGTGCTCCGGTTTCCTCCCACAGTCCAAAGATGTGCAGGTTAGGTGGATTGGTCGTGCTAAATTGCTCTTAGTGTCCAAAATTGCCCTGAGTGCTGGGTGGGGTTACTGGGTTATGGGGATAGGGTGGAGGTGTGGACTTGGGTGGGGTGCTCTTTCCAAGAGCCGGTGCAGACTCGATGGGCCGAATGGCCTCCTTCTGCACTGTAAATTCTATATAAGGTTCCAGAAAAAGGCACAAGCCTGAGGATTGGGAGCAGTTCAGAATTCAACAAAGGAGGACCAAGAGATTGATTCAGAGGGAAAAATAGAGTATGAGAGTAAACATGCAAGGAACATAAAAGTGGACTGTAAAAACTTATATAAGTATGTAAAAAGAAAAAGATTAGTGAAGACAAATGCAGGTCCCTTAAAGTCCAAAACAGAAGAATTTATCATAGAGAACAAAGAAATGGCCGAGCAATTAAACAACTACTTTAGTTCTGTCTTCATGGAGGAAAACACAAATAACTTCCCAGAAATGCTAGGGAGCCAAGGATTGAATTAAAGATACTGACTACCTTAACATGTCCATAAATCATCTATGGATCAAAAATGTAACGGTAAAAATAAAGGAATAATAATAATTGCTTATTGTCACAAGTAGGCTTCAATGAAGTTCTGTGAAAAGCCCCTAGTCGCCACATTCGAAGGGATCGTTCATTGTGCTGCTTCAGTTATATTTGACTCATTCCTTCACTGTTGTTACACAAGGAAAGTCACTGGACCCTCTACACACCTGGTGCCAGTTGGCAAAGGATTTTAGGATGGAGAATGCAGGTATATACATCACTAAGACATTACTTCCAATTAAAATTCTGTAATAACATGAAGGGGTGGTAATCTATCATCGGAAATGGAAAGAGATACTTAGAAATGGACTACCCCTTAGGCAGGTGAAAGTTTGCACACATATAGATGGCTACTATTTCAGATCTTTATAGAACCATTTTCACCCAGGCAGCCTCTTTCTCTATTCTCTGGGAGGGTGGGTGGGGGGGTTACATTTAAATGAAGGTCCGTTGACCTCAGACATGAAGTATTGATCCTGGGGTTGGGGGGTTAAGCAGAAAATCCCACCCAGGATGTTTTTTGATGACCCCACCGAATTCTACCCAGAGTACCAACAATTACCCTGACTTGCCGTTTTCTGCCTATTGAATTAAAAATGGTCCAATGTTACAAAACCGTCACATTGGCAGATGTTAAACACAGGTGAGAATGCTGACATTAAAGTTACTCTCTCTCTCTCCCTTAGAGGGCACGAACAATCATGGACTTGCTTGACAAGGTGCAGTGGTTTGTCATTGCTTTGTGCAGGTTCTGGCTGACCAGAAGCACCTCGGAGTGCAACTCGATCTATGCAGACAAATTAAATGCCATTGCACCATTTGTAATGACCATTTTGAAATGCCTGTAAAGCACCTCAGAGTGTAACATGCTCTACGTAGATAACGTAGATATTATTGCAGTGTATGTGATGGTTATTTTGAAATGTTTGCAATATTCTTTCAGATAGTTTATGAATAAAGTACATTTTTTGCAACAAAGAAAACCTCTCACGTGCTTGGACAGATTTGTGGGCTGATAGAAACCTGTCTCCCCACATTTCCATGAGTGGGACTAGAACCCGGAGCTTCTGCGCTAAGGTAAGGACGCCACCATTGAACCACAAGACCATGACCGACAGTTGCTATTGCATTTTATAAAAGAACAATGGGAACAAAACAGTGACAAAGATTAATTAAGGTATTTTCATACAAAATTCATGGGCCATTATGTTTTTCCATTGTTGCAGCTGTTAGCAAATCAATCTTTTGTGTTGATCTGTTGGTTGACAGCCATAAATTAAAAATTAAATTAAGAAAATCAACACATTTGTGACATGAGTATATATCTCAAGATGACATTAAAACGTGACAGATGAGGTAATATGGTTTATATTACAGGTGGTACATCATGGACGACAGTCCTGCCATGAAGAGCGATGCACTTGACGAAGGTCACTTGACGTGACTGTCAACAAAAAAGAAAGTTTGTTGTTCACCCCTTGTACATTTTTTTCTTGTCTAGGGTCAAATTAGGCCCATTTCTAATGAGAGGAGTGGTAGTTCATGTTTGATACTTTGGTCATTTTCCCCACGCAATAATGGTCTAAATCGGAGTTATTTTAAGATGTGCTTTCAGATCAAAGGTTAACTACGACTAGAAGGTCTGGACTGAGTTTCAGATTCTAAAGCCCAATATTCAAGGGACAACGGAAGATAAATTACCATTTCAGAATCTTCTCCCACTGCTGCTGTGACTATTCAATTGATTGGAATTTAGTTGGGAGTTATTGGCAAGCAAGTCTGGAGAAGGGGAGAGAGAGAGAGTAGTCAAGTTTGGCTGGATTTTGACAGAAGCTTTTAAAAGAAGAGACTAATACACCAACAACGTGGTGAGACCATGTCAGCCAGGCATTAAGGTAACAATAATGAAATATGAGGGTCATAGACAGAGTGGATAGTCAGAGACTTTTTCCCAGGGTAGAGGGATCAATTACTAGGGGGCATAGGTTTAAGGTGCGAGGGGCAAGGTTTAGAGTAGATTTACGAGGCAAGTTTTTTTCCACAGAGGGTAGTGGGTGCCTGGAACTCACTACCGGAGGAGGTGGTGGAAGTAGGGACGATAGTGACATTTAAGGGGCGTCTTGACAAATACATGAATAGGATGGGAATAGAGGGATACGAACCCAGGAAGTGTAGAAGATTGTAGTTTAGTCGGGCAGCATGGTCGGCCCGGGCTTGGAGGGCCGAAGGGCCTGTTCCTATGCTGTACTTTTCTTTGTTCTTTGTTCTTTGAAAAAGAGGAGACTGCAGAGAGAGAGTTCCTTCACTCTGTAAATTAGCGTGGAGACAGATTACTCAGTTGAACGAAGGTGGGGAGAGATGCATCTGCACTTGGAGATGGTCTTCCGTGCCAAACGACGGGAAGACAAGGAACATTGGATTTGTTGCAGTGATTTTGGGGAATGAAGGAATGTGGGAATGCAGTGGACCAGATCAGACTATTGTCATCAATCTGAATTAAACAGTCTTCCAAAACCATACATCAATCTCTGGCTGAAAACAAATGGGTATAAAATCGATGTCTCTTTAACTCCTTGTGCTGTTCTCCATTGTTGGGCGTAGCCTAACAGACAGATTTCTGAGACCTGGGACGGGATGCACCAACCCCCCGCCAGGTCGGAGAATCGTTGGGGGGGCGACGTGAATCCTGCCCCCGCCGACCACCGAATTCCCCGGCACCGAAAATTTGGTGGGGGAGGGAATCGCGCCGGTCGGCGGGCCCCCCGGCAATTCTCCGGCCCGCGATGGGCTGAAGTCCCGCTGTGGTCATGCCAGTCCCGCCGGCGTGAATCAAACCACCTACCTTCCCGGCGGGACTGGCGGGAACCACTCCATCCCGCCGGGACCCCCCACACCGCCAGGTAGGGGAGAATCCCGGCCCTGATTGCTGTAAAAAAAATGGCTTGAAAAGGTAGGCAAAAACCCTGCACTTTAAACACCTCCGACCATGCTCCACCTGACTTCCCCCTCATTGCTCCCGCTCAGCAGACGAAGGCCTCCCACCTGCACTAACCCCCCCTCCCCCAACCCCTGCCCCCCCCCCACCCCCTGCCTCCCCATCCAATAACACTCCCTAAACTTTCACTCTTCTGCACAGTCATGCACAGTCTGGGGCATTAAAATGGGGTCATACAGGTAAAGAGTATGAGAAGTACTGCTCAACTTGTATTGAATCTTAATCAAAACAGTATTTAATGTGGCTTCAGAAGACCCACAAGAATGATTCCATGGGATAAAGAACTGTCGCTATGAGGATGGATTGGGGAGGTTGGGACTGTGTTTCTTGGAGAAAAGAAGGATGAGGGGAGACTTGATCGAGGTATTCAAGATCAATGAGTTTGCTATCTGAAAAGAAAGATGTGCGAGGTTATGGGGACCAGGCGGGGGAGCAGGTCTGGGTAGATGCTCTTTCAGAGCATGCAGACTCGATGGCCCAAATAACCTCGTCCTGCACTGTAAAGACTCGGAGACATTGCCGACGTGTTACCAGTGACAACTCTCCAAACTTGACAATGGAAACAAGTTGATGCTGCAGCTCCTGGTGGTGACTATATACACCCACCAAAAAAAAGCAGCTCCACCCAACAGCCCGATAAACAATTGAACCTGCCTGGGGAGGTCAACTGCCTGAACATGTCAATATTTGCAATTGTTAGTCTGTACATACTTTAGATTTAACTACACCGAGATCTACTCTGAAGTGATTTCCATGGCACAAGCATAAATGATGTGAAATGCTAAATACCTTCCCAGTAGCAACTCATTCCATGTTTGATGATTCAACAGGTTGAAATCTAAATCTTAAGATTCATAGACAAAATATATGGCATTTCGATTGTTTAAACTGAATCAACATCCTGGGGGTTAGCATTGATCAGAAACTGAACTGGACTCAACCAGATTAATACTGTGGCTACCAGGGCAGGTCAAAGGCTGGGAATCCTACAGTGAGTAACTCACCTCCTGATTCCCCAAAGCCTGTCCACCATCTACAAAGCACAAGTCAGGAGTGTAATGGAATACTCTCCACTTGTCAAGGAGCTTGACACCATCCAGGACAAAGCAGCCCACTTTATTGGCACCCCATCCACAAAACGTAAGTCTCTCCACCACCGATGAACAGTGGCAGCCGTGTGTACCATCTACAAGATGCACTGCAGGAACTCACCAAGGTTCCTTACTCAGCACCTTCCAATGCCATGACCACTACCATCTAGAATGACAAGAGCAGCAGATACCTGGTAACCCCACCACCTGGAAGTTCCCCTCAAGTCACTCACCATCCTGACTTGGAAATATATCGCAGTTCCTTCACTGTCACTGGGGCAACTTCCTGGAACTCCCTCCCTAACAGCACTGTGGGTGTACCTACACCTTGAGGACTCCAACGGGTCAAGAAGGCTACTCACCACCACCTTCTGAAGGGCAACTAGGGATTGGGCAATAAATGCTGGCCTAACCAGCGACGCCCACATCCCATAAATGAATAAAAGAAAATACGCCTATTTTAATTTGGACAGAGTCTAATGAGATTAGAATGGACGGTAGCACAGTGGTTAGCACTGTTGCTTCACAGCGCCAGGGTCCCGGGTTCGATTCCCGCCTTGGGTCACTGTCCGCGCGGAGTCTGCACATTCTCCCTATGTCTGCGTGGGTTTCCTCCGGGTTCTCCGGTTTCCTCCCAGAAGTCCCGAAAGAGATGTTGTTAGGTGACAATAATAAAGATTATTATTAAAGCCCAAAGTCCTTCTCTATTTGAGTAACAGGAGCTGTTAAACAATCAATTTGTTACAATGTGTTGTAAAAATTCAGGCGGTTGTGATTAATAAGGGATATATCAGTTGACTTGTGCAGCAGCCCAATCTAATCAGCCTTTGACAGTCTCCGTCTGGATAAATTCCACAGATTCTGTGTGCTTGTCGTTAACTGTTTCTCCCAAAGAGAACCCTCCTATTTTACATGAAACGTTCTCCGTCCCGCCAGCCCCGTTTTCCGGAGCGGTGCGTCCCCGCCAGCAGCCGGATTCTCCGTTCCCGCAGCCGGCCAATGGGGTTTCCCATTGTGGCCATCCCACAACATGGGTAAAGTCGCAGGTGTGAGTCCGCTGCCAACGCAACGAAGGATCCCGCTGACAGAGAATTCCACTGCAGCTTTTTTCCCTGTCTGTGATTTCCCAATCCCGCCGTGCAGGAATGGCGTTCCTTCCTGGGAATGCTGGTACACAGTCCGGTACGCCAAAGTGTTAAAGTTTGCAAAGCCACAAATCAACTCTCTGCTGAAAAAACCTCAGCAACTGAGCTCATCGGCAATGATGCATCGCAGTAACTGGGCGAGTGGCACGGTTGGCACTGACTACGAATGCAATGATGCATCGCAGCTTGCTAACTGGGCGAGTGGCACGGTTGGCACTGACTACGAATGCAATGATGCATCACAGTTTGCTAACTGGGTGAGTGACACGGTTGGCACTGACTACGAATGCAATGATGCATCGCAGTTTGCTAACTGGGCGAGTGGCACGGTTGGCACTGACTACGAATGCAATGATGCATCGCAGTTTGCTAACTGGGCGAGTGGCACGGTTGGCACTGACTACGAATGCAATGATGCATCGCAGTTTGCTAACTGGGCAAGTGGCACGGTTGGCACTGACTACGAATGCAATGATGCATCGCAGTTTGCTAACTGGGCGAGTGGCACGGTTGGCACTGACTACGAATGCAATGATGCATCGCAGTTTGCTACCTGGGCGAGTGACACGGTTGGCACTGACTACGAATGCAATGATGCATCGCAGTTTGCTAACTGGGCGAGTGGCACGGTTGGCACTGACAACGAATGCAATGATGCATCGCAGTTTGCTACCTGGGCGAGTGACACGGTTGGCACTGACTACGAATGCAATGATGCATCGCAGTTTGCTAACTGGGCGAGTGGCACGGTTGGCACTGACAACGAATGCAATGATGCATCGCAGTTTGCTAACTGGGCGAGTGGCACGGTTGGCACTGACTACGAATGCAATGATGCATCGCAGTTTGCTAACTGGGCGAGTGGCACGGTTGGCACTGACTACGAATGCAATGAATGCATCGCAGTTTGCTAACTGGGCAAGTGGCACGGTTGGCACGGACTACGAATGCAATGATGCATCGCAGTTTGCTAACTGGGCAAGTGGCACGGTTGGCACTGACTACGAATGCAATGATGCATCGCAGTTTGCTAACTGGGCAAGTGGCACGGTTGGCACTGACTATGAATGCAATGAGTTCTCAAAACAAAAATAGGGAAAGCTAAAAATAATGCAGGGGTTCGTCAGAATTGTAAACACAAAACAGGGTAATCTTTCATCAGTGGTGATAACTGAAAGATAAGTAAGAAATTGATAAGAGAGCAGGCATCCCAATCACAGAGGGTGTGAATGATCTGACAGCAGCTCACTGCCAATCAAATTCAGGATAATTGTTAAATGATAAACGGAATTACTTTTTTGGTCATGGAATCCTTACATTTGGAAAGTGGAGAGAGCACTGCTTGTGGCTTTCCATTAAACACCGATGCTGGCTGACATTCCCTGACACCAGGGAACTGGAAACCTCTTTCAAATGGGTAGTTTCCCGATTGACGGGGAACCTGGGCCCCTGTTGCAGCGAGTTGGTTGTTCCCCGTTATGGGCCAGGGTTTAAAAACTACAAAGTATATTATGGAGTTCACCTGGCCAATAACTTTTTGTTGAATTTGGCTAGGATGAACACAAGAGCCTTCTCTTCAGTTGTGATTCAATAGTCTGCCACGACACTTCAATCAAAACAAGCTTTATTCTAAGAACTTAGTTAACATTTGTATAAACATACACAGCGAGAATTTTTATCAATTACAAACAAAGACCCCACACAGCTACAGTAATCTATATATAACCATAATGAATTCCCCCTTAACTGTTCCAATTCAGAAACAAAATCCTATAAACCAAAATCCCCTTTTCAATGGCGTGCCTCAGCACTCTGCATTCTCTCTTGAATAAGACTGGCTTTTCCTGAAATTCTGACACCGTCTCACCCACAGGTGTAACTCCTTCTGGAAAGCAAACTATATATTTTGAGTTACCATACAGCAGGTAGCTATAATCAATGTTTTTTTACTGAAACGGATATTTAAAATGAAAGTAGAGAGACAGATCAAAACACTTCTGCTCTCTGTCTGAGTCCACAGCAGTCAAATGTGAAAGTGAAACTAAGAAAACCTCACAGCCATAGCTCAGCTCCACCCACAAAATGACATCACTGATGCCATGTGATAAGACAAAACTTTTCTTAAAGGGACACTCACATGACATTCCCGAGCACAGGGCTGGGCTGGGGTTGAGATGGTAGAATTATATGGGAAGTGTGCTCAGCTGGGTGTCTGAACCATATCATCAGGCTAAGCTACTGCGAAATCCACACAGATAGAATCCCTGTTTCCCAATATGGAATTCATAACTCTCTATCCATAGGGAAAGAGACTCCCCCTCCCCCACCTCCCCTTCACCACCATTCCACACCCCCCGCCAGGCCCATCGTGGTCCCGGGAGATAAATACAAGTTACTAAAAGCCAACAACCAATGTTTGGGGATTATGGACGGAGATTCACGTTGTTATTAGCGGAAGAAGAAGGACCTATCATGGAGAGTATCCTGGTGAGAGGTAGAGGTGGTCAGACTGAGATGGTGATTGGGTCTTCAGAATCTGAAACTGTCAAAGCCACACGAAGCATGAGAAAAACACGAGGAAAGTGATGGAGGTCGGAGGAGGGGCCTGGGTTAACAACAGAACCTAGCACTTGTACATGTCCGCAGGGTTATCCCACAGCTCCTGTTCTAATTCCAGCACCTCATTTAAACTCCCTGTACATTTGAGTTTTTAAAATTATTTTAGTCAAAAGGCCCCTCAGAACCGCACCCTAGATCCCGTTCTGAATTCTGCTTCCTCAGTTTCTAGGTTGCTGCCGAAAGGATGCATCCACAATTCACAATCACTCAGTAAGCAACGCACTGGAACATCCTGCTACTCCTGGTACACGCCGGTACTCCTGGTACACGCCGGTACTCCTGGTACACGCCGGTACTCCTGCACGTGAAAATCAGCCAAAGAAAAACATTCCCAAATAGATGACAACGAGGTTTTAAAACATAATCGTCTAATCCATAATCCTGATGGAACCGAGGAGGAAAGAGCTTTTTTTTCCCCTGTCAAACCATAAATCGGTGCTCATCAGATCTGGAATGTTTCTTTTTATTATTCATGGGTTGTGAAGATGCTGGCTAGGCCTGCATTTATTACCCATCCCTAATTGCCGTTCAGACTGTGGTGATGAGCTGCCTTCTTGAGCTACTGCCCTCCATGTAGTGTAGGTACACCCCAAGTGCTGTTAGCGGGTTCCAGCGACAGTGAAGGAATGGCGATGTATTTCCAAGTCGGGGTGGGGAGTGACTTGGAGGAGATGTTGCAGCTTCCCAGGCGCCTTCTGCCTTTGTCGCTCCACATGCTGGAGATTGAGAATTTGGAAAGGCCTTTCGAAGGAACCTTGGTGAGCTGCTGAATTCTATCTTGGAGACACTCAGTTTCCACTGTGTACTCATGGAGGAGGGAATGAACGTTTAAGGTGGTGGATGAGATACCGATCAAGCCGGCTTTCTCCTGGGCCGTTTTGAGTTTCTTGTCGATGGAGCTGCGCTCATCCAGGTAAGTGGGGCGTATTCCATTTCACTCCTGACTTATTCCTTGTTGATGGTGGACTGGCTTCGGGAAGTCAGGAGGTGAGTTAGCCGCTACAGGATTCCTAACCTCTGACCTGCTCCTGTAGTCACAATATTGAAATGGCTGACCCATTTAAATAGTTAAAATCCAAGCTGTTGATGGGGAATTCAGAAATGGTAATGTTGTTAAACATCAAGAAAAGGTGTTAGATTCTCTCTCTTGTTGGCATTGATCATGGCCGACCATTTGTGTGGCGCAAATGTAACTTGCCTCTTCAGCCCAAGCCTGCATATTGTCCATGTCTTGCTGCACACAGGCATGGGCTGCTTCAGGATGTGAGGAAGGGCAAATGGAACTGATCACTTTGTAATCCTCAGAGACCATTCCATTTCTAACCCTATAATGGAGGAAAGGCTTCGGAGAGGTTTGGATATTTTTATACATGAATCACAGTAAATTAACATGCAGATGCGATTAGTAAAGTGAACGATATATCAACTTTTATTATAGAGGGATTTGAGTTTGAAAGTAGAGAAATCTGATTTGCAGTTGTGGAGGACCTTGGTGACAGCACAGCTGGAGTACTGTCCACAGCTTCAGTCTCCTTTCCTGAGCGAGTGCAACAAAGATACACAAGACTGATTCCTGGGAAAAGGGGATTGTTATATACGGAGAAATGGAGTAGACAGGGCCTATATTTTGAAGCGTTGAAATTTATTTAATTAACCGAATTGAAATGCGCGAGATTCCATGGGTGGAAATGAAATCGTGGCCCCGGATCACAGATCCACGAACACAACCTCCATGCCACCGAAAGCAGGCAGGAGATTCTCTGCATAGTAAACAGATCTCAAGCAGGAGCGATTCAGGGTAAACACAAATATTAACCAATTTTTAGAAATGACACACAGCCAGAGAAATGGAAAAGCAAACAGCTGTCCACATTGATAACGCTGCTGCTGAAGTCATCAATGCTGCTTCCGAAACAAATATTTTGAAAACGCAAGGAAAATATAACAGAATAACGCTCTATAATTTCTAAATGATTTTCTTGAAAAAGTCTTCATAGTTTATTTTGCAGGCTGTAATAATAATGTACCATTTTGGGATGCTTTGAAATGATATCATGAATTGGTTCCTTAATCTTTTTTGATTTACATTTTTTGAAGAAAATCTGAATGAGAGATCAAGAACATTTTGATGAATTGAGAGTACAAAGTTTAGGATATTAATGAATACTAACCCATTTCAAACACAGTTTGACAGCGCCTGGCACTCCCAGGTCAGTAAACAATCACAGATAAAAGCCCCAGCCCATGCAGAATTCTTCAACAGTAACAATCACATCAAAACATTGCACTGATACAAATTGAGACAGATTGTGTTGGTCCATGTCCAAGAAATGAAGAGTTCAGACTGTATCTACTCATTATCCACATAGGCCTTACATTCAAGGGAAGGTTTTCATCTATCATTCTGTGTTAGAATTGAACTCAGAATCTGAAAGTGGGGATTGTGACAACCCACTGCATTACCCAAATTATGGGCAGGATTCTCTGATCCTGAGGCTAAGTGTTGACGCTGTCGTAAACACCATCGCCTTTTACGACGGTGTCAACAGGCCCCCAGGAGCAGTGATTCTGAGCCCTATCGGAGGCCAGCGCGGCAGTGGAGTGACCCACGCCGCTCCTGCTGCCGATACCAGCCTCAAATGGGCGCCGCGGGTCTGTGCATGCGCGCTGCGACCGGCGCGATTGTGCACATGCACGATGTCTCCCTTCTCCGCGCCGGCCCCGACGCAACATGGCGTAGGGCTACAGGGGCCGTCGATCGGTAGGCCCCAATCGCGGGCCCAGGCCACAGCGGAAGCCCTCCCCTCCTCCCGGGTCGGACCCCCCTCTCCTCCCAACAGGCCGCCCCCGAAAGAATGCACGCCGAGGTCCCTGCGGGTAAGACCACACGTGGACGACGCCGGCAGGACTCGGATTTCTTTTGCGGCCACTTGGCCTGCTCACCGGAGAATCGGTGGACCGGCGTCAGGGCGGCGTCGCCCGATTCGTGCCCGCCGATTCTCCGACCCGGCGTGGGCTGAGAGAATCCCTTGTATCCGGCTTGTATCTTTCGAGATGTTTAACATAAACGAGATCTGTCAGAACGTGCAAAGAAGAGATACTGCCTCGAAGCGTTAATTTATTAAACCCCAATTCCTCCATTACACTGAACTAACTGTGAGTGCACAGTCTATTAAATGCCTTGAGGATATCACCCTGCACCTGGCGAATTACCCAGCACCTATTGCAAACCTCTGTTGCTGCATTCACAAAATTCAAACCAAAACTGCAGAACATCTTCTTAAGAACTGAATGAACTGAACTTCACAAAGTGAAGCACATCAACTGAAAAGTGTGCTACCAGTTTTGGGAAAGAAGTACAAATTTGGGAAACTGCAAAGTTTGACCACCATTGGTGGTTGACCAGAGGATTGTCCTTGCACTGATAAAAGGGGAAGAGGTTAGCCGCAGAAGGGTAACTAGCCAGGTTATCTAGGCAAGAAAACGTTGGATTCAATATCATTTTCTGAAAAGGTCTGAAGGAAAGCACTCTAACATGAAAATAAAGGTCATCTTAGCTCTGTCAGTCATAAACCACCATAAATGTATGGAAACGTTAAAATAAACTTCTTGGAAGTCGGCACAATACGGCGTTCCTTATTCTACATCATTTATGGGATGTTAATGCTGGGTGAGAGAACAACATAAAGCTGTTTACATGAAACTGATTCTCTCGTGCAATGTCTTTTCAATCTCATTCTCGGATACATGAGCCTTGGGAGTTTTGTTATTACCTCACGTCCTTGTATATTTAAGATGTGATTTGTTTGTTAATTTCCTTGCCTCAAAATGCATTTAAAAAGCTCAAGGTTTATCTCCTTAACTTGGCAATCAGGAACAGGAGCACAGTATAGAAATGCCAGTGATTCGACAGCAGCTTGTGATGTTTCACCACTGTGGTGTCATATGACAGATAATGCCGTATAGTAATGTATTTTTCAATACATTCCCAGATATGATAATTGGATAGGGAATAACTACATGTTAATAATACATTCAGTATATGCTGTCTCGAGAGTCCAGACTAATTACACACTGTGATGTCCTGAGTAGGTCAAAGATTACATATAGGTTCTGTCTACAGATAAAACCTACTAATCTGCGTCTGGAAAGTCCTACTCAATCCCAACCATAATTTATTATAAGCAATGTTTTTCCTGCTGGATGTCTTATAGCACTGTGATGGAATTCAGAACTTACACACAAATAAAAACTATAACGTTACAGAAGTAACAATCAAAAGTTCAAGACCGAGAAAAAGAATACGGATTCTTTAGTTTGAAGTTTGTTTTGGTTTAGCAAAATAAAAAAGTTATGTTGACCAGAATGCTTGGCTCATTATGAAAGCTATTAAAATAAGTTGCTTTCTGAATGAGGCGATGCAATTTCTAAATTGAGCTCTTGGGTCGGAATGTAATATAGCATGTCCATTTTTCAATATTCTGCCAAGGGGGAAAGAAAATTAAAGAGGGTTTGGGTTTCTGCATGTTGTACAATCTCAGTTTCATAACGATATCAAATAATACCCATCATCCCATCGGTTCAATTAACTATGTCTATAACTGCAAGAAATTCAATTCTATCCCTTCTGCAAAACTACAGCTGGGTCTGGCATTCACAAAATTCACTCAGTGACTTGATATTTTACCACTGTGGCCACCCCCTGGAGGGACTGGCTTCACCTTTTCAATTCTCCCAGACTTTAAATTAAAATAGAGTCATAGAGCTTTACAGCACACAAAGGTCATTGGCCCATCTTGTCAGTGTCAGCCATCAATCCCACTTTCCCGCACTTGCTCCATAGCCTTTTATGCTACATGAATCAAGAATTGTTTCTTTATGCTAAATAAATCAGGAATTGTACCCTCATGATCCCCATTCTGGTTTTCATTTCTCCATTTGTCTATAATTCCAGGAAACATAGTTTGCATCTATAAGAGCTGAGGAAAAGTGACTGCCTGGTTCCTTGTTTTGCTCTTTCAACAAAGCCGGATTGAGATGTTATATTGAAAGTCCTGGCACATCCTGTAATGGTTACATGGGTTTTTGGCCACTCATTGTTAACACACACCTGGCTCGTACATTTATGTTTCCATTCTGTGGTTTATGCAGTGGTACCTTGCCTCTTGCCAGACTAATCATATCTATTCCAGACAGTTGTAGCAAACCCCTACCCAGGCATTACACCGGACTAATTTGGAATTCTCTATCATGCCTTCTGCTTCCCTTCTTTTCCTTCGCAAGGAGCCAGGAATGGTGCATCTTCGCCCCAAGACTAATTGTGTTGGTGACGTGAGTTTACTTGTGAAGTGAAGCCAGCCAAACAGCATGCAACTAGACTCTCTCTCTCTCACTGCTTCTCACTCCATACAGTAAATGGCAGTGACAGTAAATAACAGAACTGTGAATATTTTAAAGTGTAATTAATGCTCTGTATCAGTAACGATGCATAAATATCATATTCTTTCATTTTTAATCTATCTCTGACACGCAGTAAAAACTATTGAATTCAGCAGTGCCCTGCCAATTATCAAACGAATAATGAAAGATCGTACACTGACAAAACTTTAGTGAACTGTAATGATTTTATTCTTGTAAACGTACGATATAAAGCAACATCTTTATGGATTGAGTCTTAATTAGACAGAAACAGAGACACACCTTGAAAGCTGTATTAGTATAATTCTGCATACAGACATCAGTAATTTGATTCTTCATTTTGTTGAATCTCAAACTTGCAGCTGAGTTTACAGGTTATCAGAGAACTACCCTGGTTTGCTGCAAGTATTTTAATATTCTGAATACAATTGTACACATCTTTAGCATTTGTTTATTTCATCAACTGTCAAAATTGTTTACAAATTTTGTTATTTTCTTTATTATTTACAGCACAGAATGAGGCCATTCGGCCCATCGTGTCTGCATAGGCTCCCAAAAGAGCTACCTAGCTGGTCCCATTCTCCAGCCCTATCTCTGTAGCCTCTAAATTCATCACTTTCAAATATATATCCAGCTCTCTTTTGAAACTTCCTATGGAATCCACCTCCACCACTCTCCCAGGCAGCACATTCCAAACCCCAACAATTCTCTGAGTAACAAGCTTTGTCCTCAGCTCTCTTGCTGACCATCTTGAAATTATACAAGAAACTGGGGAGAATGTGCAACCTCCACACGGACAGTGATCTGGCGTCAGGATCGAACCTGGGTCCTCAGCGCCGTGAGGCAGCAGTGCTAACCACTGCACCAACATGCCACCCTATTTTTAATTTGCTAAGTAACCTGCCATGTGGCACTGTATCAAATGCTTTCTGAAAGTCCAAATATACGACATCCATGGCACTACCTGCATCCACTGCCTGTGCCACCTCGTCAAAGAACTCGATGAAAATTGTCAGACATGGCCTGCCCTTGACAAAGCCATGTTGACTGACTAGCATTAACTTATTTTTCTCCAAGTGTATATTTATCTCATCCTGTATTATGGCTCCATCAGTTTTCCCACTATTGATGTCAAGCTGGCAGATCTGTCGTTTCCTGGGATATCTTTTTGTAAACAACAGCATCACATTTGCAATCCTCCAGCCCCCCGGGACTAATCCTGCCTTCAGAGTGGCCTGGAAAATTCCGTCAACAGCTGTCAAATGATCAAAATCGCCCAACAATTTCTGACAAAAAAATCTCAATCACAAAAATTAAAAAGGTACAGAAAGCACTGTGGCTGACAAAGAATTGACTTGAATTTTAACCCTTACATTTCTGTTAAAGAGTGAATGTTCACCCAAGTTTATATTCAATTCTTATCACTGCCCTGCATGACAGTGGGTATTTCAGACTTTTGAACCAAAATGCAATTGGCGTTCCAACAATCCTCTAAATCTGCCACAAATCAAAAAGTTCCCTACATTCTCTCTCATTTCAGATACCATGGCCTGGAGGGCATTGGTGACTATGGACCTCAATGTGTTGTCCAGTATGATTGTCAAGGTAGTACCATTGTCTCTGCATGTTCTGGCTGGATAGGAGACTCTCTCACTCTTGCTGCCTGCCATCAGGCATGTTGGAAGGATTTACAGGTTGATAATCTACCAGTTTGGCCACCTTGCGAACACACTTTCCAGGGTCATCAAATCCCAGAGTAGGCTCAGACTTCTGGCCAGAGGTAGGGGGGTGAGAAGACCTCCCAAAATCTACTATCTGCTCGTATAAAATAAATGACAGTCATGAAGGATTGTCAGCTAATCCTTCAAAAATAGTCACGGGGTTTAAATGTGTTCAGGTGAATTAGATAGAGGCACTACATCAGTAACTTAATCTAACTTAGTATCTTCTGGGACCTTCATTTTAAAGATTTCTCTAACCAATATCCTGAAAAATATTAAGAATTTCAGGAGATTTTAGATACTTGGCCAGTTTTAGTGGAATGAGCAGAGGAAATGTCGGATATCGCCAAGACTCTCACTACTAGTCACCCTCTGCTTTGGGAGCAGTGATCTCGGGAGGTGGTGTGACTTCTGTACTGAGCATTGTCTGCTGTGCCTGTACCTTATTAATGTTGGCAAATTCAGCTCAAACTACATCTCCATCATAGATTTAAACCATGTGACATAAACAGGGCTGTGATTAGGTAATGTTGCAATGTGGGAATTTATATAAAATTCCTATAGGATTAGTGAGTTAATGGAGTGTGTGTAACGCTGCTGCCTCACATGGATTGGTCCCTCTTCGCTGGTAAGTTAGCTGAATTCAACTGGAGCAATAGCACAGATGTCACATTAACCACAATAGGGAGGGGTGGGACACAAAAGTTACCCTGGTTTTGCTCGTAACCATGGATATCAATGAAAAATACATACAAGAAGCGACTGGGACAGAATATTCTAGGATCGGGATGTATGGTGAGTGGCCAGTTACCTTCCACTGATCAGAACTTGTCTTCTAGAAAAGATGAATGGAAATGCCCGCTGGTCCCAAACTGGTCCCTGGTTTACCCTGAGCTCAATGCGAGAATGACAGGAGGCGAACTGTCCTCACTGAGGAACTATCCTCACTGAGGAGACTGCCATCCATTTCAAACAGGGAGACACAGAACACACAGCAACTCTTCAGCAGATCAGAGCTGGATCGCTGAAGCTTCTAATGCCTCATATTGTCCAGCTACTAGCCTGAAATATCAAATAGATTCCTGCGCCCTCGCAATGTGCAACAGAGATTTGCAAACTTCTTCCCGGAGCTGAGTGCGCCGTGGAAGGAGACACTGTCCAGTCCCGTTTCAATGACTTCCAGGTGGACTCGGTTGATTCTTGCTCTGCACACAGTCCCTTGCTACTCTGAATGTCAAATTAATACGAGTGACATGAGAATCCCGCCCCCCCCCCCCCCCCACCCCCACACACACACACAAAATGCTGACAGAGAGAATTCTTCAGGGTGACCTGAAAGCACTTCTGCTCCTTGCATTTTCAAATGAAGCAGATGAATTTCAGCAGCAGGAAAGGCGAATGGGGGGAAATTCGACCCCACAAGCATTAGTTAAAGGCAAGAAGTGAACTATTTACCTTGTCCAGTGCTTGCTGAAGAACTAGCAGCATTCGGCAGAGAGCTGCAGGACTGAATGGTGTTAGTAATCAGGGCAGATCAATAGGAGGTGGGATGGGAAATCAGCTGTGAGGCGCCATCCTGTACAGTGTGGAAACTCCACAGCAATGCAGCTTGCAGGACGGCAGGACGAAGCTCTGTTTTATTCTCTCTCTCTTAAAATTGCCTGTGTCACATGATTTGCTCCTTTGCACAGTTCAGAGCATGCTGCATTCTGACTGGAATGGCTCATTTTAAAACCCACCCGTGTGCTAGAATCCTAAAAATACGCAGTCATTAAATCTCTTAACTTGCTGAAGCAGTCTGTATTTGAAAACTTGCACAGTAATGTATGTGGTCGCTAGGCTGAAGCAAGTCCCGCCATTCGCTTTAAAGGAAACTTGACTTGGCAATAAAGTGGGAAATATAATTTCCATAAAAAAAGAATCCTATCTCCCTCGGACAGGGTATTAGTAAATTAATGGGATCTGTTTATTAACTGGGAATGCTCTGTAACCCTGGCTGACGCAGAAAGAAAGTAAATTAGTGAAATCATCTGTCAAAAACTGTCCACAATAAGGTGCAACGATTCACCTTGAAGCACATCAAAGATATGACAAAGATAAGCTTGTTTCTTTCATTCTTGCCATAACCTTCCCAGATATCAGTTTACCAAATTTAATATTTGAGGGTTACTCATTCATTGCTAATGGCTCTGTATTAACACTCAGTTAAAAGAACAAGAACAAAGAAAATTACAGCACAGGAACAGGCCCTTCGGCCCTCCCAGCCTGCGCCGATCCAGATCCTTTATCTAAACCTGTCTTCTATTTTCCAAGGATCTACTTCCCTCTGTTCCCCGCCCGTTCATATATCTGCCCAGATACATCTTAAATGATACTATCAATGATACTATCGTGCCCGCTGGCAAAGCGTTCCAGGCACCCACCACCCTCTGTGTAAAAAACTTTCCACGCACACCTCCCTTAAACTTTCCCCCTCTCACCTTGAAATCGTGACCCCTTGTAATTGACACCCCCACTCTTGGAAAAAGCTTGTTGCTATCCACCCTGTCCATACCTCTCATCATTTTGTAGACCTCAATCAGGTCCCCCCTCAACCTCCGTCTTTCCAACGAAAACAATCCTAATCTACTCAACCTTTCTTCATAGCTAGCACCTTCCATACCAGGCAACATCCTGGTGAACCTCCTCTGCACCCTCTTTAAAGCATCCACATCCTTCTGGTAATGTGGCAACCAGAACTGCACGCAGTATTCCAAATGTGGCCTAACCAAAGTCCTATACAACTGTAACATGACCTGCTGACTCTTGTACTCAATACCCCGTCCGATGAAGGCAAGCATGCTGTATGCCTTCTTGAGCACTCTATCGACCTGCGTTGCCACCTTCAGGGTACAATGGACCTGAACTCCCAGATCTCTCTGTACATCAATTTTCCCCAGGACTCTTCCATTGACCGTATAGTCCGCTCTTGAATTAGATCTTCCAAAATGCATCACCTCGCATTTGCCTGGATTGAACTCCATCTGCCATTTCTCTGCCCAACTCTCCAATCCATCAATATTTTGCTGTGTTCTCTGACAGTCCTCCTCGCTATCTACAACTCCACCAATCTTAGTATCATCTGCAAACTTGCTAATCAGACCACCTATACCTTCGTCCAGATCATTTATGTATATCGCAAACAACAGTGGTCCGAGCATGGATCCCTGTGGAACACCACTAGTCACCTTTCTCCATTTTGAGACACTCCCTTCCACCACTACTCTCTGTCTCCTGTTGCCCAGCCAGTTCTTTATCCATCTAGCTAGTACACCCTGAACCCCATACGACTTCAGTTTTTCCATCAACCTGCCATGGGAAACTTTATCAAATGCCTTACTGAAGTCCATGTATATGACATCTACAGCCCTTCCCTCATCAATTAACTTTGTCACTTCCTCGAAGAATTCTATTAGGTTTGTAAGACATGACCTTCCCTGCACAAAACCATGCTGCCTATCATTGATAAGTCTATTTTCTTCCAAACGTGAATAGATCCTATCCCTCAGTATCTTCTCCAACAGTTTGCCTACCACTGACGTCAAGCTCACAGGTCTATAATTCCCTGGATTATCCCTGCTAACCTTCTTAAACAAAGGGACAACATTAGCAATTCTCCAGTCCTCCGGGACCTCACCCATGCTCAAGGATGCTGCAAAGATATCTGTTAAGGCCCCAGCTATTTCTTCCCTCGCTTCCCTCAGTAACCTGGGATAGATCCCATCCGGACCTGGGGACTTGTCCACCTTAATGCCTTTTGGAACACCCAAAACGTCCCCCTTCCTTATGCCGACTTGACCTAGAGTATTTAAACATCCATCCCTAGCCTCAACATCCGTCATGTCCCTCTCCTTGGTGAATACCGATGCAAAGTACTCATTAAGAATCCCACCCATTTCCTCTGACTCCACACATAAATTCCCTCTTTTGTCGTTGAGTGGGCCAATCCTTTCTCCAGTTACCCTCTTGCTCCTTATATACGAATAAAAGGCATTGGGATTTCCCTTAACCCTATTAGCCAAAGATATTTCATGACCCCTTTTAGCCCTCTTTATTGCACGTTTGAGATTTATCCTACTTTCCCGATATTCCTCCAAAGCTTCATCAGTTTTAAGTCGCCTAGATCTTGGGTGGGATTCTCCGACTCCCCGCCGGTTCGGAGAATCGCCGGGGGCTGGCGTGAATCCCGACCCCGCTGTGTCTCGAATTCTCCGCCACCAGAGATTCGGCTGGGGCAGGAATCGCGCCAGTCGGCATGCCCACCCCCGGCGATTCTTCGGCCCGCGATGGGCCGAAGACCTGCCGCTGTCAACCCTCTCCCGCCGCCGTGGATTAAACCACCTACCTTACCGACGGGAGCAGGCGGCGTGGGCGGGCTCCGGGGTCCTGGGGGGGGGGGCTCGGGGCGATCTGGCCCCGGGGGGGTGCCCCTATGGTGGCCTGGCCCGCGATTGGGGCCCACCGATCCACGGGCGGGCCTGTGCTGTGGGGGCACTCTTTTTCTTCCGCCTTCACCATGGTCTTCACCATGGTGGAAGCGGAAGATACCCCCTCCCCTGCGCATGCGTGGACTTATGCAGGCCGGCGAAGTCCTTTTGACCCTGTCTGGCATGGTGCCAAAGGCCTTCCACGCCAGCCGGTGGAGCGGAAACCACTCCGGACGTGGGCCTAGCCCCTCAAGGTGAGGGCTTGGCCCCTAAACATAGAACATAGAACATAGAAAATACAGCACAGAACAGGCCCTTCGGCCCACGATGTTGTGCCGAACCTTTGTCCTAGATTAATCATAGATTATCATTGAATTTACAGTGCAGAAGGAGGCCATTCGGCCCTTTGAGTCTGCACCGGGTCTTGGAAAGAGCACCCTACCCAAACTCAACACCTTCACCCAACACCAAGGGCAATTTGGACATTAAGGGCAATTTATCATTGGCCAATTCACCTAACCTGCACATCTTTGGATTGTGGGATGCGGAGACTTCCGCACCTTTGGGGCGGCCCGACGCCGGAGTGGTTCCCGCCACTCCATCACGCCGGGACCCCCGCCCCGCCGGGTAGGGGAGAATCCCGCCCCTTATGTATGCTTCCTTTTTCATCTTAGCTAGTTTCACAATTCCACCCGTCATCCATGGTTCCCTAATCTTGCCATTTCTGTCCCTCATTTTCACAGGGACATGTCTGTCCTGCACTCTAATCAACCTTTTCTTAAAAGACTCCCACATTTCAAATGTGGATTTACCCTTAAACAGCTGCTCCCAATCCACATTCCCTAGCTCCTGCCGAATTTTGTTATTCTTGGCCTTTCCCCAATTTAGCACTCTTCCTTCAGGATCACTCTTGTCTTTGTCCATGAGTATTCTAAAACTTACGGAATTGTGATCGCTATTCCCAAAGTAATCACCGACTGAAACTTTAACCACCTGGCCGGGATCATTCCCCAATACCAGGTCCAGTATGGCCCCTTCCCGAGTTGGACTATTTACATACTGCTCTAAAAAAACTCTCCTGGATGCTCCTTACAAATTCTGCTCCATCTACGCCTCCAACACTACATGAGTCCCATTCAATGTTGGGGAAGTTAAAATCTCCCATCACGACTACCCTATTGCTCCTACATTTTTCTATAATCTGTCTACATATTTGTACCTCTACTTCACGCTCGCTTTTGGGAGGCCTGTAGTAAAGTCCCAACAATGTTACTGCACCCTTCCTATTTCTTAGCTCTACTCATATTGCCTCAGTGCTCGAATCCTCCATCGTGCCCTCCTTAATCACAGCTGTGATATCATCTCTGACCAGTAATGCAACTCATCCACCCCTTTTACCTCCCTCTCTATCCCTCCTGAAGCATCTATACCCTGGGATATTTAGTTGCCAATCTTGCCCTTCCCTCAACCAAGTCTCAGTAATGCCAATAACATCATATTCCCAGGTACTAATCCAAGCCCTAAGTTCATCTGCCTTACCTGCTACACTTCTCGCATTGAAACAAATGCACCTCAGACCAACTGTCTCTTTGCGTTCATCATCTCTTCCCTGTCTACTCTTCCCCTTAGTCACATTGAGTTTATTATCTAGTACCTTACTGGCTTTAGTTGCTGCCTCTTTACTGACCTCTAACTTTCTAATCTGGTTCCCATCCCCCTGCCACATTAGTTTAAAACCTTCCCAACAGTGTTAGCAAAAGCACCCCCTAGGACATTGGTTCCAGTCCTGCCCAGGTGTAAACCATCTGATTTGTAATGGTCCCACCATTAAATTATTGGCATGGCAGCCCCGCTGATTTACAATGCTCTGTTTATGCTCTCTGTGAGCAACCAGTGATACTTTTTTGCATTATTGTAATGAGGCCCCCAAAGCAAATGAAACTTTGCCCAGAATACCAGACGCAGCATGATCATGTTAGCCCCGTTGATGCTGCAACTCCACCAGTGGCAATCGCACCTGCAAGCAACTGGAATCTCCTCCAGTCCAACATCCCTCTGAGATTGCTGCGCTTATTCAATCCCAGACTCCTGCACATCCCCCATTTTCATTCCTGTCACTGCCTCTCTCTCCTGCTCCAAGATGCTCCTTAAAACTTAGTTCTTTGGCCAAGATGTCAGTCATCTGTTCTAATATCACGTGACGTAGCTTGGTGTCAAGTATTGCTTGACAATGGCCCCCTGGGAAGAGACATTGGCCATACCGTGGGCAGCACGGTAGCATGGTGGTTAGCACAATTGCTTCACAGCTCCAGGGTCCCAGGTTCGATTCCCGGCTTGGTTCACTGTCTGTGCGGAGTCTGCACGTTCTCCCCGTGTGTGCGTGGGTTTCCTCCGGGTGCTCCGGTTTCCTCCCACAGTCCAAAGATGTGCAGGTTAGGTGGATTGGCCGTGCTAAATTGCCCTTAGTGTTCAAAATTGCCCTTAGTGTTGGGTGGGGTTACTGGGTTATGGGGATAGGGTGGAGATGTGGGCTTGGGTAGGGTGCTCTTTCAAAGAGCTGGTGCAGACTCGATGGGCTGAATGGCCTCCTTCTGCACTGTAAATTCTATGAAATTCTATGATTTTATTATGTCAAAGGAGCTATATAAATGCAAGTTGTTATATTTGTTGTTGTAAACTCATTTCATCCTCCAAACTTTAGGTTCGATACAGTGTCGACTGCCACAATGATGTCATTCTACAGCATGGAGGGTAAGTGCGATTGGAAACTGCGTTTCGAAGTCAGTTTAACTGCAGGGCTGTTGGCTTGTTCTGGATTTCTGTGCTGGACAAAGTTATGATGTTCAAATAAATTCTGCTTGCAACATCAAAGATACTCAGAGAATAGATCCATCATTATCACGTGATCCCAGAATGATTAAAATCCACAAAGCTACAGTTTAAAAAAAGGACCCACCTCCATTCTGATTCCTCTTCACTGTCCGCTCATCAATTCACTGAGATTTATCTTCACCCAAAAGGAAAACAGAAATAAAGAAATATTTCTTTCAGAAACTCAGCACAAGCAAAATGGTTTTATTCAGCACTGTATTATCTCAATTCCATTTTTTAAAGCTTCAAATCATTTCTATTTGCCCTGACTGTAATGTTGAGATGGAAAGGTAATTGTTTGAATATGATAGACTTTGGGAGTTGTTTTGAGACAGTTGAATAGCGTAGGACTCAAGATTGATCTGGTTATATCTTCAACATGCCCAACCCATCCTTTAACTTGGTTTTTCCCTTTAGGCAGACAACATTCCATACAGTGCTGAGGGAGTGTTGCACTGTCAGAGATGCTGGGCGGGATTCTCTGTCCTCCTGCACCCATTTTCTGGTGCGGTGTGCCCCCACCGTCAGCAGGGTTCTTCATCCCGCCAGCCGGCCAATGGGGTTTCCCATTGTGGACACCCCCACACCGTCGGGAAATCCCCGGGCGTGAGTGCGCTGCCGGTGAAAGGGAGGATCCCGCCGATGGAGAATCCAGCCCTCTGTCTTTTTATGAGACATTCCACGCAGACAGCCTCGTCACACACATGGACAAGAAAGACCCCATGACTGATGATTGCACAACGTTAAGGACCATTCGTGACTCCTCAGATAATGAAGCAGTCCATGTCCAAATGCAGCAAGACCTGGACAATATCCAGGCTCGGGGCTGACAAGTGACAAGTTACATTCACGCCACACAAGTGCCAGGCAATGAACATCTCCTACACGAGAGAATCTAACCATCGCCCCTTGACATTCAATGGCAATACCATTGCTGAGTCCCCCACAATCAACATCCGGGGGGGTTACCATTGATCAGAAGCTGAACTGGACCCAGCCATATAAATACTGTGGCTACAAGAGCAGGTCAGAGGCTGGGAATCCTACAGCGAGTAATTCCCCTCCTGACTCCCCAAAGTCTGTCAACCATCTACAAGGCTCAAGTCAGGAGTGTGATGGAATACTCCCCACTTGCCTGGATGAGTACAGCTCCAACAAGAAGCTCAACACCATCCAGGACAAAGCAGCCCGCAAATTGCTCCCCCTTCCACAAACATTCACTCCCTCCATCACCGGTGAACAGTGGCAGCCGTGTGTGCCATCTACAAGATGCACTGCAGCAACTCACCAAGGTTCCTTAGGAAGCACCTTCCAAACCCACGGCCACTGCCATCTAGAAGGACAAGAGCAGCAGATACCTGGGAACCCCACCACCTGGAGGCTCCCCTCCCAGTCACTCACCGTCCTGACTTGGAAATATATCGCCGTTCCTTCACTGTCGCTGGGTCAACATCCTGGAACTCCCTCCCTAACAGCACAGTGGGTGTACCTACACCTCAGGGACTGCAGCAGTTCAAGAAGGCAGCTCACCACCACCTACTGAAGGAGAATTAGGGTGGGAAATAAATGAAGGTCTGGCCAATTGTTGTGAATTTATAATATTTTCAGTGATTCCTTACCTGCAGCCTTGCAGCTGAACGGGGCAGTTTAAGAGAATGTTTGAGTGACATCTTCGGGGATTGTGCCATCGACCATTTGTGTTGGTAACGGAGCAGTATAACACCGTAACATGAATAAAGCTCCTAGTTTTCTGTTGAACCTCCACAACCTCCTAAAGTCAATCCTTTGAACACCACACACAGGAACTGGCGACGAGGAAGCGGGACAGGTTTGCAGCCATCTGGAGGATCATAAAGAACACAGAAAATAACCTTCGAGAGAAGGTCACCACATGCTCTGCCTGTAATTAACTCGATAGCCGTGAGTAGTAATTCACCTGCAGCAACAAATTGAGAGCTGGTATGTTGTAAAACTCAAAGAAAATCAGGCTGAGCTCGAGTTGTGCCTTGTTTTGGCAGAAGGGAAGCAAGGTAGTGCTAAAATGTTGGATAAAATGTTGGATGACTCTTTGACAAAGAGTCATCGGACTCAAAACGTTCGCTCTTTTCCCTCCCTACAGATGCTGCCAGACCTGCCGAGATTTTCCAGAATTTTCTCTTTCGTTTTAGTGCTAAGATGTTGTGGCATATTGTGCACACTCAGGCCCTTCCTTCGAGAAAAATAACAGGAGCTTTTGGCACCGTGGGACCAATTGATGAGAATTGGTTGGTGGATTGGCCATGCTAAATTTCCCCTTGGTGTCCAAATGTTAGGAGGGGTTACAGGGACTGGGTGGGGATTGGGCCTGGGTAGCGTGCCCTTATAGAGGGGTGGGGCAGGCTCAAAAGGATGAATGGCTGCCTTCTGCATTGAAGGGATTCGATGACATCTCTCGGAAACCCTCAAAGATAGCTTTACAAATTTACACTGGAGAAGTGGTTCGTTGAGGGACCATATTGATGTCACAGTACAATGAACGGACAGACGGCAGATTTCTCCTTGAACATAGTCAAAGGAAATTATCCAGCACTAATGGGAAGAACTTGATTGGGAAATATCAGGTTAAATTGGGCCGAGATAAATCTCATGACAGATTCTGAATCAGGCCTTACCAAAATCCAGAAGAAACAGGCTATTGTTTTCAACAGTGATCTGGGAGGAATGAAGGATCTCTTAATAAATGTGAAGATCAAAGAGGAGAATCAGGCAAAATGCTTAAAGGCTATGTCGGTGTCTTATGCAATCAGACCTGAAGTAGAGGCAGAATTAGATCGACTGGTCAACAGGGGAGTCCTCAAACCTGTTACCGTGAGTGAATGGGCTACACCGATCGTGCCAGGAATGAGAAAAGATGGGTCTGTAAGGATTTGTGATGATTTCAAAATAGCTATTAATCCTGTACTGCGTGCATAAATACAGAATCCCTCCAGTAGGCAACTCAGCCCATCGAGTCTGCACCTAGCCTCTGAGAGAGCAACCGACCCAGGCCCGATGCCCCGCCCCATCATTGTAACCTATACATTGCTGGACACTAAGGGGCAATTTAGTGCGGCCTATCCACCTAACCCGCACATCTTTGGACTGTGGGTGGAAACCGGAGCACCCGGAGGAAACCCACGCAGACTCGGGAGAGTATGCAAACTCTACACAGTCAAGGTCAGAATTGGACCTGGGATCCTGGCGCTGTGAGGCAGCAGTGCTAACCACTGTGCTGGCATTCCACCCACAATATCCTCTTCCTCTGATTGGCGGCCTGTTCGCAGGGTTGGCTGGAGGTCAAGTATATTTACAAATGAACATAGATTAGGATTCACAATGCTTCCCGACGATTATTTCCCACAAATAATTATTTTGATACAGAAGATTATCATTTTGCATCCCTTCAGCTCCGACTTTGCTCCATCGGGCTATGGACCAAAAACTAACCAGTGACCCAGGGCCGGGATCGAACCCGGGTCCTCGGTTCTGTGAGGCAGCAGTGCTAACCACTGCATCACTGCTGACACATTTTGATCCAAACCTACCCCTGCAGTTGGCGTGGGACACATCACCCAATGGTGTTGGGCGGTGGTTTCTCACATCAAGCCTGATGTGTTGGGTGTTCTGGATCACATACAGGTCACCAACACTTGAAATAGTGCAACACTATTTTATTGAATCATTAACTGTTTAAACATACTTAGACTGTGGGTAAATACGATGCCAGCTTTAACTAAAGACCTTTGCCTTGTCCTAACCAGTTGATGCACTCAGCACATGGTGAATGTCTGTGTTTCAGGCTGTGAGCTCTGTGCTCCTAGCTAGCTGCTACTCGAATAAGCGGGAACTCTGATGTTCCCTGTCTTTATAGTGCGTGTGCTCTCACTGGTGATTGGCTGCGGTGTTGTGTATGTTGATTGGTCCCACCGTGTGTCCATCAGTGTGTGTCTGTACCATGATATACTGGTGTATATTATGACAAAGCCGACAGGTGAAGGGAAACCGACAGCCTTCGGAACCAGAACATTGAGTGAAGCCGGAAACAATACTGTGCAGAGAGAGAAAGGAGCCCGAGGAATTTCCTTTAGTATGAAATGGTTCTATCAATTCCTGCATGGCAGGAAATTCACATCATTGATGGAGAATCATCCATTAATGACAATTTTTGGACCATGTACTGGATTCCATCACTGACTTCCATTTCGCGAATGAGATGGAGATTGTCCTTAATCGGCCTCAATTAGCTTTGCGCCGAGTTTAGGTGGGAACCGGATTCTGCCAACTGGAGTGGGCCGGTTAGATCGCAAACCGCTCACCGTCTGGCACGATTACAGATTTGGGCCTCTTCCACGATCTAACCGGCCTGCACAGATCCACGCCGAGCGCAACCCGGCTGTTAAATTGCACCTGGAGATTGGTTAACCAAAGGGGGCCATACTGGGAGAGGTTAGCAAAACACCTGGTGAAAAAGGTTGGTTTTAAAGAGAGCATTAAAAGGAATTGAATGAGGCAGGAGAGGTTTGGAATTTCACGGTGTGGCAGCAAGTGACAAAACGGTGGTGGGATAGAGAGAGGAGGGGAATTGGCCAGAGGCCAATTTTAAAGGGGCAGACAGTTTGTGTGTGTGAAGATACTGCAGGATTGCAGGAGGTTAAATCGATACAAAGAGATTTAAAGAAGAGATTGAGAATTTCAAATGAGGTGTGAGAGAGCTGGAGCCAATTAGACGAGTGAGTATGGAGTGATGTGTGAATAGCCCCAGTACTGGCAATTCCACCTTCAGCAAGTTACTCTTCACACTCTCCAATTCCCTCCCTAAACCTCTCTGCCTCTCAGCTACCCTCTCCTCCTTTAAAACTCTCCTTAAAATCCACCTCTTTGACCAAGTTTTTGGTCATGCCCTAACCTTTCCTTCTTTGGCTGTTTTTCCTCAAGACACTGTAAACCAACTTGAGTTAAAGGTGATATATAAATGCAGGTTGTAATAACTGAGTCCAGGGCCTATGGGCGCGATTCGCCCCAAAATGGCTGAGGGCGGGATTCTCGAGCCATACCCGCCCAGCGACCGGAAATTTCCGCCCGAGGTCAATGAGCATTTACATGGCCTGTGTCCCGCCAGTGGCGATCTTGCGGCGGGCGGGACGGAAGAACCAGCCCGAAGTGTCTTTTTGGGTGAGTTTGGTGCAGTAATTAGAACATAGAACATAGAACAATACAGCGCAGTACAGGCCCTTCGGCCCACGATGTTGCACCGAAACAAAAGCCATCTAACCTACACTATGCCATTATCATCCATATGTTTATCCAATAAACTTTTAAATGCCCTCAATGTTGGCGAGTTCACTACTGTAGCAGGTAGGGCATTCCACGGCCTCACTACTCTTTGCGTAAAGAACCTACCTCTGACCTCTGTCCTATATCTATTACCCCTCAGTTTAAAGTTATGTCCCCTCATGCCAGCCATTTCCATCCGCGGGAGAAGGCTCTCACTGTCCACCCTATCCAACCCCCTGATCATTTTGTATGCCTCTATTAAGTCTCCTCTTAACCTTCTTCTCTCCAACGAAAACAACCTCAAGTCCATCAGCCTTTCCTCATAAGATTTTCCCTCCATACCAGGCAACATCCTGGTAAACCTCCTCTGCACCCGCTCCAAAGCCTCCACGTCCTTCCTATAATGCGGTGACCAGAACTGTACGCAATACTCCAAATGCGGCCGTACCAGAGTTCTGTACAGCTGCAACATGACCTCCCGACTCCGGAACTCAATCCCTCTACCAATAAAGGCCAACACTCCATAGGCCTTCTTCACTACCCTATCAACCTGGGTGGCAACTTTCAGGGATCTATGTACATGGACACCTAGATCCCTCTGCTCATCCACACTTTCAAGAACTTTACCATTAGCCAAATATTCCGCATTCCTGTTATTCCTTCCAAAGTGAATCACCTCACACTTCTCTACATTATACTCCATTTGCCACCTCTCAGCCCAGCTCTGCAGCTTATCTATATTCCTCTGTAACCTGCTACATCCTTCCACACTATCGACAACACCACCGACTTTAGTATCGTCTGCAAATTTACTCACCCACCCTTCTGCGCCTTCCTCTAGGTCATTGATAAAAATGACAAACAGCAACGGCCCCAGAACAGATCCTTGTGGTACTCCACTTGTGACTGTACTCCATTCTGAACATTTCCCATCAACCACCACCCTCTGTCTTCTTTCAGCTAGCCAATTTCTGATCCACATCTCTAAATCACCCTCAATCCCCAGCCTCCGTATTTTCTGCAATAGCCTACCGTGGGGAACCTTATCAAACGCTTTGCTGAAATCCATATACACCACATCAACTGCTCTACCCTCATCTACCTGTTCAGTCACCTTCTCAAAGAACTCAATAAGGTTTGTGAGGCATGACCTACCCTTCACAAAGCCACGCTGACTATCCCTGATCATATTATTCCTATCTAGATGATTATAAATCTTGTCTCTTATAATCCCCTCCAAGACTTTACCCACTACAGACGTGAGGCTCACCGGTCTATAGTTGCCGGGGTTGTCTCTGCTCCCCTTTTTGAACAAAGGGACCACATTTGCTGTCCTCCAGTCCTCTGGCACTATTCCTGTAGCCAATGATGACATAAAAATCAAAGCCAAAGGTCCAGCAATCTCTTCCCTGGCCTCCCAGAGAATCCTAGGATAAATCCCATCAGGTCCCGGGGACTTATCTATTTTCAGCCTGTCCAGAATTGCCAACACCTCTTCCCTACATACCTCAATGCCATCTATTCTATTAGCCTGGGGCTCAGCATTCTCCTCCACAACATTATCTTTTTCCTGAGTGAATACTGACGAGAAATATTCATTTAGTATCTCGCCTATCTCTTCAGACTCCACACACAATTTCCCATCCCTGTCCTTGACTGGTCCTACTCTTTCCCTAGTCATTCGCTTATTCCTGACATACCTATAGAAAGCTTTTGGGTTTCCCTTGATCCTTCCTGCCAAATACTTCTCATGTCCCCTCCTTGCTCGTCTTAGCTCTCTCTTTAGATCCTTCCTCGCTACCTTGTAACTATCCATCGCCCCAACTGAAACTTCACATCTCATCTTCACATAGGCCTCCTTCTTCCTCTTAACAAGAGATTCCACTTCCTTGGTAAACCACGGTTCCCTCGCTCGACGCCTTCCTCCCTGTCTGACCGGTACATACTTATCAAGAACACGCAGTAGCTGATCCTTGAACAAACCCCACTTATCCAGTGTGCCCAACACTTGCAGCCTACTTCTCCACCTTATCCCCCCCAAGTCACGTCTAATGGCATCATAATTGCCCTTCCCCCAGCTATAACTCTTGCCCTGCGGTGTATACTTATCCCTTTCCATCATTAACGTAAACGTCACCGAATTGTGGTCACTGTCCCCAAAGTGCTCTCCTATCTCCAAATCCAACACCTGGCCTGGTTCATTACCCAAAACCAAATCCAACGTGGCCTCGCCTCTTGTTGGCCTGTCAACATATTGTTTCAGGAAACCCTCCTGCACACACTGTACAAAAAACGACCCATCTATTGTACTCGAACTATATCTTTTCCAGTCAATATTTGGAAAGTTAAAGTCTCCCATAATAACTACCCTGTTACTTTCGCTCTTATCCAGAATCATCTTCGCCATCCTTTCCTCTACATCCCTAGAACTATTAGGAGGCCTATAAAAAACTCCCAACAGGGTGACCTCTCCTTTCCTGTTTCCAACTTCAGCCCATACTACCTCGGAAGAAGAGTCCCCATCTAGCATCCTCTCCGCCACCGTAATACTGCTCTTGACTAGCAGCGCCACACCTCCCCCTCTTTTACCTCCTTCTCTGAGCTTACTAAAACACCTAAACCCCGGAACCTGCAACATCCATTCCTGTCCCTGCTCTATCCATGTCTCCGAAATGGCCACAACATCGAAGTCCCAGGTACCAACCCATGCTGCCAGTTCCCCTACCTTGTTTCGTATACTCCTGGCATTGAAGTAGACACACTTCAAACCACCTACCTGAACACTGGCCCCCTCCTGCGATGTCAAATCTGTGCTCCTGACCTCTATACTCTCAATCTCCCTTACCCTAAAACTACAATCCAGGTTCCCATGCCCCTGCTGCATTAGTTTAATTGTGTTGGGTTTGCTGATGAGATCCAGACCGGTATTCTCCCGCACTTGGTCCATTTGTTTGGAGCTTGGGGCGTTTCCCATCGGTAAACCCCACACCTAGGGTGCGATTTAACTAAATGGGAACTATGTCCCACAGCGAGTGCATTTAGCCGCATGTTTCCAGCGCTCGCAGCATCGGAAACAAAACACTATCTAATGTGGCTCAGTGGGGCCTCAATGGGGAACGTGCGGCCGAGGCCACATTTATTCCTGTTTCTTGCACTGAGGAGCCCCGCTCACCGGAACTCCACAGTACAGGGAGAGATCGAGGCGCCATGGTGCCCAGAGAGGCTCTCAGAGAGTTGCGTGCTTGTGGAATTCTCCAGCACAGAAAGCTGTTGGGGCCGGTTCGTTGGGTATATTCAAGAGGGAGCTGGACGTGGCCCTTGTGGCTAAAGGGATCAAGGGGTATGGAGAGAAAGCGGGAGGGATACTGAATTTTCATGATCAGCCATGATCATATTGAATGGTGATGCAGGCTTGAGGGGCCGAATGGCCTCCTCCTGCACCTATTTTCTATTTCCACCCAGCCCACAGAGCTAGCACCTGGAGACCTCCAATCCCCTGCGAGACCCCGCGTGCCATTCCGCCTGGTCCCCGTTTGTGGAGACCAGCACTGAACGGCGCTCGCCCGACGTCCCCGAGGCGAAGGGGATCGATCCCAACGCCTCGGTTACCACAGGGAACTGCACATTACAATGAGACTAGCTGCCCAGCTCTATCTGCAGATTTCCCAAAATGTGACCCCGCCCACAATGGGCGGGCTTCCCATCGCGCCGTCTCACCAGATCACGTTAGATTTTGTGAGGTGTGGCGAGACGGATAGATCCCGGGAGCGGCAAGCTGCTTTTTGTCCGCAGTGTGGCCTGTAGATCACACCGTTAGAATCTATTCTGCATTGGGTAACCAAACTCACCAGCAAGACCAGCTCCTCAGATATTGGGACGCCATTTTGAAAGGGTGCCCCCATCTCAAAGTGAGTTTGAGGGTCTCGCACACGCCCCACCCACGGACATCACGAGCCCCCCCCCCTCCGCAGATATTGGCAACAAACGCAACCCTCGTCTCCCGAGGGGCAACCTTCCCCCATCTCTAACACTTAGCGTGACCCTCTCCCCATCACCCAGGCATGAGAGTGAACTATCCATCCTTGTGCCCCCCCTTTCAGGCCCCTCCTCTCTTCAACTCCCCCCACCTTTTATAACACCCTTCATGCCCCCCCCTTCACACACTCTCTCGTGGTCATGGGCCCCCTCAGGCCCCGCCCCTTGGCAATGCCAACTTGACCCTTGGCAACCCAGACACTGCCAAGGTGACCGGGTTCCATGTTTGCAGTGCCAGCCTTCCAGGGGCAGTGCCAGAGTACTGACTGCCCTGTCACCAATCAGTCGGGGGGCTCGATGGCATCTGAACCCCCCCAGAATGGCCACCATGCCTGCTCTCCATTTGTGGAGAGCAGTACTAATCCGTGTCAGAGTGACTGGTTACTTCCGTGCCCAATGGGATTGGCGGCAGGCGCGCTGCGGAGGGAAAATAATGCCCGATATGTTAAAAATACTAGTTTGCAATTTGAATTTAAGTGAATGAGCTGTCCTATTTAGATGGAGAACTTCTTCATTGAAATACACAGCAGATTCAACAGAAAACAGTGAGAGAATAGATGGGCTTCAAATACTGATCCTTGGCCAGGTGCTAGTGAATATGCATTTCTCTCTGTATTTCAGATTTCCATCAATTCCACCTTTCTAAATTACCATCTATTTTTAAAAGTACTCTTTCATGTGTGCAGGCAGCGTTGGCTAGATCAACATGTATTGTCCCTCCCTAATTGCCCTCGAGAAGGTGGTGGTGAGCTGCCTTCTTGAACCGCTGCCGTCCGTGTGGTGTAGGTACACCCACAGTGCTGTTAGGGAGGGAGTCCCAGGATTTTAATCCAGCGACAGTGAGGGCAAAGCGATTATATTTCCTAGTCAGGATGTTGTGCTGCTTGGAGAGGAACTTGCAGGTGGGGATATTTGTGGCTGCTGCCCTTGTCCTTCTAGATGGTAGTGGCCGTGGACTTGTAAGGTACTGTCTGTGGTGTTTTTTGTGCTGCTATTACTCAGGATGGATTTCATAGTGTACACAAAGACCACAAGAAGCGAAGTCGAATAAACAAAGCTAAATTTATTACACTACTTATTATATAGTTTGACCACTATTCTTAAAACAAACAATATTATAACTAAACTACAATCTACATTATACTAACACCTGTCTCATGCACTCTATCTTAAATTGTTCTCCGCTCTGCTCCTATTCTCTCTACATTCTCCTTACACTCTCTTCCAGAAGTCTGAGACACAGTAAGAAGTCTTACAACACCAAGTTAAAGTCCAACAGGTTTGTTTGGAATCACTAGCTTTCGGAGCACAGCTCCTTCCTCAGGTGTAACTGAGAGGCATTTTTTTTTGTATGGCTGCTCCCCAGCTCCATCTAGTGGTTGGTTAGAGTATTACATTAACCCTTAATGTGCTAAACATTACACATAATGTCACACAGTCGAAGGGCTCTTGATGCAGTGCATCTTGTAGATGGTACACACGGCTGCAACTGTGCGTTGGTGGTGGAGGGAGTGAATGCTTATGGATGGAGTGACAATCAAGCGGGCTGCTTTTTCCTGGATGGTGTTGAGCTTCTTGTGCATCACTGTAAAGACACAAGGGGTTAATGCAAATACAAGTAGATCAGCTAGACACTAGAGGGAGCACCAGAGGCACGACACACAGACACTCAACCAATAGAGCAGTTAGATAGGACACGACCAATGGGCATTCACAATACACACAAGAGGTGACACGACCACAAGAGGGCATTACACCAACCCATATATAAAGGACACAACACACATGATCTTCCTCTTTCCAGTGGAGACAGTCAGTGAGTAGAGATACAGGGTTGATTCAATATTACACCCACCACGTGGATTGCAACAACTGGTTAGTCAGTCTGGGTAGCTATAGTAGGATTAGCAGTGGTGTCGAACCCGAGTAATAGAAGTGTAAATAGTTTAATAAACGTGTTGAAGTTATCTCCACGCCTGAACCTTCCTTTGTCAAGTGCACCACAAGGAAGCCGCTTATGCTATGCCTAGAGCATAACAAGACACTTCTTGAGTGTTGTTGGAGGTGCACTCATCCAAGCAAGTGGAGAGTATTCCATTACACTCCGGACTTGTGCCTTGTAGATGGTGGACAGGCTTTGGTGGGGGGGGGGGGGGGGGGGGGGGGGGGGGGCGTTCAGGAAGTGAGTTACTCACTGCAGAATTCTGAGCCACTGATCCATGGCATTTACATGGCAGTCCAGTTCAGTTGCAACCCAGGATGTGGATCTTCATTCTCTAATTAGCATCTTGATTTAGTGATTCAAAATATTTCACTATTTATTTATTTTTTGAGATACAGTGATGTCAGTATTATTAAAGGGCACTATATTGAAAGCTTCTTTATTCATTAAAGACAAAATTCCTGTTCAAACAAACAGTTAAGGCCCCTTTGCAACCTAAACTAGTCGATCCTCATGTAATTCAATAAATGATTAATTCAATTACTTTTTCCATTAACGAGTCATTTCACTGTTATGTAACTTCAATGCATAAAAGAGGCTTAATATCAAAAATAAAAACAAGCTTGCTTTCTTCTTACTGAATTTTATGTATCAATAAGGAAGGACGGTAGAAAGAGGGAAAATCGACCGTGGATATCTAAGGAAATAAGGGAGAGAATCAAATTGAAGGAAAAAACATACAAAGTAGCAAAGATCAGTGGGAGACGAGAGGACTGGAAAATCTTGAGGGTGCAACAGAAAGCTACTAAAAAAGCTATAAAGAAGAGTAAGATAGATTATGAGAGTAAACTTGCTCAGAATATAAAAACAGATAGTAAAAGTTTCTACAAATATATAAAACAAAAAAAGAGTGGCTAAGGTAAATATTGGTCCTTTAGAGGATGAGAAGGGAGATTTAATAATGGGAGATAAGGAAATGGCTGAGGAACTGAACAGGTTTTTTGGGTCGGTCTTCACAGTGGAAGACACAACTAACATGCCAGTGACTGATGGAAATGAGGCTATGACAGGTGAGGACCTTGAGAGGATTGTTATCACTAAGGAGGTAGTGATGGGCAAGCTAATGGGGCTAAAGGTAGACAAGTCTCCTGGCCCTGATGGAATGCATCCCAGAGTGCTAAAAGAGATGGCTAGGGAAATTACAAATGCACTAGTGATAATTCACTAAAATTCACTAGACTCTGGGGTGGTCCCGGCGGATTGGAAATTAGCAAACGTGACACCACTGTTTAAAAAAGGAGGTAGGCAGAAAGTGGGTAATTATAGGCCAGTGAGCTTAACTTTGGTAGTAGGGAAGATGCTGGAATCTATCATCAAGGAAGAAATAGCGAGGCATCTGGATGGAAATTGTTCCATTGGGCAGACACAGCATGGGTTCATAAAGGGCAGGTCATGCCTAACTAATTTAGTGGAAATTTTCGAGGACATTACCAGTGCGGTAGATAATGGGGAGCCAATGGATGTGGTATATCTGGATTTCCAGAAAGCCTTTGACAAGGTGCCACATAAAAGGTTGCTGCATAGGATAAAGATGCATGGCATTAAGGGGAAAGTAGTAGCATGGATAGAGGATTGGTTAATTAATAGAAAGCAAAGAGTGGTGATTAATGGGTGTATGGCAATCAGTGGGTAGTGGTGTCCCTCAGGGATCAGTGTTGGGCCCACAATTGTTCACAATATATATAGATGATTTGGAGTTGGGGACCAAGGGCAATGTGTCCAAGTTTGCAGACGACACTAAGATTAGTGGTAAAGCAAAAAGTGCAGAGGATACTGGAAGTCTGCAGAGGGATTTGGATAGGCTAAGTGAATGGGCTAGGGTCTGGCAGATGGAATACAATGTTGACAAATATGAGGTTATCCATTTTGGTAGGAATAACAGCAAAAGGGATTATTATTTAAATGATAAAATATTAAAACATGCTGCTGTGCAGAGAGACCTGGGTGTGCCAGTGCATGAGTCGCAAAAAGTTGGTTTACAGGAGCAACAGGTGATTAAGAAGGCAAATGGAGTTCTGTCCCTCATTGCTAGAGGGATGGAGTTTAAGACTAGGGAGGTTATGCTGCAATTGTATAAGGTGTTAGTGAGGCCACACCTGGAGTATTGTGTTCAGTTTTGGTCTCCTTACTTGAGAAAGGACGTACTGGCACTGGAGGGTCTGCAGAGGAGATTCACTAGGTTAATCCATGAGCTGAAGGGGTTGGATTACGAGGAGAGGTTGAGTAGACTGGGACTGTACTCGTTGGAATTTAGAAGGAAGCGGGAGGATCTTATAGAAACATATAAAATTGTGAAGGGAATAGATAGGATAGATGCGGGCAGGTTGTTTCCACTGATGGCTGAAAGCAGAACTAAGGGGCATAGCCTCAAAATAAGGGGAAGTAGATTTAGGACTGAGCTTAGGAGGAACTTCTTCACTCAAAGGGTTGTGAATCTATGGAATTCCTTGCCCAGTGAAGCAGTAGAGGCTCCTTCATTAAATGTTTTTAAGATAAAGATAGATAGTTTTTTGAAGAATAAAGGGATTAAGGGTCATGGTGTTCGGGCCGGAAAGTGGAGCTGAGTCCACAAAAGATCAGCCATGATCTCATTGAATGGTGGAGCAGGCTCGAGGGGCCAGATGGCCCACTCCTGCTCCTAGTTCTTATGTTCTTAATAGCCATGTGCTGATTATAGGCTCCTATATTATGGAAACATGATTTTCATTGGAAATTGTAAAGCATAACTGCTATGCATGAATGCCCACGTTGATGACACTTACTGCTGTCTGTATCCACTCTGCAATGCTGCTATAAATCTGTGTGCTGTACTTTTGGGAGCCGAAACTAGATTAGAAAGTGCTCTAAATGGTGGCATCTCCACTGATCAATGCATTAACTACAATTAACGGAACAACTGGGGTACCTGTCAGTCACTGTTCTATAAAATCATTAAGTCAATGTTAAAGTTCACAGGAAATTGCAGTTTTTCCAGGCAATACTCTGATGAAGTCAAGAGCTCCAAAATGATGACATTAAACATTAAGAGCAGGCCCTGTGTTGGAATTGGAGTACGCACTACAGAGGACTGCCTCCTTCGAGAATTCTAGCTCTGCAGCCTTGTAACATTTACTGAAGAGCTTACGAAACTGAGAGCACTCAGACTGTGAAGTAGGTCAGAGGCTTACAGAGTGATTGAATCTGCTACCCACCAGTCTACAAGTTATGTCTATTAGAAATTACAAGTGTAGGTTTCTTGAACAGTCTCTGTGAAGTCAGACTTTTGCCTGAAAGCATTTTTCTTATGAAAAGTATTTTTTGCCTTCCCTCTCCAATGTCACCCCTTTATTAAGCTTGGCTGTGTGAGAAACTGTGGGCCATAAATCCAGTTCTACCAGCTTCCTAGTTAATTGGATCAGTGGTGTGGTGTATTAACCCAGGATGGATTTCTGTCGAGAATCTTTGAAAACATGAGTGCAGTATCAGGATGCGATTAAAAAGAAGGTTGTATTACCAGAGGGATAGGACACAAATTGAGAAATTGTATGTTTAAGAACATTAAGGCTACTCAGCCCCTCAAGTTTGCTCTCCCATTCAACACGTATATGGTTGATTTTCTAGAGAAACTCTACTTTCTCCCACTCTCGCCTTGATTTGCTTAGTGTCCAAATATCTATGCTTTGAATACATTCAAGGATTGAGTATCTGCAGCCCTGAGTTGTAGGCAACTTCTTACATTCTCAATCTTCTGAGTGAAGAAGTTTCTCCTCATCTCTGTGCTAAATGGCTGACTCCTTTTCCTGAGGCGTTGTCTCCCTAGTTCTGGACACTCCATCCACGGGAAACAACCTTTCCCCATCAAACCATCTGAAGAATTTTACATTTCAGTGAGATCACCTCTCATTTTTCTAAACTCCAGAGAGTATAGGCCCGTTTATACTCTCCTCACAGGACAAAGTTGTCCTCTTATAGCCCGACCTGGGCCTTCCTCTCACCACATTTAAGTCATAAGCATCTCCCTCCTCGAGGATACCAAATCGATGACAAGACCCAAAGGCCCCAACTCTGACAGGACTGCAGAGTAAAGATCGAGCCACATTTACCAATAAGAAAGATTGCATCCACAAGTGATGATGTGACGACTGATGAATATTTTATTCCCATTATTGATTCAGGTATATTTGGAACAGTTGATATTTTTATATTCATAATATTTATCCCCAAAATTTTGAAACTATTGAAAATATTGATCCAGGTGAGAGGGAACATTCAGGTCCTTGGTGGAACTGCAGAATAAGACCAGGAATAAGTCAGCAAAATATTGCTCTCAGTTGATAGCTCTGCCTATGTCAAATGATACAGGCAACAAAGAATAATGATTTAATTCTTACCAACTTACGATGCTGATAATCTATTTGGTCAAAGTGTGGAGGAGATGTTCATTGAAATCAGTTTGTTATCAGAATATTGGATGGGAGTTGAAGTCATTCACTCCTGAAATGTCCGCTGGCTTTGAAAGCAGACCAAGGCAGGCCAGCAGCACGGTTCAATTCCCGTACCAGCCTCCCCGAACAGGCGCCGGAATGTGGCGGCTAGGGGCTTTTCACAGTAACTTCATTTTGAAGCCTACTTGTGACAATAAGCGATTTTCATTTTTCATTTCATTTCACATGCAGAGGTGTGAACTATATGTGATGATATGCATAAGCAATCTTGTATATAATAATGTACATGACCTCCGACCAGCAGATGGCAGTGTAAACCTACCATATGACTCTGGGCCTTGGGGAGTTGGAAGTAAGCCGTGTTGGTGGATAGACGTATTTTGCAGTCGCTCAAGAATAATTAGTTAGTGTTAGTAGTTTATAATATATTTATTCCAGTCATCTTTACCACGCATTTGTTTTATAACTTATTTTAACTAGTCAAGAACTAGATGTTCTGTAGTGAATCATTTCTATCAGCCAGTGCACAAGAACATGACACCATATATGATGCCTGTTACAACATGCCTTCGTCAAAGTAGACAAATCTGTGTATTCTTAACAACACCAATTGGGTAAATGCATTACACACCCACTGTCAGTACCAGCTGAAAATCCCAGAAGCAATATCAAGAGGAGATTGGTAGGATTGGCTTCTTGACTGAGTTTCCCTGTCCCCCACCACTACACACCCCATCACCCCACTCTGTGCCCCCACTCTCATTGGTTCAGGTTGCACCAGTTTGTCAAGTGAAAATGGGGCGAAAGTCAGGGCAAACCCCCAGGGTTGTTGGGGCTGGATTTTATGGATGTGTGCAACACTGGGGTGTACCTGACCCACTAACTGCTCATTTCAGGAAATGAAGGGTGTGTTGCCACTGCTTTCTGTCCTTAATGGGCAAACAGTGGTGGATAGCTGAGCCATCCATTTTTCCTTCTTGTTAAGTGCCTGGGGATGTTTGACTGTGTGAAAGGTACACAGATGTAATGTGTCGTTTTGTTAACCATGGTTCTCTGAACAATGTATGAATTTGAAGCTGTAAGAGACTGCCTTTCACAGAATAATACTGGACATTATCTGCACAAATAGAAAACCTTTCCATTAGTATTCTGTTCTGTCTTTTAATTTATTTTTTTCAATTGATTGATTTTCAATTACAGGGCAATTTAGCGTGGCCAATCCACCTACCCTGCACATCCTTTTGGGTTGTGGGGGTGAGATCTACGCAAACACGGGGAGAATGTGCAAACTCCACACGGACAGTGACCCAGAGCAGGGATCGAACCTGGGACCATGGTGCCGTGAGGCCGCAGTGCTAACCACTGCGCCACCGTGATGCCCTCGTTCTGAATTTTTAATTGAAACAGAATGTTGAGGTATCCTGACGTAAACATGGAGATGTGACTGAGGTGACAGAAACTAATTGATACTGAATCCAGCAGAGCCTTTTAGAAAACTCAAGATGTTCTTCCTGATGAGTCGGAGACGGATTCTGGTATGGGGCCAGCCTGATGATTTTAATGAATTTTGACACCGTCGGAACAGGACCAAAAATCAGGTTTTCTGTGAAATCTGTCAAAAGGCCAACAAATTCCCAAACTATGCAAATTAAAATATCTGTGTCGAACACTGATACAGATGAGTGTGATAAACAAGGATTAACTTTCCTTAGAATGTCACTCATATCTGCTTTCCTAGTTACTTATCTCTATGTCCCAGAATAGCTTGAATACCGTTACCACAACAAACAGCTTTGTAGCTAAAAGAAATGCAACTAAATTGGCTTTCTCTTACACTGATAACCTACCAATTGACAGCCTACTGTCCGTTGTATCGATGGCCTACATGTGACTCCAGATCTACAGCAATGTCCCCTGAAATGGCCCAAGTGAGACATTCACTTGTACCCAACCGCTACAAAGAAAATAAAATGGAATGAAATTGGCCGAATGCTGCCTGGCCTCAGGCACCGGAAACAACGACAGCAAACCCAGTCCTCTTGACGTACAAAGTCCTCCTTACTAATATCTGGGGGTTTGTGCCAAAATTAGGAGAGCTGTCTCTCAGACACAGTCATACTCACAAAATCATACTTGACCTCAAAATGTGCCAGACATCACCATTCCCACCCCTGGGTATGTCCTATCTCACCGGCAGGACAGACCCAGCAGAGGTGGCAGCACAGTGGGATACAGTCACGAGGGCGTTGCGCTGGGAGTCCTCAACATCGACTCGGGACCCCATGGGAAAAGGGCAAGGAAACCACCTGCTGATTACCACGTATCGCCCCCACTCAGCTGATGAATCAGTGCTCCTCCATGTTGAACACCATTTGGAGGAAGCACTGAGGGTGGCGAGGGCGCAGAGTGTACTCTGGGTGGGGACTTCAATGTCCATCACCGAGAGTGACTGGGTAACACCACCACAGACCGAGCTGGCCGGGTCCCAAAGGACTGAGCTGCTAGACTGGGACAGCAGCAGGTGGTGAGGGAACCAACAAGAGGGAAAAACATACTTAATCTCATCCTCACCAACCTGCCTGCTGTAGGTGTATCTGTCCATGACAGTATCGGTAGGAGTGACCACAGCACAATCCTTGTGGAGACAAAGTCCCGTCTCCACATTGAGGATACCCTCCATCTTGTTGTGTGGCACTACCACTGTGCTAAATGGGATAGACATCGAACAGATCCAGCAACTCAAGACTGGGAATCTTAGTATTCAATTGTATTCAACCGCAATTTGCAACCTCTTGGCAGCACGGTAGCATTGTGGATAGCACAACTGCTTCACAGCTCCAGGGTCCCAGGTTTGATTCTGGCTTGGGTCACTGTCTGTGCGGAGTCTGCACATCCTCCCCGTGTCTGCGTGGGTTTCCTCCGGGTGCTCCGGTTTCCTCCCACAGTCCAAAGATGTGCAGGTTAGGTGGATTGGCCATGCTAAATTGCCCCTTACTGTCCCCCCAAAAAGGTTAGGTGGGGTTACTGGGTTATGGGGATAGAGTGGAGGCGTGGGCTTAAGTAGGGTGCTCTTTCCAATAGCCGGTGCAGACTGGATGGGCTGAATGGCCTCCTTCTGCACTGTAAATTCTATATCCCCCACTCCCCCATTACCACCAAGCCAGGGGATCAACCCTGGTTCAATGAAGAGTGCAGGAGAGCATGTCAGGAACAACATCAGGTATTCTTAAAATCAGGCGTTGACCTGGTACAAAACAGGACTATTTGTGAGCCAAACAGCACAAGCAGCAAGTGATAGACAGAGTTTAGCAATTCCCAATCAACGGATCAGATCTAAGCTCTGTAGTCCTGCCACATCTAGATGTGAATGGTGGTGGACAATTAAACAACTCACTGGAGGAGAAGGCACCACAAATATCCCCATCCTCCATGATGGAGGAGTCCAGCAGAAAATAAGATTGAAGCATCCGCAACAATCTTCAGCCAGAAGTGCCGAGTGGATGATCCATCTCGGTCTCCTCCGGAGGTCCCAGCATCACAGATGTCAGTCTTCAGCCAATACGACTCACTCCAGGTGATATCAAGAAGCGGCTGAAGGCACTGGACACTGCAAAGGCTCTGGGCCCTGACAATATCACAGCAACAGTACTGGTGTCCTGTACACAAGAAACAGGACAAATCCAACCCAGCCAATTACCGCCCAGCCTCCTCTCCATCATCAGCAAAGTGATGGAAGGAGCCATCAACAGTGCTATCAAGCGGCACTTACTCAGCAATAACCTGCTCACGGACACTCAATTTGGGTTCCGCCAGGGCCATTCACCTCCTGACCTCATCACAGCCGTGGTTCAAACATGGACAGAGAACTGAACTAAAGAGGTGAGGTGAGAGTGACTACCCTTGACATCAAGGCAGCATTTGACCGAGTGTGGCATCAAGGAGCCCGAGCTAAACTGGAGTCAATGGGAATCAGGGGAAAACCTTCTGCTGGTTGGAGTCAGACCCGGCACAAAGGAAGATAGTTATGGTAGTTGGAGGTCAATCATCTCAGCTCCAGGACATCATTGCAGGAGTTCCTCAGGGGAGTATCCTAGGTCCAACAATCTGTAGCTGCTTCAGTCGTGACCTTCCTTCCATAAGGCCAGAAGTGGGGATGTTCACTGATGACTGCACAATGTTCATCACCATTTGCGACTCCTCAGATTCTGAAGCAGTCCCTGTCCAAATGCAGCAAGACCTGGACAATATCCTGGCTTGGGCTGACAAGTGGAAGTTACATTCACACCACACAAGTGCCAGGCAATGACCATCTCCAACAAGAGAGGGTTTAACCATTGTCCATTGACATTCAATGTTATTATCTTCGCTGAGTCCCCCACTATCAACATCCTGGGGGTTACCATTGATCAGAAACTGAACTGGAGTGAAATACTGTGGCTCCATGAACAGGCCAGAATTAGTAAAAATGGAGCGAGTACCTCACCCCCTGACCCCACCCCCCAAAGCCTGTCCACCCTCTACAAGGCACAAGTCGGGAGTGTAATGGAATACTCTCCACTTGCCTGGGCGAGTGCAGCTCCAACAACACTCAAGAAGCTCAACACCATCCAGGACAAAGCAGCTCCGCTTCATTGGTAGCTATTTCGCAAACATTCAATTCCTCCACCATCGATGCACTGTGGCATGTGTACTGTCTAGGAACATAGGAACAATTCAGTCCTTCGAGCCTGCTCCGGCATCCAATCAGATCATGGCTGATCTCTTCCTGGTCTCAAATCCACCTCCCTACCTGCTCCCCATATCCCTTTAACCCATTTTTCTATCAGACGTATACGTGATGATTCTATGAAATGCACATCAGGAACTCACTAAGGCTCCTACGGCAGCCTTCCAAACCCACAACCTCTACTATCTAGAAGGACAAGAGCAGCAGATACCTGGGAACCCCACCACCTGGAGGTTCCCCTCCAAGTCACTCACCACCCCGACTTGGAAATATATCGCCGTTCCTTCACTGTCGCCGGGTCAAAATCAAGAAACTCACCAGGCAGCTCACCGCCACTTTCTTGAGGGCAATAAATTGTGGCCTAACCTGTGACGTTCAGATCCTGTAAATTAATTTGACAAAATACTAGCAGCGAATTACCAGTATTTTAAAGGAAATGTTATTCATTTTGAATAAGCAGGGTTGGCATTTTTTTAAATAGCTGACAGAGCAATATTATCCAAATATGTTAGTCATTCATCAACTAATAACTACATCGACTTTAATGATGCAATTACTACCAAGTTTTCTTACTGTTTTAAAATCTTTTTATTGGCATTTTCAACTACCAGGTTTTCTGATCGGAGTTGCTGCTTGCAAGGACAGAGTGCCACATTTGATGGCGCCCCTTCAGGTTCCTGATGAAGTTAAGGCACAGATTTAGTTAAAGTAAGCATCAGTGTGCTGTTCATATTTCCAGACAATGAGCGTGGAGGTACTGTAGCATTGTGATTATTCCAGTTCCCAGTGATTATTCCACTTCCCCAAATCCACAAATAGGACTGTCCCGGCAGGCCCATTGTGTCAGCGTGCTCCTGCCCACCAAACTTATTTCCTCTTATCTTCATAGAATCATAGCATTTACAGTGCAGAAGGTGGCCATTCGGCCCATCGAGTCTGCACCGGCTCTTGGAAAGAGCACCCTACCCAAGCCCACACCTCCACCCCATCCCCATAACCCAGTAACCCCACCCAACAGTAAGGGCAATTTTGGACACTAAGGGCAATTTAGCCTGGCCAATCCACCTAACCTGCACATCTTTGGACTGTGGGAGGAAACCCACGCAGACACGGGGAGGATGTGCAGACTCCGCACAGACAGTGACCCAAGCGGGGAATCGAATCTGAGACCCTGGAGCTGTGAAGCAATTGTGCTATCCACTGTGCTACCGTGCTGCCTTTGACTCCATCTTGACTCCATCCTCACTCCTCTGGTCCATTCCCTCCCCACCTACACCCGGGATTCCTCTGATGCCCTGCGTCATATTGACAACTTCCAGCTCGCGGGCCCTAACCGCACTCTATTCACCAGGGATGTGCAATCCCTCTACACCTCCTTCCCACACCAGGATGGCCTGAGAGCTCTCCGCTTCTTTCTCAAAAAGAATCCCGGACAATTCCCATCCACCACCACTCTCCTCTGCCTGGCTGAACTCGTTCTATCTCTCAACAACTTCTCCTTTAACACCTCTCACTTTCCCCAAATCAAAGGTGTAGCAATGGGTTGCCGCATGGGTCCTAGCTACGCTGCCTTTTTATGGGGTATGTGGAACATTCCTTGTTCCAGGCCTATCTGGGCCCCTCCCACAACTCCTTTACCGATACATTGATGACTATTTTGGTGCTGCTTCATGCTCTCGCCCGGACCTGGAAAAATTCATCAACTTCGCTTCCAGTTTCCACCCCTCCATCACTTTCACCTGGTCCATCTCAGACACCTCCCTTCCCTTCCTTGATCTTTCTGTCTCCATTTCCGGCAATAGACTATCCACTAATATCCACTACAAGCCCACTGACTCCCACAGCTATCTGGACTACAGCTCTTCGCACCCTACACCCTGTAAGGACTCCATTCCTTTCTCTCAGCTCCTTCGCCTCCGTCACATTTGTTCCGATGATGCCAACTTTCCAAAATGGTGCTTCGAAAATGTGTTCCTTCTTCCTCGACCGTGATTTCCCACCTACAGTTGTGGACAGGGTCCTCAACAGTGTGCGGTCCATCTCCCGCGCCACAACCCTCGCCCCCTCCCCTTCCTCCCAGAACAAGGATAGAGTCCCCCTCGTTCTCACATTTCATCCCACCAGCCTCCGTATGCAAAGCATAATCCTCCGTCATTTTCACCAACTCCAGCGTGATGCCACCACCAAACACAGCTTCCCTTCACTCCCTCTGTCAGCATTCTGCAGAGACCGTTCCCTCCGAGATAATCTAGTCCACTCCTCCACCATACCCAGTACCTCTCCCATCACCCATGGCACCTTCCCATGCAATCGCAGAAGGTGTAACACCTGCCCCTTTACCTCTTCCATGCTTAACATCCCAGGCCCAAAACACTCATTCCAGGTTAAGCAGCGTTTCACTTGCATCGCTTCCAATTTGGTCTACTGCATTCGCTGCTCCCAATGTGGTCTCCTCTATATCGGAGAGACCAAACGCAGACTGGGTGATTGCTTTGCTGAGCATCATCGGTCTGTGCACATTCAGGACCCTGACCTTCCGTTGCTTGACATTTTAACACAAGACCCTGCTCCCAGGCCCACATGTCTGTTCTTGGCCTGCTGCAATGTTCCAGTGAAGCTCAACACAAACTGGAGGAACAACATCTCACCTTCCGGTTAGGCACGCTACAGCCTTCCGGCCTGAACATCGAATTCAACAACTTTGGATGATCAACTCTACCCCACCTCGACCCATTTGTTTTCATCCCATTTCATTTTAACTGTCTTTTACCATTTCTTTCTTTCTTAATATATATTTAACCCCCCCCCCCCGCCAATCTTATCCACCTTTCCTTAACCTTTCTCCTCTTTGCTTCCCCCCCCACCCCACCCCCCCCCCCCCACCCCCACCCCCACCCCCCCCCCCCACCCCCACCCCACCCCCACATCTACAGTTCACCCTCTGATGTTAGTTTCCCTGCTGTTTGACCTTTCACATCTTTTGTTCTCTCTGGGGACTGCCGTTAGCATCTTTCCCCTGGGTTTCTGTGGCCATTAGCACCCGGTTCCCCTGGGTTTCTGTGGCTCTGACTCATCTTTCATTCTCACTTCTCAGTATAAATATTTCCCACTTCCTCTGTCTGTTAGCTTTGATAAAGAGTCATCGGACTCGAAACGTTCGCTCTTTTCTCTCCCTACAGATGCTGCCAGACCTGCTGAGATTTTCCAGCATTTTCTCTTTTGTTTCAGATTCCAGCATCCGCAGTAATTTGCTTTTATCCAGTGATTATTCCAATAATCCCAATGTCTGATCCAAAGACATGAGTTCAAATTCCATCATAGCACACAGAATTTAAATTCAATTCAATAAATCTGGAATTAAAAAGATGCATTACTAATGGTGACCATGAAATTACTGAATTGTTTAAAAACCCATTTGGTTCACAAAGGAAATCATCTTTATTTTCATCCACTCACTTGTGGGAGGAAACCGGAGGACCCGGAGGAAACCCACGCAGACATGGGGAGATCGTGCAGACTCCGCACAGACAGTCCCGGGTCCCTGGAGCTGTGAAGCAACAGTGCTAGCCTCTATGCTCCTGATTTGAGCCTTGGGGAATCAGGAGGTGGGTTACTCACCCAGAATTCCCAGCCCCTGACCTGCACGGTAGCACAAGTGGATACCATTGTGGCTTCACAGCTCCAGGGTCCCAGGTTCGATTCCCCGCTGGGTCACTGTCTGTGCGGAGTCTGCACGTTCTCCCCGTGTGTGTGTGGGTTTCCTCCGGGTGCTCCGGTTTCCTCCCACAGTCCAAAGATGTGCAGGTTAGGTCGATTGGCCATGCTAAATTGCCCTTAGTGTCCAAAAAGGTTAGGAGGGGTTATTGGGTTACGGGGATAGGGTGGAAGTGAGGCTTAATATGGGTCGGTGCAGACTTGATGGGCCGAATGGCCTCCTTCTGCACTGTATGTTCTATGCTCTTGTAGCCACTGTGGGCTGGATTCTCCGATTCTGGGGTATGTCCCCACGCAGGCGTGGGAACGGCGGTGTTGCCAGAAAGAATGGCGTAAAACAGCCACCGATTCGCTGTTTTGCTGGGGGCTAGCAGGAAGACAGCGTGTAGCACCTGGCCCGAGTTGCCGATACGACCTGAAGAACTGGCGGCTCCGTGGCCGTGCATGCGCGTGGTGGTGGTCCTGCAGCCGCTGCGCCATGCTACATGGCGGAGGCCGCTCGCAGACGCGGCCCGCAAAATAGTACCACCCCTTTGGCCGGCTCGGGTGTTCCAGACTACCACCCAACAGTGCCCTCAGCCCCTAATAAAGACCCCCCTGCCTGTGTATTGACCCTCCCCCGACTGGCGGCGCTGGACTGTTCACAGCGGCCACGCCGAGTACCCGACGGCTGAGACTACACGTGACCAACGCCGTCGGAAACTCGGCGGTCGGGGGCAGAGCACCGCGGGTGGGCCTCAGGCAATGGCCTGAGGCCGTCGATATAGCACGGGGCATACTCTCCGAGGTGGTGCTTTGGAGGGGGCAGAGCATCGTGGAAGTGGTGACGCCCCCGATTTGATGCGGGAACTGTGATTCTCCCGCTGATCGCTGAACGCGATTTCGCCATCGGCAGCCGGAGAATCGAGCCCAGTATTTATAAAATTGTCGCTTAGTGTCCAAAGATGTGCAGGTTAGGTACATTGGCCATGATCGATACGTGAGGTTACGGGTGTCGTGATATTCATATAAACATATCATCGCGCAAACACACACACACACTGATGGACAGATCGACGGACCAATCAACACACACGCAACATCACAGCCAATCACCAGTGAGAGCACACGCACTAGAAAACAGGGAACACCACAGTTCCCGCTCATTCCAGCAGGAGATAGCTCAGAGCACAGAGCTCCCAGCGCGCCACTCAGACATACACCATGTGCTGAGTGCCTCTCTAAGATAGTGATGGGGCTGGGTCCACAGGTTAACATGGTATTCGAGGCAAGGTACTAACATGGATTGACGATTGGCTGTCAGGCAGAAGGCAGAGAGTTGGGATAAAAGGTTCTTTTTTGGAATGGCAACCGGTGACGAGTGGTGTCCCGCAGGGTTCAGTGTTAGGGCCACAGCTATTCTCTTTATATATTAACGATCTAGATGACGGACTGGGGGCATTCTGGCTAAGTTTGCCGATGATACAAAGATAGGTGGAGGGGCAGGTAGTATGGTGGAGGTGGGGAGGCTGCAGAAAGATTTAGACAGTTTAGGAGAGTGGTCCAAGAAATGGCTGATGAAATTCAACGTGGGCAAGTGCGAGGTTTTGCACTTTGGAAAAAAGAATAGAGGCATGGCCTATTTTCTAAACGGTGACAAAATTCATAATGCTGAAGTGCAAAGGGACTTGGGAGTCCTAGTCCAGGATTCTCTAAAGGTAAACTTGCAGGTTGAGTCCGTAATTAAGAAAGCAAATGCAATGTTGTCATTTATCTCAAGAGGCTTGGAATATAAAAGCAGGGATGTACTTCTGAAGCTTTATAAAGCATTAGTTAGGCCCCATTTAGAATACTGTGAGCAATTTTGGGCCCCACACCTCAGGAAGGACATACTGGCACTGGAGCGGGTCCAGCGGAGATTCACACGGATGATCCCAGGAATGGTAGGCCTAACATACGATGAACGTCTGAGGATCCTGGGATTATATTCATTGGAGTTTAGGAGGTTGAGGGGAGATCTAATAGAAACTTACAAGATAATGAATGGCTTAGATAGGGTGGATGTAGGGAAGTTGTTTCCATTAGCAGGGGAGACTAGGACCCGGGGGCACAGCCTTAGAATAAAAGGGAGTCACTTTAGAACAGAGATGAGGAGAAATTTCTTCAGCCAGAGAGTGGTGGGTCTGTGGAATTCATTGCCACAGAGGGCGGTGGAGGCCGGGACGTTGAGTGTCTTTAAGACAGAAGTTGATAAATTCTTGATTTCTCGAGGAATTAAGGGCTATGGAGAGAGAGCGGGTAAATGGAGTTGAAATCAGCCATGATTGAATGGTGGAGTGGACTCAATGGGCCGAATGGCCTTACTTCCGCTCCTATGTCTTATGGTCTTAACTGGTAAAGTACGAACCACAGCCAGAAGTATACAGTAGATGTTATCAAGAATAATAAAACAGAGTTGTATCATCTACAACAGTGTTGGTTCGTTTGTATAGCGGAACACCCAACACGACAACGGGGATATGGGGGCGTGGGGTGGCCAGTGTGCCTAGCTAGAGTGCACTTTCGCAAGGTCAGTGCAGAGTTGCTGGGCTGAAGGGTCTTCTTCTGCACTGTTGGGATTCTACGGAAATATATGGCTAGTCCAGTTCAGTTTCTAGTCAATTACAACTGATAGTGGGAGATTCAGTGATGGAAATGCCATTAAATGTCAAGGGGAGATGGTTAGACTCTGTTTTGTAGGAGATGGTCTGGCCTACATGTGACTTACCCACGGCAATGTGATTGGTTCTTAACCACTCTCTGAAACAGCCGAGCAAGACACTTAAGTTGTGTTCAAAAACCAAGCTGCTCCCTGAAGGCGTGGGTAATAAGCGGCGGCCTTGCCAGGTAATACCGACATCCTGTGAATGAATAAAAATAAATTTGCCACAACCTACAGGGAAATGTGCATTCAAATTTGCCAATGAAACCCTCCCACAAGATCCCTATTGCTGGAATCTCTCCTCACCCTATCCCCAGTCTGCTGTGTCTTTACAAAATCACCAGGCAGGAATGTTCCCTTCCAGTCGGGGAACACTTCAGCAGTCAAGGGCATTCAGCCTCTGATCTCCGGGTAAGCGTTCTCCAAGGCGGCCTTCAGGACCCGCGACAACGCAGAATCGCCGAGCAGAAACTTATAGCCAAGTTCCGCACACATGAGTGCGGCCTCAACCGGGACCTGGGATTCATGTCGCATTACATTCATCCCCCACCATCTGGCCTGCAAAATCCTACCAACTGTCCTGGCTTGAGACAATTCACACCTCTTTAACCTGGGGTTACCCCATCTCTGGATCTGTAAAGATTTAATCACCTGCTAATGCTCGCATTCCTAGCATTGTTTGGCATCTTTGAATTTGTCTATATATGTGTTTCTGAGACCTCTTCATTCACCTGAGGAAGGAGCAGCGCTCCGAAAGCTAGTGACATCGAAACAAACCTGTTGGACTTTAACCTGGTGTTGTAAGACTTCGTACTGTGCTCACCCCAGTCCAACGCCGGCATCTCCACATCATCTTTACGAAATGGTTCAGCTAAAGTTTGAGTGCACAACTGAAGGAATCAATGTAAATAGTACCCAGCAGGGGCAATGACATGTGAAATCCACTTTTATGTATTGTTTCCCTGTGATAGATTGAATCCTCTTGTAGGCTAGAATGACTTCAACCCGACAGTATTTTTAGCAGACACGCACAGTGGCTGTCAGTTGACATTTAAGATACCTCCTCGTGGGTTTTCTTTTAATATCAGGATTTCTCTTTGTTCCAGGTATTCAGTTTTTATGCCCATTCAATAAATTGCTTGCATGAAACATATGTACCTGCATTTATTCAAGAAAATATAGCATCGAAACAAAGAGATGCTGTCATTGTATTTGACTGAAAAGGAGCACCTCACCGATGGCAGTTTAGTCGATCTGGATATCAGTTCAATGAGATTTCACAACACAAGGAAGCATAAGCTTTTACTAGGGCAAGCTAAAATTTATCCAGCAGCTACTGATATTTTGCAGAGAAGGCAGCTTATCAGCAATCGGGTGATAGTTAGAGCCTTCCATTGTGGAACACTTTGATTGCAGGCGATAAATAAATAAGGATGGAGTTAGGAACAAAAAGGCTGTTTGCTGTGCTCACTTCAGTTGTGACCTTGAACAGCCATTAGCAAGGGCTGATCTTCAATGCCTTTCCCTTGGGCTGAGAACTAACATTAGCTCCGCAGAGCTGAATGCAGTGCGTCTTAACCCTTTGATTGTTAAACTCGGATTGTATCCGAGTACCTAATGCCTTTATTTATGTTCCAATAATAGAGCGTGGCTTTGTCTGAGTGAGTGCATCCAGCCCACGAACATGGCCTGGAGCTTCCTCTGAACTGACATTTTAATTCTTCACCTCGCTCTAACGCAGGCATCTCTGCCCTTGGCCTGTTGCACCGTTCCAGCGAAGCTCAGTGTCAGCTTGAGGAACAGCACCTCCTCTCTCGATTGGGCACTTCACAGTTTTCTGGACTCAACATTGAGTTCAACAATTTCAGAATGTCATCTCTGCCCCCATTTTGCTTGTTTTGGCTTTTCTCTCTTTCGTTTCTGTTCTTGCTCCATCGGCATTCCCTTTGGCCCTGGAAACTGAACTCTTCTGTTATTCAACCTCTCCTGTCTTTCACCCTATCACAGACTTTCCTTTTGTCCTTGTCCCGCCCTCCCCTTGCTCAAACCCTAGGCGGGATTCTCTGATCCTGAAGCTAAGTAAACGCCGTCGCGTTTTACGACGGCACCAACATGCCCCCTGGAGCAGCGATCCTGCGCCCTACAGGGGGTCAGCACGGCACTGGAGCGACTCACGCAGCTCCAGCAGCCGATACCGGCGTCAAACGGGCTCCGCGTGTCTGCACATGCGTGCTGAGGCTGGAGTGAATTCACACATGCACGCTGCAACCGGCTCGGACTCGTGCATGCGCTGTAGCTTCCTTCTCCGCGCCAGCCCCGACGCAACATGGCATAGAGCTACAGGGGCCGGCGCGAAGTAAAAGAGGCCCCCACCAGGAGAAGCCGGCCCGCCGATTGGTGGGCTCCGATTGCGGGCCAGGCCACGGTGGAGGCCCCCCCGGGGTCAGATCCCCCCTCCTCCCCACCAGGCCGCCCCCCACAGGATGGACGCCGACATCCCGCTGGGTAAGACCACATGGGAACAGTGCCGGCGGGACTGGGCTATATTGGCGGCCACTCACCCATCCCGTGCGGAGAATCACTGGGGGGGGGGCGGGTAGAGCGGCCCCCGAACGGCGCCGCACAGACCGCGCCGCGCCAATGGCACCGATTAAGAATCGGCGGACCGGCGTGGGGCCGGCGTCGCGTGAATGGCGCCCGGCCCGGCAATTCTCCGACCCTGCCCCGGGGTCAGACAATCCCGTCCCCTATTCCATCTCCAGCTTTTCCCAGGTGAAAGGTCACAGACCTGAATTGTTACCTCCAGTTTCTCCCTCCATAGATGCTGCGCGACCTGCGGAGACAGGATATATAGAACATAGAACATAGAACATAGAACATAGAACAATACAGCGCAGTACAGGCCCTTCGGCCCACGATGTTGCACCGAAACAAAAGCCATCTAACCTACACTATACCATTATCATCCATATGTGTATCCAATAAACTTTTAAATGCCCTCAATGTTGGCGAGTTCACTACTGTAGCAGGTAGGGCATTCCACGGCCTCACTACTCTTTGCGTAAAGAACCTACCTCTGACCTCTGTCCTATATCTATTACCCCTCAGTTTAAAGTTATGTCCCCTCATGCCAGCCATATCCATCCGCGGGAGAAGGCTCTCACTGTCCACCCTATCCAACCCCCTGATCATTTTGTATGCCTCTATTAAGTCTCCTCTTAACCTTCTTCTCTCCAACGAAAACAACCTCAAGTCCATCAGCCTTTCCTCATAAGATTTTCCCTCCATACCAGGCAACATCCTGGTAAACCTCCTCTGCACCCGCTCCAAAGCCTCCTCGTCCTTCCTATAATGCGGTGACCAGAACTGTACGCAATACTCCAAATGCGGCCGTACCAGAGTTCTGTACAGCTGCAACATGACCTCCCGACTCCGGAACTCAATCCCTCTACCAATAAAGGCCAACACTCCATAGGCCTCCTTCACAACCCTATCAACCTGGGTGGCAACTTTCAGGGATCTATGTACATGGACACCTAGATCCCTCTGCTCATCCACACTTTCAAGAACTTTACCATTAGCCAAATATTCCGCATTCCTGTTATTCCTTCCAAAGTAAATCACCTCACACTTCTCTACATTAAACTCCATTTGCCACCTCTCAGCCCAGCTCTGCAGCTTATCTATATCCCTCTGTAACCTGCTACATCCTTCCACACTATCGACAACACCACCGACTTTAGTATCGTCTGCAAATTTACTCACCCACCCTTCTACGCCTTCCTCTAGGTCATTGATAAAAATGACAAACAGCAACGGCCCTAGAACAGATCCTTGTGGTACTCCACTTGTGACTGTACTCCATTCTGAACATTTCCCATCAACCACCACCCTCTGTCTTCTTTCAGCTAGCCAATTTCTGATCCACATCTCTAAATCACCCTCAATCCCCAGCCTCCGTATTTTTTGCAATAGCCTACCGTGGGGAACCTTATCAAACGCTTTGCTGAAATCCATATACACCACATCAACTGCTCTACCCTCGTCTACCTGTTCAGTCACCTTCTCAAAGAACTCAATAAGGTTTGTGAGGCATGACCTACCCTTCACAAAGCCATGCTGACTATCCCTGATCATATTATTCCTATCTAGATGATTATAAATCTTGTCTCTTATAATCCCCTCCAAGACTTTACCCACTACAGACGTGAGGCTCACCGGTCTATAGTTGCCGGGGTTGTCTCTGCTCCCCTTTTTGAACAAAGGGACCACATTTGCTGTCCTCCAGTCCTCTGGCACTATTCCTGTAGCCAATGATGACATAAAAATCAAAGCCAAAGGTCCAGCAATCTCTTCCCTGGCCTCCCAGAGAATCCTAGGATAAATCCCATCAGGTCCCGGGGACTTATCTATTTTCAGCCTGTCCAGAATTGCCAACACCTCTTCCCTACGTACCTCAATGCCATCTATTCTATTAGCCTGGGGCTCAGCATTCTCCTCCACAACATTATCTTTTTCCTGAGTGAATACTGATGAAAAATATTCATTTAGTATCTCGCCTATCTCTTCAGACTCCACACACAATTTCCCATCCCTGTCCTTGACTGGTCCTACTCTTTCCCTAGTCATTCGCTTATACCTGAAAGGAATATCTGCTGTGTCTCTGATACCTTGAACAATCGGGCAGCACAATAGCACAGCGGTTAGCACAGTTGCTTCACCGCTCCAGGGTCCCAGGTTCGATTCCCGACTTGGGTCACTGTCTGTGCGGAGTCTGCACATCCTCCCCGTGTGTGCGTGGGTTTCCTCCGGGTGCTCCGGTTTCCTCCCACAGTCCAAAGATGTGCAGGTTAGGTGGGTTTGGCCATTTTTATTTGCCTTTAGTGTTCAAAAAAAGGTTAGGTGAGGTTACTGGGTTATGGGGATAGGGTGGAGGTGTGGGCTTAGGTAGGGTTCTCCTTCCAAGGACCGGTGGAAAGTCGATGGGCCGAATGGCCTTCTTCTGGACTGTAAATTCTATGATTCTATAACAATCTTGAGTGAAATGGCGTGTCATACCGACGCTACTGACGTTTCAATCCAAAACTGCATCTATTTAATTATTGTTTGGCTCACTCAAACAGCACAGAAGGTTGGTTTGTGCCATAGTGGGTGCCTGAAGATTGGAGTTGTGCTGATCGAGCATCAATATCCCTCTAATCCATGGTTTGCTTGGCCCAGGAGGGCTTGATGCTGCCAATCAATGAGAACATTTCCCATTTCATCTGTGGTGAGAATAAAAATGTGTCCCCTCAAAAATCTTGATTCCTATCTGCCAATAATTTTGAAATATACCGGGCGGCACGGTGGGGCGGTGATTAGCACTGCTCTTTCATGGCGCCGAGGTCCCAGGTTCGATCCCAGCTCTGGGTCATTATCCGTGTGGAGTTTGCACAATCTCCCCGTGTTTGCGTGGGTTTCAGCCCCACAACCCAAAGATGTGCAGCGTAGGTGGATTGGCCACGCTAAATTGCCCCTTAATTGGATAAAATGAATCGGGTACTCTAAATTTCTATTATTAAAATTTGAAATGTAATTATTTTCCATAATATGAATGATAATTTGAGTATAATCTTGATGCCATTCCTTTGTAGAAAATGGAATAAAACAATAGCATGGTGAATGGTGGCAGTTGTGTTAACTATCTCCAGTGCTCGCACTAATCACCACAGTCGAAACTGAACAAAATTTGTCATCATTTTAAAAGTTATTGAGCAGGATAAATTTAGTCTACAGGTGAGAGTGATTTATTGCAGAGTCTAGTGATCTAGTATCAACGGCCTACCAGCTATTGAAAATAGAATTATAGTCATTAATCATTTTGCTCAGCATGCGACTATATTTAATTTTGCAACTTTCAAATAATAAAAAGTTAAAAGCATAAAAAGTACAAAGTCTAGTCAGTCACACTACTGTACTCCATTTTGTTGTGATTGGGGTGTTGGCAGTGGGAGAGAGTGAATATTCCAAAATCACCTTTTCTTGTATTTCCTGAAGCAATGAAAACAGCAAGAATGCAATAGAGAAAGAAACCCATAATTACATAATTACCAGACATCTCAACGCCCTTTCCAGCCAATAGAGCAGTTTTGAAATGTATGTTGTAATGTAGGAAACAAGACGACCAATTTACTCACAGCAAACTCCCACAGATAGCAATGTGATAATGACTACACTATAGAAACATAGAAGATAGGAGCAGGAGGAGGCCATTCGGCCCTTCGAGCCTGTTCCGCCATTTATCACGGCCATGGCTGATCATCCAACTCAATAGCCTAATCTTGCTTTCTCCCCATAGCCTTTGATCCCATTCTCCCCAAGGGCTATATCCAGCCACCTCTTGAATGTATTCAGTGCCTTAGCTTCAAGTGGGAATGAATTCCATACGCTCACCACTCTTTGTGTGAAGAAATGTCTCCTTATCTCTGTCCGAAATGGTTTACCCTGAATCCTCAGACTGTGACCCCTGGTTCTGGACATACCCATCATTGGTAACATCTTCCCTGCATCTACCCTGTCCAGTCCTGCTAGCATTTAATACGTCTCTATGACATCCCTCCTCATTCTTCTGAACTCCAGCGAGAACAATCCCAACCTAGTCAATCTCTCCTCACATGACAGTCCCGCCATCCCTGGAATCAGTCTGGTAAACCTTCGCTGCTCTCCCTCGAGAGCAAGAACATCCTTCCTCAGAGAAGGAAACCAAAACTGCCCACAATACCCCAGGTGTGGCCTCACCAAGGCCCTGTACAATTGCAGCAACACATCCCTGTCCTGTACTCGAATCCTCTCGCAATGAAGGCCAACAGACCATTAGCCTTCTTTACCGCCTGCTGCACCTGCATGCTTACCTTCAGCGACTGGTGCACAAGGACACCCAGGTCCTGATGCACACTACCCTCTCTCAACTTACAACCATTGTAATCTGCCTTCTTTGTTCTGCTACCTGTTCTAGTGATATTGTTTGAAGGATAAATATTGGCCAGGACACCGGGGGAAACTCTCCTGCTCCTCTTCCAAACAGTGCCCTGGAGCTTTACATCCAGCTCAGGGGGTGGGTGTTAACTGTGGGCAATAACAATTAAAATAGAGTTAGGAGCTGAATGACATCATCACCGTCCAACTTGGAATTCCAATAAGGCCCCATCTTTCTGATGCAAGATGATTGCCTGCTGACCAGAACATGCGCTGTAAAAATGATAAAACAACAATTAAATGTTGCAGTGACATAGCACCATTAACACAGTAACCATCCCAAATTGTCTTACCGAGGCCTGAGGGAAATTGGAGGTTGAGATCATTAAATCATATGAACTAGGAGCAGGAATAGGCAAATCAGCCCATCGAGCCTGCTTAACCATCCAGTAAGATCACAGCTCATCTGATTATGGCCTTGACTCCACTTTCCTGTCTGCCCTTGACTCACTTGTCAATCTGTCTAACTCAAGCCTTGGATATATTCAATGACCCATAAGACCATAAGACATAGGAGCAGAATTTGGCCACTCGGCCCATCGAGTCTGCTCCGCCATTCAATCATGGCTGATATTTTCTCATCCCCATTCTCCTGCCTTCTCCCCATAACCCCTATCCCATTATTGATCATGAACCTATCTATCTCTGTCTTAAAGACACTCAGTGATTTGGCCTCCACAGCCTTCTGCGGCAAAGAGTTCCACAGATTCACCACCCTCTGGCTGAAGAAATTCCTCCTCATCTCTGTTTTAAAGGATCGTCCCTTTAGTCTGAGATTGTGTCCTCTGCTTCTAGTTTTTCCTACATGTGGAAACATCCTCTCCACGTCCACTCTATCCAGGCCTCGCAGTATCCTGTAAGTTTCAATACGATTCCCTCTCATCCTTCTAAACTCACAGACCCAGAGTCCTCAACCATTCCTCATATGACAAGTTCTTCATTCCAGGGAACATTCTTGTGAACCTCCTCTGGACCCTTTCCAAGGCCAGCACATCCTTCCTTAGATATGGGGCTCAAAACTGCTCACAATGCTCCAAATGGGGTCTGACCAGCACCTTATACAGCCTCAGAAGTACATCCCTGCTCTTGTATTCTAACCCTCTTGACATGAATGCTAACATTGCATTTGCCTTCTTAACTGCCGACTGAACCTGCATATTAACCTTAAGAGAATCGTGAACAAGGACTCCCAAGTCCCTTTGTGCATCTGATTTCCGTAGCATTTCCCCATTTAGAAAATAGTCTATGCCTAACTTTCTCCTACTAAAGTGCATAACCTCACACTTTTCCACATTGTATTTCATTTGCCACTTCATTGCCCACTCTCCTAGCTTGTCCAAGTCCTTCTGCAGCACCCTTGCTTCCTCAATACTACCTGTCCCTCTACAGGGGCGAAATTCTCCCCCAAAAGCGCGATGTCCGCCGACTGGCGCCCAAAACGGCGCCAATCAGACGGGCATCACGCCGCCCCGACATTGAGGGGCTAGGCCGGCGCCGGAGGGACTTCCGCCCTGCCAGCTGGCGGAAATGGCGTTTGTTGCCCCGCCAGCTGGCGCGGAAATGACATCCACGTGCGGCGCATGCACGGGAGTGTCAGCGGCCGCTGACAGTTTCCCGCGCATGCGCAGTGGGGAGAGTCTCTTCCGCCTCCGCCATGGTGGAGGCCGTTGCGGAGGTGGAAGGGAAAGAGTGCCCCCACGGCACAGGCCCGCCCGCGGATCTGTGGGCCCCGATCGCGGGCCAGGCCACCGTGGGGGCACCCCCCGGGGTCAGATCGCCCCGTGCCCACCCCAGGACCCCGGAGCCCGCCCACGCCGCCTTGTCCCGCTGGTAAATACCTACTTTAATTTACGCCGGCGGGACAGGCAATTTCTCGGCGGGACTTCGGCCCATCCGGGCCGGAGAATTGAGCGGGGGGGCCCGCCAACCGGCGCGGCCCGATTCCCGCCCCCACCCAATCTCCGGTACCGGAGACTTCGGCAACCGACAGGGGCGGGATTCACGGCAGCCAACGGCCATTCTCCGACCCGCTGGGGGGTCGGAGAATGACGCCCCAGATCTTTATATCATCTGCAAAACTAGCAACAGCGCCTTGAGTTCCTTCTTCCAGATCATTAATGTATATTGTGAAAGGTTGTGGTCCCAGCACAGACCCCTGAGGCACACCACTAGTCACCGGCTGCCATCCTGAAAAAGACCCCTTTATCCCCACTCTGCCTTCTGCCAGTCAGCCAATCCTCTATCCATGCCAGGATATTACCCTGAACACCATGGGCTCTTAACTTATTTAACAGTCTCCTATGTGGCACCTTGTCAAAGGCCTTCTGGAAATCTAAATAAATCATGTCCACTGGTTCTCCTTTGTCTAACTTGCTTGTTACTTTCTCAAAGAACTGATACATAAACCACGAGTACATTCTTCAATGCCGGACCCTGGAATGGGGATTCCTGATGGGGAGGAGAATGGAGCGCCACCCCCCAAAATGGGTTTGGCGACCATAGCTATATTCCTTCCTCCGCCACCGGCAGCTGCACGATACCTGCTCCGCGTCGGCGGGAACGTGTAACTCAATGTTAAGCAGGCAATTAATGGGCTTGAAGTGTGAATCTGACATCCACTATGATGCTCATCGGAAACTCCACCGGGCAGGCTTTACTGCCAGGTTGCTCAGGTGCAGCCCCCCCACAATGGAGCCCGAGGGAGGTCGGGGGGGGGGGGGCTGCAGGTACTGATGAAGTGTCAGGCTGCAAATGGGGGGATCACCCAAGGGTCCCGGGGTTTGGGTCCCCCCCCACCGTCCCCACTTCAGACCACCCATTATTCACCCCCATCAGAGCAACCCCCCCCCCCAATCAGTCAACCCCACTAGAGACTCCCCCATCAGAATAGAAATGGAATTAAAATTGCTTATTGTCACAAGTAGGCTTCAATGAAGTTACTGTGAAAAGCCCCTAACCCCCCATCAGACACCCCCCCCCATCAGAAACCCCCAATTAGTGACCGCCCCCCCCCCCCATCAGTCACCCCCATCAGGTCTCCCATCAGAGACCCCCCATCAGAGACCCCCCATCAGATAACCCGCCCAATCAGAGACCCCCATCAGTCACCCCTCCTTTAAAGCTTAAGAGCAGTCCAGGCAGTAGAGTGAAAAATTGCTGCATTTTCACTCACCCTTCCCTAACATCTGCTGCCTCAGACAAATGCCTTTAAACCAGCAGTGTTTACAAGTCTCCTCATTGTCAGCAAGGAGAGGTACAGGATTAGCATTGTGGGGGGCGGGGAGCCTTCCGCCGGATACTTGGATCGGGCCACCTGCTGAAAATAGCAACCTGATACTGGCATTCCGATGGAATCCGATGAACTATCCACCATGCAAACCTTTGCCTGGTTAAGGAAAGAGACCCGCACCAGGGCCCCACTCCAGTGGAGACCAGTCCCAATTCTCCACTGGCGGGAGCACTTCGTCACAAGAATGGAGGATCCCGGCCCAGCCTCCACTGCTGCCTAAATTGGTGGTGTGATGAATGTAGAAATTGTTACATATTATATTTCATACTTGTGGAGTAATATTATTTTAAAAACCTGGTTTAAAATACATACAGGCAGTATGCCTGCTGAAGCTGTAATTAAAGTGATGTAAAAGGTGAGGTAATAATTCATTCCAACCACTAACTTGGTTACAGATAAAGGGCTAATGAAACAGGAAGTTGTAAGTTCAAGTTTTTTCTTTTATTTAAAAATTGTTCAATTGGTAATGGTAAAGCTATTTCTTTGCTGTCAATGTGGTTAATTCTGTGTTTAAATTAAAGTCTGTTTTAACATAAAAGATATCTATTGGTCAGAGTCATCACTGCTGGGGTGAAGTATCCTTTCCTCATAGTTTTACAAATAGAAAAATTGCTTGGGGTCTGGTCCTTTATCCTGACAGAAGTTGGGATCTGTTCCGATATCCTAACAGTCCAAATAGGATAATGACAGCACATTTGAATTCAGAATCCCAATTAAACAAACGTTGTGGTATTTTTCTGGTCACATTGAACATAGAACATACATTCGGCCCATCGAGTCTGCACCGACCCACTTAAGCCCTCGCTTCCACTCTATCCCTGTAACCCAATGACTCCTCCGAACCTTTTTGGTCACTAAGAGCAATTTATCACGGCCAACCCACCTAACCTGCACATCTTTGGACTGTGGGAGGAAACCGGAGCACCCGGAGGAAACCCACGCACACACGGGGAGAACGTGCAGACTCCGCACAGACAGTGACCCAAGCCGGGAATCGAACCTGGGACCCTGGCGCTGTGAAGCCGCAGTGCTAGCCACTTATGCTACCGTGCTGCCTAGGTGGCTATGATATTGCCACAGCAATATCATGGTTGTCAGAGATCTTCAAATGGATAGAAATTATTTCCAGTCTGATTGGGGGGGGGGGGATTTTCTGGGGAGGGGAAAAACACTAACGGGAACGATATTTGCTTCTTTAATTAGTTTGACCTTTTAAATACTGAAGAAGCACATTGTTCCCATTGACATCAGTAAAAGAAAAGTATTGGGTTGTTTGACAGGATAGATACTGAGAGGCTGCTTCTCCCGGCGGGAGCAGGGAGAACTGAGGAGTCTGGCCTCAGAATCAGGGTTGACTGAGATGAGGGAAACTGAGAAGGTTGTTGTTGTAATTCTGTCGCCTCGAAAGCTGCGGAGCCCCTGGGAATATTCAAGGCTGAAATCAATAGATTTCTGGACACTCAGGGAACCAAAGGATATGGGAATAGGGAGGAAAAGTGAATTTGAAATAAAAGTGGGCGAAATTCAACGGAAACGGCGCGATGTCCGCCGACTGGCGCCCAAAATGGCGCCAATCAGACGGGCATCGCACCGCCCCAAAGGTGCGGAATGCTCCGCATCTTTGGGGGCCGAGCCCCAACATTGAGGGGCTAGGTCGGCGCCGAACGGATTTCCGCCCCGCCAGCTGGCGGAAACGGCGTTTGTTGCCCCGCCAGCTGGCGCGGAAATGACATCTCCGGGCGGCGCATGCGTGGGAGCGTCAGCGGCCGCTGACAGTTTCCCGCGCATGCGCAGTGGAGGGAGTCTCTTCCGCCTCCGCCATGGTGGAGACCGTGGCGAAGGCGGAAGGGAAAGAGTGTCCCCACGGGACAGGCCCGCCCGCGGATCGGTGGGCCCCGATCGCGGGCCAGGCCACCGTGGGGGCACCCCCCAGGGCCAGATCGCCCCGCGCCCACCGCCCCCCCCCCCAGGACCCCGGAGCCCACCCGCGCCCTCTTGTCCTGCCGGTAAGGTAGGTGATGTAATTTACGCCGGCAATTTATCGGCAGAACTTCGGCCCATCCGGGCCGGAGAATCGAGCGGGGGGGCCCGGCAACCGGCGCGGCGCGATTCCCGCCCCCGCCGAATCTCCGGTGCCGGAGACTTCGGCAACCGGCGGGGGCGGGATTCACGGCAGCCCCCGGCGATTCTCCGACCCGGCGGGGGGTCGGAGAATGTCGCCCAGTGTGTCCGGAGGCCTAAATCCAGAAGGCAGTCTCCCAAACCCAGCCCCCACCAAGTACGTGAAGGGGGGTGGGGGTCGAACATTGCACACTTGGTTCATGGAGAAAGCTGCCTTCAGTCTGAGTTTCACAAGGAGAGAGTAGAAAGTGCGCACATAAATAGGAGAAATTCTAAATGTAATGTTCTTTAGAAAGGAAGGGTAGTCTTTTGGATCTGTTCCTGGGCTACTTATTGGAGAGGACAGGTGTCCTTTGAGAAAGGTCAAGTGCTGGTGAAGATTGTTAAAAATGGACATGAATGTGCATAAAAATTGGACAAACATATTGGAACTGGCAAACTCATCGGAACGGTCCACGGGAGTTGTCAAAGGAAGTTGTCAAGCTATCAAAGCATTTAAATAACTCACCCTTTATGTGTTTGCAAAAACCGCCTGCAGCACTGAAAAGAACTAGTGCTTGCTAGTTCGCTCTGTTGACATAAGCTTGAGGGTTACCATTACAGGATTAGTAAATCCAGGGAGGGGCTAGCCCTCCCAAACCTACAATTCTACCACTGGGCGGCGACAGCCGAGCGAAAAAGGGGATGGATCAAGGAGCCAGAAGCCGAGTGGGTGGGCGCGGAAGAGGCCTCCTGCATGGGGACTTCCCTCCGGGCCCTCGCCACAGCGGCACTCCCATCCCCACCCAAAAAACACTCCAGCAGCCCGGTGGTGATAGCCACCCTCCAGTCCTGGAACCAACTACGGCAGCAATTTGGCCTGACTAAAATGTCGGACAAAGCTCCCGTCTGCAACAACCATAGGTTCGCACCAGCGCTGACTGACGCCACCTTTAAAAGGTGGTGGCAGGACGGGGGGACACTGACAGTCAGGGACCTGTACACGGACGGCAGGATCGCAACACTGGGTGAACTGACGGATAAATTCCAGCTAGCCAGGGGGAACGAGCTAAGGTACCTGCAACTCAAAAACTTCCTACGAAAGGAGACAAGGACGTACCCACAACCGCCACAACAGACAGTACTGGAAGAGTTACTGGATGCAACCATCCTAGATAATGGGAACTGTAGTCACCATGACGATGACCAGTCGTCATGACCGACTGGTAGAAAGGGCCGACACCGTACTGGACGCAACAAGAAAGAAATGGGCGGAAGACCTGGGGATTGAAATTGGGTGGGGACTCTGGAGTGAAGCACTGCATAGGGTCAACTCCACCTCCATGTGCGCCATGCCCGAAAGTGGCGGTCTTTGGGGTTTCAGACCAGCCAGATCTATTCCTGGGGAGGAGGGCGGACGCCCTTGCCTTTGCCTCCCTGATCGCCCGCCGTAGAATCCTGTTCGGCTGGCGGTCAGCAGCACCACCCAAAGCTGCAGACTGGCTGGCGGTCAGCAGCACCACCCAAAGCTGCAGACTGGCTGGCGGTCAGCAGCACCCAAAGCTGCAGACTGGCTGGTGGTCAGCAGCACCACCCAAAGCTGCAGACTGGCTGGCGGTCAGCACCACCCAAAGCTGCGGACTGGCTGGCGGTCAGCACCACCCAAAGCTGCAGACTGGCTGGCGGTCAGCAGCACCACCCAAAGCTGCAGACTGGCTGGCGGTCAGCATCACCCAAAGATGCAGACTGGCTGGCGGGCAGCATCACCCAAAGATGCAGACTGGCTGGCGGTCAGCAGCACCACCCAAAGCTGCGGACTGGCTGGCGGTCAGCATCACCCAAAGATGCAGACTGGCTGGCGGGCAGCATCACCCAAAGCTGCAGACTGGCTGGCGGTCAGCAGCACCACCCAAAGCTGCAGACTGGCTGGCGGTCAGCAGCACCCAAAGCTGCAGACTGGCTGGCGGTCAGCACCACCCAAAGCTGCAGACTGGCTGGCGGTCAGCACCACCCAAAGCTGCGGACTGGCTGGCGGTCAGCACCACCCAAAGCTGCGGACTGGCTGGCGGTCAGCAGCACCACCCAAAGCTGCGGACTGGCTGGCGGTCAGCACCACCCAAAGCTGCAGACTGGCTGGCGGTCAGCACCACCCAAAGCTGCAGACTGGCTGGCGGTCAGCAGCACCACCCAAAGCTGCAGACTGGCTGGCGGTCAGCACCACCCAAAGCTGCAGACTGGCTGGCGGTCAGCAGCACCACCCAAAGCTGCAGACTGGCTGGCGGTCAGCAGCATCACCCAAAGCTGCAGACTGGCTGGCGGTCAGCACCACCCAAAGCTGCGGACTGGCTGGCGGTCAGCAGCACCCAAAGCTGCAGACTGGCTGGCGGTCAGCAGCACCCAAAGCTGCAGACTGGCTGGCGGTCAGCACCACCCAAAGCTGCAGACTGGCTGGCGGTCAGCAGCACCACCCAAAGCTGCAGACTGGCTGGCGGTCAGCAGCACCACCCAAAGCTGCAGACTGGCTGGCGGTCAGCAGCACCCAAAGCTGCAGACTGGCTGGCGGTCAGCACCACCCAAAGCTGCAGACTGGCTGGCGGTCAGCAGCACCACCCAAAGCTGCAGACTGGCTGGCGGTCAGCAGCACCCAAAGCTGCAGACTGGCTGGCGGTCAGCAGCACCACCCAAAGCTGCAGACTGGCTGGCGGTCAGCAGCACCGCCCAAAGCTGCAGACTGGCTGGCGGTCAGCACCGCCAAAAGCTGCAGACTGGCTGGCGGTCAGCACCGCCCAAAGCTGCAGACTGGCTGGCGGTCAGCACCGCCAAAAGCTGCAGACTGGCTGGCGGTCAGCACCGCCCAAAGCTGCAGACTGGCTGGCGGTCAGCAGCACCACCCAAAGCTGCAGACTGGCTGGCGGTCAGCAGCACCACCCAAAGCTGCAGACTGGCTGGCGGTCAGCACCACCCAAAGCTGCGGACTGGCTGGCGGTCAGCAGCACCCAAAGCTGCAGACTGGCTGGCGGTCAGCAGCACCCAAAGCTGCAGACTGGCTGGCGGTCAGCACCACCCAAAGCTGCAGACTGGCTGGCGGTCAGCAGCACCACCCAAAGCTGCAGACTGGCTGGCGGTCAGCAGCACCACCCAAAGCTGCAGACTGGCTGGCGGTCAGCAGCACCCAAAGCTGCAGACTGGCTGGCGGTCAGCAGCACCACCCAAAGCTGCAGACTGGCTGGCGGTCAGCAGCACCCAAAGCTGCAGACTGGCTGGCGGTCAGCAGCACCGCCCAAAGCTGCAGACTGGCTGGCGGTCAGCACCGCCAAAAGCTGCAGACTGGCTGGCGGTCAGCACCGCCCAAAGCTGCAGACTGGCTGGCGGTCAGCAGCACCGCCCAAAGCTGCGGACTGGCTGGCGGTCAGCACCGCCCAAAGCTGCAGACTGGCTGGCGGTCAGCAGCACCCAAAGCTGCAGACTGGCTGGCGGTCAGCAGCGCCCAAAGCTGCAGACTGGCTGGCGGTCATCACCACCCAAAGCTGCAGACTGGCTGGCGGTCAGCAGCCCCGCCCAAAGCTGCAGACTGGCTGGCGGTCAGCAGCACCACCCAAAGCTGCAGACTGGCTGGCGGTCAGCACCACCCAAAGCTGCGGACTGGCTGGCGGTCAGCACCACCCAAAGCTGCAGACTGGCTGGCGGTCAGCACCACCACCCAATGCTGCGGACTGGCTGGCGGTCAGCAGCAGCACCCAAAGCTGCAGACTGGCTGGCGGTCAGCAGCACCCAAAGCTGCAGACTGGCTGGCGGTCAGCACCGCCCAAAGCTGCAGACTGGCTGGCGGTCAGCAGCACCCAAAGCTGCAGACTGGCTGGCGGTCAGCACCACCCAAAGCTGCAGACTGGCTGGCGGTCAGCAGCACCCAAAGCTGCGGACTGGCTGGCGGTCAGCAGCACCCAAAGCTGCGGACTGGCTGGCGGTCAGCAGCACCCAAAGCTGCAGACTGGCTGGCGGTCAGCAGCACCACCCAATGCTGCGGACTGGCTGGCGGTCAGCAGCAGCACCCAAAGCTGCAGACTGGCTGGCGGTCAGCAGCAGCACCCAAAGCTGCAGACTGGCTGGCGGTCAGCACCACCCAAAGCTGCAGACTGGCTGGCGGTCAGCAGCACCACCCAAAGCTGCAGACTGGCTGGCGGTCAGCACCACCCAAAGCTGCAGACTGGCTGGCGGTCAGCACCGCCCAAAGCTGCGGACTGGCTGGCGGTCAGCAGCACCGCCCAAAGCTGCAGACTGGCTGGCGGTCAGCACCACCCAAAGCTGCAGACTGGCTGGCGGTCAGCAGCCCCGCCCAAAGCTGCAGACTGGCTGGCGGTCAGCAGCACCACCCAAAGCTGCAGACTGGCTGGCGGTCAGCACCACCCAAAGCTGCGGACTGGCTGGCGGTCAGCAGCACCGCCCAAAGCTGCAGACTGGCTGGCGGTCAGCACCACCCAAAGCTGCAGACTGGCTGGCGGTCAGCACCACCCAAAGCTGCAGACTGGCTGGCGGTCAGCACCACCCAAAGCTGCGGACTGGCTGGCGGTCAGCAGCACCGCCCAAAGCTGCAGACTGGCTGGCGGTCAGCACCACCCAAAGCTGCAGACTGGCTGGCGGTCAGCACCACCCAAAGCTGCAGACTGGCTGGCGGTCAGCAGCACCCAAAGCTGCAGACTGGCTGGCGGTCAGCAGCACCACCCAAAGCTGCAGACTGGCTGGCGGTCAGCACCGCCCAAAGCTGCGGACTGGCTGGCGGTCAGCACCGCCGAAAGCTGCGGACTGGCTGGCGGTCAGCAGCACCCAAAGCTGCAGACTGGCTGGCGGTCAGCACCACCCAAAGCTGCAGGCTGGCTGGCGGTCAGCACCACCCAAAGCTGCGGACTGGCTGGCGGTCAGCAGCACCCAAAGCTGCAGACTGGCTGGCGGTCAGCAGCACTGCCCAAAGCTGCAGACTGGCTGTCTGACCTCTCGGAATCTCTCCAAATGGAGAAAATCAAATTCACCATCCGAGGGTCGGACGACGGCTTCCACAGAACGTGGGAGCCATTCGCCCAATTGTTCCGGGATCTGTTTGTGGCCAACAAACAAGCAGAAGAATAGCCAGGTAGCCAAGAAACGGGGGAAAGTAGCCGAGGTGGGGAAGGGAGGGATAGACCGGGGGCGGGGGGCGGCGGGGGGGGGGGGGGGGGATAGCAACTAATCCTAAGAGAAAAGAAAGGCGAACCACAGGAGAAGGGGAGTGGGGGGGGGGGGGGGAGGGGGGGGAACAGAAGGGGGGGGAGGGGGGAAGAGGGAGGAGACAGGGAACAATAGATGGGAACCAGAGAGGTGGGGGGAAGCAAGAAAATGACAGCCGGAAGGAGGGCACGGGAAACTAAAAAAAACTTGGCATGTACAGGAACAGAGAACAAGGAAAATCCGGGGGAAAGACGGGAGGAACGGCTGAAGTGGAGGTGAGCGCGAGACGACAACGGCAGCAAAACCCGTCTGGGAGAAGCAAGTGACAACACCAACACCAGACCCATTCGAGTATTGCCCTCTGTAATTGTTTCTCCGGCACCCAAATGTATATCTACCTCCCCAGTCCGCCCCCCCCCCCCCCTGCACCCCCCCCCCCCCCCCCCCCCCCCCCCCGCCCCCCCCCCCCCCCCCCCCACAAACAGGTGTCTATTCATGTGTTGAAAATAATATTGCCAATTGTACAGTGTTGTTGTTGTTGAGCTAGTGCATAATACCCAACCAGTTATTTTATTTTATTTTATTGTGTGTGTGCTCTTCTCATCTATATCTATATTTTATTCTGTGTACATAACGGTAAATATATATTGTTCAAAAACCCAATAAAAAATCCAATATTTATAAAATAAAATACAGGATTAGTGCTGCATGACCAATTTCACAGGATAGTTATCACAGCAGGGGGCCTCCCCATTCACAGTTTGACTGACAGCTCCAGATGCTAATAACTTCTTTGAAGTGGGACTATGAATACACACATTTATTCTCATAATTTTTTTAATTATAGAGAATGAATTTTTACCAATGAGAGTGTTTTAAAAAAAAAATAATGATTGCATCACTAGACACTTCAAAAAATAATCCCAATTTGGTTTTTGAGGTCTGACAATGGTCGATACTGAGCGAGTTGGCAAGAAAGTGGAAGGGCAAATGATGATGGGTGGACAACTTGGATGGCATGAGTCGGGATTAAGTTGGTATAGAGGTTGTGAAGGACCATGGGTTTCGAGTAGCGGGGTATAGGTTGGCATGAGGGTTTAGGTGATGGGTAGAGATGGCATAGTTTGTCATGGATGTGGACACTGTGAAGGCTGGGGGTGTGAGGGGTGAGGGCTGGCTAGCCTTTGCTTTATTCGTCCTTTTGCAGTGCCAAAGGACACAAAACGTGCAATTTTTTTGCCACCCAGCTCTACACCTGGCAGTCCCCATGCTCCATGCTACCTTCAAACTCCCTCTGGGGGTGGTGGGCCCAACTCTCTCTTCACCTCCAATCCACCAACACCCCCCTCCCCTTCGCCCCCACGTCCCCAAAACAAAATCGGATTTTCTAGGGCAATCTTTCTCGGGTCGGATTTGCAGAGTCAGGAATTGCCACAACCCTGCGCTTCTGAACCAGGAGCAAACATTCAGGCCTGGGTCTAATTAGTATCAGGTGCGATGGACTGTGGACCCTTCTGAACTGAAATATGTGCATCCTTCCTGTTTGTCAAATTGGGGGCTTAGTTTGATCATTAGTGCCCAATAAACTGCCGCAATGCAGCCAGTTTTATAGACCAGAGTTCCCACGGTTCCTCCACTGAAGTTGCAGCCCAGATCTTACTACTCGCCGTTCTCGACTCTTGCTACATCTCTGACAGTCACATCAGTTTTAATCAATTTTTTTCTTCTATATAATGGAGACGCCCAGAAGAAAGTAAGTTGTGAGGACCTTGGAGAACAAAATTGTCATTAACTGAAAGATCATGCAATGGATTCAGAAAAACCTGTAAGGCATTTCATTTGACAAGCTGTGGATATTTGAATATTTAATCCTATTAGTAACTCTCAATAGAGACTTGAATTAAATATGACAAGGTAATCAGCGATTTTGATCTTGCGTAGGAAAAGATGAATAATAAAGAACTCAGTTATTCTCCTCTGTTGCCTTCAGGATATTTGTCCAAATCATTTCCAAACACAGACTTAAATTATTCTTGGGATTGCTTCATTAAATCTTCTAAAAATTCATATTTGTAACTTTGGCAGGTTAAAACAAACTGATCGCCTTGAACTAAGTCTGCAAACTACTTTGAATTTCACATTTCTAACATTGAAATTCACGTTGAAATTGCTGAGCACAGATGTTTGTGTGTGACAGAGGAGCGTGTGTGTTTATCAGAGACAGAAATGAATGCGTGTGTATGAGTGTGTGTGTGTGTGTGTGTGTGTGACTAAATCTCGCTCACTCACAGTCTCAGGATTCTCAATCACCCTCATCGCCACACACAAACTTGCACTCTCACAGTGGGTGAAGGTGAGTGAGTGAATGCCCTGAGACTGAGAGTGAGCCAGTCACACCCATCCTCACCCTGTCGCACATTAATAGTCATCGTTATTTATTACTCATTTTTAGTCATCAATTTATTGCTTTGCCATTGTTTGTTTTTGCTCAGCATGTTGGTTCTTTTCATGAACAAAGAACAAAGAACAAAGAAAAGTACAGCACAGGAACAGGCCCTTCGGCCCTCCAAGCCCGTGCCGACCATGCTGCCCGACTAAACTACAATCTTCTACACTTCCTGGGTCCGTATCCCTCTATTCCCATCCTATTCATGTATTTGTCAAGATGCCCCTTAAATGTCACTATCGTCCCTGCTTCCACCACCTCCTCCGGTAGCGAGTTCCAGGCACCCACTACCCTCTGTGTAAAAAACTTGCCTCGTACATCTACTCTAAACCTTGCCCCTCTCACCTTAAACCTATGCCCCCTCAACCTAGTAATTGACCCCTCTACCCTGGGAAAAGTCTCTGACTATCCACTCTGTCTATGCCCCTCATCATTTTGTAGACCTCTATCAGGTCGCCCCTCAACCTCCTTCGTTCCAGTGAGAACAAACCAAGTTTATTCAACCGCTCCTCATAGCTAATGCCCTCCATACCAGGCAACAACCTGGTAAATCTCATCTGCACCCTCTCTAAAGCCTCCACATCCTTCTGGTAGTGTGGCGACCAGAATTGAACACTATACTCCAAGTGTGGCCTAACTAAGGTTCTATACAGCTGCAACATGACTTGCCAATTCTTATACTCAATGCCCCGGCCAATGAAGGCAAGCATGCCACATGCCTTCTTGACTACCTTCGCCACCTGTTTTGCCCCTTTCAATGACCTGTGGACCTGTACTCCTAGATCTCTCTGACTTTCAATACTCTTGAGGGTTCTACCATTCACTGTATATTCCCTACCTGTATTAGACCTTCTAAAATGCATTACCTCACATTTGTCCGGATTAAACTCCATCTGCCATCTCTCCACCCAAGTCGCCAAACAATCTAAATCCTGCTGTATCCTCTGACAGTCCTCATCGCTATCCGCAATTCCACCAACCTTTGTGTCATCTGCAAACCTATTAATCAGACCAGTTACATTTTCCTCCAAATCATTTATATACTATGAACAGCAAAGATCCCAGCACTGATCCCTGCGGAACACCACTAGTCACAACCCTCTAATCAAAAAATGGACATGGAGTCTAAAAGCCCACCAGCTCTAGCGATACCATATGGAATCCATAGGACCTCAGTGAAGTGGGTTTGCCGAGGGTTTTACGGCTCCTTCTCTTAGCTTGAACTTGTCAACACTTTGCATCACAGGCAGAGGACCTAAACCTCTCAGCAGCCCACTTGTCAATATGGTGTGGTGAAGGAGAGGCCAATGGTGTTTCATAGAATCATAGAATCTCTGCAGTGCAGAAGGAGGCCATTCAGCCCATCGGGCCTGCACCGACCATTTAAAAGAGCACCTTACACTGGCCTAATCCCCGCCCTGTCCCCATAAACCCACCTAACCTTTTTGGACACTATGGGGCAATTGATCGTGGCCAATCAACCTAACCCGCACATCGTTGGACTGTGGGAGGAAACCAGAGCACCCGGAGGAAACCCACGCAGACACGGGGAGAACATGCAAACTCCACACCGACAGTCACCCGAGGCTGGAAACGAACCCGGGTCCCTGGAGCTGTGAGGCAGCACTGCTAACCACTGTGCCACCGTGCCACCCAGCAGGTTAGGAGCAGGGTGCTCCCAAGACAGGATGGCAAATCTTATGTTTACTTATTCTCCCAATCAGCCGCTCTCAGTACACAATGATTTCCCTCTGAATGTTGAAGTGTGGTTTCAGAATGAGCATTAGGGTGAATTCTCTGAAGCAAATTTACAGAACCGTAAGAAGTGAAAATTCTCCACATCAATCAGCTTCTCACTTCACTCACAAGGAACATTTTCTTTTCTTCACAAAACTTGAACCTATTTCTTTCCCAAATACACGTTAGATTGGTTTCCACAGAGCCCATGGATCTTGCCACATATTTTTAAATTGAAAATAGCCTGACATAACAAAGGAATATCAAAAACAGAGTTTGGAGCTCCTTAAACCTCCTTACACTGCCAGTGGCCACAAGCCAGCAGTATCATTCTTTGAAGTCAACTTCTGATGTGATGCCAACGTTTGGTGCATCAAGAAATATATTACAGCACTAATTGTAGCAGGTCGTTTTAAACCTTGGCAGGTAAAGCCCCGCTTCTTTAGTTGGTATTGCAACAACATCACGAGGTATTCCTGGAAAAGGGAAAGCAACTGAGGCTTACAATATGCTGCAGAATGCATGAAATATGCATGTCGTTATAAACCTACCAATAACATTTACTGGCCAAATCATTCAACATAAAAGGCTTGCAGGAAAGACAAATTACTTATTTAACAGCATTCCAGCACTGCAGCAAAAATGTTCAAACCCGTTGCCTGTTAATCTGTACCCTTCCATCCATTCCTTCAATATCTTGGGTACAATAATTCCTCTAATTCACATCTAGAATGTGAGTGGAAAATATTGAGGCAAAGGGCACTCCGCAGTGAGTAAAATAAAGATCTGCATTTATACAGAGTGTTGGTGATGGATGAACAGTCTGGAGCGTTGTTTGATCATTTTGGGGAATTATGGAATATTTATGCAGAATTCCCCTCATTACAATAACTGGCTGTGATAAAGTTGAAGGTCATGCCAACGGAACTGGACATGGCCCTGTGGGAAAAATAGGTTGCCTTATCAAAAAAAAGCTTTTAGTTCCGTGCTATTTTTAAAAAAATGTTTAGGGTCATCCAATTAGCTCTAACCCGCATCCTGCCAAGGTCCCCACGCCCTGCCAAATATTCTCCCTTCAAATATTCATCCAATTCCCCATTTAAATTGATGAATCTGCTTCCAGCAAACTTTCAGAAAGCCTACTCCAGATCATAACAATTTGTTGCATAATAAAAAAGTCTCCTCGTTCTCCTCTGGTCCTTTTGCCGATTGCTTTTGTTGTGGAATGGGGGAGGTGTCAGGCCTTTGGCATTCTTTTGTAAGCGACATCTCTGTTGTCATAAACTGTGCCACTTGGAAACCAAAGAATACCAACAATGGAAGATGGCAGACTACCGGGCAAACAACAGTGCAATGCACACACAGCAAACTAAACAAAGTCAACACTGATAATGTTTAGCTGTTAGACTGTTATAAATAGTCATTTGTTTACTATTGCAGAGTAGAAGCCAAGGGAGTCTTTTTTAGTGCAACTTCATTGCTTGACTCCAGTCTTGTGTTTTTTTCATGTTATTGTCATTTGTTAGATTATTTTGACATACTATTGATCCGTGCTATGAATCCGCTACATACATCCCAGGCCCGGCTGCAAGGCTCTTATTCATTAAGCATTAACTACACAGAACTGTACTTTCCGCATTACTCAGCATAAGAAGCCTGCAGGGTTTTATTAGAATGCTGGAGTGTGTGGGAAGAGCATACTACTGCTGAAATTTCACACAACACCAGCACTAAGTATTCCAGCACAGGAAGCTAACATGCAACGTTTAATAAGTATCAGCATTCGGCATTTAAATGAAGTAACTAAATCTGTAAGTGATGCAGTAACCACTCAGTCAGCTGCAGGTCAGATTACAGGGACTTTAACTTCCCTTTATCGACCCTCAAACGGTGACATGGTTGAATCTTTTTGGGATGTCCTGTTTGCAGTGATCCTCCACCTGCAGTGACCTAGCATTCCAGAGGCTGGTCTAGAAAGTTAGGATACTTCTCCTCAAGGCAACCTTGCTTGAAAAGGGGGCCTCACCATTACCTAACTATGAACTTCTCCAGCAGGAAGTCCTGTCATAATATCCACATCAGTATATGATGGTGCAGAGACACACACTGACTGACACACTGCAAGACCAATTAACACACACAACACAGCAGCCAATCACCAGTTAGGGCACGGTCACTATAAAGACAGAGGGCACTAGTTTTCCCGCTCATTCGGGTTGCAGCCTCTGAGACAGACAGAGCCCGCAGTCAGTAGCACAAACATCCACCATGTGCTCGCAGTATAGGCTGGTCAGGTTAGGCATAGGTATTCAGTCAATCTAACATAGTGTCGACCCACAGTGCAAGTATGTTAAACAGCTCTTAGTTAAATAAAATAGAGTTGTACTATTACAAGTGTTGGTAGCCTGTCCATGTTACTGCTAAGGTAAATGCAGTCTCCACAGATCCAGAGTACCCAACACATCATGGTACCAGTATGTGATGTTAGAGTTTAATAGACCCACCTTCAAGCGATCTGCCTTTGACCAGCAATCAGCCATCCGGTAGTATGGACAGCGTCCGCCCTCCCCCGCCGCTCCGCATCACCGGCAACCTCGGTGCGAACTGGAAAATCTTTAAACAACGATTCCAGCTATACCTCGAAGCTACAGACCTGGAAGCTGCCTCAGACGCCAGGAAGATTGCTCTCTTCCTTTCCACGGCGGGGACCACGCCATCCATATCTTCAACTCTCTCACTTTCGCTGAAGGTGAAGACAAGTCCAAGTTCAAGACAGTCCTGCTCAAATTCGACAGTCACTGTGACATCGAGGTCAATGAAAGTTTTCAGCGCTGTCTTTCAACAGCGTCTGCAGGGTAAGGATGAACCTTTTCAATCTTTCCTCACCCACCTTCACATCCTCGCGCAGTCCTGTAATTACGGCTCCACCTCCGACTCGATGATCCGTGACCAGATCGGTTTCGGTGTAATCGGACCCCCTTCACCAGCAGCTCCTCAAGATTAAACAGGTCACCCTTGCGATAGCCATCGAGACCTGCGTACTGCATGAACACGCCACTAACCAATACTCGCACATTCAAGCGGCTGAAACGGCGCGGCAAGGTCCCCATGAGGCAGAGCGGGTGCAAGTCATTGAACAACTCCAGGGCCTAAGCCTGGATGATGGCGGCCATTTCACCCGCTTTTCACGGACTCCCGGCAGGTGCACACTGACCGAGGGGATGGCGAGGCCGAAGACCGCACTGCGCAGGCGCGCACTACGTACGACCGCACCGCGCATGCGCGGGCGCCTACCGAACATTCTGACGTCACGACGTGCGGCAACTGTGGCTCCGCCCACTTAAAGCGGCAATGTCCTGCAAAATCCCGACGCTGTCTCCAATGTGGCAAGCTTGGCCACTATGCAGCCCTATGCAGGCAACCTACTACCTCTCGTCGCTCCAACCAGCCACGCAGGGATATCTGAACCATCCAGCCACCGGTCACCGATTCCGACTCCGACTTGATTCCGGACCTTGACACCGAGGACCCTAAAGCACCATTTCGGGTGGGCATCATCACCAAACACAAGATGCTCCAGAAGACAAAAGCCAAGTCTCTCCCAATATTCCGCATTGATCCGGACGACGAGTGGTGTGCCACCGTCACGGTCAACCGATCCCGCATCCGATTCCGCCTGGACACCGGCGCTTCAGCAACCTCATTGCGCGGTCAGACCTCGAAAGCCTCCATGTCAAGCTTCCATCCGCCTGCCAGCTTCTGGACTATAATGGTAATGCCATTGCTGCCAGTGGCTCTTGCCAGCTTGAAGTGTCGCACCGGTCATTAAAGGCTAACCTGCCATTCGGAATAGTGGGATCCACTGAAGCCTCCCTGCTTGGTGCTCAGGCATGCAAACTTCTAAACCTTGTCCAAAGGGTTCACTCCCTGTCACCCGCTGACGCTTCCGCATCTCAGGACGCTGACTTTCGGACACAGCTGAACGCCATCATCACCCGATACCACGGTGTATCGAGGGCATGGGCACACACCCATACACTTATAAAATCTTGTTAAAACCAAATGCCACGCCTGTGGTGCACGCACCTCGCAGGGTACCAGCACCCCTCAAGGACCGCCTCAAGCAGCAGCTGCAGGACCTCCAGGACCAGGGCGTAATTTCGAAAGTTGCAGAACCGACTCACTGGGTCAGCTCTATGGTGTGCGTGAAAAAACCATCCGGCAAATTACGCATATGTATTGATCCCAAGGACCTCAACCGCAATATTATGAGAGAACACTCCCATTCCAAAGCGCAAAGAACTCACCTGCGAGATGGCTCGCGCCAAATTTTTCACCAAGCTAGACGCATCCAAGGGGTTCTGGCAGATCCAACTCGACGCTTCCAGTCGGAAGCTCTGCACATTTAACACCCCGTTTGGCCGGTATTGCTACAACCGGATGCCGTTTGGCATCATCTCTGCATCGGAAGTGTTCCACAGAATAATGGAGTAGATGATGGAAGGTATCGAAGGGATTCGTGTATATGTGGACGTCATCATCGTCTGGTCTACCACCCCGCAGGAGCACATTGATCGCCTCCAACGCGTCTTCCGACGAATCCATGAGCACGGCCTCCGCCTCAACAGGGCCAAATGCTCCTTTGGTCAAACAGAACTTAAACTCCTCGGAGACCACATTTCACAGTTTGGTGTGCAGCCGGCTGCTGACAAGGTATCTGCCATTAAGGCCATGAAGACACCGGAGGACAAGAAGGCGGTCCTCCGCTTCCTGGGCATGGTCAATTTCCTGGGGAAACTCATCCCTAACCTCGCCTCAAACACCACGGCTCTCAGGAACCTGGTTAAGAAGACGACCGAGTTCCAATGGCTCCCCGCCCACGAACAAGAAGGCGGGAACTCAGGGCGAAGCTGACCAAGGCCCCGGTGTTGGCATTTTTCGATCCGGCCAAAGAAACAAAGATCTCCGCGGATGCCAGTCAGTCCGGCATTGGAGCAGTGCTCCTTCAACGTGACAACGCCTCCTCATGGGCTCCTGTCGCACACGCGTCACGTGCAATGACGCCCACCGAACAGCGCTATACGCAAATTGAAAAAGAGTGCCTGGGCCTTCTTACCGGAGTCATCAAATTTCATGGCTGTGTCTATGGACTCCCAACGTTCACAGTCGAGACAGACCACAGGCCACTGGTCAATATCATTCAAAAAGACCTTAACGACATTCTCCTTAAACTCAGGCGGTACGACTTCAAACTCGTCTACACCCCGGGTAAGGAGCTCATCGTCGCCGATGCACTCTCCCGATCTGTCACCACACCCTGCGACCCAGCGGGCTTCGTGTACCAAATTGATGCTCAGGTGGCATTCGCCGTATCCAATCTGCCCGCCACGGATGAACGACTCATCCAGATTTGTCGTGAGGCGGCCAACGATCCCCTGCTCCAACGTGTCATGCGCCACCTGACAGACGGGTGGCTCAACGGCCAATGCCCTCAATTCTATAACATTAAAGATGACCTGGCGGTGGCAGATGGAATTCTACTGAAGCTGGACAGGATCGTCATTCTGCACAGCATGCGGAAGCTCGTCCTTGAGCAGCTCCATGAGGGCCACCTGGGAGTGGAGAAATGCCGCCGACGGGCCCGTGAGGCAGTCTACTGGCCTGGAATCAACAAGGACATTGCCAACGCCGTTCTTAACTGCCCAACATGCCAGCGTTTCCAGCCTGCTCAGCCAAGGGAGACCTTGCAACCCCATGAGTTGGTCACGTCCCACTGGACCAAAGTGGGCATCGACCTGTTCCATGCACTTGGCCGGGACTACGTCCTCATAGTGGACTATTTCTCAAACTACCTGGAGGTAGTTGGGCTACACGACCTCACCTCAACTGCGGTCATCCATGCGTGCAAGGAAACCTTCGCTTGCCATGGCTCCCACACACGGTCATGACAATGGCCCGTGTTTTGCCAGTCAGGAGTGGTCCAATTTTGCCAAATGATACAACTTCACACATGTCACGTCCAGTCCCCATTACCCCCAATCCAATGGCAAAGCTGAAAAGGGGGTGCACATTGTCAAACGACTCCTGTGCAAGGCGGCCAATGCAGGATCCGATTTTTACTTCGCCCTGCTTGCTTACAGATCAGCTCCATTGTCCACGGCCTGTCACTGGCTCAATTGTTGATGAATCGCACGCTGCGGACGACGGTGCCGGCCATTCATGTCCCGGACTTGGACAACCTTCAGGTCCTTCGTCGAATGCAGTTGTCTCGGGCCCAACACAAATCGGCGTACGACGCCCGCGCCACGGATCTCCCTGCTCTGGCTCCTGATGACGAGGTCAGTGTCCATCTTCCCGATGGTGGTTGGTCCACCACCGCTGTGGTGCTCAGACAAGTGGCCCCCAGGTCATTTCTGGTTCGTCTACAAGACGGCTCTCTTCTTCGCCGAAATAGACGGGCACTACGACTCCTTCCTCGCTCGCCACCAGATCATCATGTCCTGCCCCGCCGTCACGACGAATCCATCACGGACTTTGCAGATCTCCCTTTTGCTCTGCCACCCTCTGAGTCTGACACAGTCCCGCCCATTCCAGAACAGGCGGCCCCTGACCCACCCTTGAGGCGGTCAACCAGAATTCGTCACCCACCTCAGAGACTGAATTTATGAGCTGCCTGAATTCATGGACTCTCTGAACTCATGAACTGATTGTTTCGTTACCCTGTTTGATTAACTCACTGGTTTGTACATACTGTTGTTCTAGTTATATTTTGTGTTACATACTGTCCATCTGCTCTAGACACCTTCCAATGTAAATATCTTAGAGTTTCTGTACATAGTCCTGTAAATATGCATGCATGTGCCACACATAGTTAGGAACATTCACATACTACATTATTTATTGCCACAAACACACATTTTTTTTAGAAAAGGGGGAATGTCATAATATCCACATCAGTATATGATGGTGCAGAGACACACACTGACTGACACATTGCAAGACCAATCAACACACACAACACAGCAGCCAATCACCAGTTAGGGCATGGTCACTATAAAGACAGAGGGCACTAGTTTTCCCGCTCATTCGGGATGCACCTCTGAGACAGACAGAGCCCGCAGTCAGTAGCACAAACAGCCACCATGTGCTGGCAGTATAGGCTGGTCAGGTTAGGCATAGGTCTTCAGTCAATCTAACATAGTGTCGACCCACAGTGCAAGTATGTTTAACAGCTCTTAGTTAAATAAAATAGAGTTGTACTATTACAAGTGTTGGTAGCCTGTCTATGTTACTGCTAAGGTAAACGCAGTCTCCACAGATCCAGAGTACCCAACACATTAAGTCCTACTGTTAGTACTGCACCCCCCCCCCCACCCCCCCATCCCACCCCCCAAGCTCTCTGTTCCTCTGGGTCTCGTCTCCTGTGCAACTCTCTTTCCCTTCACCCACTGGCGGCTAAGTCTTCAGCTATAGGCCACGTGCGCTACAATGCTCTCCCTAATAAAGCCCTTTGCGTCATCAACTTTCCCGCCTCCTCTATGATCTCATGAAAACCAATTAAGCTTCACCAGTCCAGCTCTCTTCTTCTCAGAGTCAGTTTCCATGGTTTGATCATGTCTCTGTGCAAAGTGCTCAAAGGCATTTTTTTTGTGTCAGTGGCTCTGTGTAATCATAAGTTGTTATGGAAGAACTATGTTTTCTTCACAGAGCAGTTGATGGATTGAACAGATGCCAGCAAGAAATAATGAACTGATTTATGACTTTTGCATGAATATTTAGTGTTCCAACAGGTGCACTGATGAACAAACCTTTCAGTTGAGGTATATGACAGATTGACAGAAAGCAGCAGCTGTTCTATCCGGGAATAAGCACCGACTAGCGGTGTAACGTGTTTCAATATGAACACTGCTGCAGCGTTCCTGAATAAGGAGCTGGATTCTCCGGTCTCCCAGCCCCGTGTTACTTGGCCGTGGACCGTTCGCTGGTGTTGGGATTCTATCTTCCCATCACTTGTCAATAGAAATTCCCATTGTAGCTACCCCACGCTGCCAGGAAACCCACGGGCAGGAGTGCGCTGCCAGCGGGAAAAGTGAATCCCAACGACCAGAGAATTCCGGCCAAGGTTTTCACTTAGGGGCTCAACTTGAGGGGAATTGAAGACCAGGCAAAGTGTAATATGCAATGAATCTGCAATATCAATTAAAAAAAGTATTTGTGATCAATATTGTTTTGTGCATCCTTACCTATCTTTGAAGACATGTAAGATTTATCAAAATAATAATTGGTGTGTGTTGCCCACATACATTTGACAAATGTGCACAATTGTTTTTCTCTTTTCATGCAGAACTGGATTAGATATCCATTCATGGGGAGCTCAGAGCTGATAGTCCAGATACCAGCAGTAATTCAGTGTGATCATTGCAACCAGTAACAAGAAAGATTTTAGAGCTGAGTTTATGAACAAACTCTGCCAACTGGGGACTCCAGACTAGGCAAAGATTGAAATTCAGACAGCTGTGGTTTGCTGGTCATGAATTTTCCTGTTGGTGCTACAGACTGATGAGAGTCCCTGTCGACAGTATAGACCCACAATGGGTCAGTCACAATATGCATTCCCTTGCTCCAATGCATTGAGATCCTAGTGTGATATCACACACACACACATCAAAATTAGGGTAACAGTTTAAACCCTGGTGAGGAGGTGCCTTTGTATCGACTGCACTATAGACACAAATGGAGAGAAGTGAACACTAAAATGTTGGCATGTTGAAGCCTCTGAAATCACATCAATTTTGGGTAACATGAAAATTGAACTTACATGTGAATATTTGCTCTTGGCGCTGTGCAGGGATACACAGCGTTCGTATTGACCCTCCCTGGCAGAGAGCTTCGACCTGGAGATTTTCTGTTGCCCTAAGCATATGCCAGCCACAAATTGGCACCTGTAGTACAATGATAGCCTTAGTCACATGCAAAAGAACTTTCTAAATGTTCATAACTGAGCAGTTATGGTGGTAGTATTCATATCGAGGGAATAAATCACCTTCATTGCTGGGCCATTAGCATTAAAAGATCTAGGTTTTGAATGTTTTATGTCCTGACAGCTCTGATATACAACATAAGCTGCCAGCCTGGTTATGGTTGGCTGAAGTCTGGACCAATCATTAAAGGGCAGGTGTCAAATTCCACCATTCAGTTCGTAAAATAAAGCCAGAATAAAAAGCCATTGAGAGTAATGGTGACCATGATTGTTATAAAAACACGTATTACTCACTAATGCCCTTTAGGGAAGGAAATCTGCCGTCCTCAGGTGGTCTGGCCTACATTTGACTCCAGACCCACAGCAATGTGGTTGACTCTTAAATGGACCCTGAAATGGTCCAGCAAATCACTCAATTGACCCAAGAAGGTGGTTTACCACCATCTTCTAGAGAGTCATTCGGACTGGCAACACATGCTGCCTTGCTAACAACACCCACAATCCTGAAATTAATCTAAAAAACAATTTGAACAACGTTGAAAAGTGATGGTGATCTCTTTACACGTGTCTATATAGGGACCTTACCGGGTATGGACCAAAATCTCTCCATGGGGATGGCACGGTAGCACAGTGGTTGGCACTGCTGCCTCACAGCGCCAGGGACCCAAGTTCTATTATGGCCTTGGGTGACCATCTGTGTAGAGGTTGCACGTTCTCCCTGTGCCTGCGTGGGTTTCCTCCGGGTGCTCCAGTTTCCTCCCACAGTCCAAAGATGTGCATGTTAGATGGATTGGACATGCTTAGTGTCCAAAGGTTAGGTGGGGTTATGGGGATAGGGCAGGGGAGTGGGCCTAGGCACGGAGCTCTTTCAGAGGGTCAGTGCAGACTCAATGGGCTGAATGGCCTCCTTATGCACTGCAAGGATTCGATGATTCTAAGACCGAATGATGTGGAGATGCCGGCGTTGGACTGGGGTGAGCACAGTACGAAGTCTTACAACACCAGGTTAAAGTCCAACAGGTTTGTTTCGATGTCACTAGCTTTCGGAGCGCTGCTCCTTCCTCAGGTGAATGAAGAGGTCTGTTCCAGAAACACATATATAGACAAATTCAAAGATGCCAAACAATGCTTGGAATGCGAGCATTAGCAGGTGATTAAATCTTTACAGATCCAGAGATGGGGTAACCCCAGGTTAAAGAGCCTGAAGGCCGCCTTGGAGAACGCTTACCCGGAGATCAGAGGCACTTCGCTTTACCGCAAACCTACGGATAACCTCATGATGCTCCACTTCTCCAGCTTCCACCCTAAACACATTAAAGAAGCCATCCCCTATGGACAAGCGCTCCGTATACACAGGATCTGCTCAGACGAGGAGGAGCGTAACAGACATCTACAGACGTTGAAAGATGCCCTCGTACGAATGGGATATGGCACTCGACTCATCGATCGACAGTTCCAACGCGCCACAGCGAAAAACCGGACCGACCTCCTCAGAAGACAAACATGGGACACAGCCGACAGAATACCCTTCGTCGTCCAGTACTTCCCCGGAGCGGAGAAACTACGTCACCTTCTTCACAGCCTTCAACACGTCATTGATGACGATGAACATCTTGCCAAGGTCATCCCCACACCCCCACTACTTGCCTTCAAACAACCGCGCAACCTCAAACAAACCATTGTTTGCAGCAAACTACCCAGCCTTCAGAACAGTGACCACGACACCACACAACCCTGTCATGGTAATCTCTGCAAGACGTGCCAGATCATCGACATGGATACCACCATTACACGTGAGAACACCACCCACCAGGTACGCGGTACATACTCGTGCGACTCGGCCAACGTTGTCTACCTCATACGCTGCAGGAAAGGATGTCCCGAAGCGTGGTACATTGGCGAGACCTTGCAGACGCTGCGACAACGAATGAACGGACATCGCGCAACAATCACCAGGCAGGAATGTTCCCTTCCAGTCGGGGAACACTTCAGCAGTCAAGGGCATTCAGCCTCTGATCTCCGGGTAAGCGTTCTCCAAGGCGGCCTTCAGGACCCGCGACAACGCAGAATCGCCGAGCAGAAACTTATAGCCAAGTTCCGCACACATGAGTGCGGCCTCAACCGGGACCTGGGATTCATGTTGCATTACATTCATCCCCCACCATCTGGCCTGCGAAATCCTACCAACTGTCCTGGCTTGAGACAATTCACACCTCTTTAACCTGGGGTTACCCCATCTCTGGATCTGTAAAGATTTAATCACCTGCTAATGGTCGCATTCCAAACATTGTTTGGCACCTTTGAATTTGTCTATATATGTGTTTCTGGAACAGACCTCTTCATTCACCTGAGGAAGGAGCAGCGCTCCGAAAGCTAGTGACATCTAAGACCGAAGGCAGCGATTTGTGAAAGGTTTCTCACTGGTATACTGCATTTCTCATGAATATTCCCTTGGGTGCTCCTATTTCAAGGAAGCATTTGATCACAAGATACACGCTCATGCTGGCAATGATCTTCACGGGTTTGGATGGGATAGTCATCTCCATTTGACACAAGCTAAACAATAATAACAAAGAATCTAGTGGATAGGAATGTTAAATTGGCAGAGATTTAAAAATCTACCATTGAGAGGGCAAGAAACACCTTTCAAAACCCTTTCCTGAAGGGATTAAATAAATTGGGGAATGGTCTGTGAAGCATATTCTACATGTTCTGTGAAGGGAAAGGACCTGATAGAAGCAATGCCACAGTCATGTTTAAATAGAAAGTCTCCACAGGGAGAAAAGCAATGAATCGCTATTTCCTATGAGTCAGCCACCAATTTCACTAAGTCATTTTCATGCTGGTTGTCCACGCTGTGTGTTTTAGTTCAGGTTACTGAGGCACTGCAGCATTACATCCTCATATCTGTGGAGTACTCACGTTTTAGCATTTTACAACAAGAAAGATTTTAGAGCTGATTTTATGAATAAACTCTATTTATGCAACAACCTTCGAGTACAGGGGAGCAAAAATTATTCAAAATAGTTTACAGAACGGATGCCATGGTGAGTTAGGAAAGTTGGCCTAAACTTTTCTTGAAATCTCAGTTTCTTGGAGGTTTCGAACGGTGGGGAGAGAATGTGACAAATCATGTATCCCAGCAATTCGCTGATCCTCGAAACATCTTAAAAACAAACATTTTTAACCATGTCATCATGTAGCTTAACATCATTTTCCCTCATTCAGTTTGCACAAACACGGTTCAAACAAGTGTCCAAAGTAACAATATTTTACATGACATATAGCGAGGCACTAAATGAGCATCTTGTTTCTGACGCAGCATTATATCCTAAACATTGTGTTCACTGCACTATTATCTTAATAAGCATGTAGCACATGATTAAAATGTTACTGTCCATAGACATTACAGAGGATAATTATAGTCATGATTTGTTCACAGTGTGAGTCCGGTTAATCAGATGTTCAGAATAGACTGCAGAAAGCCAGGGCATGAAATCCTTTGGCTGAAGTTTAAAAAGGTCATGTTAGCGGAGGAGGGGGGAGGGGCTGGGGAATGGGGCGTGGGTGGTAGAATCTGAAACTCTCACCTCAGTGATAGCTAAGCTTTCCACCTCAATCAACAGTGTGACCACTAGCTCAGTGGCAGTTAGAAGGGTTTTGTGTAAACTCTATAGCGAACAGTCCTGGTTAACAAAGACCAGTGAACCAATTCTACAAACCAAGTCCCCATCCAGCTGGGTAGATGTGTCTGATGAATGGAAGTGACCTTCTCCCATTGAAGATGCGGCTTGCCTAGGGGCAGATATTGTGCGTTAAGAAATTTTGAGGAAGGAAACGGGATAAATATCCCAGCCACTCCTCCTTAATACGTCTCTCAGAAGTTCCATGTACAAGGCATTAGTTAAGACATGGTCTAGACCTGAACATGACAGATGGACAGATCACCCTCAGTAGAGAACAATAAACACATATCCATTTGTTTGTCCTTCTTTCCTTCCTTCCTTCCATCCTTCCTTCCTGTCTCTCTTCCTTTCTCTCTTCCTTTCTCTCTTCCTTTCACTCTTTCTTTCTCTCTTTCTTTCTCTCTTACTTTCTCTCTTTCTCTCTCTTTCTCTCTTTCTTTCTCTCTTTCTTTCTCTCTTTCTCTCTTCCTTTCTCTCTTTCTTTCTCTCTCTCTCTTTCTCTCTTTCTTTCTCTTTCTTTCTCTCTTTCTCTCTTTCTTTCTCTCTTTCTTTCTCTTTCTCTCTTTCTTTCTCCCTTTCTTTCTCTCTTTCTTTCTCCTTCTTTCTCTCTTTCTCTCTTTCTTTCTGTCTTTCTTCTCTCTTTCTTTCTCTCTTTCTCTCTCTTTCTCTCTTTCTTTCTCTCTTTCTTTCTCTCTTTCTCTCTTCCTTTCTCTCTTTCTTTCTCTCTCTCTTTCTCTCTTTCTTTCTCTTTCTTTCTCTCTTTCTCTCTTTCTTTCTCTCTTTCTTTCTCTTTCTCTCTTTCTTTCTCTCTTTCTTTCTCTCTTTCTCTCTTTCTTTCTCCTTCTTTCTCTCTTTCTCTCTTTCTTTCTCTCTTTCTCCTTTATCTATCAAGATATTCTGAGGGCTCAATCATGTCCAAGTTCCCTGGGCGGGATTCTCCGAAATGGAGGCAGAGTGTTCGCGCCGTCGTGAACGCCGTCGAGGTTCACGACAGCGCGAAACGGCCCCTATCCCGACCGATTCAGGGCCCGATAATGGGCTAGGAGCGGCGCCGCGTCATTTACGCATGCCAGGCTTTGGCGCCACGTAAAGGCGGCGCCGCATACATGACGTGGCCAGCGCCGCATAACTGGCGTCACCCGCGCATGCGTGGTTGCCGTCCTCTCCGAGTCCGCCCCGCAAGAAGATGTCTGACGGATCTTGCGGGGCTGCGGAAGAAAGGAGGTCCTCCTTCAGAGAGGACGGCCCAACGATCTGTGGGCACCAATTGCGGGCCAGACCCCATTTGAGGCCCCCCCGGTGCAGGATCCCCCCTCACCCCCCCGCAGGCTGCCCCCCCAGCGTTCCCGTGCTGTTCTCGCCAGCAGCGACCAGGTGTGGATGGCGTCGGGGGAACCCGCCGTTTTGGGCAGGCCACTCGGCCCATCCGGGCCGGAGAATCGCGGGGGTACCGGTGAATCGCCATTTTGGCTGTCTCGGGCGATTCACTGTACCGCACTGCGCAAAACGCGATTGTGCCGATCTAGCGGCTTCCGTGAATCGCGGGAGGGCGTCGGACCGGCGTCGCGGGAAAATTTGGCGATTCTCCCAACCGGCGGGGGGTCGGAGAATCGCACCCCCTATCTTTTACGTTTCTGAATAGTATCACCAAGGTTACCATCAAAAGTAGAATAATTTCCAGCAGTAACAAAATTGTTTGGCTCAAAGATTGTTGGCTTTTACTTCGAATGCAGAAGGATGTGGCAATTACCGTCCTTGCCCCTCAGTTGTTCTTCACATGTTTTCTCGGCCGTCTCAGGGGCAATGGTTAATTTGAAAGAAAGAAAATGAATGTGTTTCTGTCACACCTTTCATCATTTCAGGACGTCCCAAATGACTTTGCAGCCAATGGAGTATTTCTGAAGTGTGGTCAGTGTTGTAATGAAGGAGACACAGCAGCCAGTTTATGTACAGCAGGATCTCACACACAGCAATGTGATAACAATCAGATCATTTGTTTCTGTGCTGTTGATTGAGGGATAAATTTTGACCAGGACACTGGGAAATGACCTATGGTAGATGGTTTCAATAAAAAGGCCGTCCTGTGGTAGGCATGGGTAAGCTGAAACATTTTGGTCATGGCATGATTAGTTAAGTGGATTATTACATACCGCCCAGCCACAGAGTCATCAATTCAAATCGTTGTGTTCCTTGTGACATGAACTCTCCTGCTCATCTCTGCTCTAATGCCACGCAATCTTTTTGTCCACCGAAGGACCTTGGTTTAATATCACTGACCAAAAGACAGCACACCCGACATTGCAGCACTCTCACAGTGGCAACCTAGATTTGTTTGAATCAAGTTCTAGAGTGATCATGAATTCAAATCCAGAACCTTCTCACTCAGAGTGAAAACATGGCCAATTGAGCAGTAGCTGACATCCTGGTATTAGACTGAACTCTGGCATTGTCCAATGAGGGACGGTGAGTCACAAACAATACTCCAGGTGTGATCGGAGCAAACTATTTTCCTGCCACCTTGGTATTGAACATTTTGAACTGCACTGAGTCTCGGAATGAGAATGGACGTTTTCTGCATTTGTCAAACTGGGTTCAATGGTCTCCTGACAAGCTTTGCATTAAAAACTGATTCCTCATCTGCCCACAACAACATTGTTCATAAAATTAGCACAAGCCCTTTGGGCCGATGAAAGTCATTAGACCGATGACGTTTTTGTAGAAACAGGCAGCAAATCTGAACGAGTTGTTTGCTGAAAGATAAGACTTTGTGAAATGTTTTTTTACAAACCAATTGGAAGAGGATGATCAGAGTGAGAGTCGGGCCGATCGGGGACAGTGGAGGGAACTTGTGCCTCGAATCTGAGGAGATGGGGGAGGCCCTAAATGAATATTTTGCTTCAGTATTCACTAGAGGGAGGGACTTGTTGCTCAGAGAACCGTGTGAACCAGATTAATAGACTCGAACAGGTTGATATTAAGAACGAGGATGTGCTGGAAATTTTGAAAAGCATCAGGATAGATAAGTCCCCTGGGCCAGACGGGAAATACCCAAGGTTACAACAGGAAGCGAGGGAAGAGATTTCTGCGCCATTGCCGATGATCTTTGCATCGCCACTCTCCACTGAAGAAGTACCGGATGATGTGAGGGGCAGCACGGTAGCATAGTGGTTAGCACTGCTGCATCACAGCTCCAGGGTCCCAGGTTCAATTCCCGGCTTGGGTCACTGTCTGTGCGGAGTCTGCACATTCTCCCCGTGTCTGCGTGGGTTTCCACTGGGTGCTCCGGTTTTCTCCCACAGTCCAAAGACATCACTGGTTAGGTGGATTGGCCATGATAAATTGCCCTTAGTGTCCAAAAAGGTTAAGTGGGGTTATGGGGATAGGGTGGAGGTGTGGGATCCCTGGGAATTACAGACCCATCAGTCTTACGTCTGTGGTGAGCAAAATATTGGAAACGATTCTGAGAGATAGGATTTATAATTATTCAGAAAAACATAGTTTGATTAAAGATAGTCAGCATGGCTTTGTGAGGGGCAGGTCATGCCTCACAAGCCTCATTGAATTTTTTGAGGATGTGACGAGACACATTGATGAAGGTCGGGCAGTGGATGTGGTATATATGGATTCAGTAAGGCATTTGATGAGGTTCCCCATGGTAGGCTCATTCAGAAAGTCAGGGGGCATGGGATACAGGGAAATTTGGCTGTCTGGATACAGAATTGGCTGGCCGAAAGAAGACAGCGAGTGGTAGTGGATGGTAAGTATTCCGCCTGGAGGTCGGTGACCAGTGGTGTCCCGCAGGGATCTGTTCTGGGACCTCTGCTCTTTGTAGTTTTTATAAATAACTTGGATGAGGAAGTGGAAGGGTGGGTTAGTAAGTTTGCCTATGGCACAAAGGTTGGTGGAGTTGTAGATAATGTCGAGGGCTGTTGCAGGTTACAACAGGACATTGACAGGGTGCAGAGCTGGGCTGAGAAGTGGCAGATGGAGTTCAACCTAGATAAATTTGAAGTGATACATTTTGGAAGTTCAAATTTGAACGCTGAATACAGGGTTAAAGGCAGGATTCTTGGAAGTGTGGAGGAACAGAGAGATCTTGGGGTCCACGTACATAGATCCCACAAAGTTGCCACCCAGGGGTTGATAGGGTTGTTAAGAAGGCGTATGGTGTGTTGGCTTTCATTAACAGGGGGATTGTGTTTAAGAGCCGCGAGGTTTTGCTGCAGCTTTATAAAACACTGGTTCGACCACACTTGGAATATTGTGTCCAGTTCTGGTCGCCTCATTATAGGAAGGATGTGGATGCTTTGGAGAGGGTACAGAGGAGATTTACCAGGATGCTGCCTGGACTGGAGGGCATGTCTTATGAAGAAAGGTTGAGGGAGCTCGGGCTTTTCTCACTGGAGCGAAGAAGGCAGAGAGGTGACATGATAGAGGTGTACAAGGTGATGAGAGGCATGGATAGAGTGGATAGACAGGTATCATCACAGTGGGTGACATCTCTCTGTCACTGCCTCCCCTAGCGATTCCCAGAATGCATAGAACCCCTGTGGTGCAGAAGGAGGCCATTTGACCCACCGAGCCTGCTGACACTCTTTGGAAGAGCACTCTACCTAGCCCCTCTCCCCCGCCCTATCCCTGTAACTTCCCACATTAAACATGGCCAATCCACCTGAACTGCACATCTTTGGACTGTGGGAGGAAACCGGAGCACCCGGAGGAAACCCACGCAGACACGGGGAGAACGTGCAAACTCCACACAGTCACCCGAGGTCGGTTTGCCCCTGGAGCTGTGAGGGGGCAGTGGTGCATCAGAGATATAATTCCACTGAAGAACCCAGCTAGGACTGCCTTAGCCGCTCACTGCTTGTATGAGGCTACAGCACGGTGGGAGCAGCCTGCACTATCAACTGCACCCCCACCCACCTGACTTTCAACTCTTCTTTACTTACCCCTATTTCTGATTGGGATTGTCCACTCTCTGATTATTTGTCAAAATGTATTTCTTCCAAATAATTCCACTTGCTACCAAATTGTGCTCACCACAAAGATATGGGGCTGGATTCTCCCAAAATGGGACTATGTCCCCACACCGATGTAAAAACGCTGGCGTTTCACTCCCGAGTTTCCGATAAAAGATAAGCCAATTCACTCACCTTCAAGGGGCTTTCAGGGACCCAGAGTGATTCACGCAGCTGCGGATACGGCCCCCGCTCCTCCGTTTTTGAGTCCGCGCATGCGCCCGGCAGCGGATTCCAGCAGTCACACCGAGCACCATGGGGGACTCGGACCGCGGAGGCAGCTGCAGAATGTAGGCCCCCCCCCCCCGATCATCCGCGCGCCCGAAGATCCGACCGGCCCAATCTGTCCCCCAGCCGCCCATGAGGCCCCCCGCCCCCGGTGTCCGATACCCCCACCCCTGTAGCCACCTGGGTTGGCCACTTCCCGACTTAAAGTGGAGATCCGCAAAGAATGCAGGGAAATTCAGCCAAGCCAGGAAAAACTAGCAGGTGCAAAGTCTCCTGTGTATTAGAACTTGCAGAAGCCCAGACAGCACTGAAACTAGCAACCATCTGCATATTAATGAGCGATCCCCGGGAACAATGGAAACATTTAAGGTGAATAAGGCCAAGCCAGACTCCTCGGCGCCAGCAGGAGCCGAGACAAAGGAAGGCCAACGGACACTCAGGGACCGCCCAGCGATCAGGGAACAACTCCAGTATTGGAGAAATCGATCCAAGTGATCGGAACGCAGTCCAATCACTTGGAACCAGGTACGAGGTCTGCCCCGACCGGCGGGGAGCCCCTGGGGACTATAAAGTAGAGCCCCCAAGTTCAAATCGGTCTTCTTGGCAGGGTCACTCAGCAGCACGAACCAACCCTCGACAGTGAACTGCCTAGCTGCCGCACCAACCAAGTAAGTCTCCAGTCAACGCTCGCTACGAGATAGGCGCTCCTAGCTACCAGTCCATACCAGCTTTTGAATCCTGCAGGCTCAGAATCGAACAAAAGGCCATTTGTTCCCCTGACCTGGTGGGCCAGTTCCGAAGCTAAAGGCCTTTTAGTGATAGAAATAGTCTAGTACGTAGAGTTTTATGCATGAGTAGTGATTGACTGTGTATAATAAATGTGTTTTGATTTGAAACTTACTAATTGGTGTGTTGAGTTATTGATCAGTTCTTGAACTTGAACCTCGTGGCGGTATCATAAAGATACCTGGCGACTCGAGAGCAAAGGTTATAGAAACAGACCAAATTCAGTAAAGATCCAACGGGCAATGAATTAAGAGCCAACCAAAGTTAGCAACACCCCCCACCAGGGCGGCCGCAGACTGAGTCCGTAGCCGCCATGCGAGCATCACGGCTGGCGATAGGTGGTTAGAACCATGGCGCCGGCAACTCGGCCGGTCGGGAGCGGAGGATCACTGGGCGGGCCTCTGTCAATGGGCCCACAGCCGCACAGAGTACTCCGTGAACACACCGATTCTCGGGTCCCGGGGAACCGGCGGACTGGCTCCTTGCTCGATTCTGGCGTGAAATTGGATTCTCCGCCCCCGCACCAAATGCGATTTCGGTGTGGGGCTGCGGCGAATCGAGCCCCTGAAAGGCAATCCTATTGTGAATAAAATCCACTCTATAATTGGTTAGAGGACATTACACGAATGTTTCCTTCAATAATGAATCATTCACTACCTTGTATCGTTATTCAGTTTTGAGAATTGAATCTTTTATAGGAAAGAACAGACAAGGTTACACACAACAAACGGATGAGTTGGTATCACAATCTTAGCCTTATTTTCCCAGCTTGCGATGTTGTTGATTTGTTTTAAATAAATCCAGCTTGAGATCATGCTGAAAATGCTGAAAATCTTCCCCAGGTATCTGTTCAAACTCTGACAAGTCTGTCTCACTGCAAATTGAGAATAAAGTTAACGTCACATCAAGGTATGTCTGATGGAAGCATAACTCTGCTGCAAGTTATTATATCAAATCAATTTTCATTTGCTGCTCAACTTATTAGATATTGATATTCCATTGTTGAATTCCATCAGTATTCATAAACATAAGCAGAGTAGGATTTTCCACTTTGTTGAAAGCTGATGGAAGAACACAAAGGTTTCAGATATCCTTAACCCCGCAGGACATTCCTAAGCCTTTCAAAGCGAGTGAATTCATTTTCAAAGTGTGCTCATATTGATGTGGCAAATACGTTTGTGGACAGCAACACTCTACAAAGAGCAAATGAGTTCATTAAAAATTCATCTGTGTGAGTGGTGTTCGTTGAGAGACAACTGATCTTCAAATAGTACGCAGGATTTTTCTCATCCATTTGAATGGGCAGCAGGAGTCTCGATTTACTGTCGCTCCTGAAAGCTGGTGCACCTGACTGATGTCAATCTCTGCTCTGGCGACTTGCAGCGATGCGTGACATGATAGAACCTACTTTCAGATATCTACTGTAGAGTGTTGCTGCTGAGAAAGATATGCTTTAATACTCCAGCAACTGGCAAAGAGGCATAACCTTGCTTTAAGAGGTGCATTTTTATTTCCCCTGACAAAGGAGGTGATTTTCCCACTCAGTCAATGAATTGAGTGCAATCAACTCTGTTCCCCTGTGACATTGGAGGAAAGCCTTCAAATCATCTCTGCCTATGTTCCGAGGATTTTAAAAATTCTTTCATGGTATGTGGGCGTCGCTGACGAGGCCAACATTTACTGTCCATCCCTAATTACCCTTGAGACGGTGATGGTTCTCGAATCGCTGCAGTCCATGGGGTGTAGGGACACCCACAGTGCTGCTAGGGAGGTGATGTGTTGGGTGTTCTGGATCACAAACAGGTCACCAACACTGGAAGTGGTGCAACTCTATTTTATTATAAGGTTAACTATATTAACATACTTGAACTGTGGGTAAATGCAATACCAGCTTTAACTGTTGACTCTTGCCTAGTTCTAACCAGTCGATGCACTCAGCACATGGTGAATGTCTGTGTTGCAGGCTGTGAGCTCTGTGCTCTGAGCTGGCTGCTACTAGAATGAGCGGGAACTCTCCTGTCCCCTGTCTTTATAGTGCGTGTGGTCTCACTGGTGATTGGCTGCGGTGTTGTGTATGCTGATTGGTCCCACTGCATGTCCATCAGTGTGTGGGTGTGTCTGCACCATAATATACTGGTGTATGTTATGACATCCCCCCTTTTATATAAAGAACATGTGCCTGCGTGACAATAAATATCGTGTAGTGAATGTACCTGACTATGTGTGTGCGTGTTATTTACATGACTATGTACATGAGGCTAATCTATTTACACGGGAAATAGGGTGTCACACCAACAACGCAATGAACATTATATACATACTACTGTCACGATGAAACAGGATAACAGATCAGATCAAAGAGTCCAACATCGTAAAACTCATAATTCAAGTCTCTGAGGTGGACGACAAATTCTGGTTGACCGTCAGGGTGGCACACCACTCGTCGTCTGGATCATTGCTGTGCACCGACAGCGGCTGGTGGTTTTGATTCGGGGACAGCCTGTTCTTTGTTATAATAGCGACTCGAAAAGGCTCCCTCGGGTCCTCGGTGTCACTGGTCTGCGGGAAGTCGGAATCGGACTTGGTTTGGGCGTAGGTAACTGCTTGTTGCAGGGTTCCTCGGAGGTTTATTTCATTTCCTGGTTCAATTTGAGGCATTGTGCTGTCATTCCAGGTGAAGGAAGGTTGTTTTACAGCTTTAAAAGATTTTCTCTTTGATTTGGGACGTTTCCCCTTTAAATGGGCATGGTCCAGGGCCTCTGACATCATGACGCGTGTGACGTAGCACGTAGGAGGCGTTTGCACATGTGCAGATCACGGTTCCTTTACTGATGGCCGTTTTCGTGATTGCGCATGGCGGCGTCGCGCAACTGCACATGTGCAGTCCCTTTAGAAAGATTGCCGCCGACCAAAATCGTTCTCTGCTCCGGGATTTCGGCCTCGAGGTGAGTACTGGCGCTTCTCCTACCTTTTCTTGCTGGTTGGAGTGTGTTTTCCTCACAGTATTTGCCGAATTTGTCCAGGACTGCCTGGAAGTCGCTCCTGTTTTGCCTCTTGGAGAACTTGAATTTTTAAAAGATTTCTTCTGCTCTGGCACCGGCGATGGTGAGGAGAAGCTCTGTTTTTTCAGGAGCAGCCCGGTCTTCTAGTTCGGCTGCCAGCAGGAAGGTTTCAAACGTTTGCCGGAATGCCCGCCAGTTTTCGCGGAGATCGTCGTGGCACTGGAGCTGCTGCGGAACCCGGATCTTGAACATCTTGCCTGGGTATCGTTGCTGGTTGTCACTGTACGCTGAGGTGCTGGCGATGCGGAGCGGCGGCGGAGGGTTGATGTTCTCCATACTTCAGGATGCCGGAACGCTGATTAGTTGCAGGTGGGTCTCAGAAATGCTAGTATGCAACCACTCCTTGTACCATGATGTGTTGGGTGTTCTGGATCACAAACAGGTCACCAACACTGGAAGTGGTGCAACTCTATTTTATTATAAGGTTAACTATATTAACATACTTGAACTGTGGGTAAATGCAATACCAGCTTTAACTGTTGTCCCTTGCCTAGTCCTAACCAGGTGATGCACTCAGCACATGGTGAATGTCTGTGTTGCAGGCTGTGAGCTCTGTGCTCCGAGCTGGCTGCTACTAGAATGAGCGGGAACTGTCCTGTCCCCTGTCTTTATAGTGCGTGTGCTCTCACTGGTGATTGGCTGCGGTGTTGTGTATGCTGATTGGTCCCACTGCATGTCCATCAGTGTGTGTGTGTGTCTGCACCATGATATACTGGTGTATGTTATGACAGGAGGGAGTTCCAGGATTCTGATCCTGCGACAGTAAAGGAACGGCTGATATATTTCCAAGTCAGGGTGGGGAGTGGCTTGGATGTTGCGGTGTTTAGAAAATAGAACATACAGTGCAGAACACAGTGCAAGACAGTACTGGACCAAGCTCGAGTCTAAGGCTAGCCACACGGACCCCTGCCGACTATGGCAAGGTCTGCAAGACATAACGAGCTACAAGATGAAGGCATGTAAAATCGTCGGCTCCAACGCACCCCTCCCTGATGAGTTCAACGCATTCTGTGCCCGCTTTGAGCAGGAGGTCAGCGAGAGTGAGCCCTCCACCCCAGAAGTCACGGATGAACTTGTGTCTGAGATTACCATTGCAGACGTCAGAGCAGCCTTCTCGAAGGTCAACCCACGGAAAGCCGCTGGCCCGGGTGGGGTACCGCGGCACTCAGGTCTTGCACGGATCAGCTGGCGGGGGTATTCGCAGACATCTTCAACCTCTCTTCACAACAATCAGAAGTCCCTATCTGCTTCAAGAAGACGACCATCATCCCTGTACCAAATAAAAGCCAAGCAGCGTGCCTTAATGACTATCGTCCAGTGGCTCTGACATCCATCATCATGAAGTGCTTCGAAAGGTTAGTCATGGCACGAATCAGCTCCAGCCTCCCGGATTGCCTTGATCCACTACAGTTCGCCTACCGCTGCAACAGGTCCACAGCAGATGCCATCTCCCTGGCCCTGCACTCCACCCTGGAACACCTGGATAACAAAGACACCTATGTCAGACTCCTATTTATCGACTACAGCTCAGCCTTCAACACCATCATTCCTATGAAACTCATCTCCAAACTCCGTGGCCTTGGCCTTGGCTCCTCCCTCTGCGACTGGATCCTGAACTTTCTAACCCACAGGCCACAATCAGTAAAGATAGGCAACAACACCTCCTCCACGATCATCCTCAACACCGGTGCCCCACGAGGCTGTGTCCTCAGCCCCCTACTATACTCCTTATACACCTATGACTGTGTGGCCAAATTCCCCTCCAATTCGATTTTCAAATTTGCTGATGACACCACAGTAGTGGGTCGGGTTTCAAACAATGACGAGACAGAGTATAGGAATGAGATAAAGGATGTGGTGAACTGGTGCGACGACAATAATCTCTCCCTCAATGTCAACAAAACGAAGGAGATTGTCATCGACTTCAGAAAGCGTAGTGGAGAACATGCCCCTGTCTACATCAATGGGAAAGAAGTAGAAAGGCTCGAGAGCTTCAGGTTTTTAGGTGTCCAGATCACCAACAACCTGTCCTGGTCCCCCCATGCCGACACTATAGTTAAGAAAGCCCACCAACGACTCTACTTTCTCAGAAGACTAAGGAAATTTGGCATGTCACCTACGACTCTCACCAACTTCTGCAGATGCGCCATAGACAGCATTCTTTCTGGTTGTATCACAGCTTGGTATGGAGCCTGCTCTGCCCAAGACCGCAGGAAACTACAAAAGGTTGTGAATGTAGCCCAGTCCATCACGCAGATCAGCCTCCCATCCATTGACTCTATCTACAATTCCCGCTGCCTCAGAAAGGCAGCCAGCATAATTAAGGACCCCACGACCCCGGACATACTCTCTTCCACCTTCTTCTGTCAGGTGAAAGATACCAAAGTTTGAGGTCACGTACCAACCGACTCAAGAACAGCTTCTTCCCTACTGCCATCAGACTTTTGAATAGACCTACCTCGTATTAAGTTGATCTTTTCTCTACACCTTGCTATAACTGTAACATTATATTCTGCAGTCTCTCCTTCCTTCCCTATGTACGGTGTGCATTGTTTGTACAGCATGCAAGAAACAATACCTTTCGCTGTATACTGATACATGTGACAATAATAAATCAAATCAAATCAAAGAAGGAGGCCATTCAGCCCATCGAGTCTGCACCGACCCACTTTAAGCCCTCACTTCTATCCTATCCGTGTAACCCAATAACCCTTCCTAATATTTTTTGGACACTAAGGGCAATTTAGCATGGCCAATCCACCTAACCTGCACATCTTTGGACTGTGGGAGGAAACCGGAGCACCCGGAGGAAACCCACGCACACACGGGGAGAACGTGCAGACACCGCACAGACAGTGACCCAAGCCGGGAATCGAACCTGGAACTGTGGCGCAGTGAAGCAACTGTGCAAACCACTGTGGTACCGTGCTGCCCACAAAGTTCAAATCGCTTTGTTACCCACCCACCCAAATCCCACCCAACGTCAGAATGAGCCGGGATACCAGTGTTTGACACTGGAGGCAACAAAAATCAATTGAGTCCTGATCTGGTATTTAACCTTTCATGTGTTTCCGCAGAGTTAAGTGGATTGTAATCAAGGCTGGGACTCCTGACTGGTCCTGTACCTCCACAGCTGAAGGTTGTTGAGATTGTTCACAATAATTTACATCCTGCAATTATCCCAGACCTGTAATGTTTATTTCTTAATAGGCCTTTTTTACATTTTTAGACTTGATCCCTGATATTAATGTTGTGCAGCAAGATCCTCACCTCTCCATATAAACTGACACCTGATCGTGCACGATGTCTGCGAATATGAGTTCGTCAGTCAGAAGCCCTGCTGCTTTATTCGCTTACAGGAATTGTCACAAGTTCCTTCATGGTCTCCTGGTCCTTTGAGAATGGAAGACTCTGTGGCTTTGACTATAAACTCTGAATCAGGCACATTCAAAGTGAAGGTTAAACAGCAGAATAGAATCAAAGCAAAAGTCTCCAGCTGGAGGACCACTTGAATTTCAAAACATGAAACACCTAACTAAGTCTCTTAACAATACAGAACCTGAACAGACATTCATTACGTTAAACGTCATTAATAGCTCCCGGGGAGGGTGGGGGGGAATCCCTCATTCACAGGTATTCCGTGCCTGATCGAGGGACATGGCATCAGGAAGGGAGCTTGTTAGTGAAGGTCTTGATGTCAATCCCTATCTCCTGCAATACCCACCCCTCCTTCGGACCCACACCCTCCCTCACCACCTCATCAAGAAAGGGCAGAAATCTAATTTCAATAAATTTTAATATGGTTATATATGACTCCCCCCTCGCTGAATATTCACACCTTGCCAACCTGCCAGGACATTTGCGAGCTTTATGAAAATAGGAATCAGTTGAGGAGAACCTGCTGGGGGTGAGAAGGTAGGTAAATCCCCAGGGGAAGAGGTCCTTTGCACAGGTTGGCACTGCCCACCACAAGCTGACACTGCCCCCTGGCAGTGCCAACCTGGCCATGCCAACATTTGCCAGGGGCCCTCTGGGGCATCCCTTATGTGTATTGGGACGAAAGAGTTGATGACTGTGAGGGGGGAGATTGCCCCGATACTGCCGTGTTGGTGGGGCGTCTCCCCGATGTTTGTAGGGGGGCTCTCCATGGCCCAGGGAGGGTGTATGTTTTCTGCACAAATCAGAATGCCCTTTAAGCTGGCGCCCCGGTCTCTGTGGAGCCGGCCTTGTCGATTCTATCAGGCCCAGCCGCGCCAGAGTGATGGCACAAACCAGCACCCCCCCCCCCCCCCCCCCCCAGGACTTTCTGCGCAGTGTCAGCAAATATGGTCTGAAAACTCCACTGTGTCTGGAGAGATGCCCTCCGGTTTTCTGTCAGAGCCTGACACTGACAATGGTAATGCCATTGAATGTCAAGGAGAGATGGTTAGATTCTCTCTTGTTGGAGATGATCATTGCCTGATATTATGTGGCATGAATGTAACTTGCCACTAGTCAGCCCAAACCTGGATATTGTCCAGGTCTTGCTGCATTTGGACAGGGACTGTTTCAGTATCTGAGGAGTCGTGAATGGTGCTGAACATTGTGCAGTCATCTGCGAACATCCCCACTTCTGGCCTTATGATGGAAGGAAGGTCGTTGATGTAGCAGCTGAAGATGGTTGGGGCCCAGGACACTACCCTGAGGAACCCCTGCAATGATGTCCTGGAGCTGAGATGTCTGACCTCCAACCACCACAACCATCTTCCTTTGAGCCGGGTATGACTCCAACCAGCGGAGAGTTTCCCCCCTGATTCCCATTGACTCCAGTTTTGCTCGGGCTCCTTGCTGTCATACACATTCTGCTTGTGCTGTGTGGATGCAAGTGGTCCTGAGTTTAAGCTTCATCAGGGTAGCACCTCATTTTTCAGTATGCCTGGTGATGTTCCTTGCATTCCCACTTGCAATTGTCATTGAACCAGTATTGACTCCTGGCTTGGTGGACAGTAGACTGGAAGTTATGCGGGGCCGTGAGGTTACAGACTGTAATTGAGTCCAACTCTGCTGCTGTTGCTGGCCCACAGTGCTCATGGATGTCCTTGTCTTGGTACGTTACGTGGTAATCAGCAGGAGCTACCTTTGCCCATGTCTAACCTGATGCCATGAGACTTCATGGGTCTGTCCTGCCTTTGGGACAGAGCAGGGATGGTGATGGTGGTGTCTGGGACGTTGTCTGTAAGGTATGATTCTGTCAGTATGACTATGTCCGGCCGCTGTTATTTCTGGTGCCGAGGTCAATGCCAGTTCATCCATCCAGTTCAATTCCCTATTGACTTTATTGCAGTTTGTTACAACTGAGTGGCTTGCTCGACCATTTCAGATGGCATTTTGAGAGACAACTACATGTTGTCCATGGAGTTCCGTTTGGATTGGTCCATGATTATGTTTGGCAAAATTTTGCAGTGGTTTGCTGCACCCTGCCGAAGCAGGCCTGACCAGGAAACTCTCCCACACGTATCCCTGCCATCAGGTGTACTGGAACGAGTAACAACCTGTTTGGCCATGTTATGAACACATTAGGGGCAACACGGTCGCACAGTGGTTATCACAGTTGCTTCTGGGAGGTGAGTAGTTAGTTTAAAAGCACTTACCTTTACAGGAGCAGCCCATTGGATTTCGGCGGCAGCGGTGCGCAGGGGCCTTCTGGGAGGTGAGTAGTTAGTTTAAAAGCACTTACCTTTACAGGAGCAGCCCATTGGATTTCGGCGGCAGCGGTGCGCAGGGGCCTTCTTGGAGGTGAGTAGTGAATTTAAAAGCACTTACCTTTACAGGAGCAGCCCTTTGGATTTCGGCGGGAACCGGAAGTTCGACCTCTGGCAAGTCCCCCCCCCCCAACCAATAAATTCTGGTGGAGAGGAAACCCGAGACACTACACGTGTAGTGTCTCCCACCCGCCCTCCTCCTCTAACCTAATAATAAGACCCATTGGTGTAAGGTAAGTGCCATATTATATTATTAGCATTGTGCAGGTCAAGGATTGGAGGTGGAGGAGCAGTCTCTGTCAGCGAGAGAACCTGAGAACATCTCAGAAGGTAAGCAAGTGATTTTTACTTTTATACCTTTTTTTCAAATTGTGTGTGTCGGGGGGAAACTGAAGTGACATCACAGAAAAGCTGTGACCTGAGTGGCTGGTTGGGATTCTAACCTAAATTTTTTTTGAGTATTTGGGAACTAATTAAACATAATAACTTAATTATAATTTAGAGGATATCTAAGCCAGAGATCGGAGAATATTATAGTTAGCTATCGCATTTCTATTAGAAATCTATTGCTAGGAAACAGATAGTTGACAGTAACTTTGAAATTTAAAAAAAGTATTTATAAAAAAAAAAAGACAAATTTTAATTTTAATTAATTGACGCAATGTCAGTTAGAGGGGTGCTGTGCTCTGACTGTGAGATGTGGCAGGTCCGGGAGGCTTCCAGCGTCCCGGATGGCTTCATCTGCAGAAAGTGCACCCAACTGCAGCTCCTCACAGACCGCATGGTTCGGTTGGAGCAGCAATTGGATGCACTTAGGAGCATGCAGGTGGCGGAAAGCGTCATAGATCGCAGTTATGTAAGTGTGGTCACACCCAAGGTGCAGGCAGAGAAATGGGTGACCACCAGAAAGGGCAGGCAGTCAGTGCAGGAATCCCCTGTGGTTGTCCCCCTCTCGAACAGATATACCCCTTTGGATACTGTCGGGGGGGATAGCCTATCAGGGGAAAACAGCAGCAGCCAGAGCAGTGGCACCACGGCTGGCTCTGATGTTCAGAAGGGAGGGTCAAAGCGCAGAAGAGTAATAGTTATAGGGGACTCTATAGTCAGGGGCACAGATAGGCGCTTCTGTGGACGTGAAAGAGACTCCAGGATGGTATGTTGCCTCCCTGGTGCCAGGGTCCAGGATGTCTCCGAACGGGTAGAGGGAATCCTGAAGGGGGAGGGCAAACAGGCAGAGGTCGTTGTACATATTGGTACTAACGACATAGGCAGGAAGGGGCATGAGGTCCTGCAGCAGGAGTTCAGGGAGCTAGGCAGAAAGTTAAAAGACAGGACCTCGAGGGTTGTAATCTCGGGATTACTCCCTGTGCCACGTGCCAGTGAGGCTAGAAATAGGAAGATAGAGCAGACAAACACGTGGCTAAACAGCTGGTGTAGGAGGGAGGGTTTCTGTTATCTGGACCACTGGGAGCTCTTCCGGGGCAGGTGTGACCTGTATAAGATGGACGGGTTGCATCTAAACCGGAGAGGCATAAATATCCTGGCCGCGAGGTTTGCTAGTGTCACACGGGAGGGTTTAAACTAGTATGGCAGGGGGGTGGGCACGGGAGCAATAGGTCAGAAGGTGAGAGCATTGAGGGAGAACTAGGGAATAGGGACAGTGTGGCTCTGAGGCAGCGCAGACGGGGAGAAGTTGCTGAACACAGCGGGTCTGGTGGCCTGAAGTGCATATGTTTTAATGCAAGGAGCATTACGGGTAAGGCAGATGAACTTAGAGCTTGGATTACTACTTGGAACTATGATGTTGTTGCCATTACAGAGACCTGGTTGAGGGAAGGGCAGGATTGGCAGCTAAACGTTCCAGGATTTAGATGTTTCAGGCGGGATAGAGGGGGATGTAAAAGGGGAGGCAGAGTTGCGCTACTTGTTCAGGAGAGTATCACAGCTATACAGCGAGAGGACACCTCAGAGGGCAGTGAGGCTATATGGGTAGAGATCAGGAATAAGAAGGGTGCAGTCACAATGTTGGGGGTATACTACAGGCCTCCCAACAGCCAGCGGGAGATAGAGGAGCAGATAGGTAGACAGATTTTGGAAAAGAGTAAAAACAACAGGGTTGTGGTGATGGGAGACTTCAACTTCCCCAATATTGACTGGGACTCACTTAGTGCCAGGGGCTTAGACGGGGCAGAGTTTGTAAGGAGCATCCAGGAGGGCTTCTTAAAACAATATGTAAACAGTCCAACTAGGGAAGGGGCGGTACTGGACCTGGTATTGGGGAATGAGCCCGGCCAGGTGGTAGATGTTTCAGTAGGGGAGCATTTCGGTAACAGTGACCACAATTCAGTAAGTTTTAAAGTACTGGTGGACAAGGATAAGAGTGGTCCGAGGATGAATGTGCTAAATTGGGGGAAGGCTAATTATAACAATATTAGGCGGGAACTGAAGAACATAGATTGGGGGCGGATGTTTGAGGGCAAATCAACATCTGACATGTGGGAGGCTTTTAAGTGTCAGTTGAAAGGAATACAGGACAGGCATGTTCCTGTGAGGAAGAAAGATAAATACGGCAATTTTCGGGAACCTTGGATGACTAGTGATATTGTAGGCCTCGTCAAAAAGAAAAAGGAGGCATTTGTCAGGGCTAAAAGGCTGGGAACAGACGAAGCCTGTGTGGCATATAAGGAAAGTAGGAAGGAACTTAAGCAAGGAGTCAGGAGGGCTAGAAGGGGTCATGAAAAGGCATTGGCAAATAGGGTTAAGGAAAATCCCAAGGCTTTTTACACTTACATAAAAAGCAAGAGGGTAGCCAGGGAAAGGGTTGGCCCACTGAAGGATAGGCAAGGGAATCTATGTGTGGAGCCAGAGGAAATGGGCGAGGTACTAAATGAATACTTTGCATCAGTATTCACCAAAGAGAAGGAATTGGTAGATGTTGAGTCTGGAGAAGGGGGTGTAGATAGCCTGGGTCACATTGTGATCCAAAAAGACGAGGTGTTGGGTGTCTTAAAAAATATTAAGGTAGATAAGTCCCCAGGGCCGGATGGGATCTACCCCAGAATACTGAAGGAGGCTGGAGAGGAAATTGCTGAGGCCTTGACAGAAATCTTTGGATCCTCGCTGTCTTCAGGGGATGTCCCGGAGGACTAGAGAATAGCCAATGTTGTTCCTCTGTTTAAGAAGGGTGGCAGGGATAATCCCGGGAACTACAGGCCGGTGAGCCTTACTTCAGTGGTAGGGAAATTACTGGAGAGAATTCTTCGAGACAGGATCTACTCCCATTTGGAAGCAAATGGACGTATTAGTGAGAGGCAGCACGGTTTTGTGAAGGGGAGGTCGTGTCTCACTAACTTGATAGAGTTTTTCGAGGAGGTCACTAAGATGATTGATGCAGGTAGGGCAGTAGATGTTGTCTATATGGACTTCAGTAAGGCCTTTGACAAGGTCCCTCATGGTAGACTAGTACAAAAGGTGAAGTCACACGGGATCAGGGGTGAACTGGCAAGGTGGATACAGAACTGGCTAGGCCATAGAAGGCAGAGGGTAGCAATGGAGGGATGCTTTTCTAATTGGAGGGCTGTGACCAGTGGTGTTCCACAGGGATCAGTGCTGGGACCTTTGCTCTTTGTAGTATATATAAATGATTTGGAGGAAAATGTAACTGGTCTGATTAGTAAGTTTGCAGACGACACAAAGGTTGGTGGAATTGCGGATAGCGATGAGGACTGTCTGAGGATACAGCAGGATTTAGATTGTCTGGAGACTTGGGCGGAGAGATGGCAGATGGAGTTTAACCTGGACAAATGTGAGGTAATGCATTTTGGAAGGGCTAATGCAGGTAGGGAATATACAGTGAATGGTAGAACCCTCAAGAGTATTGAAAGTCAAAGAGATCTAGGAGTACAGGTCCACAGATCACTGAAAGGGGCTACACAGGTGGAGAAGGTAGTCAAGAAGGCATACGGCATGCTTGCCTTCATTGGCCGGGGCATTGAGTATAAGAATTGGCAAGTCATGTTGCAGCTGTATAGAACCTTAGTTAGGCCACACTTGGAGTATAGTGTTCAATTCTGGTCGCCACACTACCAGAAGGATGTGGAGGCTTTAGAGAGGGTGCAGAAGAGATTTACCAGAATGTTGCCTGGTATGGAGGGCATAAGCTATGAGGAGCGGTTGAATAAACTCGGTTTGTTCTCACTGGAACGAAGGAGGTTGAGGGGCGACCTGATAGAGGTATACAAAATTATGAGGGGCATTGACAGAGTGGATAGTCAGAGGCTTTTCCCCAGGGTAGAGGGGTCAATTACTAGGGGGCATAGGTTTAAGGTGAGAGGGGCAAAGTTTAGAGTAGATGTACGAGGCAAGTTTTTTACGCAGAGGGTAGTGGGTGCCTGGAACTCACTACCGGAGGAGGTAGTGGAGGCAGGGACGATAGGGACATTTAAGGGGCATCTTGACAAATATATGAATAGGATGGGAATAGAAGGATACGGACCCAGGAAGTGTAGAAGATTGTAGTTTAGTCGGGCAGTATGGTCGGCACGGGCTTGGAGGGCCGAAGGGCCTGTTCCTGTGCTGTACATTTCTTTGTTCTTTGTTTGTTCTTTGTTCACAGCAACAGGGTCCCAGGTTCGATTCCGGCTTGGGTCACTGTCAGTGCGGAGTCTGCGCGTTCTCCCCGTGTGTGCGTGGGTTTCCTCTGGGTGCTCCGGTTTCCTCCCACAGTCCAAAGATGTGCAGGTTAGGTGGATTGGCCATGATAAATTGCCCTTAGTGTCCAAAAAGGTTAGGTTGGGTTACAGGAATAAAGGGTGGAGGTGTGGGACTTAAGTAGGGTGCTCTTTCCAAGGGCCGGTGCAGACTCGATGGGCTGAATGGTCTCCTTCTGCACTGCGAATTCTATGATTCTATGATTACAAACACACTTTCTGTGACCATCAAGTCTTTGAACCCAGAGTTTCTGAGCCAGAGGTCAGTACACTACCAGCTACACCACAAGGGCTCCGTTCTTAGCATGACTTACCGTGCCACCAGAACAGGTGTCCCCACTTTTTATACATCTCTTAAACACGTACTACTGCCAAATTGGTTCCTCAGGTTTGAAAGCAGCAAAATAAATTGCATCAGGTAATAGCACTTCAGATGCTTTGTGGGCAAGTAAGAAGAATCCTGGACAGTGCACTCAACAGCTGCTTAATTCAAATTATCGTATCTTTTAGGCAAAGTTTAATTCTGTTGTCTCAATGCTCTGCACATATTGAATGAAGCTGCAACTGTCTATCGAAATAGAAAGTAATGAAACTCTCACCGCTGGAGAATGATTACTTTCATTGCACGCTCCTTTTTTATTTCCTTTCATGAGATGAGGGCATCGCAGGCAAGACCAGCATTAGTTGCCTGTCCCTAATTGCCCACGAACTGAGTGGCTTTCGAACAGTCAACCGTATTACTGTGGATCTGGAGTCACATGTAGGCCAGACCAGGTAAGGACAGCCCTGAAGGACATTAGTGAACCAGATGGGTTCTTACAACAATCGACAATGGTTTCATGCTCATCTTTAGACTTTTAATTCCAGATATTTTATTGAATTCCAATTTCAACATCGGCCATGGTGGGGTTCGAAACCAGGACCCCAAAGCATTACCCTGGGTGCCTGGATTACCAGTCCAGCAACAATACTACTACGCCAGCGCCTCCCCTAATGTGCTCAATACAAAGAAAGCGCAGAGCGGTCAGTCAACATGAATTTTCATTTTGCAATCAGGAGACTATTGAGTTAACATCGCAATAATGTGACAAAGCTCCGAGTGTAGGGTGTTGGAAATCAATGGGGAGCGTAATCGTGGCAAAATTACAAAACTACAAAATTACAAAACTACAAAATTACAAAACTACAAAATTACAAAACTACAAAATTACAAAACTACAAAATTACAAAACTACAAAATTACAAAACTACAAAATTACAAAACTACAAAATTACAAAACTACAAAATTACAAAACTACAAAATTACAAAACTACAAAATTACAAAACTACAAAATTACAAAACTACAAAATTACAAAACTACACGCCATCATCCCTCAGCTGCATTGAAGATTGTTTTTCAAACATTTATGTAAAAGAATTAAGCAAGTATGTGTGCATCAGACGTACCTGCTAATTTTCTAAACATGGCTCCCAATATTCTTTTTGCAGCAACCATTTAACAAAACAAACGTGAAGACAGACTGTGCAATAATATGTTTGATTAAGTCAGGTAGAATACCGTAAGTAGTAATAATTCAATATCTCTTCCCACTATGGACCAAATCTTATTAAAAACCTGATAATTGATGTTTCATATAAAATCTTGACAACACTTTGGTGTATATGAGAACAGTCTACTAATAAAATTTTATATTTCCATGATTATTTCAATTTTTTGTTTCTGTAGTATATTTGGAAAACTTATTGATGTAAAAATCCTTTCATTTATTATTAATTATTCACTCTTGCTGTTGTTGAAATATATTGCTATTGCTATCTTGAGAAGATAGCTTTTTTTTCCAATTAAGGGGCAATTTAGCGTGGCCAATTCACCAACCGTGAACATCTTTGGGTTGTGGAGGTGAGACCCACGCAAACACGGGGAGAATGTGCAAACTCCACACAGACAGTGACCCGGGGCCAGGATCGAACCCGGGTCCGCGGCGCTGTAAGGCAGCAGTGCTAACCACTGCGCCATCGTGCTGCCCTCCTTGAGAATCTTTTCTTGAATTGCTGCAGTCTATTTGTTGAAGATGCACTCACAGTGCTGTTGAAGATGCACTCACAGTGCTGTTGAAGATTCACTCACAGTGCTGTTGAAGGTGCACTCACAGTGCTGTTGAAGATGCACTCACAGTGATGATGAAGATGCACTCACAGTGCTGTTGAAGATGCACTCACAGTGCTGTTGAAGATGCACTCACAGTGCTGTTGAAGATGCACTCACAGTGCTGTTATGAAGGGGCTTCCAGGATTTTAACCCAGCCACTGTGAAGAAACAGCAATATCTGTTGAACTCACTAGATGTTGCCTGAATTGGAGGGGAACTAGAAGGTGATGGTTTGCTGCTGTGGCTGCTATCTGTATCCTTCTCAGTGGTGGGATCCTCCCAAAGTAGTTTTGGTGACTTGTGGAAGGTACACATTCAGCTACAATACAGCGGTGGCGGGAATAAATGTTTAAGCTGGTGGATGGTGTCCCAATCAAATAGATGCATTCAGACCCATCAAAGCAAATGGAGATCATTCATCGCAACCCTGACTGGTATTTTAATGATGTAATTTGAGGGATAAGGATTGATCAAGGCTGTCCCCTGCTCTGGTTTGAATAGTACCATGCAATTGATTTTTAAAGTAAATTATTGGAATTTTACATTTTAGAAAGAGACACAGCAAAGTTACAAAATAATTCAAACCAGAAGGATAACAGCAAACAAAAACACGGCTCAATAAACTGGGTACAAAATGGGACAGGAGAACGACATCATGCCTGGCTCGGTACAGTCACTGGGCAAAACCGAATATTCCCACGACCCTACCAGAGACCAAGATCAGGATTAAGTGCAAAACTCTGACATGGCAGGAGGGTGTGGACCGTCCCACACTTCACTACCCGCAGCCAGATCGGGCACATAGCAACGCACAGCACCCTCGTCTCCTGCAGCACCACAGACATCAGCCACCCAACCCAGCCATTCCTCTCAGATATCAAACCCAACGGCACCCACTCAAAAGCCAAGGTGGGACGATCATACTCAGCATTACAAAAAAAACAAAGAAAGTCCATGAAATCCCAATTTTAAGAGGAAGATATAAGCACATCCAAAACACAATTAAACCCCCATCCAGGGACAGAATCAATGCCAATCATATAGTCAATAACATAATGAAGAGAGGAGCGACAACAATAAGTCCAGGTAGTTCCCAGACCCAGAATCTCCCATGGAAGAAGAAGAAAGAAAGGACCAGGGGCGGAATTCTCCGTCAGCGGGATCCTCCACTCCTCCGGCAGTGCACCCACGCTCCTGGGTTTCCCGATGATGTGGGACACAATGGAAAATCCCATTTGCCGGTTGCCGGAACGGAGGGTCCTGCCGCCGGCGAGGGCACGCGCCCAGGAAAATGCGGCTGGCGAGACGGAAAATCCCGCAGCAGAACTTCAAGAACTGACCCTCCCCCAAGACCAGAACTCCCAGAACTGACCCTCCCCCAAGACCAGAACTCCCAGAACTGACCCTCCCCCAAGACCAAGGAGGAAATGGCCATGTGAGGGAACCATGGTTCACAAAAGAGGTTGAATGTCTTGTCAAGAGGAAAAAGGAAGCGTTTGTAAGGATGAGAAAACAAGGTTCAGTTGGGTCGCTTGAGGGTTACAAGGTAGCAAGGAATGTGCTGAAAAAAGGGCTTAGGAGAGCTAGGAGGGGGCATGAGAAGTCTTTGGCGGGTCGGATCAAGGAAAACCCCAAGGCTTTTTACTCTTATGTGAGAGATAAAAGAATGACCAGGGTGAGGTTAGGGCTGGTCAAGGACAGTAGTGGGAACTTGTGCATGGAGTCAGAAGAAATAGAAGAGGGTTGAATGAATACTTTTCTTCAGTGTTCACAAAGGAGAGGGGCCATGTTTTTGAGGATGAGAGTGTGATTCAGGCAGGTAGGCTGGAGGAGCTAGATGTTCTGAGGAAGGATGTATTAGCAATTTTGAAAAGCCTGAGGGTCGACAAGTCCCCTGGGCCAGATGGGATATATCCAAGGATTCTTTGGGAGGCAAGGGTTGAGATTGCAGAGCCTTTAGCTTTGATCTTTGGGTCCTCGCTGTCCATGGGGATAGTGCCAGAGGACTGGAGAGTGGCGAATGTTGTTCCTCTGTTCAAGAAAGGGAATAGGAATGACCCTGGTAATTATAGGCCAGTTAGTCTTACTTCAGTGGTCGGTAAGATAATGGAAAAGGTCCTGAAGGATAGGATTTATGACCATTTGGAAAGATGCAGCTTAATCCGGGATAGTCAACATGGATTTGCGAAGGGTAGGTCTTGCCTCACAAATTTGATTGAATTCTTTGTGGAGGTAACTAAGTGTGTAGATGAGGATAGAGCAGTTGATGTTGTATACATGGATTTTAGTAAGGCGTTTGATAAGGTTCCCCATGGTCGGCTCATAAAGAAAGTAAGGAGGTGTGGGATTGAGGGAAATTTGGCCAATTGGATAAGTAACTGGCTATCACAGAAGACAGAGGGTGCTGGTGGATGAAACATTTTCAGACTGGAGACCAGTTACCAGCGGTGTACCACAGGGTACATGCTGGGTCCTCTGCTGTTTGTGATTTTTATCAATGACTTGGAGGAGGGGGCTGAAGGGTGGGTCAGTAAATTTGCTAATGACACCAAGATTGGTGGAGTAGTGGCTGAGGTGGAGGGCTGTTGTAGGCTGAAAAGAGGCATTGATAGGATGCAGAGCTGGGCCGAAAAATGGCAGATGGAGTTTAACCCTCATAAGTGCGAGGTGATTCATTTTGGTAGAAAAAATTTGAATGCGGATTATAGGGTCAACGGCAGGGTTCTGAGGAATGTGGAGGAACAGAGAGATCTTGGGGTTCATGTCCACAGATCTCTGAAGGTTGCCACTCAAGTGGATAGAGCCGTGAAGAAGGCTTATAGTGTGTTAGCGTTTATTAACAGGGGGCTTGAGTTTAAGAGCCGCAGGGTTATGCTGCAACTATACATGACCCTGGTGAGACCACATTTGGAGTATTGTGTGCAGTTCTGGTCACCTTACTATAGGAAGGATGTGGAAGCATTGGAAAGGTTGCAAAGGAGATTCACCAGGATGCTGCCTGGTTTGCAGGATAGGTCTTATGAGGAAAGGTTGAGGGAGCTAGGGCTTTTCTCTTTGGAGCCGAGGAGGATGAGAGGCGACTTAATAGAGGCTTATAAGATGATGAGGGGGATATATAGAGTGGACGTTCAGAGACTATTTCCTCGGGTGGGTGTAGCTGTTACAAGGGGGCATTACTATAAGATTCAGGGTGGGAGATATAGGAGGGATGTCCGAGGTAGGTTCTTTACTCAGAGAGTGGTTAGGGTGTGGAATGGACTGCCTGCTGTGATAGTGGAGTCGGACACTTTAGGAACTGTCAAGCGGTTATTGGATAGGCACATGGAGCACACCAGAATAACAGGGAGTGGGCTAGCTTGATCTTGGTTTCGGACAATGCTCGCACAACATCGAGGGCTGAAGGGCCTGTTCTGTGCTGTACTGTTCTATGTTCTATGGTAACTGACCTTCCCACAAGACCAGAACTCCCAGAACTGACCCTTCCTCAGGACCAGAGCTCCCAGAACTGACCCTCCCTCAGGACCAGAGCTCCCAAAACTGATCCTCCCTCAAGACCAGAGCTCCCAGAACTGACCCTCACCCTTGGGGAAGGACAGGATACTCGCAAAGCCCATACCTTCTGAAAGGATAATCATTCCAGTCACTGCCAAAAAGAGGCCCTGTCCCGGGGAGAAGGGGAGCCATCAAGATGCCCTGGGAGAGAAGGCCAACCCACTCCCCCCCCCCCCGCCCGCTAGCACCACCCCTTCAACTGGGACCACCCAGGAAAAAAGCCAACAGCACCAGAAACCAACGAACACTGAAACTCAGCCGACCTGAGCACGGTCAGTGTTGACCTACACCTGCAAATAGCTCAGGGAAAAAGTGAAGGCAAAGTGAGGGACTCAGCGAAGGGCTCAACCTCGAGGGAAAGAAAAGCAAGAACCATCTTGGAGCAATAGCTAATCACATGGTTAACAGCGAAGCAACATCCAACCCTAAACCGGCACCTCTCGGCCAATAGCCCAACTCAAGCTAACGAGAGGGGAAATGAACTACTCGGTCAACAAAGGGGCATCTCACCTACCCTAGGGACCGTTCAGCACCTGCAAGTCCTCACACACTTGGGGGATCCACCTGCCCCCAAGACCCACCCCAAAGGCCTCCCAGAAGAGGGCACCCCCGATCCACAGGGGCACCAGGATACCCACCACGGCGCTGAGCCTGGCCTGGCCCAGCACCGCACTAAAAAAAAAGGACATACCCCGAACTGTACCCCACCGAGCCTGCACCTACCCAACACCATCTAGGCCAGGGCACCACTCCACTCACACAAGGAAAGAAAGGATAATCCTCCAGCCCTAGCCAGGATGGTATCCCACCCAAAGGAAGACGGACCATCAAAACACCCAATGACTGGGTGCCCTGACAGGGAAGGCTGCCCTCCTCCACAAATCCCAAGAGCTCCCCCCAATCCACCCCGCCGTACCAAAACCAGGACCAGACCCACACTCGCCCAGTCGAGAGAGGAAATAAGAGACCCTCAGGGAGGTGCCACCCAAACCAATTGTCAGAAACCACCGCCATGCAAAGAAAGCCCAGGGCTACCCTCACCCCCTATCCTCAACTCCGGTTACTGGGGGTAGCAAGGTGGCGCAGTGGTTAGCTCTGCAGCCTAACGGCACTGAGGTCCCAAGTTCGATCCCGGCTCTGGGTCACTGTCCGTGTTGAGGTTGTACATTCTCCCCGTGTTTGCGTGGGTTTCGCCCCCACAACCCAAAGATGTGCAGGTTAGGTGGATTGGCCACGCTAAATTGCCCCTTAATTGGGAAAAATGAATTGGGTACTCTAAATTTTTTTTTAAACTCCAGTTACTGACGACACCTCAGTCCGCACAGTGACAATAGTATCAAGAAACAGATAAAGAGAGAGATGCAAATAATCACAGCGAGAGTGAACTAACCCCATCAATCCCAACCTTCCACCCCTCTCCCCACTCCAGCTCCACCCACCCTCCCACTAAATGAGGAAGGAGTAGTGTATATCCTGCAAGTACCTTACGGGGTGGAAACAATTAATTTCCCCGTGAACCTCGCAGAATACAAACTCCCCCGTTAATGGGACGAGGGACCTCTGAACAATGTCTAGTTGTGGGGTACATAAATCCGGCTAGTTCGGCGCTGGCAAGGCAGAACCAATTGGGATCTACCGTGTGGCGTATGTAATAGTTATAGTAAATAAACTAAGTATCTTTGAACTCCGCGGTGTGGACTCCTTCGACGCTTTATAAAAAGTAGCTGGGACAACTTTCCATGGGCAGGTTTCTATCCTGTACTATTTTAATGAGTAAGTAGATCGTTGTGGGAGATGGTATGAGCGTAGCCCTAAGCTTATTTAATAGTATAAGGAGTGATACATGATGGGATTACATACTTAATTTCCGGAAATTACTCCTAAGTACTTAAACCTGCACAAGGATTAAGGCCTGTTTTTGAATGTGGTTGATTTCTTTTTTTTTAATCAAGAAAACAAATGGAGCAAAATGGAGAGTGAAGAATTCTGCTAAGGTTAAAAATAAAAATAATTCAGGATATTGCCAAGTGCTACAGACTGGGATTTTCCACTCTGCTTCTCGGAGGGGATCTTGGTGAAATGTTTTTAAAATTGCCACAATTAAGCTAAATGTAGTTTGATCTTGAGGAGCTAAATTCACGGAAGACAAGGGTGCAAAGTGTGGATTAATGTCCAGGTAAACAAGATTGTGATTGGATATGGGGCAGCATGGTGCAACAGTGGTTAGCACTGATGCCTCACAGCGCGGGAGACCTGAGTTCAATTCCAGCCTTGGGTGACTGTAGGTTTGAATATTCTCTGTGTGGGTTTTCTCCGGGTTCTCCGGTTTCCTCCCACAGTCCAAAGATGGATTGGCCATGCTAAATTGCCCATTAGTGTTCAAAAGGTTAGGTGGGGTTACTGGGATTGGGTAGGGGCAGGGGCCTAGGTAGGATGCTCTTTCAGAGGGTCAGTGCAGACTTGATGGATTGACTCCCTCGGATTGACTCTGTGGGAACCTCCCTTGGCCCTTGGCGATGTCCACCACGTCAGGGAATGCTGGGAAATACTTGTCGTGATTCTCGCCCATGTGACCCCTGGCCCAGAGGACCAGTGAATACGGTGCCGTCACGTGGAAGTAAAATGGACCATTAAGATCTATTTGCATCCTCCCGCTGGCAAACAGGAGTAAACCTTGATCCCACCTCCAGTAGGGGGTTGGAGATCAGAAATGGTCTCCAATGCCAATTCTTCCCCGACGCCCGATTCTCTGCTGCATCGGGAACATTGCTTCCGGCGGTGGAGGAGAATTTTGCCCACTGTCTTAGTAACTAAGGAACCCAATGATAGTCGAAAAATGATTTACTCTGCCCGCGGCAGTAACTCTCTCCCAGTCCAGCTTGATGTATTGGGACAACAAACATCTCCGGGCCCTGCTTGGGCCGGCTTTGTGTAGACCTAACGATCTACACAATCGGTCACGTTCCCCGAGTGGAACCACCGCCCTGGTGTCCTCCGGTCATGGTGCTGATTCGGTGCCCCCTGCTGCACCTCCACCTTTTTGCCGAGGTTTGGAAATGTGAGTCTCAACCGGGCTCTGAGCATTCAGCCCATCAGCCCTTCCGCAGGGGCTATCTCCGTGTGGCGTTGTGCGGTAGTTAAAAATGAACCGAGCCAGTCACCTGCCCAGAGAGCCTGTGGTTTGCTTTTTTATTCCCCTGTGGTAGTTGCAGCCGGGCCAAACACTCCGGAGCCACCGCAGACCTGTGGCTCCTTGCCCGGGGGACGAGGGGAGAGTCGGCCACATTGCCAAATCTGTGGTTGGAGGACACTTGTTGGCCAGAGCCATCCAAATCAGCACAGACAATGCCACCCAAGGCAGCCTCTGAGATCCCTGCACGCCAGGGTGCTGCACGTGCCCCCCCGTAGATGAGGAAGACTGTTGTGGTCGGGTAAGTGAGACTCTATAATTCCAAATGTTGGGGGCCCACAGGCGGACAGGAGGATGACTTTCTGGTGGTCTTCCCTCAAACTCCTGTTCGCCTGGAAGAATAAAATTCCAGCTTGATGGCCCAATATGTGAAAGACGCAATGGACTGGAGACTCCGGTTCCGCAGCCGTGTGTTTCTCTCGGCAACGCGCTGTTCGCTGGCGGATGGATTCTAATATCCCGCCCCTTCTCAATGGAATTTCCCATTGAATCCACCTCACGCGACCGGGAAACCCACAGGAAAGGGTCCGCTTCCGGTGGCAAGACTGAAACCCAAATGCCAGAGAATTCCGGCCAATATATGGTTCCGATTGTCGGAGTATTGGACTGTTCCACCCTGAAGGTGCCATATATTGAAGGGTGCAGGCGCATTCCTAATGCAAAAGGTGAGGGAACCTCTTACAATCCCAAGAGAATATCTGGAACAGATGCAGAGTGTGTGACACACCTATAAATAAACAAGCTTCACATCAAAATCAATCAAAAGGTTAATTCATTTGATAAAGCTTAGCATTTGGGGATAACCAGAAAATTACAGCCATGCTCGCAATTTCAATAAACATGGATCTAACATGATCTAGATTTTGATTATTTTATATAAATGTAAACTGGTTTTGTGAAACCTATTTCCCAGATTACAGCAGGATAGAATTCATTAAAATACAATAATCCCTTGAAATACTTTCTTTCGAATCTAGATTGTGTATTCATTGACTTTCAAGTGAGTTGTTTAATCACAGTCACTTTATTGAAATGATTAGTTTGGTGAAGTGCCTGAGCTGATCCATCAGTCTGGCCGAGTGCAGGACAGCGGAACAGCAAAGGAACCTCTGTGTCACGTCAGGAAGGGTTGGAATCAATGATCACTTACTCTAGTGAATTCTGGTGGGATTTATTTGAAAGACTACATCAATTAGACAAAGAAAAAACACACAGCTCATTGTGAAATTAATTTCCTGCCTCAGTGTGTTTGGATCAATACTTCAAAGGGAAAATTTGCAGGACTGGTGGGAAATGACAGGAAAGTGGGACTAACTGGATAGTTCTTTCTCCACAGGCAGGGTGGGCTGAATGGTTTCCTTTTGTGTCTGTATCAATTTATGCTTTAGTGATACAGAGTAAGTTAAAAAGTACTATCACATAATTTGATGATTTATTTACAGTGTACATTCTTCCACCCAAGTAATAAATGAACAAAATAATCTCTATGTTACTGTCTTAATATTTTTTAGCACTGATGATGGAGTCTATTTAACCAAATTGTTCCTTCGAAATTTTAACTGATTTTCCTTTAAGGAGCTTCCAACTAATCAGCTCCTCCCCAACTCTTTCAATCAGGTGTCTGGATCGAAATTGCACAGCACTTCAAAAATCCTGCAGAAGGATTTTAGGATTTCCTGGATTCTGAACTTCAGACCATTCAAATTCACAAGGGAAAGGGGCCAATTATACAGCATAGCTAAGGTTTGAGTGGTGGCTCGAGACATAAACTGGAGACTACAGTAGTTAACAAGGGGTTTATTGACTAAAGGCAAAGACCGGAAAAAACAGGCACAGAAATCAATATAACAGGTCTGATCACTTCAGCTCCAGAGTCCACACTACCCACTGTCCTCCTCGCTGGGCCCCACACCCACTCCCTACTGGCCAGGGTTCGCGGGCTCCTCTGCGATTGGCCTGAGCCAGTCACATGATCCTTTGAGTCGCCCCCTTAAAGGGGCCACACTACCACACCCACTCATTTTCATCTCCCTAAGAGGCTCTGCGATTGGCGAGGATTTACAACTGGAGAGTTTTACATACCAGTTTTCGCTCTGAGCCGGACGCTTTGCCAAATTCTGGGAAGGTTCCGCTCAGTTTGTGTGTGTTTGTGTGCGCATGTCTGTAGATGTGTAAATGTTTGTGGATGTGTTTGTGTGTGTATGTTTGTGGATGTGTATTTGCATTTGTGTTTGTGCATGTGTGGGTGTTTGTGTGTGTCTGCGTGTTTGTGTGTGTCTGCATGTTTGTGTGTGCCGGCGTGTTTGTGTGTCTGCATGTTTGTGTGTGTGCGTGTTTGTGTGTGCGCGTGTTTGTGTGTGTGTGCGTGTTTGTGTGTGTGCGTGTTTGTGTGTGTGCGTGTTTGTGTGTGTCTGCGTGTTTGTGTGTGTCTGCATGTTTGTGTGTGCCGGCGTGTTTGTGTGTCTGCATGTTTGTGTGTGTGCGTGTTTGTGTGTGTGCGTGTTTGTGTGTGCGCGTGTTTGTGTGTGTGGGTGTTTGTGTGTGTGCGTGTTTGTGTGTGTGCGTGTTTGTGTGTGTGGGTGTTTGTGTGTGTCTGCGTGTTTGTGTGTGTCTGCATGTTTGTGTGTGCCGGCGTGTTTGTGTGTCTGCATGTTTGTGTGTGTGCGTGTTTGTGTGTGTGCGTGTTTGTGTGTGCGCGTGTTTGTGTGTGTGTGCGTGTTTATGTGATTGGCTTGGAATTTAGCAGGACCTCTCCAAAGGAGGCAATGTGAATCTCTTGCTGATTCTCCAGTCTGTGAATCTCTTGCTGACTCTCCAGTCTGAGGGTCTCTTCCTAACTCTCCAGTCTGAGGGTCTCTTCCTAACTCTCCAGTCTCTGGCCGACACTCCTGTTGTCTTGATAAAATTTCCCCTGTTCCAGGTTGGTGACCTTTCAAACCGATGGAAGCCATGATTCTGAAGGTATTGACCAACGTGACCCAGGCACAGTAGTAAATGTCTGATTGGAGAAGAGCTGAAGGAGAGAGACGGTTCAGATCCTTGGGGCCCTGGACTGGGTTTCAGTTGAGGGTATGCAACTATAAGATGAGCAGGTTGTACCTGAATAGTTTCATAATATACATCCATGTATACAATGGAGTGCAGCCAGGCAGTGATTGACACACAGGATGACCAGTAAGCACACATAACAGAGCAGCCAATCACCAGACAGGACACGACCACTATAAAGCCAGAGGGCACCAGTTTTCCCGCTATCACGGGACCCAGCCTCTGAGACAGTCAGAGTTAGTGAGCTGGCCAGTGCAAACACCATGTGGTAGCTAGTAAGTCTGGTTAGGCTAGTATCAGGTCTCCAGTCAAGTCAGCATAGTGTCAACCCACAGTTGAACATGTATAATAGTTTAGATGTTAAAGACAATCGTGTTACATCTTATCAAGTATTGGTGGTCTGTCTCTCGCTACACTGCATCAAGTGCAGTCCGCATCGACCCAGCCTACCCAACACATCAAATAGTACCAGGGGCAACATCACACTAAGGTGAACAAGCACAGCTGGGAAGAGTTTAAACTTCTTTGAAGTTGAGGTGAAGCAGAAAAAGGATCAGCCGTAAAAAAAAGAAATATCCCAAATATTGTAGGCACCGGATTGAGTACGTTATCAAAAATAACAAGGAAAGAAAAACTTGCATTTTATTTCATCTGAAGGTATTAAATTTGTCATAATCTTTATTGTCACAATTAGGCTTACATTAACACTGCAATGAAGTTACTGTGAAAAGCCCCTAGTCACCACATTCCGGCCCCTGTTCGGGTACACGGAGGGAGAATTCAGAATGTCCAATTTACCTAACAAGCACATCTTCCGGGACTTGTGGGAGGAAACCAGAGCACCCGGAGGAAACCCACGCAACACGGGGAAAACGTGCAGACTCCACACAGACAGTGACCTGAGCCGGGAATCGAACTTGGGACCCTGGTGATGTGTTCGGTGTTCTGGATCACAAACAGGTCACCAACACTGGAAGTGGTGCAACTCTATTTTATTATAAGGTTAACTATATTAACATACTTGAACTGTGGGTAAATGCAATACCAGCTTTAACTGTTGACCCTTGCCTAGTCCTAACCAGGTGATGCACTCAGCACATGGTGAATGTCTGTGCTGCAGGCTGTGAGCTCTGTGCTCCGAGCTGGCTGCTACTAGAATGAGCGGGAATTCTCCTGTCCCCTGTCTTTATAGTGCGTGTGCTCTCACTGGTGATTGGCTGCGGTTTTGTGTATGCTGATTGGTCCTACTGCATGTCCATCAGTGTGTGTCTACACCATGATATACTGGTGTATATTATGACACCTGGCGCTGTGAAACAACAGTGCTAACCACTGTGCCACCGGGCCTTTGTAGTTCAACATCTATGCTGTATCCTCCGAGGCTGGTGCACAGGGTATTCTGATGAATTTTCAATGACAGAGATGTGGCTCAAAAAAGGGTAATATTCCTGGTTATCAAATATTAAGAAACGATACAGAAGGAAAAGCGGGTGGGGACATAATATTGATTAAGGATGATTTGACATGAGTTTTAAATAGAAAGGCGATACCAGATGGTTCGAGTGGGACTGAACTATTCAACATGAGTTAAGGAACAGAAGGGGAGGCTGTTATATTTATCCAGATAGTGAGAAGGATGTGAAGGAACAAATTTATGTTTCAAAGGAATGTAACCGGCAACAGAGTAGTAATATCAGGAGACTGCAAATACCCTAATGGAGGCTGGGAAAATATCATGCCAGGGATGGAAGACAGTAAGACTTCTTACTGTGCCCACCCCAGTCCAACGCCGGCATCTCCACATCAAGGACAGTGGAGGGTAGGAATTTTTGTTATGTAGACAGGGCTACTTTCTTGAGTAATAGCGATGATATTTGTTAGGGTTGAATTTCCAACTCGGGGAAAGAGTTCAGGTTTGACAAAATGTTAACTCCAAGCCGTCCGAGTTTGTTTAAGCAAGTTCCCAGCTTAAAGGACAGCCTGGTTTCCCCTGTCGGACGGGGAATGTTGCCCAGGAACAGCAAGGCTTCTTACTCCTCAGCTTAGAGATTGCAAGGGGGGTGGTTACACAGCCTGGCTATTAGGGTGGTGGCCAGTGTGTGATCATAGGGCAGCAGAGAGACTGAGGAAGGTCAGGGGAGATCAGTGACCATGATAGAGAAGCCCAATTGTGGTCTCAAAAAATCATTTGCCAAAGATCTAGAGAAGATGAGAATTATTTTATTCAGAGTGTTGTCAGGAACTGAAAGCTTCGACACAAACAGGCAGCAAATTCCATAAATAATTTTAAAGAGAGTTGGACAAGTATTTGAGGATCAGGAAAATGATGGTCAAAAATGCAGGTGTGAGATTAAGTTCATCCAAAAGGTCAGCACAGACATGCTGAACTGAAAGGTTTCCTACTGTGCTGCAAGCTGCTGTAATTCTCCGTTAAATTGAGGCCTAAGGTGAGGTGGAGAGAGAAATGGAACATGGATCTATCAATCAACAATAAGATTTATTTAAAAAGGAGTCTGGAGAGGCACAGAATAAGTGTTCACTCTTTTAAATTTAGAGATGACTAGGTTTGAGGATTCCATGAATAAAGATTTGCAATATATAAAAAGCTCTATTCCCAGGTATCGTCATCAAGATTCTTCAATAGGATTTTAAAAATATTTCTTCTGGATTTATGTAGCAAAGCTAATTTGATTTAGCTCAGGACACTGTCATCATTTTAATAATAATTACACATTCTTCCTGAAGGTCTTGCGGTTCAGTGAGTCGTGCCCCTCCCCTGAGCCAGACGTTCTAGGTACAAGTCCCACCCAAGGGCTCGAAGGCAAAGGGCGATACATTCATAACGCGGTCAAACAGGTTAAATATCAACCAGCAAAATGGCTGGCAGTAAGAGCAGGTTATAGCCACGCTTGATGTGGAATGGCATCTCTCGAGCTATAAGCCTCTGGCAACAGACTAGTGACCTGTTTCAGGAGTAAAGAGCGCTGGAATCAGATGCAAGTCTGCCTTAATAATAATAATCTTTGGGCGGCAAGGTGGCGCAGTGGTTAGCACTGCTGCCTCGCAGCGCCGAGGACCCGGGTTCGGCCCTGGCCCAGGTCGCTGTCCGTTTGGAGTTTGCACATTCTCCCCGTATCTGCGTGGATCTCACCCCCACAACCCAAAGACGTGCAGGGTAGGTGGACTGGCCACGCTAAATTACACTTTAATTGGAAAAAAAATAATTGGGTAACCTACATTTATTTTTTAAAATAATAATAATCTTTATTAGTGTCACAAGCAGGCTTACATTAACACTGCAATGAAGTAACTGTGAAAATCCCCTAGTCGCCACATTCCGGCGCCTGTTCGGGTGCACAGAGGGAGAATTCAGAATGTCCAATTCACCTAACAGCACGTCTTTCGGGACTTGTGGGAGGAAACCGGAGCACCCGGAGGAAACCCACGCAGACACGGGGAGAACGTGCAGACTCCACACAGACAGAGACCCAAGCCAGAATCAAACCCGGGACCCTGGAGCTGTGAAGCAACAGTGTTAACCACTGTGCTACCGTGCGCTGCACTACTAGTTACAGGAAGAAGAAACAACACCATGCTCCCAATTAATTATATAATAAAAGTAAAATAAATACTGGAAGAAACTGCAGGTACAACAAACACATTGTGACATCAACCAGAGGATTGAAGATGTCCTATAACCACCGTCAATCAGTCTTTGTCTCAAACCTTCCGGGCACAAATTAACCCCTTTTTCAGATTAATCACTTCAATGTGTTTTTCTGAAACAAATCTTTTCCTTCGACTTTTAAATCTTCGCCACGATAATAGAACAAAACAATGAAGCTGAAGGGAAATAAATGGTGATGTGTTTTCACAGCACAGCGGGAAACATTTCTACACACAAGGGGAGAAGTTTGAGTTCTCTGTCACAATGACAAATAATGCTGGGTCAGTTCTACATTTGAAATCGGAGATTGAAAGGCTTTCGTTAACCAAAGGGAATAAAGGACATGAGGTAAAGCTGAATACGTGTCATACAGTCACATATCACCACTGAATGGTGGAACCACCTCAAAGATCGAAATGGCCTCCTTCAGTTCCTAACGTTCCTGCCCGACCGGATTAGAACATAGAACATAGAACATAGAACGATACAGCGCAGTACAGGCCCTTCGGCCCACGATGTTGCACCGAAACAAAAGCCATCTAACCTACACTATGCCATTATCATCCATATGTTTATCCAATAAACTTTTAAATGCCCTCAATGTTGGCGAGTTCACTACTGTAGCAGGTAGGGCATTCCACGGCCTCACTACTCTTTGCGTAAAGAACCTACCTCTGACCTCTGTCCTATATCTATTACCCCTCAGTTTAAAGTTATGTCCCCTCGTGCCAGCCATATCCATCCGCGGGAGAAGGCTCTCACTGTCCACCCTATCCAACCCCCTGATCATTTTGTATGCCTAATTGTGAAGATTGTGAAGATAATGCCAAGGAACTGCGTGCCTGATTCCACTGGCACCACTGCACCCAGTTCCACTGGCACCACTGCACCCGATTCCACTGGCACCACTGTACCCTGTTCCACTGGCACCACTGCACCCAGTTCCATTGGCACCAATACACCCTGTTCCACTGGCACCACTGCACCCAGTTCCACTGGCACCACTGCACCCAGTTCCACTGGCACCACTGCACCCGATTCCACTGGCACCACTGTACCCTGTTCCACTGGCACCACTGCATGCAGTTCCATTGGCACCACTGCACCCGATTCCACTGGCACCACTGTACCCTGTTCCACTGGCACCACTGCACCCAGTTCCACTGGCACCACTGCACCCAGTTCCACTGGCACCATTGCACCCTGTTCCACTGGCATCACTGTACCCGATTCCACTGGCACCACTGCACCCAGTTCCACTGGCACCAGTGGATCCTATTCCACTCGCACCACTGCACCCAGTTCCACTGGCACCACTGCACCCAGTTCCACTGGCACCACTGCACCCAGTTCCACTGGCACCACTGCACTCTGTTCCACTGGCACCAGTGTACCCGATTCCACTGGCACCACTGTACCCGATTCCACTGGCACCACTGCGCCCAGTTCCACTGGCACCAGTGTACCCGATTCCACTGGCACCACTGCACCCAGTTCCACTGGCACCACTGTACCCAATTCCACTGGCACCACTGCTCCCTGTTCCACTGGCACCGCTGTGCCCGATTCCACTGGCACCATGCACACTGTTCCACTCGCACCATTGTACCCGGTTCCACTGGCACCGCTGTACCTGATTTCACTGGCACCACTGCACCCAGTTCCACTGGCACCACTGCACCCAGTTCCACTGGCACCACTGCACCCAGTTCCACTGGCACTACTGTACCCGATTCCACTGGCACCACTGCGCCCAGTTCCACTGGCACCACTGTACCCAGTTCCACTGGAACCACTGTCCCTATTCCACTGGCACCACTGCACCCTGTTCCACTGGTACCACTGCACCCAGTTCCACTGGCATCACTGCACCCTGTTCCACTGGCACCACTGCACCCTGTTCCACTGGCACCAGTGTACCTGATTCCACTGGCACCACTGTGCCCAGTTCCACTGGCACCACCGTACCTGATTCCAGTGGCACCACAGTACCTGATTCCACTGGCACCACTGTACCCGATTCCACTGGCACCAGTGTACCTGATTCCACTGGCACTACTGCACCCAGTTCCACTGGCACCACCGTACCCGAATCCACTGGCACCACTGTACCTGATTCCACTGGCACCACTGTACCCGATTCCACTGGCACCATTGTACCCGATTCCACTGGCACCACTGTACCTGATTCCACTGGTACCACTGCACTCAGTTCCACTGGCACCACTGTACCTGATTCCACTGGTACCACTGCACCCAGTTCCACTGGCACTACTATACCCGATTCCACTGGCACCACTGCGCCCAGTTACACTGGCACCACTGCACCCAGTTCCACTGGCACCACTGTACCCTATTCCACTGGCACCACTGCACCCTGTTCCACTGGCACCACTGCACCCAGTTCCACTGACATCACTGCACCCTGTTCCACTGGCACCACTGCACCCTGTTCCACTGGCACCAGTGTACCTGATTCCACTGTCACTACTGCACCCAGTTCCACTGGCACCACTGTACCCGATTCCACTGGCACCACTGTACCTGATTCCACTGGCACCACTGTACCCGATTCCACCGGCACCACTGTACCCGATTCCACTGGCACCACTGCACCCAGGTCCACTGGCACCACTACACCCTGTTCCACTGGCACCACTGCACCCAGTTCCACTGGCACCACTGCACCCAGTTCCACTGGCAGCACTGCACCCAGGTCCACTGGCACCACTGCACCCTGTTCCACTGGCACCACTGCACCCAGTTCCACTGCACCACTGCACCCAGTTCCACCGGCACCACTGCACCCAGTTCCACTGGCACCACTGCACCCAGTTCCACTGGCACCACTGAACCCGATTCCACTGGCACCATTGTACCCGATTCGACTGGCGCCACTGTACCTGATTCCACTGGTACCACTGCACTCAGTTGCACTGGCACCACTGCACCCAGTTCCACTGGCACCACTGCACCCAGTTCCACTGGCACCACTGTATTCGATTCCACTGGCACCACTGCGCCCAGTTACACTGGCACCACTGCACCCAGTTCCACTGGCACCACTGTACCCTATTCCACTGGCACCACTGCACCCAGTTCCACTGGCACCACTGCACCCAGTTCCACTGACACCACTGCACCCTGTTCCACTGGCACCACTGCACCCTGTTCCACTGGCACCAGTGTACCTGATTCCACTGTCACTACTGCACCCAGTTCCACTGGCACCACCGTACCCGATTCTACTGGCACCACTGTACCCAATTCCACCGGCACCACTGTGCCCGATTCCACTGGCACCACTGCACCCAGGTCCACTGGCACCACTACACCCTGTTCCACTGGCACCACTGCACCCAGTTCCACTGGCACCACTGCACCCAGTTCCACTGGCAGCACTGCACCCAGGTCCACTGGCACCACTGCACCCTGTTCCACTGGCACCACTGCACCCTGTTCCACTGGCACCACTGCACCCAGTTCCACTGCACCACTGCACCCAGTTCCACCGGCACCACTGCACCCAGTTCCACTGGCACCACTGCACCCAGTTCCACTGACACCACTGCACCCTGTTCCACTGGCACCACTGCACCCTGTTCCACTGGCACCAGTGTACCTGATTCCACTGTCACTACTGCACCCAGTTCCACTGGCACCACCGCACCCGATTCCACTGGCACCACTGTACCTGATTCCACTGGCACCACTGTACCCGATTCCACCGGCACCACTGTGCCCGATTCCACTGGCACCACTGCACCCAGGTCCACTGGCACCACTACACCCTGTTCCACTGGCACCACTGCACCCTGTTCCACTGGCACCACTGCACCCAGTTCCACTGGCAGCACTGCACCCAGGTCCACTGGCACCACTGCATCCTGTTCCACTGGCACCACTGCACCCAGTTCCACTGGCACCACTGCACCCAGTTCCACTGGCACCACTGAACCCGATTCCACTGGCACCAGTGTACCCGGTTCCACTGGCAATCAACATCAGATTCCGTGTCCAATTATGTATGTAGATTTGTTTCCCAACCTTCCGACTCAGGCCAGGTGAGATCAAGGCAGCTACTCAACGACCCAATGACGAAATCCAGAAGTGAAGGAGATAGGACCCGCCCCCTGTACACCAGGAGTGTTGAAAGGTCCTTGACAGGCCGAGGAGAAGGGAAGTGTCTGAGGGAAGCTGATGGCATGTTGGGCAGAGTTGGGGTGACCGAGGTCGGAGGGTCAGGGGCAGACGTCAGCGGGGGCGGGGGGGGGGGGGGGGTGATCGATCCGGGCGGGATTGAAGATCAGGTGGAGGGGCCGGAAATCGGGAGGGATTGGTCCTTGGAGTGGGGATTGGGGGAGAGGAGGGTGTCTGTCCTCAGGTTGGGTGGGGTCACTCTCTGTGTGCTGACCCTCTCCCAAAAGGACACTCAGGGCGGGATTCTCGGTGGCGTGCTGGTCACTGACAGCGGGTTCTACCCTGTTGCCACTTGGCAAGTTCCCATTGAAGCCACCCCTGCACCACCGGGAAAGCCATGGGCGGGGGTGCGCTGCAGTGTGGGAGCAGAGAATCCCAACGGCTGGAGAATTCCAGCCCGAGTCTTTCTTCTGACCAGGAAGTAATTGTCCCATTGGCTGCAGACATTCCTTTGTCGTCATCATAAGCAAATCAGCCGCTCGGTTTCAAATTCAAACATCCTCAATTGCAGCAGCCCTTAAAGAATGGATTCCCTGGGCCACCAGCAAATGCTGTCCCGATGGCTGATTTTACCTGATAGTCGGACAGTTAAATGGAATTGCACTGAATTTAAAAAAGACCATTCAGCCCAAAAGGTCCCTGCTGGATTCTATCCTCGCACAAACCAACACCCACTCCTTGCATCATCTCCAAATCCTTCTGATCCTTTCTTTCTCATCTAGCCTCTTCAATTCAATCAAACTACCTCGCATGTCACTCACTGTTCCACGTTCTGGACAATATATGACTGTTCCTCATTGGTCACTGGCTCAATATCCTGGAATTCCCTCGGGAACAGCATTGCGGGAGCATCTTCATTGAGCAACAAAGCACTGGGCCTTATTTCTAGAGGAACAAAGTACACAAGCTGGAGGTTAATTGACGTGAGTCAGTGGACCAACATTAAAGTCCGGTTTTGGGCGCATTAGGAGGGAAGTTTGCCAACGGCCTTATTGGCGAGATCGCGGCCCGTATAAAATGGCACATAGTGCCAAAAATGAACCCCCATGATATTCTGGACATTACTGGCACCCTCGCCATCTGATTCATCTGACTCGCACCTCAGCGTCTCGCCGCTGACAAGGGGGAGCAGCTTTTAAACGTCCCCTCATCACTCACTCCCAGTCAACACAGAAACATGGCAGCGCACAGACCCGCTCTCCACTTTGGCGATTCCCACTTGGCCACGCTTGCCCGTCAATCACACATCCGGAGATCATCGATCCTTTGATACGTACCATAAGACATAGGAACGGAAGTAAGGCCATTCGGCCCATCGAGTCCACTCCACCATTCAATCATGGCTGATTTCAACTCCATTTACCCGCTATCTCTCCATAGCCCTTAATTCCTCGAGAATCAAGAATTTATCAACTTCTGTCTTAAAGACACTCAACGTCCCGGCCTCCACCACCCTCTGTGGCAATGAATTCCACAGACCCACCACTCTCTGGCTGAAGAAATTTCTCCTCATCTCTGTTCGAAAGTGACTCTCTTTTATTCTAAGGCTGTGCCCCCGGGTCCTAGTCTCCCCTGCTAATGGAAACAACTTCCCTACATCCACCCTATCTAAGCCATTCATTATCTTGTAAATTTCTATTAGATCTCCCCTCAACCTCCTAAACTCCAATGAATATAATCCCAGGATCCTCAGACGTTCATCGTATGTTAGGCCTACCATTCCTGGGATCATCCGTGTGAATCTCCGCTGGATCCGCTCCAGTGCCAGTATGTCCTTCCTGAGGTGTGGGGCCCAAAATTGCTCACAGTATTCTAAATGGGGCCTAACTAATGCTTTATAAAGCTTCAGAAGTACATCCCTGCTTTTATATTCCAAGCCTCTTGAGATAAATGACAACATTGCATTTGCTTTCTGAATTACGGACTCAACCTGCAAGTTTACCTTTAGAGAATCCTGGACTAGGACTCCCAAGTCCCTTTGCACTTCAGCATTATGAATTTTGTCACCGTTTAGAAAATAGTCCACGCCTCTATTCTTTTTTCCAAAGTGCAAGACCTCGCACTTGCCCACGTTGAATTTCATCAGCCATTTCTTGGACCACTCTCCTAAACTGTCTAAATCTTTCTGCAGCCTCCCCACCTCCTCCATACTACCTGAGTGGTGGTGTCCAAAGCATGGCTCAATCTGTGACGACCATGGCTGAGGGACATGTCCCAGACACAAGTGGACATTGGCAGGGCACTGCAGAGCGTGATCCTGTCACTGAGGGGCATCAGAGGGTGTCGACACCATGGTACAGACAATGCAGAGCCTCCAGGACTGGCAGTGCCAGATGATTCAGAGGCTTCTGGAGCTCACTCCAGCAGCCCCTCCATCCCATGGAGACCCCAGGATGCCATCAGGGAGGAGGAAGCGCTGGAGCCCAACACAGGGCCAGACACCAAGGATACTCTGGTGTACTCCAGTTTTTCCGAATCGCCCCTCCTGACACCGGTGCATCTCAAGGGCAGTGGGCAGAGAAGGGTGGCACGGTGATGCCAGTGACATCAGTAAGTCAGCCGGGGGCCACCCGACTCCGGGCCCTCCAGAGGCCATTGGTCCACAGCATCAAAGGCCACGGGGCACGGGAAGCAGTGAGCTGCCTCCACCTCGGATGTACATCCTGGGGACACATCTAGACATAGCAGTAGCCCACGAAAAATCAAGAAGAGTGAGGAACACTGAGTGGGCACTATTGGGGTCACTGTCTGTAGCTAGGGGGGAATGGAAATCTGTCACAGTAAAATGTTCACTATTAAAACATGTCACCTCTCATACATGTGAAGCCTCTGTCATGTTAATCTTCACAGCGGGACTGCCCACACTCCCACCCCCCCTGGGCTCAGCTGCCCCCAACCCCTACCCCCCAGGCATGGTGGTTTGAGATCAAAAATTAAGGTGAATGATATTCTTGCCATTTTTGGGCGACATCACCATTGGGACCGAGCCAGGTGAATCGCAAACTGTCTCACGCCTAACGCAAGTCTCGATTTTGCCCTCTCTCGCGAATGACCTGGCGTGGATCATGCAACACATTCGCTGAATCACGGCCGATGTTAAATTTATCTGGAATCTCCGCTGGACTACAATGGGCACAGGTCTGCACATTGAAACTCTGTCGAAAATGAATGTTACCAGGATCAAAAGGACAGAACTGCAGGGCAGACTGAGGAGACTGGGTCTCACTCACGTCTCAAAGAGAAGACGAAATAGCCAGGTGTTTTGAATATTTTACACGAGTTTGAAATGATGAAGGTGAAGAAATTGCTTCCACTTGTGAGCGAGCTCAGAACAAATGTTACAAATATTAGAAAGCCAATCACCCATAAGACCCATTACACGTGAGAACACCACCCACCAGGTACGTAGTACATACTCGTGCGACTTGGCCAACGTTGTCTACCTCATACGCTGCAGGAAAGGATGTCCCGAAGCGTGGTACATTGGCGAGACCATGCAGACGCTGCGACAACGAGTGAACGGACATCGCGCGACAATCACCAGGCAGGAATGTTCCCTTCCAGTCGGGGAACACTTCAGCAGTCAAGGGCATTCAGCCTCTGATCTCCGGATAAGCGTTCTCCAAGACGGCCTTCAGGACGCGCGACAATGCAGAATCGCCGAACAGAAACTTATAGCCAAGTTCCGCACACATGAGTACGGCCTCAACCGGGACCTGGGATTCATGTTGCATTACATTCAGCCCGCCACCATCTGGCCTGGGCTTGCGAAATCCTACCAACTGTCCTGGCTTGGGACAATTCACACCTTTTTAACCTGGGGTTACCCCTCTCTCTGTATCCGTAAAGATTTAATTACCTGCAAATGCTCGCATTCAAAGCACTGTCTTGCATCTTTGACTTTGTCGATATATATATATTTCTGGAACATACCTCTTCATTCACCTGAGGAAGGAGCAGTGCTCCGAAAGCTAGTGATTTGAAACAAACCTGTTGGACTTTAACCTGGTGTTGTAAAACTTCTTACAAGAATTTAGGAAGAATTTATTGCCTCAGAATGTTGTGACTGTGGATCTCACCAATGCATAGACTGGTTTGTAGCAGACAGTGTACAGAAACAGAGAGACTTGATGTATAAAGAGCAGCAGGAACTGGGTAGAAAAAGTAGGAGAAGATTTATGTGGATTATGAAGGCTAACATGGGTTCGATGGGCTGACGGCCATGTCTCTGTGCTATAGGTTCTGTCTCGTTCCTGTCGTTCCTTCCTGGGTTTTTGCACATCTCCACGGAACCCCCTCAACACCGAATAATAAACAGAAATGACATCATGCGGTGTTGACTGCTGTATGTATATTCACATTTAATTACACTGTATCCGATCAAAGAAAGACCACACTTGCTAATTTGTGAACAAAACTGTGCCTCTTTCTTGTAAACAAAACACTTTAGGCCCCCGACTTTCTCAAGTGAAGAAGTAGCTTTCGCTTTGAGATGTTAGTTTTGTAAAACACATTGAATATGTATCAAGCGGCCACCTGTCCCCCATAACAGAAATGCCGACCTTCCGCATTCAGATTTCGACTGTCGGAAACTTCCTCGCTGCAAACAATCTGACGTTTAAAAGCAGCGAGTTCATTTCTCTCCCGGTCTGTTGATGTTTTCAATCAGTTTTCACACTCCATCAAATAAATATCGGAACTCAAAGCCTCACCTGCAGCAGCGTTGGAGGCTGAGCACATGTTGCAAATCTCTGGCCAACAAAGCAGTAAGACTATAAGACCATAATACATAGAAGCAGAGTTAGGCCACTCGGCCCATCGAGTCTGCTCCGCCATTCAATCATGGCTGATATTTTTCTCATCCCCATTCTCCTGCTTTCTCCCCATAACCCCTGATCCCCTTATTAATCAAGAACCTATCCATCTCTGTCTTAAAGACACTCAGTGATTTGGCCTCCACAGCCTTCTGCGGCAAAGTATTCCACAGATTCACCACCCTCCGGCTGAAGAAATTCCTCCTCATCTCTGTTTTAATCTTTAGTCTAAGATTGTGTCCTCTTGTGCTAGTTTTTCCTAAAAGTGGAAACATCCTCTCCACGTCCAGTCTATCCAGGCCTCGCAGTATCCTGTTAGTTTCAATAAGATCCCCTCTCATCCTTCTAAAGTACAACGAGGACAGAGCCCTCAACCATTCCTCATACGACAAGCTGTTCATTCCAGGGATCGTTCTTGTGAACCTCCTCTGGACCCTTTCCAAGGCCAACACATCCGTCCTTAGATATGGGGCCCAAAACTGCTCACAATACTCCAAATGGGGTCTGACCAGAGCCTTATACAGACTCAGAAGTACATCCCTGGTCTTGTATTCTAGCCCTCTTGACATGAATGCTAACATTGCATTTGCCTTCCTAACTACCGACTGAACCTGCTAGTTAACCTTAAGAGAATCGTGAACAAGGACTCCAAAGTTCTTTTGATTTCCTAAGCATTTCCCCCATTTAGAAAATAGTCTATGACCAAATTCCTCCTTCCAAAGTGCATAACCTCACACTTTTCCACATTGTATTCCATCTGCCACTTCATTGCCCACTCTCCTAGCCTGTCCAAGTCCTTCTGCAGCCCCCTTGCTTCCTCAATACTACCTGTCCCTCTACAGATCTTTGTATCATCTGCAAACTTAGCAACAGTGCCTTCAGTACCTTCTTCCAGATCATTAATGTATATTGTGAAAAGTTGTAGTCCCAGCACCGACCCCTGATGCACACCACTAGTCACCGGCTGTCATCCTGAAAAAGACCCCTTTATCCCCACTCTTTGCCTTCTGCCAGTCAGTCAATCCTCTATCCATGCCAGGATCTTACCCTGAACACCATGAGCTCTTAACTTATTTAACAATCTCCTCTGCGGCACCTTGTCAAATGCCTTCTGGAAATCTAAATAAATCATGTCCTCTGGTTCTCCTTTGTCTAACGTCCTTGTTACCTCCTCAAAAAACTCTAACAGATTTGTCAGACATGACCTCCCTTTGACGAAGCCGTGCTGACTCAGTCCTATTTTATCATGCACTTCCAAGTACTCCACAATCTCATCTTTAATAACAGAATCTAAAATCTTACCAATGACCGAAGTCAGGCTAACCGGCCTATAATTTCCCGTCTTCTGCCTCCCCCCTTCTTAAACAGCTGTGTTACATTAGCCACCTTCCAGTCCTCTGGGACCCTTTCTGCCTCCAATGATTCCTGAAAGATCATCACAATGCCTCCACAATTTCCTCAGCTATCTCTTTTAGAGCCCTGGGGTGTAGTCCATCCGGTCCAGGTGACTTATCCACCTTCAGATCTTTCAGTTTCCCCAGAACCTTCTCCTTAGTGATGGCCACGGCACTCACCTCTGCCCCCTGGTTCTCCTGGAGCTCTGGAATCCCACTGCCGTTTTCCACCGTGAAGACTGATGCAAAGTAACTATTCAGTTCCTCTGCCATTTCTGTGTTTCCTATTATTACTTCTCCGGCCATGTTTTCCAGTGGTCCAATGTCTATTTTTGCCTCTCTCTTACCTTTTATATATTGAAAAACCTCTTCCTATCTTCCTTTATATTACTCGCTAATTTGCACTCATATTTCATCTTCTCTCCCCTTATTGCTTTTTAGTTGTCCTCTGCTCACTATTAAAGGCTTCCCAATCCTCTGGCTTCTCATTAAGTCACGCCACTTTGTATGCTTTTTGTTTTGCTTTTATGCTATCCTTGACTTCCCTCGTCAGCCAGGGATGCCTTGTCCTCCCTTAGCATGTTTCCTCCTCCTTGGGATGAATTTCTGTTGTGCCTCCCGAATAACCTCCCAAAACTCCTGTCATTGCTGTTCCACTGTCTTCCCTGCTAGGCTCCTTCTCCAATCAACTCTGGCCAGCTCCTCCCTCATATCTTTGTAGCTGCCCTTATTTAATTGTAATACTGTTACATCTGATTGCAGCTTCTCCCTCTCAAACTGCAGGGTAAATTCTATCTAATTGTGGTCACTGCTCCCTAAGGGTTCCTTCACCTTAAGTTCCCTAATTAAGTCTGCCTCATTACACATCACCAAATCCAGAATTGCCCCTAGTGGGCTCTAACACCAGCTGCTCCAAAAAACCATCTCTCAAACATTCCACAAATTCCTTTTCTTGTGATCTGTCATAATATACACACAGGTATATGATGCCGCACAGACAGGCAGTGATTGACACACAGGGTGACCAGTGAACACACAGAACACAGCAGCCAATCACCAGACAGGACACGACCACTATAAAGCCAGAGGGCACTAGTTTTCCCGCTCTCTCGGGATCCAGCCTCTGAGACAGTCAGAGCCCGTGAGCAGCAACTAGAACATACACCATGTGGTAGTAAGATAGTCTGGTCAGGTTAGCCTCCGGTCTCCAGTCAAGTCAGCATAGTGTCAACCCACAGTTAAAGTATGTCTGATAGTTAAGAGTTCAATAAAATCGAGTTGCATTTCTTCAAGCGTTGGAAGCCTGTCTCTCTCACTGCTACAGTAAACGCAGTCCTCGCAGACCCAGCATACCCAACACATCAGGATCCACTACCAACCTGATTTTCCCAGTCCACCTGCATATTGAAGTCCCCCATGATTATTGTGATATTGCCTTTTTTACATGCTTCCTCTATCTCTTGATTTATTTTCTGTCCCACATCCTGACTACTGCTAGTCTGCTAGCAATGCTGATAGACAAGGCAGCAGACTGGAAGCAAGATTAACTAAAGCATCAGCAGAATGTCAGGCTGACTGTCAGTCGCCTGGCTCCGAATCAATAGATGTCACAGACAAATTTCAAGGCTGATTGATCTCGGAAATCAATCATTGTCCAGCATTTGGATTTGAAGATAAGCTGAGATGCGCACCTGCCAAAACATTTCAATTGTCAGTGAGAAAGATGTCCAATTAGTATGGGCAATGATACCCTCACGCTGCCATTGGCTGAGACTGGATGAGTGTGATGCCTCTGGACTGTAACTCAATGCTGCGTGCCTGCTCACGAAATGAAATCCCAACTCATCCAGAAATTATGTAAACATCCACAATTTAATTTTTGTTGAAAGCAATCCAATTTTCTCACTGAGTAACAGCTTCATTTTGAATGCCAATACCACCCTTTCCCTGAGGAGGTGACATCTCGCTTGGTGAAAGGGAAGCCACAACGAGGGTTTTTAACCAATAGTTGTGGAGTTTTTCGCTAAATGATTTGAAGCCTGCGTACAAGCAATCAGGTTATGCTAAACCTTCAGAAAAAGCTGAGGAAGGTCCAGCTGGAGTACGGTGTCCAGTTGGGAGAACCGCATTTTGGTAAGGATCGCAAGGCCTTGGAGAGGATGCAGAGGAGATTTACTAAAATGAGGAATTCAGCTTGTAGAAAGACTGGAGGATCTGTGATTGTTCTTATAGAGCAGAGAAGGTTCAGGTCAGTTTTGATGAAGAGGCTCAAAATCATGAAGGATTTTGACAAACAAATGAGGCGAAACTGTTTCCAACAGTAGAGGGGACAGTAAGCAGGCAGATCAAATTTAAGGTAATTGGTTAAAGAAGCAGAGGGGACTTGGAAAGATGGTTTAATCAGCGACTTGATGTGATCTGGAAGGTGCTGTCTGAGAGGGCGATGGAAAGAGATTCAGCAATAGCTTTCAGAAAGCAATTGGATAAATACCTGAAGAATGGGGGTACAGCATTTGTCGGGCTATGAGGGATGAGTGGAGGAATATCATTCTATGATGTTATGGTCCCACTATGGACAGGTAAAGCATTAAAGTCACCATAACGCATCAGTTTGAAGTCAACCCTCTGCAGTTCCAGCTCATCGCAACCAAAGCCCTGACCCTGAAGTGGCAGGAATGCCGGGCGAAATTCTCCCCCAACGGCGGGATGCCCGCCGACTGGCGCCAAAGCCGGCGCAAATCAGACGGGCATCGCGCCGGCAAAAAGGTGCGGAAGTCTCCGCATCTTTGGCGGCCTAGCCCCAACATTGAGGGGCTAGGCCGACGCCGGAGGGATTTCCGCCCCGCCAGCTGGCGGAAATGGCGTTTGTTGCCCCGCCAGCTGGCGCGGAAATGCGGCGCATGCGCGGGAGCGTCAGCGGCCGCTGTCAGTTTCCCCGCGCATGCGCGGGAGCGTCAGCGGCCGCTGAAAGTTTCCCGCGCATGCGCAGTGGGGAGAGTCTCTTCCGCCTCCGCCATGGTGGAGGCCGTGGCGGAGGCGGAAGGGAAAGAGTGCCCCCACGGCACAGGCCCGCCCGCGGATCGGTGGGCCCCGATCGCGGGCCAGGCCACCGTGGGGGCACCCCCCTGGGTCAGATCGCCCCGCGCCCCCCCCCAGGACCCCGGAGCCCGCCCACGCTGCCTGGTCCCGCCGGTAAATACCAGGTTTGATTTACGTCGGCGGGACAGGCAATTCCTGGGCGGGACTTCGGCCCATCCGGGCTGGAGAATCCAGCGGGGGGTCCCGCCAACCGGCGCGGCTGGATTCCCGCCCCCGCCCAATCTCCGGGAGCGGAGACTTCGGCGGGGGCGGGGGCGGGATTCACGGCGGCCAACGGCCATTCTCCGACCCGGCGGGGGGTCGGAGAATGACGCCCGCCCTCTCTGATCAATTGCCCAAAAGATAAAACTCTCCCCCTATGTGGCAATGCTCAGATATCTCCAATAATTCTATACCTTGAATCAGAACGAAGTATTTTTACATGATACAGGCACAGTGAAGTTGAGCAATGTTATTGTGATGGTGTTTCTTTAGCGCTTCTTACTCCTCCAAGACAAATGGTTTATTCCGCCTCCCACGAGGAGTGATTTTAGCTGCAAGTGACTTTCCCAAGGAGTTTTCTGCACATTTCTTAGATTATCATTTGGGATGTCGGCTATTCCCGTCGTGCCCCAGAGAGGTATGGATCAGGGAATAAGTGGTTGAATGGACTGTAGAAAATTTTATTTAAAAAAATATTCTTTAGGGTGTATTGTGGCACTCTGAGTAAAAGGTTTGTGCCTGTGTGTGGCTGATTTCATTAAACTGAAGAGAGCTGAAAACCTCCATGGGGCTGGGTGTGAAAAGCAGGCACTTGAAGCGAACTGGCTAAGTTGGAAATTCTGCAGGTAAATGAGACATGGGTTGAAATTTGCATGAGGTGACAGGTAAGGGTTTTGATTTCTGTTGTTAACTTTCAAAGGGAAATAAAATATTTGACTCTTTGGGAAGGGTTATTAAGTTACTAAGTTTTTATAAAGTTATTAAGCTTTATTTGACCCAAGAGTGGGGTCAATAGTAAACATTAAAGATTTTTGTATTTTGGAGACAGTCATGTTTAGAGAGATGCTGCTGCGGGTGATGGTTTTAAGGATGATAGAGAAAAAATATTTAAGGAAAGGTTGGGATCTGTTTTGGGAGGAATGCCATGTAAGCCCCTGGAGTGTGCTCTGTTCTGGAACACTTCTGTGACGAAGTGCAGTGAAGCCAGTCCAGAAGAAAACCTGTTGTTTTCAAAAAGCAGGGTTTTGTTCCAAAGCTTTTTGAAATTCTCCATGGCAGAGTGAGAGAGCGAGAGAAGCCCTGTGAGAAATCTTCTTTATAGGAACAGTAGGTGCCTTGTGGTAACATTACTGGAACGTTTATAGATTAAGTATCTATAGGAACTGTTGCCTAAAGGAATATTTATTTATGAGACTAGCCAAGTGGAAATCCTTTCGGGGGAATCGTTCTGAAAGATTAATTTTAACTGTGTAAATGTAACCTTGTGTGTTTACGTTTACTTTTCTTTTGTTAATAAATTTTTTATTTACTATTTAAAATCTCCAAACATATTATTGGAATTTGTGACTCCTGACTTCAGTACACGTATCTTCTCATAGTAAAAAACAAATTGAAAAACCTTGTGATAGCTTGTCAAGTTACCCTTTGGGATTTGGTTAGCTTGGCAATTACCACCTATCATATCATGACAAAGGCTTCTGCTACTTCTTAGATGACATTCAAATTAGCAGTAAGGTAGATAAAAAGAACACTGTAAGGTTGACCAAAGTACTAGATCAACTTCAAGAGTACGGCATCAAAGTTAAAAAGTGCAAGTGTTACTTCTTGATGTCAGGTGTGACATACCTGGGTCACCAAATAGATGATGAAGGTATCCACTCAACACCCAAGAAGGTTGAGGTAAATTCAAAAGGAACAAGATGAGAAAACAAGGAAGAACTTCAAACATTCATAGTAACATAGAATTTACAGCGCAGAAGGAGGCCATTCGGCCCATCGAGTCTGCATCAACCATTGGAAAGAGCACCCTAACCCAAGCCCACACCTCCACCCTATCCCTACACCTCCATCCTATCTCCGTAACACCATCTAACCTTTTTTGGACACGAAGGGCAATTTAGCATAGCCAATCCACCTAACCTGTACATCTTTGGACTGTGGGAGGAAACCGGAGCACCCGGAGGAAACCCTCGCAGACACGGGGAGAACGTGCAGACTCCACACAGACAGTGACCCAAGCAGGGAATCAAACCTGGGACCCTGGAGCTGTGAAGCAACAATGCTAACCACTGTGCTACCGTGCTGCCCATTCATTCAGATTGTTGTGTATTATTCGAAGTTCACCCTGACTTAGCTAATGCACTTGCCCAACTGTATCAAGTGCTGAAAAATCACCTCCGCACCAGAAACAGAGAGGGCAGATCTTACAGATCTTATCCGATCCTGGCTGAAATGTTCCTCATACCCATTCTCCTGCCATCTCTCCATAATCCCTGATCTCATATTAATCAGGAAATCCTCTTTTTAATCAAGAGCACCAGAATTGTGCTTGAGATGCTGTTACCTATCAGGCTACTGACCAAGAACTAAATGGTGAAATCAGACAAAATAGCTCTTTCTTGGAACTTCAGAACTAGGAGCAGGTGTAGGCAATTTAGCCTCTCGAGCCCGCTCCACCGTTCAATACGATCATGGCTGATTTCAGCATATGTCTCTACTCCCCAAAAAATCTAACAGCAGCCAGTGATGCAGGATCATATTGTTTCTGTCTGTGCTGCAATAGGTCACTGCCTCTATCTGATTACCCTGTGCATTCCCTATATATCGGATAGGAGCAGCTATCAATAGAAGCAATATTCTGTGTCGACTTACAGCACAATTGTGTTATCTCTTCTCTTGAAAATTTCTTCAGATTCAGCACCCATTGTGTGAAAGTTAGCACACAAGATGCCACCAAGCTAGGAAGATACACATTGCTAATTGTAGCAAATGCTGAACAGTCAAACCACGAAATAAGGCAGGAAAAGCACAGAGTCCTAATTAAAAAGATGTCCCCATTTTTGCAGCTGTCTTGTTCATACCCCATCCATTTCAATAGCCTTTGTAGCACATAATGACCGTAATTTGATGTGAGTTGAGCACAGGCTATAATTGTGTGAGTGTGTGGGGTGGGGGGAATACTGCAATGTTCCATTGTTAAGGTAAGGCACAGCATCAGCACCAATTCCTGTTAATTCATTTGCATAGTATTATAGTTAAGTGTCATTCCCATTAAATCAGGTTAGCAAGAACAGCTTGTACAGTGCATATAGACGTTTGGACTCATTCAACTGACTGAGTGATCACAGTAGATTTTTTTTTTACAATGATTTAAAACGAGCCTTCCTAATTGAGTGGACTTGGTCACAGATGTTTTACTGCTTTTTTCTGAATAATCTTCATGTCATAGATTTTATTTCATTTTCTCCATCAGTACCAGTTGAGAAATGTTGCAGGAAAGGCAAAAAAATGGGAACGTATTTTGTGCAGACCCATAGTGAACAATTCACTGAAAGAAAGCAGCCTCTATTAAGAATTTAATGCATTGTCAATCTTTTTAATGCTGTGGAGATGCCGGCGTTGGACTGGGGTGAACACAGTAAGAGGTCTTGCAACACCAGGTTAAAGTCCAACAGGTTTGTTTCGATGTCACTAGCTTTCGGAGCGCTGCTCCTTCCTCAGGTGAATGAAGACGTATGTTCCAGAAACATATATTGTTGCTAACTTTCTCCTTGGTTCAATTGCTCTGTTTTATTACCTTTGCTCTCGAGTCGCCAGGTATCTTTATGATACCGCCACGAGGTTCAAGTCCGAGTAATGATCAATAACCCAATACACCGATAAGTAAGATTCAAATCAAAGCACATTTATTATACACAGTAATCGCTACTCATGCACAAATTCTACGTCTAAGCTACTTCTACAACTAACAGGCCTATACTTAACTTCGGACTGGCCCACCAGGTCAGGGGAACAAATGGCCTTTCGTTCGGTTCTGAGTCTGCGGGATTCGAAGTTGGTACGGATTGGTAGCTAGGAGCGCCTATCTTGTAGCGTGCGTTGAATTAAGACTTACCTCTGTCGGGAGTCACTGCACCGGTCACGGTCAATGTTGGTTCATGTTGCTAGGTGACCCGGGCAGGACGCAGAGGTGAAGAGAGCGATTTGAACTTGGGGCTTAACTCTTATAGTCCCCAGGGGCTTCCCGCCTTTCGGGGCGGACCCTTAACCTGGTCCAAAGTGACTGGACTTTGTCCCAATCGCTTGGTTCGATTTCTCCAATACTGGAGCAGTTCCCTGATCGATGGGCGGTCTTGAGGTGCTCGTTCACCTCCTTTGTGTTGGCTCCTGCTGGCGCTGAGGAGTCTGGCTTTGCTTTGTGTGTCCCAAATGTTACTTATTGTTCCCGGGGATTGCTCATCAGTATGCAGATAGCTGCTACATTGTTATGCTGATGGTCGCTGGTATCGATCTTGTCTGGCCTTTGCAGAGGTAAATACACAGCAAACCTGCAGCCACTGGTTTCTGTCTGTGTTGGCTGACTTTCCCATCAGCCTTTGCCGTTCGCCATTTTAAATCGGGAGCTGGCCAATTTAGGTGGCTACAATATATAGACAAATTCAAAGATGCCAGACAATGCTTGGAATGCGAGCATTAGCAGGTGATTAAATCTTTACAGATCCAGAGATGGGGTAACCCCAGGTTAAAGAGGTGTGAATTGTGTCAAGCCAGGACAGTTGGTAGGATTTCGCAGGCCAGATGGTGGGGGATGAATGTAATGCGACATGAATCCCAGGTCCCAGTTGAGGCCGCACTCATGTGTGCGGAACTTGGCTATAAGTTTCTGCTCGGCGATTCTGCGTTGTCGCGGGTCCTGAAGGCCGCCTTGGAGAACGCTTACCTGGAGATCAGAGGCTGAATGCCCTTGACTGCTGAAGTGTTCCCCGACTGGAAGGGAACATTCCTGCCTGGTGATTGTCGCGCGATGTCCGTTCATTCGTTGTCGCAGCGTCTGCATGGTCTCGCCAATGTACCACGCTTCGGGACATCCTGGCACACGCATCCTCGCATTCCAAGCATTGTCTGGCATCTTTGAATCTGTCTATATATATGTTTCTGGAACATACCTCTTCATTCACCTGAGGAAGGAGCAGCGCTCCGAAAGCTAGTGACATCGAAACAAACCTGTTGGACTTTAACTTGGTGTTGTAAGACTTCTTACAATCTTTTTAATACCACAATTGAAATTTCGCTGAGCTCAGAGTGGAAAGGTTGAGCAGAAAGCATTTTTTATATTAAAGCCATAGAATTTAATAAAGCAAAAAAGTTGGTCGCAAGGAAAAGGGTAACATTTCTAACAGTGGGGTTAGATAACACTGCCCTTACAGATGAGAGGTGGAGATGCCGGCGTTGGACTGGGGTGAGCACAGTAAGAAGTCTTACAACACCAGGTTAAAGTCCAACAGGTTTGTTTCAATGTCACTAGCTTTCGGAGCACTGCTCCTTCCTCAGGTGAGAAAGCTTCCTTCACCTGCGGAAGGAGCAGCGCTCCGAAAGCTAGTGACATCGAAACAAACCTGTTGGACTTTAACCTGGTGTTGTAAGACTTCTTACTGGACTTACAGATGAGGTATTTGAAGGACTCACATTAATGAATTTGATAGTCTCAGAATTATTTCAGAATTCCTCTGGACATGATGAAACTATCAGAAACCAGGAGACTGTAAGGTGAAGTTGAATTGCACCCCCATCACCCACCCACCTGTTGCAGTGCTGGCAGTTAATGGAGCGAAAATGTTTAAATTCAAAAGTACAGGAAAATCTGAGTATTAATAGTTTTAAGTGCAGGAGAGACATTTATCCTGAATTTAGACTACTGTTTCTCATCTGGTAAAAATTGGTTTCTCTCGAATAGATGTCTGAAGATTGTGCCCTCTTACTCAGCGTGGTCACTTTGTGACAGTACATGAAAGGAAAGCATTTTGTATTCTATTTTTATAACCTTCTTGGCCAGAAGGATCATCGCCCTGAGAGTCCTGAAGCAGTGATCTAAAAAAGGCATTTTAATCCAGGATTATCCAGTAATAGCAGCAGACAGATTTCTCCATCAGGACTGCACCTGAGTCATTTCAACTTAACATACTTTAAATCTCCGTGAAATGTTCCTGTATGGGAGTAGCGCTGCTCAACAGATAGCCAACCATTGGATTTGAGATTTGAGTCGAGTATATTAAATTGAGATTTATGCAGTGACTGATATCTGGTGGAACGAACGTTCTCACTGAATTGCCTGAGAATGAGGTCAGTTGGCCTCATCTAATGACCATTAGCCTCGAGTCCATTCTCAGGAGTATTCCGAAATGGGGCCCCATGGACAGGTGTGACAGGCGGCTGCACTTGCAATTCTTCACAATGCTTAACCGTGTCGTGCTTCACTCTTAATTGACCTTCAAGGAAGGGAAATGGCTCTGAATCTCTGCGATTGAAACATTTAAGAGTTGGAAAATAATGGACAGATGTCTAAAGGAACAACGAATCAATAGGTCAGCTAAAAACCATCAACGAGAAAGAAATGACCGCTGTGCTGTCCGATAAACTCTGACATACACACAAACACACGAATTAGGAGCAGGCATGGCCAATCAACCTGTAATGTCTGCCCCACCAATCAATAAGAAGATGGCTGATCTGATTGTAACTTCAACTCCACATTCCTGTCGATCCCCAATAACCTTTCACCCCCATGTTAATCAAGATGCAATCTGGCTCATCCCCCAAAACATTCAAAGATTCTGCTCCACTGCCTTTTGAGGAAAAGAGTTCCAGAGACTCAGGACCCTGAGAGAAGGACATTTCTCCTCACCTCTGCCTTAAATGGATGACGCCTTATTTACAAACAGTGATCCTCTAGGCCACAAGAGGAAACATCCTCTCCACATCCACCCTGTCAATACCCCTCAGGATCTGGGGCGAAATTCTCCGTTATCGGCGGAAAGTCCGCCGATCGGCGCAAAAAACGGCGCAAATCCCACTTGCGTCACGTCATAAAAATGGGCCGATAGTCTCCGGCCCGAAATGGGCTAGCAGCGACGTGACGGGATCCGCGCTTGCGCAATGGTTCACGCCGTGCAGCGTCATACGCGCTGCACGGCGTGACGGCTCGCGCAGCTCCCCCCCACCCGACCGGAACACCCGACCGCAACACCCGACTGGATGGCTAGCCGTCGCTCAGCCCCGAGGTTCGAGTCACGCGATGTGGAGGCGCTCCTGGACGCAGTGGAGCAGAGGAGGGACGCCCTGTATCCCGGGCACGGCCGCAGAGTTGCCCCACGCCACAGCCGGCGTCTGTGGAGGGAAGTGGCAGAGGCCGTCACCGCTGTGGCCCTAACACCACGGACAGGCACCCAGTGCCACAAGAAGGTGAACGACCTCGTCAGAGCAGGCAGGGTGAGCCTCCCCATATCCCCCATATCCCCCCCTCCCCATATCCCCCCTCCCCATATCCCCCATATCCCCCCCTCCCCCATATCCCCCATATCCCCCCTCCCCCATATCCCCCCTCCCCCATATCCCCCTCCCCCATATCCCCCATATCCCCCCTCCCCATATCCCCCCTCCCCCATATCCCCCCTCCCCCATATCCCCCCTCCCCCATATCCCCCCTCCCCCATATCCCCCTCCCCCATATCCCCCATATCCCCCCTCCCCCATATCCCCCCATCCCCATATCCCCCATACCCCCCTCCCCATATCCCCCCTCCCCATATCCCCCCTCCCCCATATCCCCCATATCCCCCCTCCCCCATATCCCCCCTCCCCCATATCCCCCTCCCCCATATCCCCCCCTCCCCCATATCCCCCCCTCCCCCATATCCCCCCTCCCCCATATCCCCCATATCCCCAAGTGAATCCAGCCCTAACCTTAACCTCTGCAATGCACGCGCAACCGATGGCGTGCATTCATATACCTGCCTAACACTGTTGCCTTTTACCCCTGCCACCACCCGCCCCCCCCACAGGAGAAGCGCGCATACAACAATAGGGAGCATGTGAGGACTGGAGGAGGGCCCGCTGATGAGAGGCCACTGACGGTACACGAGGAAAGGGCCCTGGAACTGGCTGGCGGACCTGAGGACCGGGAGGTTGCTGATGAAGAGGTCGGGGCCCCACGAGCAAGTGAGCCACCAACAGCCCGTCCCCATATCCCCCCTCCCCTATATCCCCCTCCCCCGTATCACCTGATCACTGCCTGATGTCTAACCATGCATGCTTCATTGTGTATCGCAGGACCAAACGTCCAGGCACCCATCCCCGCAGATGCACACCGCCCGCAGGATGCCCCTTGGAGACCACAGGAGACGGAGAGACCCGCACCCTCCAGCATGCGACGCCCGCAGGATGCCCCTCGGAGACCACAGGAGACGGAGAGACCCGCACCCTCCAGCATGCGACGCCCGCAGGATGCCCCTCGCACACCACGGGAGACGGAGAGACCCGGACCCTCCAGCATGCGACGCCCGCAGGATGCCCCTCGGAGACCACGGGAGACGGAGAGACCCGGACCCTCCAGCATGCGACGCCCGCAGGATGCCCCTCGGAGACCACGGGAGACGGAGAGACCCGGACCCTCCAGCATGCGACGCCCGCAGGATGCCCCTCGGAGACCACGGGAGACGGAGAGACCCGGACCCTCCAGCATGCGACGCCCGCAGGATGCCCCTCGCACACCACGGGAGACGGAGAGACCTGGAGCAACAGGGAGACGACACCCCCGTCACGTGCGGGAGCGACCACCCAGCGATGAGGGGGGCAGCCACAGGCCCCCGTCACATCCGAGCCAGGACACCACTACCCAGGACACCACTATCCAGGACACCCCTACCCGGGACACCACTACCCAGGACACCCCTACCCGGGACACCACTACCCAGGACACCCCTACCCGGGACAGCACTATCCGGGACAGCACTACCCGGGACAGCACTACCCGGGACAGCACTACCCGGGACAGCACTACCCAGGACACCCCTACCCGGGAAGACGAAATACCGGACAGTGACTCAGAGTGGATGGGTGGAGACGAACCCCCACCCCAAAGTGCCATGGACTCAGAGTGGGACAAAGAGCACGACACAACGCCACTGCTGTCACCAACACCCTCCACCATCGCAGAAACACTCACCACGGTTGGGCACTTTAGTGATGAGGCGTCTGGTACACTCACTGGTGCGCACAACACAGCCGTCCCGGTACAGCAGGTGGAGGTAGGAGCAGCAGAGGGACCGGGCGGTCGGAGGGCAGCCCAGGCCAAGCGAACATCTGCCGCCCAGATGGATCCCGGGTTCCTGCAGTTACCACACCCACACATAGATCCGATGCAACCACCGACACGAAGACGAGCGAATATGGTGACGGGTGGCTTGCGGCGGCTGCGGTCGCAGGTGGAGGAGTCCACCCGCGTCCAGGAGCTGGGAATGGTCCCGGTCATGCGTGCCACCCAGGCTGACACCGCACGGGTGGTGTCCGCGGTGGAGGCAATGGGTGCGACGGTGTCAGACATGGGGAACGGTTTGCGAGGCCTGGGGCCTTCCATGCAGGCGGCGTCTGTGGCCCAGGAAATGGCTGCCCTCTCACAGGAGGCCATGAGCCAGTGCCAGCGCCAGATGGCAGAGGCGCTCAACGCCATAGCCCAGTCTCAGCAGGCCATGGCCCAGTCTCAGCAGGCCATAGCCCAGTCTCTGCAGGCCATGGCCCAGTCTCTGCAGGCCATGGTCCAGTCTCAGCAGGCCATCGCTGAGGGCATCGGCGCCAGTGGCCATGTGCGAGCCGGCGTCGCACTGTCACAGACAGGGTTCGACAACCCCCTGGGCTCCATGGCTGCAAACCTGCAGACCCCTGTCGATACCAGCACGGGCCTCCAGGACTGGCAGCGCCACATGTCGGGGGCGCGTCGGATGGCCAGTCCGTTCGCATCCCCCACCCATGTAGAGGCCTGGGGGCCATCGGGCACCCCGAGGGAGGAGGAGGTGGTGTGGTCCGTCCCGGCTCCCTCTGTAGGGGAGGTCCTGGTACACCGCGACACCTCGGACTCCCCCCCTTCCGTCCCAGGTGCATCGGGTGGGCAACGGGCAGGACAGGCTGGCAGCTCGCCATCCCAGTCGCCCGGGCCGCAGCCTGGCCCATCTAGGCCAGGACGCCCCAGGAAACGGCCGCCAAAGGGATCCAGTGTCAGAGGGCAGGAATCACAGGAGTCCACCTCCAGTTCTGCTGTACCGTCTGGGGAACCACGTAGACGTAGTCAAAGGGCCCGTAAGGCCAAACAATTAGACACTGAGTAAGTTGGCACGGGTGCAGGGCACAGATGAGTTTTAGGGGCTAGGGCACGTGCATGAACTCCTTTGGTTATTAAAGTCAATGTTACACCTACCGAAGCTGCTTTTGTGCTCTGTCCAAAGTGTGCGGGCGTGTCATGTACGTTGAGCGCAAGTGTGTGTGTGACGGGTGGTCTTACCTCAGCCCCAGGTGAGTCTGCCCCCTTCCCCCTGGGCCGCCATCAACATCCCCCGGGCAGAGGACGGGACCGTGCGCTGCAGTGTCACAGCCGCATGCAGGGATGGTCCGGGTGGATGGTGGTACTGTGGCCATGGGTCAGACATAGTCCAACGATGTAGAGCCAGGAGCTCATCGGAGGCGGGTTGTCATCATCCTCCATGGCCTGCGATAGACACGCGTCCACACGCAACTGGGTGAGCCCGGCCCGTTGTGCCGCCGGTGGATCGGCAATTGGGGGGGGGGTGGTGTGCATGCGGGTGGGGTGTGTGGGGTTGGGGAGGGGGGTGAGGGTGCTGGGTGGGTGGATGGGTGGGGGGTGTGGGTGGTCGGCTGTTGTCATGGTGTGCGGTCTGTGGCCATACTACCCGATTCCCACGCCCATCTAGTCAGTGAAGCGGGCGTCTATCAGTCTGTCCCGTGCCCGCTGGGCCAGCCGGTAACGGTGGACAGCCACCCGCCTGTGTCTACCCCGTCTGCCCTGACCATTGCCCCCATCCCCCTCATCTGGGGAGGACTGGGCCTCTTCCTGCTGCTCCTCCACTCCGCCCTCCTCTGCCTGCGGCACATCGCCCCTCTGCTGGGCTATGTTGTGCAGGACGCAGCACACCACAATGATGTGGCCGACCCTATCTGACCGATACTGGAGGGCGCCCCCAGAGAGGTCCAGGCACCTGAAACGCATCTTCAGCACGCCAAAGCACCTCTCGATCACTCCCCTTGTCGCTACATGGGTATCATTGTAGCGGTTCTCCGCCTCATTGCGTGGCCTCCGTATAGGCGTCATCAGCCACGATCGCAATGGGTAGCCCCTGTCGCCCAGCAACCAGCCCCTCAGCCGGGGATGGCGTCCCTCGTACATGCCGGGGATGGATGAACGCGACAACACGAATGAGTCGTGTACACTGCCTGGGTGACGGGCGCAGACGTGCAGGATCATCATGCGGTGGTCGCAGACCACCTGTACGTTCATTGAATAGGTCCCCTTCCTATTAGTGAACACGGCCCTGTTCTCTGCAGGTGGCCGCACGGCGACGTGCATCCCATCGATCGCGCCCTGGACCATGGGGAACCCGGCAACGGCAGAGAAGCCCACGGCCCGGGCATCTTGGCTGGCCCGGTCCACGGGGAAGCGGATGTAGCGGTGCGCCATGGCATAAAGGGCATCTGTCACTGCCCGGATGCACCGATGCACCGATGTCTGCGATATGCCGGACAGGTCCCCACTCGGTGCCTGGAATGACCCCGTTGCATAAAAGTTCAGGGCCACCGTAACCTTGACGGACACGGGGAGAGGGTGTCCCCCGCCAGTGCCACGCGGTGACAGGTGTGCCAGCAGGTGGCACATGTGTGCCACGGTTTCCCGGCTCATCCGGAGTCTCCTCCTGCATTCCCGGTCCGTGAGGTCCTGGTATGACTGCCGGGGCCGGTACACACGGGGCGCCCTCGGGTGCCTCCGTTGCCGTGGGGCCGCGACGTCCCCCTCCCCCTCCTCGTCCTGTCGGTCAGGTGTCCCTCCAGCCTGGGCAGCTGCCGCCTGCCCCTCTGCGGCAGCCTGCGCCGCCTCTCTGGCACGCTCCTCCTCCTTCTCCTCCTCCTCCTCCTCATCCAGGGCAACATAGACATGAGCGGCTGCCACCACGGCGGCCAACATCGCTGGATGGTCTGAAAACATGACGGCCTGGTGGGGGGGAGGGGAACGACGACATGTCATCATTGCCCATATCCCCTCCTCCCCCCAGCCAGGTGGCATGGACCGCATGGGTCCAACTGTTGGAGGCTGGCACCTGGCCAGGTGGACCAACTCATTTGCCCTCCCATCACCCACCCCGGCACGGACCCCCTCCCCAACCCCCAACCTCCACCCCAGCACGGACCCCCCCCCCAACCTCCACCCCGGCACGGACCCCCTCCCCAACCCCCAACCTCCACCCCAGCACGGACCCCCCCCCCAACCTCCACCCCGGCACGGACCCCCTCCCCAACCCCCAACCTCCACCCCAACACGGACCCCCCCCCAACCTCCACCCCGGCACGGAACCCCCCCAACCTCCACCCCGGCACGGACCCCCTCCCCAACCCCCAACCTCCACCCCAACCCGGACCCCCCCCCAACCTCCACCCCGGCACGGAACCCCCCCAACCTCCACCCCGGCACGGACCCCCTCCCCAACCCCCAACCTCCACCCCAGCACGGACCCGCCCCCAACCTCCACCCCGGCACGGACCCCCTCCCCAACCTCCACCCCGGCACGGACCCCCCCCAACCCCCAACCTCCACCCCGGCACGGACCCCCTCCCGGCACTCCCCCGGAGCCCAGCCTACTCTAACCACCCCCCCCCCCCCCCGCCGCACACACACACACACAAGCCGAGACACACCTCTCCTCACGCAATCAGTCTGCGGCCACGCCATTTCCTGCCCAGAGCCAACCCCCCAGGCCGTCACTCACCTCCTCGCTGGTCGGCGTGAGCCTGGAGCACCGGGTCACGCCGATGAAAAGGAGGTTTGATTCACGTCGACGTGAACGGTCATCACGTCGACGGGACTTCGGCCCATCCGGAAGGGAGAATATCGGCAGGCCGAAAATCGGCTGCCTTGCGCAGACCCGTGACATTCTCCGCGGCAGCGGCGCCATTAACGCCCCGCCGACTTTTCTCCCTTCGGAGACTTCGGCGGGGGCGGGGGCGGGATTCACGGCGGCCAACGGCGGGGGGTCGGAGAATGACGCCCCTGGTATGTTTCAATCAAGTCACCTCTTAATCTTCTAAACTCCGGCAGAATCAAGCCCAGCCTTGTCAACCTTTCCTCATAAACCAACCTACCCATTCCCAGTATTAGTCCAGTAAACCATCTCTGAACTGGTTCTAACGCATTTCGACCTTTCCTTTATTAAGAAGACCAGTTCTTTGCAATACCCCAGATGTTGTCCCAAAAATACCCTTTACAACTCATTTTATAAGTGTGCTTTTCTCCCATGGTGTGGCCCCTGGACAAAAAGGAAGGAAAATGTGTTTCTCTTCACACAATTCTTGTTCATTTCCTACTTGTTTCCTGATGTTGTTTTCTATGTATCTTCTGCACTTTAGTTATTTCTCTTTATGTAACCCTCACGTTCTACCCTGCTGCAGAAGTAGCACAGAAGAGGGGGTGATTTTTTAAAAAATATTTCCAATTAAGGGGCAATTTAGCGTGGCCAATCCACCTGCCCTGCACATCTTTGGGTCGTGGGGGTGAGGCCCACGCAGACACGGGGAGAATGTGCAAACTCCACACGGACAGTGACCCGGGGCCGGGATCGAACCTGGGACCTCGGCGTCATGAGACAGCGGGGCTAACCACTGCGCCGCACATCGGTGGTGAATTTGATGGATAAAAACGTTCCCTCTTAGAGTCGATGTATTGTGTTGTGGGTGTGCCAGGAGCCGGAAGACAGAGTGAACCCCATCACAGGAACAACGATTTCCAGGACTGTGGAGGAGTAGCACAATTAGCTGTGATAAATGTCGCCCTTTGAAGGGAAGCTCGCATTGTGCACTCATTGGCTCTTCTGGGCAGGAGGACAGACAATCAGAACAGGGAATATGGATATTTTTTAAACCCCTGTCTTTGATATTGGAATAACTCTATTACAATATGGGGGAGATGTTTCAAAATCACAGCTGAATTGCTATGCAGCTGTATCTGAATTAATTTGCAATTAAAATTAAAATAATTGTGTTGACAAATGTGTGGCAAGGAGGGAGTTCTGTTACTAAATCAATACTGTGGTACTGTCTCAAGCAGAGACAAATCTATTCAAACCCAGTTCCTGTTTTGATGGTTGGTTTGGATTGAGTTAGCTGAAGGACATGTGCATTGTATGAAGCAATTCTGGAAAGCTATGACAATAAAGGAGCGTTCCGTGCAATCTGATGTTACCCAGGTCGAGCTATCTCCTGATGTTTCTGGCTCAAATCAATTTCTTCTACTTCTTTGCTCCTGCAATAAGCTGAGAAGCTGTGAAGGTGGACCATGTCAGCAATATCGGAGACAAAGCAATAATTTAAACTCAATTTAAACTGATGTGGGTTTCTGCATCGGTGGGATCCTCTGCTTCACCGGCAGCGCACCACACCCGTGGGTTTCCCGACAGTAACCCACAATGGAAAGCCCCATAGGCTGGTTGCCGGAAAAGAGGATCCCGCTGCCAGCGAGGGTACGTGGCGGTAAACGGGGCTGGCAGGACGGAGCATCCCGCTGCCAGCGAGGGCACGCGGCGGTAAACGGGGCTGGCAGGATGGAGCATCCCGCTGCCGGTGAGGGTGCGCGGCGGTAAACGGGGCTGGCAGGACGGAGCATCCCGCCCAATAAGATTAACATTTAAATAATCGGATATTATCATAGAATCTACAGGGCAGAAAGAGGCCATTCAGCCCATTGAATCTCCACCGGCCCTTGGAAAGAGCACCCTACCTAAGCCCATACCTCCATCCTAATCCCACGCTTCCACCCTTTCCCCGTAACCCCATCTAAACTTTTTTAGACACTAAGGGCAATTTATCATGGCCAATCCACCTAACCTTTGGACTGTGGGAGGAAACCGGAGCACCGGAGGAAACCCACGCACACACGAGGAGAACGTGCAGACTCCGCACAGACAGTGACCCAAGCTGGAATCGAACCTGGGACCTCCCCAAAATGTCTCAACCTGCTTTGAAATGAACTGTTAAATTGACAAACATGGAAGCATGATCCCACAAAAAGGCAGAGAGATGAAAGCCAGTAAATTTGCTTAGCTGCTTTTGGCTGAGAAAGGAATAATGTAGAGCAGTCATTTTCAAACTCAAGGTCGCGGCCCACAGGTGACTGGCGGGCAGTTGTTGGGAGGGTTGCCGAGCGATCGGATGCAGTATTCCTGATCACTGATCAGAATTCTGCCTGTCTCGCGCATGCGTGTCTCTCCAGTTGGATCTGGCAGTGCACAGACCTGGAGCCCAGCGGTACGTCCTCCTGACGTCAGCGCTCTGTCCCAGGACCAGATTTCTTTTCATTGATGGAGTCTTCCCACCAGAAGCCGTGGAAGAGAGCAAGTCACGCTCCCCATACACTGACGCCATGTGCTCTTGCTGCAAAATTGGAGGAGAGATTCCTCCATTTTGTCATTGCCAGCAACAGGACTGAAGAATTGAAAATGGATTGTTACAGAATAAGGAAGAGAGGGCCACAATTAAATCTGCTGGAGAGAGCTTGTCGGGAGAGTCCATGGCTGGACAAAGCAGTGGTGGTGTGACCTCCAGGACCTCAGATTGAGAAGAAGCTGAAATCTGGAACAAAGCAGTAGAAAGATGATTTCTCGAGGTATGGTTTTATTAATTGTGCCAATGCAAATCAGGATGCAAAGCCCTGTTGTGGGATCCTCCATCAGCAAGATCCTCCACCCCGTTGGCAGTGCACCCATGCTGGGCATTTCCCAAAGGCGTGGGGTGGCCCACACTGGGAATCCCCATTGGTCTGCTGCGGGAACGGGGAATCCCGTTGCCAGCAAGTGCGCGCAGCACAGGAAAACGGGGCTGGTGGGTCAGAGAATCCCGCCCTTTGTGTGTAAATTGCAGGGAAGTACTGGCAAATCAAAGATGAAAACCCTCAAAACATCAAAGGCATTTGTAGACGAAGGCATGGCGAGTCCGAGGACAAATCTCCTGCTCTTTTTCAAAGGATGCAGCGAGAACTTAAATCGTCAGCTGACATGCTTAGCAGAAATGTAACATTGACAAAGCAAGTGAGATTGTGAGGACCAAGCAGGTTCACCTGTCGCATTAAAGACAAGTGAAATGCTGGGTCGCAAAGTTCGGGCCACATGGGTCACCAAGAGTGGCCGGTTGGTCCTGGGAAAAAAGGTTTGAAAAACAAAAATCAGGAAAACCCTACTCCCCTTGAATATTCTTATTTTATTTTTTTTTAATTTAGATTACCCAATTATTCTTTCCAATTAAGGGGCAATTTAGCGTGGCCACTCCACCTACCCTGCACATCTTTGGGTTGTGGGGGCGAAACCCACGCAAACACGGGGAGAATGTGCAAACTCCACACGGACAGTGACCCAGAGCCGGGATCGAACCTGGGACCTCGGCGCTGTGAGGCAGCTGTGCTAACCACTGCTCCACCATGCCGCCCCCCCTTGAATATTATTGCAGTCAAAATTTAAATGGTCCCTTCCAGTCCATTATCTTTTTTTTATTTTTAAGAAAAAAATTTTATTGAAGCATTTGGAATTTTCACAGTTTAACACATTAACATTTCTTAAACAGCCGCATGGGCCGACACACACAAAAAAACCTAAAAAGCCATGTCCCCTAATGCCCACGCTCCATTCCCTAATGACCTATATTGAGTTCCCTGTCCTTATCTAACACTGCCATGCCTCCTCTTTTCTCCCCCTCCCCCCCCTTTACTGCTGAGGTTCAATTCTTCCAGTCCATGGTATATGGTGTGTGTATTTCCTTATCCTCAGTGATCTTTCCTCATTTAAAATAAATTTCAGAATCAAGTTGTTTTTGGAGATTTATAAGGAAGGCTATTTATTATTCTCGGCTTGCCCCAGATGTTTAAAACATGGCGTCTCAATAGATCTAGAAGGTTTCAGCTGCCATTCCTCAGCTCAGGAGGAATTGCCAATTCCCTAGTCCTTCCCAAAACAAATTATTAAATTCTCATAAAATTAGCTCTTTCATTAAGGGCCCAAGTAGATCGAATAGAACATAGAACATAGAGTGCAGAAGGAGGCTATTCAGCCCATCGAGTCTGCACCGACCCACTCAGACCCTCACTTCCACCCTATTCCGGTAACCCAATAACCCCTCCTAACCGTTTTGGACACTAAGGGCAATTTATCATGGCCAATCCACCTAACCTGCACGTCTTTGGACTGTGGGAGGAAACCGGAGCACCCGGAGGAAACCCATGCAGACACGGGGAGAACGTGCAGACTCCGCGCAGACAGTGACCCAGCGGGGAATCGAACCAGGGACCCTGGTGCTGTGAAGTCACAGTGCTAACCACTGTGCTACCGTGCTGCCCCGTGAATTAATGTTGCTGGTCCATTATTAATGGGCACCCTTCACTGCTTTCCCGACCCCACCATTACACCCAGGACGTTCTTCCATCATTCCACAAATTAGACAAAGATTTCCAGCCAAACTACCCCACAACCCGAGGTCGGCACGGTGGCGCAGTGGTTAGCACTGCTACATCATGGTGCTGAGGACCTGGGTTCAATCCCGGCTCTGGGTCACTGTCCGTGTGGAGTTTGCACATTCTCCCAGTGTCTGCGTGGGTTTCACCCCCACAACCCAAAGATGTGCAGGGTAGGTGGATTGGCCACGTTAAATTGCCCCTTAATTGGAAAATAATAAGTGGGTACTCTAAATGTGTTTAAAAAATCAAACTACCTCACACCAGACAGGGCAAAGTGCTGGAACCTTCCCTCCTTCAGTATGTAGGTGACCTTGAAATCCACTCTATCTCAGTTTAGATCGAGTTATCATGGCTTAACCCCTGACCAAACAGAAATTGGCATCATCAATAAAATCAGCTACAACAAGCTCGCACTGACAGCTACAAAGCCATCGGAACCTAACCTGTCAGTGATCATTCCTCTATTGTCATCACTGCCAGAATTCAATCTCCTTTAATCCATAATCCATCGCAGAACATCACAGCAGATCACTTTGCCTCAACGTGACTGTGCCAATGCTTATCACCCGATTGAACAACTCTGGTTGAGTTTGTGGGGCCATATCCTTCACCTCCCTGATTATGTAATTCCCAAGCTGAATTCGGCAACATGTTACAGTCTGGACACCAAAACAGAGTTGAACAAACGAACTGCTATTAAAAAAATCTAAGACATCTTGCAACCCAGGTGTGGGATGGCGAAGTCACTGACAGATCACAGCTGTCAGTATGTCCCCCAAGTTGATTTGAATGCATTTGAGGATTCTTGGTCAGGTCTGTCTGCCAGAGATCTGCTTCATCTGGCATTCCATGTGACATGTGCAGCCAAATGCATGAATTCCCAATTGGGTATTTGTCCTATCCATACATTCAGAACAACTGAGACGCTTCTGCCAATTCAATGGGAGACTCTAAAATGATCAATCTCCGTCAATAACTAAACAAGGAGCTCAAAAGTGGCTCAAAAGTGACATAAACGAAATTCCGTTTTCCGCACAGCTCTGTTGCTGTGTGAAGTGTTTCTGTGATGTTGGAGGTCACAGTCCCCAGTGGCAGGGACATGAGGAACCAGCTGGCAGTCAGCCCCATCGCCAGCGAAGCTGTCGGTGGGTGGAATCGTCTGCTCCTGACACCAGTGGTGGGCAGGGGCACTCAGATTGGCATGAATGAAAAATCACCCTGCAAGCTGCAGGAAAATAATTTGGGATTTTTTCCCCCTGACTTTTCAGGTAGGTGGAAGGTGGGTTGAATTTCCCGCCGAGCAATGTTGGGAACGGGGCGGGATTCTCCGACCACCCGCCGGGTCGGAGAATCGCTGGGGGGCGGCGTAAATCCCGCCCCCGCCGCCCACCGAATTCTCCGAAGGGTGAAAAGTCGGCGGGGGGACAGTCCTGCCGCCCGCCAGGGAGAATGGCAGGGGCGGGCGGGAGACAATGGACTCCGGGGCTGCCCATATTCTCCCGGCCGGATGGGCCGAAGTCCCGCCGACATGACCACGGGTCACGTCAGCGTTAATCTAAACACCGTTTTAACGGCGTCAACCAGTGCTGATGGTGACGGCGTCCAGCGTGGTGGTAGGTCACGGCCTAGGGGGTGGCCGCAGGAGAGGTGATGGCGTGGCCGCTGTCTGTGTGTGTGGGGGAGAGGTGTGTGCCGGGGATGGGGGGGGGGGGTAAGTGTCGGGGAGGGGGGTGGGTGCCAGGGATGGGGGGTGAGTGCCAGGGATGGGGGGTGAGTGCCGGGTACGGGGGGTGGGTGCCAGGGATGGGGGGTGAGTGCCGGGTACGGGGGGTGGGTGCCGTGTAGGGGGGGTGAGTGCCGGGTACGGGGGGTGGGTACCGTGTAGGGGGGGTGAATGCCAGGGATGGGGGGTGTGTGCCGGGGACGGGGGGGGTGAGTGCCAGGGATGGGGGGTGTGTGCCGGGGACGGGGGGGGTGAGTGCCAGGGATGGGGGGTGGGTGCCGTGTAGGGGGGGTGAGTGCCAGGGATGGGGGGGGTGCCAGGGATGGGGGGTGTGTGCCGGGGACGGGGGGTGAGTGCCAGGGATGGGGGGTGAGTGCCGGGGACGGGGGGTGAGTGCCAGGGATGGGGAGTGAGTGCCAGGGATGGGGGGGTGAGTGCCGGGGAAGGGGACGGGGGGGGACGGGGTGACAGGGATGGGGGGTGTGTGCCGGGGACAGGGGGTGAGTGCCAGGGATGGGGGGGGTGCCAGGGATGGGGGGTGAGTGCCGGGTATGGGGGCGGGGGGGAATGCCGGGGACGGGGGGTGAGTACCAGGGATGGGGGGTGAGTGCCGGGTACGGGGGGTGAGTGCCAGGGATGGGGGGTGAGTGCCAGGGATGGGGGGTGAGTGCCGGGGACGGGGGGTGAGTGCCGGGGATGGGGAGTGGGTGCCGGGTAGGGGGGGTGAGTGCCAGGGATGGGGGGTGAGTGCCAGGGATGGGGGGTGGGTGCCGGGTAGGGGGGGTGAGTGCCAGGGATGGGGGGTGAGTGCCAGGGATGGGGGGTGAGTGCCAGGGATGGGGGGTGAGTGCCAGGGATGGGGGGTGAGTGCCAGGGATGGGGGGTGAGTGCCGGGGACGGGGGGTGAGTGCCGGGGACGGGGGGTGAGTGCCGGGGAAGGGGACGAGGGGGGACGGGGTGACAGGAATGGGGGGTGTGTGCCGGGGACGGGGGGTGAGTGCCAGGGATGGGGAGTGAGTGCCGGGTACGGGGGGTGAGTGCCGAGTACGGGGAGTGGGTGCCGTGTAGGGGGGGTGAGTGCCAGGGATGGGGAGTGAGTGCCGGGGACGGGGGGCTGAGTGCCGGGGGGGGGGGGGTGAGTGTCGGGGAGGGGGGTGAGTGCCATGGATGGGGGGTGAGTGCCAGGGATGGGGGGTGAGTGCCGGGGACGGGGGGCTGAGTGCCGGGGGGGGGGGGGGGTGAGTGCCAGGGATGGGGGGTGAGTGCCGGGGATGGGGGGTTGGTGCCGTGTAGGGGGGGGTGAGTGCCAGGGATGGGGGGGATGCCAGGGATGGGGGGTGAGTGCCGAGGACGGGGGGGGTGAGTGCCGGGGACGGGGGGGTGAGTCCCGAGTGACCTGATCCTCCCCCAGCTCTGCCGGGACACTCCCACGCCGCGGGTTTCCCAACGGAGTGGGGTGGCCACAATGGGAAATCCTGGGCGGGATTCTCCACTCCCACGCCGAAGTGGCCGCGCCGTTGTGAATGCCGTCGGGGTTCACGACGGCGCGGAACGGCCCCGATCCCGACCGATTCAGGCCCTGACAATGGGCCAGGAGCGGGGCCGCGTCATCTACACGTGCCAGGCCTTGTCGTCCGCGTAAAGGCGGCGCCGCATAGATGACGTCACCCGAGTCCGCCCCGCAAGAAGATGGGGGACGGATCTTGCGGGGCCGGGAAGGAAGGAGGTCCTCCTTCAGAGAGGACGGCCCGACGATCGGTGGGCACCGATCGCGGGCCACCCCACATTTGAGGTCCCCCCCGGTGCAGGATCCCCCCTCGCCCCCCCACAGGCCGCCCCCCCAGCGTTCCCGCACCGCCCACGACGGCAGCGACCAGGTGTGGACGGCGCCGGAAGAGGGGAACCCGCCGTTTTGGTCTGGCCGCTCGGCCCATCCGGGCCTGAGAATAGCGGGGGTGCCGGAGAATCGCCATTTTGGGTGTCTCCGGCGATTCTCCGGCCTGCGGCCCGCGAAGCTCGACGGGGCCGTTCCCGCCACTTGGGAGAATCGCGGGAGGGCGTCGGACGGGCGTCCCCGGAAATTTTGGCGGCCCAGGCGATTCTCCCAACCGGCGCGGGAGTGGAGAATCGCGCCCCCCATTGACCCGCTGCCGGCGAGGGCGCCGCGCAAGAAAACGCAGCTGGCGGACGGGAAAATCCTGCTTATATTGTGCGCCTGTAGCACAAGATGCAGACAGGAAGCCCAACCAGTGGGGAAGGGGGAGTCGGAGGCAGGACTGTGGGGGGAAGAGGGGGCGAAGGTGAGAGGGAAAGAGTGAAAGACTGTCCTGGGTAATAGGGAAAATATTGCCCAGGTAAGGTTCAGAGTGTCCTGGGCCTGAGGCCATGCCACCGGGGGCATATTGAAGGTACGGTCCTGGGTCTTTGTGGGCCATGTTAGAGGGCTCTGCACCACACACCATGGGCGTCATTCTCCGACCCCCCCGCCATGTTGGAGAATCGCCGGGGGCTGGCGTGAATCCCGCCCCCGCCGGTTGCCGAAGTCTCCGGCACCGGATATTCGGCGGGGGCGGGAATCGCGCCGCACCGGTTGGCGGGCCCCCCGCTCGATTCTCCGGCCCGGATGGGCTGAAGTCCCGCCGATAAATTGCCTGTCCCGCCGGCGTGGATTAAACCTCCTTTTGAATGGCGAGACAAGGCGGCGCGGGCGGGCTCCGGGGTCCTGGGGGGGACGCGGGGCGATCTGGCCCCGGGGGGGCCCCCACGGTGGCCTGGCCCGCGATCGGGGCCCACCGATCCGCGGGTGGGCCTGTGCCGTGGGGGCACTCTTCCCCTTCCGCCTCCGCCACGGTCTCCACCATGGCGGCGGCGGAAGAGACTCCCTCCACTGCGCATACGTGGGAAACTGTCAGCGGCCGCTGACGCTCCCGCGCATGCGCCGCCTGGAGATGTCATTTCCGCGCCAGCTAGCGGGGCAGCAAAGGCCGTTTCCGCCAGCTGGCGGGACGGAAATTCCTCCGGCGCCGACCTAGCCCCTCAATGTTGGGGCTCGGCCCCCAAAGATGCGGAGCATTCCGCACCTTTGGGGCGGCGCGATGCCCGTCTGATTGGCGCCGTTTTGGGCGCCAGTCGGCGGACATCGCGCCATTTCGGGAGAATTTCGCCCCATGTCTTGGCCCCAGTCTGAGCAGGAGGACGTCTCTCTGGATAGTGATGTTTTTTCCCAGAATGGTGTGTAGGGTGTGGACAGTCACCTGAGGCATTTGGCACTCGGGGTTAGAGTCAGGGAGGATTTGCACAATGTGGAGCAGTGCGTGGGAAAAGGATATTTTACCCGTTGGTCCCAATGATCGTTTTTTGTGCCCTATCCTCCCATTCTCATCGTGCCACACCTAATTAATAATGCATTCTCAGGAGTCAATGGATTGCTGGCAGAGTGGCCTCTCATTTGCCCATCCCTCTGTTACCTCAGACCGTCAGTAATCCAGGTACCATATTGAAAGGATGACCCTGCACGATGTGAGCACGCTCTCTGAGGAATCTAAAGTTTCTGAAACGTTACGGCTGCCAAAAGGAGGCAATATGCTGTCCCAAAATTTGTGATGAGTTCCTCAGACACCAACTGGACGCAATGGAGGCCCACCATGTATCCCTCTATACCCTCTCTGGGGTAAGGCCATACAAGGTCACCAATCTACCCTGGGGGGTGGTGCGAATGGTGGTCAGAGCCATGACTCTGCAAAGAGGGCAGGCCAGCCACTCAGCGCCGAAAGAGGGTCAATGATCTTTCCCGTTCCACCAGAATAAGTCACTCTTCTCATCACTCTCAACCCTCACTCTCATAAACCCATCATACATCCAAACACATCTCACGTGTTAGGAAATATGTAATCGGCCAGAATTCTGCCCCTCCAACCCCGTATTCATGAGGCGAGAAAACTAGAGGGAGCGGAGGATCCAACGCAAGTCCCCAAACAGCTTTTAAACCTGCAGGATTCCCATTCCCTTTGGCCGTGCCTCCCACCAACGATTTAATGCGGTTCCCACCATGAATGATCGCAAACCCATTACTATCCAGTTAACTATCATGAGCGGGCTTCCCCACTATATCGTCTCCCCCACCGCTCCCCCCCGCCCACCACCCCCCCCCCCCCCCCACCCCCCCCCCCCCACCCCACCCCACCACCAGCCAACATCATAATCCCCACTTACCCCACTGCCAGCCAACATCACAACACGAGGGTTTGCAACAGGTCCTGACAAATGGGGACCTGGCAAAGAAAACCCACTGGGGCACACAGGGAAGTTAAGCCCCCAGGGGAGGAGGGTGATGCCTGGGCAGCATCCTCGCACTGATCCTGGTGAAGCGGGGCTTCCATTCGGGAGGACTGTGGGAGGGGGGGACCTCTGCATTAGGGGGGGTGTTCCTTATGTCTGTGGGGTGGTCTTTTTTTTTCAGATTCGGTCACCCTTTTAAAAGGGCAACCCGATCTCTTGATTGCCGAGATTGCTGGTGGGGCGAGCTCATTCAGAGCCCATTCGGAACCCACCCAGCGAGCTCATTCAGAGCCCATTCAGCACCCACCCAGCGAGCTCATTCAGAGCCCATTCAGAACCCACCCAGCGAGCTCATTCAGAGCCCATTCGGAACCCACCCAGCGAGCTCATTCAGAGCCCATTCAGAACCCACCCAGCGAGTTCATTCAGAGCCCATTCGGAACCCACCCAGCGAGCTCATTCAGAGCCCATTCAGAACCCACCCAGCGAGCTCATTCAGAGCCCATTCGGAACCCACCCAGCGAGCTCATTCAGAGCCCATTCGGAACCCACCCAGCGAGCTCATTCAGAGCCCATTCGGAACACACCCAGCGAGTTCATTCAGAGCACATTCGGAACACACCCAGCGAGTTCATTCAGAGCACATTCGGAACACACCCAGCGAGTTCATTCAGAGCCCATTCGGAACCCACCCAGCGAGTTCATTCAGAGCCCATTCGGAACCCACCCAGCGAGCTCATTCAGAGCCCATTCAGAACCCACCCAGCGAGCTCATTCAGAGCCCATTCGGAACCCACCCAGCGAGCTCATTCAGAGCCCATTCGGAACACACCCAGCGAGTTCATTCAGAGCACATTCGGAACACACCCAGCGAGTTCATTCAGAGCACATTCGGAACACACCCAGCGAGTTCATTCAGAGCCCATTCGGAACCCACCCAGCGAGCTCATTCAGAGCCCATTCGGAACCCACCCAGCGAGTTCATTCAGAGCACATTCGGAACACACCCAGCGAGCTCATTCAGAGCCCATTCGGACCCACCCAGCGAGCTCATTCAGAGCCCATTCAGAACCCACCCAGCGAGCTCATTCAGAGCCCATTCGGAACCCACCCAGCGAGCTCATTCAGAGCCCATTCGGAACCCACCCAGCGAGCTCATTCAGAGCCCATTCGGAACCCACCCAGCGAGCTCATTCAGAGCCCATTCAGAACCCACCCAGCGAGCTCATTCAGAGCCCATTCGGAACCCACCCAGCGAGCTCATTCAGAGCCCATTCAGAACCCACCCAGCGAGCTCATTCAGAGCCCATTCGGAACCCACCCAGCGAGCTCATTCAGAGTCCATTCAGAACCCACACAGCGAGCTCATTCAGAGCCCATTCAGAACCCACCCAGCGAGCTCATTCAGAGCCCATTCAGCACCCACCCAGCGAGCTCATTCAGAGCCCATTCCGAACCCACCCAGCGAGCTCATTCAGAGCCCATTCGGAACCCACCCAGCGAGCTCATTCAGAGCCCATTCGGAACCCACACAGCAAACGCATTCAGAGCCCATTCAGAACCCACACAGCGAGCTCATTCAGAGCCCATTCAGCACCCACCCAGCGAGCTCATTCAGAGCCCATTCCGAACCCACCCAGCGAGCTCATTCAGAGCCCATTCGGAACCCACCCAGCGAGCTCATTCAGAGCCCATTCGGAACCCACACAGCAAACGCATTCAGAGCCCATTCGGAACCCACACAGCAAACGCATTCAGAGCCCATTCGGAACCCACCCAGCGAGCTCATTCAGAGTCCATTCGGAACCCACCCAGCGAGCTCATTCAGAGTCCATTCGGAACCCACCCAGCGAGCTCATTCAGAGCCCATTCAGAACCCACCCAGCGAGCTCATTCAGAGCCCATTCGGAACCCACCCAGCGAGCTCATTCAGAGCCCATTCAGAACCCACACATACAACATAGAACATAGAAAATACAGCACAGAACAGGCCCTTCGGCCCACGATGTTGTGCCGAACCTTTGTCCTAGATTAATCATAGATTATCATTGAATTTACAGTGCAGAAGGAGGCAATTCGGCCCTTTGAGTCTGCACCGGCTCTTGGAAAGTGCACCCTACCCAAACTCAACACCTCCACCCAACACCAAGGGCAATTTGGACATTAAGGGCAATTTATCATTGGCCAATTCACCTAACCCACACATCTTTAGACTGTGGGAGGAAACCGGAGCACCCGGATGAAACCCACGCAGACACGGGGAGGACGTGCAGACTCCGCACAGACAGTGACCCAAGCCGGAATCGAACCTGGGACCCTGGAGCTGTGAAGCAATTGTGCTATCCACAATGCTACCGTGCTGCCCTTGAGAACAAATAAATCTACACTATATCATTTTACCTTAATCCATGTACCTATCCAATAGCTGCTTGAAGGTCCCTAATGTTCCCGACTCAACTACTTCCACAGGCAGTGCATTCCATGCCCCCACTACTCTCTGGGTAAAGAACCTACCTCTGATATCCCTCCTATATCTTCCACCTTTCACCTTAAATTTATGTCCCCTTGTAATGGTTTGTTCCACCTGGGGAAAAAGTCTCTGACTGTCTACTCTATCTATTCCCCTGATCATCTTATAAACCTCTATCAAGTCGCCCCTCATCCTTCTCCGTTCTAATGAGAAAAGGCCGAGCACCCTCAACCTTTCCTCGTAAGACCTACTCTCCATTCCAGGCAACATCCTGGTAAATCTTCTTTGCACCTTTTCCAAAGCTTCCACATCCTTCCTAAAATGAGGCGACCAAAACTGTACACAATACTCCAAATGTGGCCTTACCAAAGTTTTGTACAGCTGCATCATCACCTCACGGCTCTTAAATTCAATCCCTCTGTTAATGAACGCAAGCACACCAGAGGCCTTCTTCACAGCTCTATCCACTTGAGTGGCAACTTTCAAAGGTGTATGAACATAGACCCCAAGATCTCTCTGCTCCTCCACATTGCCAAGAACTCTACCGTTAACCCTGTATTCCGCATTCATATTTGTCCTTCCAAAATGGACAACCTCACACTTTTCAGGGTTAAACTCCATCTGCCACTTCTCAGCCCAGCTCTGCATCCTATCTATGTCTCTTTGCAGCCGACAACAGCCCTCCTTACTATCCACAACTCCACCAATCTTCGTATCGTCTGCAAATTTACTGACCCACCCTTCAACTCCCTCATCCAAGTCATTAATGAAAATCACAAACAGCAGAGGACCCAGAACTGATCCCTGCGGTACACCACTGGTAACTGGGCTCCAGGCTGAATATTTGCCATCCACCACCACTCTCTGACTTCTATCGGTTAGCCAGTTCGTTATCCAACTGGCCAAATTTCCCACTACCCCATGCCTCCTTACTTTCTGCATAAGCCTACCATGGGGAACTTTATCAAATGCCTTACTAAAATCCATGTACACTACATCCACTGCTTTACCTTCATCCACATGCTTGGTCACCTCCTCAAAGAATTCAATAAGATTTGTAAGGCAAGACCTACCCCTCACAAATCCGTGCTGACTATCCCTAATCAAGCAGTGTCTTTCCAGATGCTCAGAAATCCTATCCTTCAGTACCCTTTCCATTACTTTGCCTACCACCGAAGTAAGACTAACTGGCCTGTAATTCCCAGGGTTATCCCTAGTCCCTTTTTTGAACAGGGGCACGACATTCGCCACTCTCCAATCCCCTGGTACCACCCCTGTTGACAGTGAGGACGAAAAGATCATTGCCAACGGCTCTGCAATTTCATCTCTTGCTTCCCATAGAATCCTTGGATATATCCCGTCAGGCCCGGGGGACTTGTCTATCCTCAAGTTTTTCAAAATGCCCAACACATCTTCCTTCCTAACAAGTATTTCCTCGAGCTTACCAATCTGTTTCACACTGTCCTCTCCAACAATATCGCCCCTCTCATTTGTAAATACAGAAGAAAAGTACTCGTTCAAGACCTCTCCTATCTCCTCAGACTCAATACACAATCTCCCGCTACTGTCCTTGATCGGACCTACCCTCGCTCTAGTCATTCTCATATTTCTCACATATGTGTAAAAGGCCTTGGGGTTTTCCTTGATCCTACCCGCCAAAGATTGTTCATGCCCTCTCTTAGCTCTCCTAATCCCTTTCTTCAGTTCCCTCCTGGCTATCTTGTATCCCTCCAATGCCCTGTCTGAACCTTGTTTCCTCAGCCTTACATAAGTCACCTTTTTCCTCTTAACAAGACATTCAACCTCTCTTGTCAACCATGGTTCCCTCACTCGACCATCTCTTCCCTGCCTGACAGGGACATACATATCAAGGACACGTAGCACCTGTTCCTTGAACAAGTTCCACATTTCACTTGTGTCCTTCCCTGCCAGCCTATGTTCCCAACTTATGCACTTCAATTCTTGTCTGACAACATCGTATTTACCCTTCCCCCAATTGTAAACCTTGCCCTGTTGCACGTACCTATCCCTCTCCATTACTAAAGTGAAAGTCACAGAATTGTGGTCACTATCTCCAAAATGCTCCCCCACTAACAAATCTATCACTTGCCCTGGCTCATTACCCAGTACTAAATCCAATATTGCCCCTCCTCTGGTCGGACAATCTACATACTGTGTTAGAAAAGCTTCCTGGACACACTGCACAAACACCACCCCATCCAAACTATTTGATCTAAAGAGTTTCCACTCAATATTTGGGAAGTTAAAGTCGCCCATTACTACTACCCTATGACTTCTGCACCTTTCCAAAATCTGTTTCCCAATCTGTTCCTCCACATCTCTGCTACTATTGGGGGGCCTATAGAAAACTCCTAACAAGGTGACTGCTCCTTTCCTATTTCTGACTTCAACCCATACTACCTCAATAGGGTGATACTCCTCGAACTGCCTTTCTGCAGCTGTTATACTATCTCTAATTAATAATGCCACCCCCCCCCCACCTCTTTTACCACCCTCCCTAATCTTATTGAAACATCTATATCCAGGGACCTCCAACAATCATTTCTGCCCCTCTTCTATCCAAGTTTCCGTGATGGCCACCACATCGTAGTCCCAAGTACCGATCCATTCCTTAAGTTCACCCACCTTATTCCTGATGCTTCTTGCGTTGAAGTATACACACTTCAACCCATCTCCGTGCCTGCAAGTACTCTCCTTTGTCAGTGTTCCCTTCCCCACTGCCTCATTACATGCTTTGGCGTCCTGAATATCGGCTACCTTAGTTGCTGGACTACAAATCCGGTTCCCATTCCCCTGCCAAATTAGTTTAAACCCTCCCGAAGAGTACTAGAAAACCTCCCTCCCAGGATATTGGTGCCCCTCTGGTTCAGATGCAACCCGTCCTGCTTGTACAGGTCCCACCTTCCCCACAATGCGCTCCAATTATCCAAATACCTGAAGCCCTCCCTCCTACACCATTCCTGCAGCCACGTGTTCAACTGCACTCTCTACCTATTCCTAGCCTCGCTATCACGTGGCACCGGCAACAAACCAGAGATGACAACTCGGTCTGTCCTGGCTTTTAACTTCCAGCCTAACTCCCTAAACTTGTTTATTACCTCCACACCCCTTTTCCTACCTATGTCGTTGGTACCAATGTGCACCACGACTTCTGGCTGCTCACCCTCCCCCTTAAGGATCCTGAAGACACGATCCGAGACATCCCTGGCCCTGGCACCCGGGAGGCAACATACCTTCCGGGAGTCTCGCTCGCGATCACAGAATCTCCTATCTATTCCCCTAACCATTGAATCTCCTACAACTATTGCTTTTCTATTCTCCCCCCTTCCCTTCTGAGCCCCAGAGCCAGACTCAGTGCCAGAGACCTGGCCGCTAGGGCCTTCCCCCGGTAGGTCATCCCCCCCAACAGCATCCAAAACGGTATACTTGTTTTGAAGGGGAACGGCCACGAGGGATCCCTGCACTTTCTGCCTGTTTGTTTTTTTCCCCCTGACTGTAACCCAGCTATTCTTGTCCTGTACCTTGGGTGTGGTTACCTCCTTGTAACTCTTCTCAATCACCCCCTCTGCCTCCCGGATGATCCGAAGTTCATCCAGCTTCAGCTCCAGTTCCCTAACACGGTCTTTGAGGAGCTGAAGTTGGGTGCACTTCCCGCAGGTATAGTCAGTGGGGACACCGGTGGTATCCCTCACCACCCACATCCTACAGGAGGAGCATGTAACTAGCCTAGCCTCCATCCCCTCTTACCTGACAGAATATAGCTGCCCTGTGGACTAACTAGATCTCCGCTCTCCGACCCTGCTCCCAGTCAGCTACACTTTCTGTAAACTCCTAGCTCTCTTCGCACTCTTTGCGGAAATGTCAGAAACAAAATGAAAGGAGCACCTTACTCCCTCCTCAGCTAACTCCCTCGGTCACCAAACTCTCACTATCGCACTCAAATGCACCAAATTCAGCATTCCCTCGGTCACCAAACTCTCACTATCGCACTCAAATGCACCAAATTCAGCACTCAGTGCAAACAAAGTCTGCACTGTAGGGGATCACTTTTATACTGTGAATCTAGCCTCTGAAAACTGGCCTAATCCAATTAACTAATTAACAAGCTCCAGCTGCAAGTGCCCACAAGTAGAAGCCTGTTTAAAGCTTATTGAAAATTCACCTTCTTCTAAACCAAACAGCAACTTTTAAGTTAATTAACTAAATAAAAGAAAGACTAAACTTTAGATAAAAATGAAGCCTTATACTCCCTCGGTCACCAAACTCTCACTATCGCACTCAAATGCATCAAATTCAGCACTCAGTGCAAACCATTTCCAGGAAGAGTTTTCCACCCAGCGAATGAGCACACACAGCGAGCTCATTCAGAGCCCATTCAGAACCCACCCAGCGAGCTCATTCAGAGCCCATTCGGAACCCACCCAACGAGCTCATTCAGAGCCCATTCGGAACCCACCCAGTGAGCTCATTCAGAGCCCATTCCGAACCCACCCAGCGAGCTCATTCAGAGCCCATTCGGAACCCACCCAGCGAGCTCATTCAGAGTCCATTCGGAACCCACCCAGCGAGCTCATTCAGAGTCCATTCAGAACCCACCCAGCGAGCTCATTCAGAGCCCATTCGGAACCCACCCAGCGAGCTCATTCAGAGCCCATTCGGAACACACCCAGCGAGCTCATTCAGAGCCCATTCGGAACCCACCCAGCGAGCTCATTCAGAGCCCATTCGGAACACACCCAGCGAGCTCATTCAGAGCCCATTCAGAACCCACCCAGCGAGCTCATTCAGAGCCCATTCAGAACCCACCCAGCGAGCTCATTCAGAGCCCATTCGGAACCCACCCAGCGAGCTCATTCAGAGCCCATTCGGAACCCACCCAGCGAGCTCATTCAGAGCCCATTCGGAACCCACACAGCAAACGCATTCAGAGCCCATTCAGAACCCACACAGCGAGCTCATTCAGAGCCCATTCAGAACCCACCCAGCGAGCTCATTCAGAGCCCATTCGGAACCCACCCAGCGAGCTCATTCAGAGCCCATTCGGAACCCACCCAGCGAGCTCATTCAGAGCCCATTCGGAACCCACACAGCAAACGCATTCAGAGCCCATTCAGAACCCACCCAGCGAGCTCATTCAGAGCCCATTCGGAACCCACCCAGCGAGCTCATTCAGAGCCCATTCGGAACCCACCCAGCGAGCTCATTCAGAGCCCATTCAGCACCCACCCAGCGAGCTCATTCAGAGCCCATTCGGAACACACCCAGCGAGCTCATTCAGAGCCCATTCAGAACCCACACAGCGAGCTCATTCAGAGCCCTTTCAGAACCCACCCAGCGAGCTCATTCAGCGCCCATTCGGAACCCACCCAACGAGCTCATTCAGAGCCCATTCGGAACCCACCCAACGAGCTCATTCAGAGCCCATTCGGAACCCACCCAGCGAGCTCATTCAGAGCCCATTCGGAACCCACCCAACGAGCTCATTCAGAGTCCATTCAGAACCCACACAGCGAGCTGATTCAGAGCCCATTCAGAACCCACCCAGCGAGCTCATTCAGAGCCCATTCGGAACCCACCCAGCGAGCTCATTCAGAGCCCATTCAGAACCCACCCAGCGAGCTCATTCAGAGCCCATTCGGAACCCACCCAGCGAGCTCATTCAGAGCCCATTCGGAACCCACCCAACGAGCTCATTCAGAGTCCATTCAGAACCCACACAGCGAGCTCATTCAGAACTTACCCCGCCGTAATGATGTCGTGGGATCCACCATCAGGATTTTTGTAAAACTAAGGCCGGAATTCTCCGGCCGTTGGGATTCTCTATTCCCGCTGGCAATGCACCCACACCCACGGGTTTCCCGACGGTGTGGGGTGGCTTCAATGGCAAATATTACATTTATTAAACAAGGAATATATTACACTGCTCCCTCACCCTAACTATATCGTTACAGTTATGTACAGCTTTGTAAGGAGGTTATAAAACATATCTTATGCAGGTTCCAGGTTCCATTCCCGGATTGGGTCACTGTCAGTGCGGAGTCTGCACCTTCTCCCCGTGTGTGCGTGAGTTTCCTCCGGGTGCTCCGTTTTCCTCCAACAGTCCAAAGATGTGCAGGTTAGGTGGATTGGCCATGCTAAATTGCCCTTAGTGCCCAAAAAGGTTAGGTCTGGTTACAGGGATAGGGTGGAGGTATGGTCTTAAGTTGGGTTCTCTTTCCAAGGGCCGGTGCAGATTCGATGGGCCGAATGGCCTCCTTCTTCACTGTAAGTTCTACGATTCTGTGATTCTCACTCAGAACTGTCCTCATCCACCGTGGCTCCTTTCACAATTTTCCATTGTTTTCTATTCTTCGATTAATTTATCTGCCATTCTCCTGAATTACCCTGAATCCCAACACCTTTGAGCTTAATTTATTGACTGTCATGTTGAACTTCATCAAATGTTTTTGGAAGATTTCACTGCACCACAGGGATTCCTACAGATCACTTAACTTGTCACTTCCTCAAAGAAATGTAGCAGATTGCTCAGGCTGGATTTCTGAAGCCTTGCTGATTATCATTTACAACGTTATTGTACAAACACTCCTCAGGTAATTGAGGCAGTTATTTTTCACGGATTGAAGAATGGATCAAGTTTTTATAAAAAATCCCAAACATAATCCTACTAAACATGCAGCACAATTCCATATTCCCCGCACATCGCATTCCCATGACTTTGGATGCAATTGTTAAAAAAAATAATTTCAGATGTTTCTTTTGATCAAAGTGTTGCCCAGGGGTAGCTGAAATGAAATGAAAATCGCTTATTGTCACGAGTAGGCTTCAATGAAGTTACTGTGAAAAGCCCCTAGTCGCCACATTCCGGCGCCAGTTCGGGGAGGCTGGTACGGGAATTAAACCGTGCTGCTGACCTGCCTTGGTCTGCTTTAAAAGCCAGCGATTTAGCCCTGTGTGCTAAACCAGCCCCAATTTAAAGGCACTCCAATTTCATTTGACAATCGTTTACATTAAACTCCACAATTTAATTAGCTGATTTCACACAGAAATGCACAACCTCGATTCAGATTGCAGCTTTTTCATATCAATATGTGAATTGATAATCTGCCCACTGCTCCTTCATGGTATAATTTATTGTAATGTATCAAGTGTAGATTTCAGCATCGCTCGTTTTATTCAGCGTATTACTCTTGATGTTTGAACAGTTTCATTTGTAACTACAGTTTGGCTGTATCGTTGGATTGACAAGAGTTATTCAGCTCAATTATATTATATCCAGTTGCATTAATTGCCAGCACAATCCAGATTTTATTTTGCCACAGGCCTGGATGTTTGTTATTTACTCTGTGGATCTATAATTCATCCTATTCTTACATTATTTAATCCATCCCACTCACATCTCTGGTAACAGTTCTGCTATTAGTTCATGAACGACAGCTTCTATGAATATTTTATTGAGAAATTCAAATATTCATGAAATATGTTGAGTTGGTCAAACTAAGCACCTGCGATATTTTCACAGTAACTTCATTTCAGTGTTAATGTAATATGTACGGTCAGAGAGAAATTACAATTCGATTCCTTGACTAATGTTTTGTCCTTTGAAGATTCTCGAAAGGGGGAGGGAGCGGGGCAAAGGGCTTGCACTAGCCTGCAGATCAGTCTCGCTTCAGACACCAGTGAATCAGAACAGGTCGGACGATTGGATGATGTTACAAATTGCAATCCGCAGCTTCTCAGAGTTTTACAGAGAAAAATGTAACCAGCATCCCATTTCTGAGAATGATCCAGTGACCTATGCTGAAAAGTGGGCTTGTGCGGGCACAGAGTAGGGAGAGCCCCACCCACCCACCCCGCCTTCGCTCCCTGCCCAGATCACATCAATAAACAACCACTCCACCCAGGGGAGGGATGGCACCATCCAGCGTAAATCATCTGCCCCAGGAGAACAACGCAGGAAAACCAGGGTGGGAGGGAAAACCAAACTCAGAATTTAGGAATGAAATGAATGATTGGTGGGGTGGCTAGCTCAGTTGTCCCAGAGTGTGGTGTCTGATAATGATGAGGGTTCAGTCCCTGTACTCGCTGAGGTAATCCTCGGGGCTGCTCTTTTCTCCTTACCCCATTGTAACATCAGAGCAGAGTGATACGTGGAGATCCATGGCTGGAATCCTCCGGCCGTGGGGATTGGCTTTTCCCGCTGGCAGCGCACCCCTATCTACGGGTTTCCCAGTGGTGTGGGGTGGCTTCAATGGGAAATCCCGTTGACAAGTGGCGGGAAGAGCGAATCCTGCAGCCAACGAACGGCTCGGTGTCGAGAAACCGGAGCATCCGGCCCATCATTAACAATCCAATGGACAATCCGGACTCTGTACAGAGAGAGAATACATAATGATATAACTCTACAAATGATTCCAGAATATTTATGGGTTAACATTTAATACATTTGCTTTGTGAGCGGTTAAAAGAAAATTCAAGCGGAGGTTCTACGAGACGATCCAACAAAATGTGAATAGCTTCTGTCCCGGAAAAAGTAACAGATTACCAAAACATTTCTTCAATATCTAGAAAAACCTAATTCACAAAGATACCCTTGGGACTGTGTCCTGTAAAATAATTACAAACTTCAGGAAGCGGGGAGGAGTGAAGACTGCAAGAGGACAGTTTCCTAAAAGAATAAAATAATTTTCCAATAGACAGAACTCACAGTTTTTATACATAATTTCCCAGCCTTTCGGTTACTCACAATCCCTTTTCTCCTCTCACTTTATTATCTGGCAGAAGAACAAAAATCTGACACGGTTACATATTTCTTGATTGATCTGACAGATTCACCGAACAAAGTGGTGAGGATCCAGCGGTCACGTCGAGCGTTCCTTTCCTCTCCTTCAATATTGCAAAGGCATATTTCTGTGCTTCATCGTTTTTTGAGAAGGTTGATCTAACGCGAGGCAAATGTTTTAGCAAACATCAAACACATTCTGTGAATATATTACCACTTCTCACAGTCCTGTCTCATATGTCTATACAAATAAAGCCACATTTGTTCGTATGGACATCTGAAACCAGTTTTCTTTTAGTAGTTTAGCTGTTCTGAGATGAGTGGGGAAAACAAATCTGAGTAAACAGTGGAAAAAATAGCATTACAAATCAGTTTTATTTTGAGCATCACTAAAACTCAAATAGACGAGGAAGACACCTTAAAGTATATTTAAGTTGAAGAACAAGGCACAATTTTTCTAAGACTGTCACAAATTGCTCACTTGTGAAAACACGTCAAAGTAAAACTGTTGCTCGACCATTTACCTGCCAATGTAAAATAATAGAAGTATAAAATTGGATGAGGCTTTGCACAGGGGGATAGTTGAGGCCCTGCTTTTGACAAGCAGTACCTCACAGTCTGTGCTCTCTGATTGATCACCATTCAGGGGATTATCAGTGTGGTGACTGTGTGAGTGTGTTGCAGAATGAAGCCAATCGTAGAATCATTAGAAACAAAACAAAACCCAGATCCCCTTAGAAATAGACTAACTGCACAAACTTTGTTTCCCCTCCTTCCTAAAACCAGGTGCAGAAACACTCGTGCACAGCATCATGAAGTCAGCACACACAACACACACAGTGCACACGGTCCACATGCAAGGCTTGATCTTCACATGCTTTGAAATTCCATATTTGCAAAGACCATGGAGTCAACCTGGGCAAAATTCTCCGACCTCCCGCCGGGTCGGAGAATCGCTGGGGGCTGGCGTGAATCCCGCCCCCGCCGGTTGCCCCCCTGTTTGATTCTCCAGCCCGGATGGGCCGAAGTCCCGCCGCTAAAATGCCTGTCCCGCCGGCGTAAATTAAACCACCTACCTTACCGGCGGGACAAGGCGGCGCGGGTGGGCTCCGGGGTCCTGGGGGGGGCGCGGGGCGATCTGGCCCACGGTGGCCTGGCCCGCGATCAGGGCCCACCAATCTGCGGGCGGGCCTGTGCCGTGTGGGCACTCTTTCCCTTCTGCCTCCGCCACGGTCTCCACCATGGCAGAGGTGGAAGAGACCCGCTCCACTGCGCATGCGCAGGAATGCCGTCAGCGGCCGCTAACGCTCCCGCGCATGCGCCGCCCGGAGATGTCATTTCCGCGTCAGCTGGCGGGGCACCAAAGGCCTTTTTCGCCAGCTGGCGGGGCGGAAATTCGTCCGGCGCCGACCTAGCCCCTTAAGGTTGGGGTTCGGCCCCCAAAGATGCGGAGCATTCCGCACCTTTTGGGCGGCGCGATGCCCGTCTGATTTGCGCCGATTTGGGCGCCAGTCGGCGGACATCGCGCCGTTTCCGGAGAATTTCGCCCCGGTTGTCAACAATCCTCCACAAAAAAACCTGGAATTTATTGGTGGAAATCTGGCAGAAAGGAAGTTCTTGTTTATTGTTGATAACATTCTTATCCACTCAGGCTCAGAGGAAGTGTGTCATTCGATGATTTTACAGAGGAATTTCAAAGTGTTGCCCCAGGCACATGGCCTAAATGTATTCCTACTTGGCTGAAGCGTTCTATGATTCTGACGTCTGGTTGTTTATTTGAAAACGGAACAGAAATTGGGTCACATCAATAGCTTGCCATCTAGTTAGCGCTGAAAGTGATGTTAGATGCACAGTTTATTCAGAACCATGGCAACATCTGACGACTACTGCACCTACAATTCAGATGCATAAATTAAAACTGCTTCCATCGCTTTTGATATGTATCACTTTGATCAAAAATAAAAACAGTTTCAATCAGAATTCTATAGCAGAGTTCCACAAACCTGTTAAAATCCACTTAGAAAAAAAGACAAATTAAAAGATAAATGTCTAAAACCATGACAGCGATAGACTCTGGAATGGCTCCTGACCTTCAACAATAATGCATCAAACCAGCTGCATACAATCCATAGAATTGCAGAATACCTGCAGTGCAGAAGGAGGCCATTTGGTCCATCGAGCCTGCACCAACCCTCTGAGAGAGCACCCCCACCTAGGCCCACTCCCCCACCTTACTCCCGTAACCCCACCTAACCTGCTCATCTTTGGACTGTGGGAGGAAACCTGAGCACCCGGAGGAAACCCACGCAGACACGAGGAGAACGTGCAGACTCCGCACAGACTGTCACCTGAGGCCAGAACTGAACCCGGGACCCTGTGCTGGGAGGCAGCAGTGCTAACCACTGTGCCGCCATGCCACCCCCATTCAATCCCCATTTTGTATCCATGTTGCTTTTGATTTACATGTGCAATTGGTTAATTTTTTTTTTTGACATTCTAGTTACAAATAATCTCACACCTATGTAACTACTAGACTCTTTCCTTTTCCATTCCATGATGTGTTGCTGTAAACGCTATCCCCAATACTGGGGGAACAAACCTCGAGCCTGTTACTGAGAATTACAGAGGACATAGAGCACAGGAAGAGGCCATTCAAACTAACCCATCCATGCTGTTGACTCCATTCGAGCCTCCCCCCCAACCTTTTCTCATCTAGGTTTACCATCTGAACCCTCCATTCTCCTCTCCCAATATGTTTGTCTAGATTTCCCTTCAATACATATGCACCATTCGCTGCCACCATTCCCGGCTGTAACAAGTTACACATCCTCCTGAAAGGAGACGAAAACTGCAACACAACATTCCAGATGCGGCCTCACCAAGGCTCTGTATAATTACAGTAGGACATCTTTACTCCTGTACAAAAATCCTCTTATAATAAAGACCAATGTACCATTTGCCTTCTTAACTGCTTGTTATATCTACAAATTAGCTTTCAGTGACTTGGGCGCCCAAGTCCCTTTGAAGTTCAACACGTCCTAGCCTCTCACCATTGAAGAAATACTTTGTATTTCTGTTTCTCCTGACAAAGTGTATAACCTCACGTTTTTCCACCTTGTATTCCATCTGCCAAATGTCTGTCCATTCGCTTAGCCTCTCCAAATCCACTTGATGCATCTTTTCATCTTCTAATTTGACAAGGAAGTAATCAATGAAGAACCTGACACTGGGAAGTTCCGAGGAACAAAGAGACCTTGGCGTGTTTGTCCATAGATCTCTGAAGGCTGAAGGGCAGGTAAATAGGGGGGTGAAAAAGGCATATGGAACCCTTGCCTTTATCAATCGAGGCATAGATTACAAAAGCAGGGAGATCATGTTGGGAGTTGTATAGAACTTTGGTGAGACCACAGCTGGAGTACTGTGTGCGGTTCTGGTCACCACATTATAGGAAGGATGTGATTGGACTGGAGGGGGTGCAGAGGAGATTCACCAGGATGTTGCTGGGGTGGAACATTTCAGTTATGAAGAGAGGTTGGATATGCTTGGGTTGTTTTCTCTGGAGCAGAGAAGACTGAGGGGCGACCTGATCGAGGTGGACAAGATTATGAGGGGCATGGACAGGGTGGAGAGGGAGCAGCTGTTCCCCTTAGTTGAAGGGTCAGTTACGCGGGGGATACAAGTTCAAGGTGAGAGGCGGGAGGTTTAGGGGGGATTTGAGGAAAATCTTTTTTACCCAGAGGATGGTGAGGGTCTGGAACACACTGCCTGGGAGGGTGGGAGAGGCGGGTTGCCTCACATCCTTTAAAAAGTACCTGGATGAGCGGTCGGCTCGTCACAACATTCGAGTCTCTGGGCCAAGTGCTGGTAAATGGGATTAGGTCGGTAGGTCTGGATGGGCCGAAGGGCCTCATTGGCACTGTAGTATTCTGTGATTGCAGCTGCCTGTACCTTGGTGGGTCCATCGTATCAACTCTGGAAACCTCAACAAAACAAATAATAAGTTCTCCGGCAGGTGGAGGAAGGAGATCTCACTTTGTGGATTTATCACTGACAAGAGGTTGGTGTTCGAGTGTTTCGGCCAATTCAACCCACAGCTAACCTCAAACAGGAACACTTCCAGCGGAGTCCGGACATTCTGGGTTCAGGTCCCAGGCAAGGAATTTCGCAAATAATTTAGTTTAATATTTCAGCACAGTTTATGTGGGGTGCTGCATTTTTGAAGTATCAATGCTTGACTGTCTGTTCCCAAGTTTTGTGTTAAAATCATGGCATTATTTGAATAAGAGCTGAGGATTCATTCTCCCAAATGTCTGATCAACACTTTGCTGGTCAAATCTCACCAAAACGCAGGGCTGGCCATTCGTTTCATTGCTATGTCTGGGTTGATGCTGTATTCACAATGTTTGATTGGATAAGACTCGTCACTGCATTCCAAAATCATTCATTGTGTCTGAGGTTCTTTGAGGAGTCTGGGAATTGTGGTCCCCTGTTGTGTCTCTTTAAATCAGTTCTGAATAAAATTACCGCCTCTCTGTTTTTCACAGTAATTTCATCGCGGAAAGTAATGATAATAACCAAATTGTTACCTTATAATCAACTCAATAATCTGAGGTACGATTTTCTGAAAATTCCCCAGGTTCCAGTTGCCAAATTTTGTTTGAATAATTCCTGGATTAGGTGTAAACTGAATCCTTTTTCCACGAAAGCCACTTCTCTGCTCTGGTTGTGGGAGAAAGTGATTTTTTTTTCTGTACATGAAGAAACAGCTGTATGGCAGGAGCAGGTCACAGAGAAGGCCACAGTCTGTCTAAAATCTTCAAATTACCCATCACTTTCAGAATGAGTCAGATAATGAATCCGCAATTTCCATTGCATTACTGGTGACTGTGAGGGTGAAAGTGACTGTGAACTGTTACATTTCCAAGTGTTTGAAATGATGAAGGAATTTATCAAGGCTGTTAAGTTGCTTGGAGGAGCCTAGCAGCCTGTACTCAGGAAGATATCTCAGTCTAGACAATTTCCTAAAATGCAGCAACTGGAAGTGGAACCAAGTCACTGAGTCCGAGAGATACAAAGACATTGAGATCCTGGGACCTTGCCACATTGTCTTTCTACAGATCTGCATTTTTGTTCACATCCCAATCTCCCCCAGGTCTTATGTGGAACACGAAGGGTGCACTTAACCAAGATATTCAATATTTGCGAAACAGAAAGTGTGAAATGCACAGAGATACAGTAATTCCAGCACGCTTTTCAGGGTTTTATTCTATTAACTGCAAATATTAGACTTGAATTCAATCATTCAGGCTGCCCAGGAATAGTTTGTGTGTTCTTTGGTGCCATTACTGTGGGAAACGACATCTGAACTTTAAGATATAATTTATTGGGAAAGATTGAAATGACAAAGCAAGTTTTAATTTATATTTATTTTACTCCACAGTCCATTTCTCAGTTTCCAATCCCCTTTCTATATCCAATTCCACCAGTTCCTTGTCTCGATGTTCTGCCTCTGTTCCCCCTTCCTACTTATTGTGCCTGAAATCTGAAACCCCATCCTCTCTGAGCGAATCTGAAGGGAAGTCTAAAGGGGGTTGCTTTCTGCTGATAGAGCTCTACTCCTTAATGTCTTCTTTGTAACTTTGTGGTAATTTTTTTTGAACCTATTATTAAATCTATATTACTTTGTGCTTTGACAGTAGCCTGCTTTCTAGACCAGTACCAAATGGTGGAATGTGAATCAGGATGAGGTGAGAGTGACTGCCCTTTACACCAAGGCAGCATTTGACCAAGTGTGGTATTAAGGAGCCTTTGCAAAGGTGGAGTCAATGGGAATCAGGGGGGAAACTCTCCGCTGGTTGGAGTCATACCCGGCACAAAGGAAGATGGTTGTGGTGGTTGGAATTCAATAATTTCAGTCCCAGGACATCGCCGCAGGAGTTCCTCAGGGTAGTGTCCAAGGCCCAACCATCTTCAGCTGCTTCATTCCCTCCTTCATAAGTTCAGAAGTGAGGATGTTCGCTGATGACTGCACAATGTTCAGCACCATTCGCGACTCCTCAGATTCTGAAGCAGTCCGTGTCCAAATGCAGCAAGACCTGGACAATATTCAGGCTTGGGTTGATTAGTGACAAGTAACATTCACATTGATAGAGTGTCAGGAAGAAACCATCTGCCACTAGAGAGGATCGAACTATCTCTTCTTGACATTCAATGGCATTACCATTGCTGAATCCCCACTATCAAGATCCTGGGGGTTACCATTGACCAGAAACTGAGTTGAACTATCCATATAAATACTGTGGCTAACAGGGCAGGTCAGAGGCTGGGAATTCTGCAGCGAGTAACTCACCTCCTCACCCCCCAAAGCCTGTCCACCATCTACAAGGCACAAATCAGGAGTGTGATGGAATAGTCTCCTCGTGCCTGGATGGGTACAAGTCGAACAACACTCAAGAAGCTCAACACCATCCAGGACAAAGCAGTCTGCTTGATTGCTCCCCTTCCTCAAACATTCACTCCCTCCACCACCAACGCAGTCATGTGTACCATCTACAAGATGCACTGCAGTAATTCCCCAAGGTTCCTCAGTCAGCACCTTCCAAACGCATGACCACTACCATCTAGAAGGACAAGAGCAGCAGATACCTGGGAAACCCACCACCTGGAGGTTCCCCTCCAAGTCACTCACCATCCTGACTTGGGAATATTTTGCCATTCCTTCACTGTAGCTGGGGCAACATCCTGGAACTCCTTCTCTAACAGCACAGTAGGTGTACCTACACCACACGGACTGCGGAGGTTCAGGAACAGTCAAACAGGAAGAGGCTATTCAGCCCCTCAAGCCTGCTCCACCATTTAATACGGCCATGGCTGATCTGATGATAACCTCAAATCTCCATTCCCCTCCTTCCCCCGATAACTTTTCACCCCCCGCCCCCAGCTTACCAAGAATCTATCCACCTCTGCTTTAAAAATGTTCAAAGACGCTACTTCCACCAGCTTTTGAGGAAGAGTTCCAGAGACTCACGACCCTCTGAGGAAATCGATTTCACCTCACCTCAGATTTAAATGGGTGAACCCTTATTTTTAAAAAATGACCCTTGATTCTCCAACAAGAGGAAATCTGCATCTCCACAACCTCCCTGTCCAAAACCCAGCGTTTGTGTGATCCATGCACTAAGACACCCAGATTCCTCTGTACCACAGAGCCCAGCAATCTCTCACCATTCAGACAATCAGCTTCTTTTTTATTTCTCCAGCCAAAATCAACAATTTTACATTTTTCGACATTACACTGCATTTGCCAGATTTTTGTCCACTTATGTAATCTCCCAAACCCCTTTGTAGCCTCTTTATGACCTCTTCACAACTTACTCTGCTATCTGTCTTTGTGACATCAGTACGGTAGCACAGTGGTTAGCACTGTTGCTTCACAGCACCAGGTTCGATTCCCGGCTTGTGTCACTGTCTGTGCGGAGTCTGCACGTTCTCCCCGTGTCTGCGTGAATTTCCTCCGGGTGCTCCAGTTTCCTCCCACAAATCCCAAAGACGTGCTTGTTAGGTGAATTGGACATTCTGAATTCTCCCTCTGCGTACCCGAACAGGCGCCGGAATGTGGCGACTCGGGAATTTTTACAGTAACTTCATTGCGGTGTTAATAAGACCGTAAGACATAGGAGCAGAATTAGGCCATTCGGCCCATCGAGTCCGCTCCGTCATTCAATCCTGGCTGATATTTTTCTCATCCCCATTCTCCTGCCTTCTCTCCATAACCCCTGATACCATTATTGATCATGAACCTATCTATCTCTATCTTTTTTAAAAAAATATATTTTATTCGAGTTTTTTGGCCTAACATAACAATACGTAGTGTTTCTTTTACACAACAATAAAGCAATATAAATAGCCGTGGCCAGTTTTAAACGAATAACGAAATTATATATATAAACAAAAACAAAAGAAAAACAAAACTAAATGGCAACTGCCTTGTCCAAAATAAATACTCTCCAAAATTACAGTCCAACAGTCCAATATACAATTACATATACCAAATACCTATACATGTACAATAACATCCCTGAGAGTCCATCCGATTCCTCCCCCCCCCCTCCCCCCCCCCCCCCCCTCCCCCCTGGGTTGCTGCTGTTGTCTACTTCTGTTCCATTCCCTCTATCTTTCTGTGAGGTAGTCGACGAACGGTTGCCACCGCCTGGTGAACCCCTGAGCCGAACCCCTTAACACAAACTTAATCCGTTCTAACTTTATGAACCCTGCCATATCATTTATCCAGGTCTCCACCCCCGGGGGCTTAGCTTCCTTCCACATTAACAATATCCTGCGTCGGGCTACAAGGGACGCAAAGGCCAACACGTCAGCCTCTCTCGCCTCCTGCACTCCCGGCTCTTCTGCAACCCCAAATATAGCCAACCCTTAGCTTGGTTCGACCCGGACCCCCACCACCTTCGAAAGCACATTCGCCACCCCCACCCAGAACCCCTGTAGTGCCGGGCATGACCAGAACATGTGGGTGTGATTCGCTGGGCCTCTCGAGCATCTCGCACACCTATCCTCTACCCCCCAAAATTTACTAAGCCGTGCTCCAGTCATATGCGCCCTGTGTAACACCTTAAATTGTATCAGGCTTAGCCTGGCACACGAGGACGATGAGTTTACCCTACGTAGGGCATCAGCCCACAGCCCCTCCTCAATCTCCTCCCCCAGTTCTTCTTCCCATTTCCCTTTCAGCTCATCTACCATGATCTCCCCCTCGTCCCTCATCTCCCTGTATATGTCCGCTACCTTACCGTCCCCCACCCATGTCTCTGAGATCACTCTATCCTGCACTTCCTGCGTCGGGAGCTGCGGGAATTCCCTCACCTGTTGCCTCACAAAAGCCCTCAATTGCATATACCGAAATGCATTCCCTTGGGGCAAACCATATTTCTCCGTCAGCGCTCCCAGACTCGCAAACGTCCCATCTACAAATAGATCTCTTAATTGTACTACCCCAGCTCTTTGCCATGCTCCAAATCCCCCATCCATTCTCCCCGGAACAAACCTATGATTGTTTCTTATCGGGGACCGCACCAAAGCTCCCGTCCCTCCCCTATGCCGTCTCCACTGCCCCCAAATTCTCAATGTAGCCACCACCACCAGGCTTGTGGTGTATTTCTTTGGTGAGAACGGCAACGGCGCCGTCACCATTGCTTGCAGGCTAGTCCCCTTGCAGGACGCCCTCTCCATTCTCTTCTACACCGCTCCCTCCCCTTCTCCCATCCACTTACACACCATTGAAACATTGGCGGCCCAGTAGTACTCACTTAGGCTCGGTAGTGCCAGCCCCCCCCTGTCCCTACTACGCTGCAAGAATCCCCGCCTCACTCTCGGGGTCTTCCCAGCCCACACAAAACTCATAATGCTCTTCTCAATCCTTTTGAAAAAAGCCTTCGTGATCACCACCGGGAGGCACTGGAACACAAAAAGTAATCTCGGGAGGACCACCATTTTAACCGTCTGCACCCTACCTGCCAATGACAAGGACACCATGTCCCATCTCTTGAAATCCTCCTCCATCTGTTCCACCAACCGTGTTAAATTAAGCCGATGTAATGTACCCCAATTCTTGGCTATCTGGATCCCCAGGTACCGGAAGTCCCTTGTTACCTTCCTCAACGATAAATCCTCTATCTCTCTGCTCTGCTCCCCCGGGTGCACCACAAATAACTCACTTTTCCCCATGTTCAGTTTATACCCTGAAAAATCCCCAAAATCCCCAAGTATCCGCATTATCTCTGGCATCCCCTCCGCCGGGTCCGCCACATATAGCAACAAATCGTCCGCATATAGAGATACCCGGTATTCTTCTCCCCCCTAAGTACTCCCCTCCACTTCCTGGAACCCCTCAGTGCCATGGCCAGGGGTTCAATCGCCAGTGCAAACAATAACGGGGACAGAGGACATCCCTGCCTCGTCCCTCTATGGAGCCGAAAATAGTCAGACCCCCGTCCATTCGTGAATCTATCTCTATCTTAAAGACACTCAGTGAATTGGCCTCCACATCCTCTACACGTCCACTCTATCCAGGCCACGCCGTAACCTGTCAGTTTCAATAAGATCCCCCCTCATCCTTCTAAACTCCAACAAGTACAGACCCAGAGTCCTCAACCGTTCCTCATATGACAAGGTCTTCATTCCAGGGATCCTTCTTGTGAACCTCCGAGGGCAGCACGGTGGCGCAGGGGTTAGCATTGCTGCCTACGGCGTTGAGGACCCGGGTTTGAATCCCGGCCCTGGGTCACTGTCTGTGTGGAGTGTTATGGGCCAGGATTTAGAGAACCCCAAAGTGTATCATGGAGTTCACCTGACCCACAACTTTTAATAGATTGTGCTATGGGGAGCACACGGCCCACTCTACAGGTGTGGGACAGCAGAAATGGAAAAGTAATTTTTAAAGAAAAACAATGTTTATTCTATGAACTCAAGTTCACCTTTTTAAAACATACAGTGAACATCTTAGCAACCATCAAATCAAATACAACCCCCAAAGAATACAACACTAAGTAATCCTTAGGCTGTCCTTTTAACATCCATAAGACTTTAAAAAAACCTTTAAACGGAAGCACATCAGGTTAAAGTCACTACTATGAGCAGTTATTAGTTTTAAATCACCAAAGGATCGATTTACAGTCTTTAGATTACAGAGAGAGAGATGCATACACCTTCTGGCTGTGACTGCAGCTATCCTGCTCAGAAAACAAAACTGCAACACACCCTGCAGCAAACAGCCTAAAACAAAAGTAAAAAGCTGACAGACAACCCAGTTCCACCCACTCTCTGACATCACTGCAGTAGTAAACACCCATTTCTTAAAGGTACTCTCACTACAGATATTTATATACACACCCATTTATAAACACCCATTTCTTAAAGGTACTCTCACATGACAGGAGGCTACACATTCTCCCTGTGTCTGTGTGAGTTTCACCCCCACAACCCAAAGATGTGCAGGTTAGGTGGTTTGGCCACGCTAAATTGCCCCATAATTGGAAGAAAATAATTGGGTACTCTAAATTTACAAATAAAAAATTCTTGTGAACCTCCTCTGGACCCAGTGCATCATTCCTTAGATATGGGGCCCAAATCTGCTCACAATGCTCCAAATGGGATCTGACCAGAGCCTTATATAGCCTCAGAAATACATCCCTGGTCTTGTATTCCAGCTCTCTCTATATGAATGCTAACATTGCATTTGCCTTCTTAACTGCCGACTGAACCTGCACGTTGACCTGAAGAGAATCGTGAACAAGGACTCACAAGTCCCTTTGTGCTTCTGATTTCCTAAGCATTTCCCCATTTAGAAAATAGTCTATGCCTCCATTTCTCCTTCCAAAGTGCATAACCTCACACTTTTCCATATTGTATTCCATCTGCCACTTCATTGCCCACTCTCCTAGCCTGTCCAAGTCCTTCTGCAGCCCGTCTGCTTCCTCAATACTACCTGTCCCTCTACAGATCTTTGTATCATCTGCAAACTTAGCAACAGTGCCTTCAGTTCCTTCTTCCAGATCATTAATGTATATTGTGAAAAGTTGTGGTCCCAGCACTGACCCCTGAGGCACACCACTAGTCACCGGCTGCCATCCTGAAAAAGACCCCTTTATCCCCACTCTCTGTCTTCTGCCAGTCAGCCAATCCTCGATCCATGCCAGGATCTTACCCTGAACACCATGGGCTCTTAACTCATTCAACAATCTCCTATGCGGCACCTTGTCAAAGGCCTTCTGGAAATCTAAATAGATCATGTCCACTGGTTTGCTTTGTCTAACTTCCTTGTTACTTCCTAAAAGAACTCTAACAGATTTGTTAGACACGACCGCCCCTTGACGAAGCCGTGCTGACTCAGTCCTATTTTATCACTCACTTCCAAGTACTCCGCGATCTCATCTTTAATAATGGATACTAAAATCTTACCAATGACCGAAGTCAGGCTAACCGGCCTATAATTTCCCGTCTTCTGCCTCCCTCCCTTCTTTTTTGGTGCGAGGTAGTTTGATTTTTTTAACACATTTAGATTATCCACTTATTATTTTCCAATTAAGGGGCAATTTAGCGTGGCCAATCCACCTAACCTGCACATCTTTGGGTTGCGGGGGCGAAACCCACGCAAACACGGAGAGAATGTGCAAACTCCACATGGACAGTGACCCAGAGCCAGGATCGAACCTGGGACCTCGACACCGTGCTGCCCACCTCCCTCCCTTCTTAAACAGCAGTGCTACATTAGCCACTTTCCAGTCCTCTGGGACCCTTCCCGCCTCCGGTGATTCCTGAAAGATCACCACCAATGCCTCCACAATCTCCTCAGCCATCTCTTTTAGAACCCTGGGGTGTAGCCCATCCGGTCCAGGTGACTTATCCACCTTCAGATCTTTCAGTTTCCCCAGAACCTTCTCCTTAGTGATGGTCACTGCACTCACCTCTGCCCCCTGGTTCACCTGGAGCTCTGGCATCCCACTGGTGTCTTCCACCATGAAGACTGATGCAAAGTAACTATTCAGTTCCTCGGCCATTTCTTTGTTTCCTATTATTACTTCTCCAGCCATATTTTCCAGTGGTCCAATGTCTATTTTTGCCTCTCTCTTACCTTTTATATATTGAAAAAAACTATTCCTAGCTTCCTTGTTATTACTCGCTAGCTTGCACTCATATTTCATCTTCTCCCCCCTTATTGCTTTTTTAGTTGTCCTCTGCTCACTATTAAAGGCTTCCCAATCCTCTGGCTTCCCACTAATCCTCGCCACTTTTTCCTTAGCCTTTATGCTGTCCTTGACTTCCCTCGTCAGCCAGGGATGCCTTGTCCTCCCCTTAGCATGTTTCCTCCTCCTTGGGATGAATTTCTGTTGTGCCTCCTGAATAACCCCCAAAAAGTAATGTAAGCGTACTAGTGACACTAATAAAGATTATTATTATTATTTGACAACCATCCCAGCAATTCATTCACCAAAGTAATTTATGTAAATTGTAAACTGTTGTGATCCCAGCGCTTAACTTCACTGCAGTGTTAATGTAAGCCTACTTGTGACAATAATGAAGATTTAATGAGCTTCCAGTTCGGTTCAGTGGTGACTGTTGGTCTTCTCTTGGGTGTCCACACAACTCCCCATTATGGGGCCCTTGAGGAGTTTTCAAAATACTGATGCAAAGATAACCACTGAGACAGAAATGAAAGGAGCATTTTGAACAGTGTACAAACTGAATAAAATCCCACTGATGTGGGGGAGAAATAAAATGAACAACAGCAAAGAAAGTAAATAGATCAACATAATCACAGTCTGGAGATTTGATATTTGTGGCTCAGTCTGTTCTTTTGAGCAAAAACAAACACGCAGACTCACTGTAAATACATTTCAATTCATTCACAGTTACAGTTTGATTGGATTGAACCTGAATCAACCCCCTCAGCGAGAAAAGCATCTCGCAATAATAAGCCAACTAAACAGAGTATATCTGCCGAGGAAGATACACCACGAGAAGCTCAAAGCGTTGTCTTAATAATGCTCGTTTATTTTATCTTCCTTTCCGCCCTGTGCTATTTTAAACATGTTTTGCGTGTGCCCTGTCGAAGGCCTGTGAAGGTTGCGCTCGTCACACTGCGGTTACATGTTCAAATGATGAGGCAATTGGCTTCTGCTGCATGAGCTGTCACAATAAATGTTTAATTATCCAGATGGCCAGATACCTTCTGGCATTTTCATGTTGTTGGAAATTATACCCATCAAAAACAATCCAAAACTACTGCATTAAACTACAACGTAGATCACAGCATCCTGAATAACTATAGAAATAAGGCAAATTGTGGTGAAAAGCATTTAAAGATAAATACACATAGTGAAAGATTCCGTGTTGCCAATAACTGGAGCTATAAAGACAAGTTGATTAAAGGAGAAACCAAATGATCTCTTAACCAATCCCTAATTTGGTGAAGTTACGCATATTGGGCTATGTTCCTGTGCTTGTTGCCTCGGGAATGTGTGAAGTACGCCACATAGTGGCGAAGACCTGTGCCGTCAGGCTTCACTCCTTTACATTCTGCACACAATTCCGGGGCTTCCTCTGGGCTTTACAGGACCGGCACTAACAAGAAAATAAGTGCAAGCATGGGAATGATGGGGATAGCCGGGGAATCAGGGATGGGGAGAAGGGGGATGCGAGGGCATATGTGATCCGGGTGAGGCCCGGAACATAGCAAGTCAAACGCGCTCAATACACTTAAATGCACACAGGTGGCAGTTTCGCCTGTCCCACCGGCACAGAGTGCAAACCTCGTCATCAGTACCAGGGAGGGACCAGAGCACGGCGCCCAAATCAGCACCGAGCATGAAAGGCCCTGACCTGCCTACCCAAGCCCATTGGCCAGCACTTGGCCCAGAGACTCGAATGTTGTGACGGCCAAGTGCTCATCCAGATACTTTTTAAAGGATGTGAGGCAACCCACCTCTCCCACCCTCCCAGGCAGCGCATTCCAGACCCTCACCATCCTCTGGGTAAAAAGGTTTTTCCTCAAATCCCCCCTAAACATCCCACCCCTCACATAAGAACATAAGAACTAGGAGCAGGAGTCGGCCATCTGGCCCCTCGAGCCTGCTCCACCATTCAATGAGATCATGGCTGATCTTTTGTGGACTCAGCTCCACTTTCCGGCCCGAACACCATAACCCTTAATCCCTTTATTCTTCAAAAAACTATCTATCTTTATCTTAAAAACATTTAATGAAGGAGCCTCAACTGCTTCACTGGGCAAGGAGTTCCATAGAACTTGTGTCCCTTGTAGCCGACCCTTCAACTAAGGGGAACAGCTGCTCCCTATCCACCCTGTCCGTGCCCCTCAGAATCTTGTCCACCTCGATCAGGTCACCCCTCAGTCTTCTCTGTTCCAGAGAAAACAACCCAAGCCTATCCAACCTCCCTTCATAACTGAAACGTTCCATCCCAGGAACATCCTGGTGAATCTCCTCTGCACCCCCTCCAGTCCAATCACATCCTTCCTATAGTGTGGTGATCAGAACTGCACACAGTACTCCAGCTGTGGTCTCACCAAAGTTCTATACAACTCCCAACATGACCTCCCTGCTTTTGTAATCTATGCCTCGATTGATAAAGGCAAGTGTCCCATATGCCTTTTTCACCCCCCTATTAACCTCCACACCCCTGTCGTGGTCACCTTGATTTTCGAAAATTGATCGTGATTTGCGCCGGTGTGATGTCATGCCACCGGGGGGGGGGGGGGTGCATACACAGGGGCGGACACTAAGGCTAAATTTTTACGGGATGTGGGCATCGCTGGTTAGACCGGCATTTATTGCCCATCCCTAGTTGCCCTTCAGAAGGTGGTGGGGAGCTGCCTTCTTGAACCCACGGCAGCCCTGTGGGGTAGGAGCAGCTCCCACATTCTCCCCACTCCCACATATTGATGGCCTCTAGCTTGGTTCTTTGCCACAAGTCGAAATCCTCTGTCTGGGCTGAGTGTGTGTTCTGATCCGGGCTCATTTCTAGGTCCTGCCGTTTGTGATGTAGGCACCGGGGGTGGGGATAATTTCCGGGATTGACGTTGGGGGAGAAGTGTTTTCCTGGTCTTCAGAAATCAGATGCTGGTCTTGGCCTTCTCCCATGAGGAATAAGGATGCTGCTGGTCCCGTGTATATAACACAGAGAGACACCGGCTTCTCACTCAACTGACAGAGGCTGGACTGAACCGCAGATTATTGAGGTCACCACTGGAAAGTGGAACAGGTGTCATTTTAACTGTTAACTAGGAAATGGAATCTAAAGATAGAAATATCTGGCTCTGTCTGACATGACCACCGTGTATCTGTGCATGTTAGACAAATTACCATGGTGATGCACGCTATTCACGCAATGTTGAAACCGTCAAATTTTATTGAAAGGCAAGCTCACATTTCAAACCATTATTTAAAAAATCTATGCAATGTACCAGGAAAGGATGAGTCCCCAATTAATTTTTTCCAATTAAGGGGCAATTTAGCGTGGCCAATCCACCTACCCTGCACATTTTTGGGTTGTGGGGGCGAAACCCACGCAGACACGGGGACAATGTGCAAACTCCACACGGACAGTGACCCAGAGCCGGGATCGAACCTGGGACCTCAGCGCCGTGAGGTAGCAGTGCTAACCCACTGCGGCACTGTGCTGCCCCCGGAAAGGATGAGAATTGCAGGAATCCTCGCACTTGTTCCTCACACTAACCAGTTACAGCTGATTGACAAACAGGAGGGTCAATGTCTTCCCCAATCCCCTCAACTCCCACAATAACCTGCCCAGAAGATTGGAAGGAATTTGCAGTGATTCTGTCAATTCGGAGGGTAGGAGGGACGGGGGAAGAGACCGAGATGGCGGGTGGGGGAGGCCATGAGCTATCCAGGTGCTTGGTTGAAGGAGCAGCCAGTGGTTTTCTGCCTGATAGGGACTGTACCAGTGGAACCCCTATCCCTCGTGGGAGACAGTGCAGAGCTGCACATCCAGCTCAGTGGAGAAGGACTTGGCCCTATAGAGTCGAGAATGACCTGTCCCTTTACAGTGGGGGATGTCCTGTCCCTATACAGTGGGGGATGTCCTGTCCCGAAAGAGTTGAGAATGACATGTCCCTATACAGTGGAGGATGTCTTCTCCCTATACAGTGTGGGATGTCCTGTCCCTATACAGTGGAGGATGTCTTCTCCCTATAGAGTGGGGGATGTCCTGTCCCTGTACGGTGGAGGATGTCCTGTCCCTATACAGTGGGGGAAGTCCTGTCCCTATACAGTGGGTAATGTACTGTCCCTATACAGTGGAGGATGTCCTGTTCCCAAACAGTGGGGGATGTCCTGTCCCTATACAGTGGGGGATGTCCTGTCCCTATACAGTGGGGAATGTCCTGTCCCTATACAGTGGGGGATATCCTGTCCCTATACAGTGGGGGATGTCCTGTCCCTATACAGTGGGGGATGTCCTGCCCCTATACAGTGGGGAATGTCCTGTCCCTATACAGTGGAGGATGTCTTCTCCCTATACAGTGTGGGATGTCCTGTCCCTATACAGTGGAGGACGTCTTCTCCCTATATAGTGGGGGATGTCCTGTCCCTATACAGTGGGGAATCTCCTGTGCCTACACAGTGGGGAATGTCCTGTCCCTATACAGTGGGGAATGTCCTGTCCCTATACAATGGGGAATGTCCTGTCCCTATACAGTGGGGAATGTCCTGTCCCTATACAGTGGTGAATGCCCTGTCCCTATACAATGGGGAATGTCCTGTGCCTACACAGTGGGGAATGTCCTGTCCCTAAACAGTGGGGAATGTCCTGTCTCTATACAATGGGGAATGTCCTGTCCCTATAGAGTGGGGGATGACCTGTCCCTATACAGTGGAGAATGTCCTGTCCCTATACAGTGGAGGACGTCTTCTCCCTATATAGTGGGGGATGTCCTGTCCCTATACAGTGGGGAATGTCCTGTCCCTACACAGTGGGGAATGTCCTGTCCCTATACAGTGGGGAATGTCCTGTCCCTATACAATGGGGAATGTCCTGTCCCTATAGAGTGGGGGATGACCTGTCCCTATACAGTGGAGAATGTCCTGTCCCTATACAGTGGGGAATGTCCTGTCCCTATACAATGGGGAATGTCCTGTCCCTATAGAGTGGGGGATGACCTGTCCCTATACAGTGGGGAATGTCCTGTCCCTACACAGTGGGGAATGTCCTGTCCCTATGCAATGGTGAATGTCCTGTCCCTCTACAGTGGGGAATGTCCTGTCCCTATACAGTGGGGAATGTCCTGTCCCTATACAGTGGGGAATGTCCTGTCCCTACACAGTGGGGAATGTCCTGTCCCTATACAGTGGGGAATGTCCTGTGCCTACACAGTGGGGAATGTCCTGTCCCTACACAGTGGGGAATGTCCTGTCCCTACACAGTGGGGAATGTCCTGTCCCTATACAGTGGGGAATGTCCTGTCCCTATACAGTGGGGAATGTCCTGTTCCTATGCAATGGTGAATGCCCTGTCTCTATACATTTAGATAATAATAATAATAATCGCTTATTGTCACAAGTAGGCTTCAATGAAGCTACTGCGAAAAGCCCCTAGTCGCCACATTCCGGCGCCTGTTTGGGGAGGCCGGTACGGGACACAGACTGGTTGATCGCCTTATGGAACACCCCTATTCTGTCCGTAGCCATGGGGCTGACTGCTGGCCACATGCTGTTTTAATTCCGCATCTTGCTCACACTCACATCTCTGTCCTCAGCCGACTGCAAAGTGAAGCCCAACACAAAGTGGAGGGTCCGCACTTCACCTTCCCATTCCGAACTTTACACCCTTCCCGACTCAGCAACGAGAGCAACAGTTTCAGAGCATGGAGCCCAACCCCCAGTTTGATTCTGCTTATATCCCCCGTGTGCTGATCTCAATCTCGTTTTCAGTGTCTTTACTTTCGGACAGAGCCAGTCATTGTTCTGACACTCACTCTGGGCAAAGTTTTGTTCCTTTACCACTCCCATTGCCTTTTGTTCCAGGTCGCCTTGGTCATGTAATCCCTCCCGCCGTATCCCAGACCTTCCATATTCTTCACCTCCCCGTCCTTCCTTCCAACGGCATAAAGCCCAACACATTTCCACCTTCCTGAAATTCTGAACAAGCTATATTCTGACTCAAAACATTAAATACATTTTGAAAAATGAGTCACCTCACATATAGAACAAAGAACAAAGAAAGGTACAGCAAAGGAACAGGCCCTTCGGCCCTCCAAGCCTGCGCCTACCATGCTGCCCGACTAAACTACAATCTTCTGCACTTCTGGGGTCCGTATCCCTCTATTCCCATCCTATTCATGTATTTGTCAAGATGCCCCTTAAATGTCACGATCGTCCCTGCTTCCACCACCTCCTCCGGTAGCGAGTTCCAGGCACCCACTACCCTCTGTGTAAAAAAGTTGCCTCGTACATCTACTCTAAACCTTGTCCCACGCACCTTAAACCTATGCCCCCTAGTAATTGACCCATCTACCCTGGGGAAAAGCCTCTGACTATCCACTCTGTCTATGCCCCTCATAATTTTGAAGACCTCTATCAGGTCTCCCCTCAACCTCCTTCGTTCCAGTGAGAACAAACCGAGTTTATTCAACTGCTCCTCATAGCTAATGCCCTCCATACCAGGCAACATCCTGGTAAATCTCTTCTGCACCCTCTCTAAAGCCTCCACATCCTTCTGGTAGTGTGGCGACCAGAATTGAACACTATACTCCAAGTGTGGCCTACCTAAGATTCTATACAGCTGCAACATGACTTGCCAATTCTTATACTCAATGCCCCGGCCAATGAAGGCAAGCATGCTGTATGCCTTCTTGACTACCTTCTCCACCTGTGTTGCCCCTTTCAGTGACCTGTGGATCTGTACACCTAGATCTCTCTGACTGTCAATACTCTTGAGGGTTCTACCATTCACTGTATATTCCCTACCTGCATTAGACCTTCCAAAATGCATTACCTCACATTTGTCCGGATTAAACTCCATCTGCCATCTCTCAGCCCAAGTCTCCAAATGATCTAAATCCTGCTGTATCCTCTGACAGTCCTCATCGATAACCGCAATTCCATCAACCTTTGTGCCATCTACAAACTTACTAATCAGACCAGTTACATTTTCCTCCAAATCATTTATATACAACGAACAGCAAAGGTCCCAGCACTGATCCCTGCAGAACACCACTAGTCACAGCCCTCTAATCAGAAAAGCACCCTTCCATTGCTACTCTCTGCCTTCTATGACCTAGCCAGTTCTGTATCCATCTTGCCAGCTCACCCCTAATCCCGTGTGACTTCACCTTTTGTAAGAGTCTGCCATGAGGGACCTTGTCAAAGGCCTTACTGAAGTCCATATAGACAACATCCACTGCCCTGCCTGCATCAATCATCGTTGTGACCTCCTCGAAAAACTCTATCAAGTTAGTGAGACACGGCCTCCCCTTCACAAAACCATGCTGCCTCTCGCTAATATGTCCATTTGCTTCCAAATGGGAGTAGAGCCTGTCTCGAAGAATTCTCTCCAGTAATTCTCCTACCACTGACGTAAGGCTCACAGGCCTGTAGTTCCCTGGATTATCCTTGCTACCCTTCTTAAACAAAGGAACAACATTCACTATTCTCCAGTGTTGCTAACTTTTGGTTGGTTCAATTGGCTCTGTTTTATAACCTTTGCTCTCGAGTCGCCAGGTATCTTTATGATGCCGCCACGAGGTTCAAGTTCAAGTAATGATCAATAACTCAATACACCAATTAGTAAGATTCAAATCAAAGCACATTTATTACACATAGTAAATCACTACTCATGCATAAACTGTACTTTTTAAGCTATTTCTATCACTAACCGGCCGAAACTTAGCTTCGGTCTGGCCCACCAGGTCAGGGGAACAAATGGCCTTTCGTTCAGGTCCTGAGTCTGCGGGATTCAAAGCTGGTATGGACTGGTAGCTCGGAGCGCCTATCTCGTAGCGAGCGTTGACTTGAAACTTATGTTCTTGGAGGCAGCTGGACAGGTCACTGTCGAGGGTTGCTTCGCGTTGCTGGGTGACCCGGTCAAGAAGGACGATTTGAACTTGGGGGCTTTACTTTATAGTCCACAGGGGCTTCCCGCCTTTCGGGACGGACCTCGTACCAGGTCCCAAGTGATTGGACTTCGTTCCAATCGCTTGGTTCGATTTTTCCAATACTGGAGCGGTTCCCTGATCGATGGGCGGTCTTTAGGTGTCCGTTAACCTCTTTTGTGTTGGCTCCTGCTGGCGCCGAGGAGTCTGGCTTGGCCTTGTTTACCTCGAATGTTTCGATTGTTCCCGGGGATCGCTCATTAGTATGTAGATGGCTGCTAAATTATTATGCCGATGGCTGCTTGTATCAGTGCTGTCTGGGCTTTTGCAAAGTCTAATACACAGTAAACTTGCACCTGCTGGTTTCTGCCTGTGTTGGCTGAATTTCCCTTCAGCCTTTGCTGTTCTCCATTTTACGTCGGGACTTGGCCAACCCAGGTGGCTACACCAGTGGTCCGGGACATCCCCTGAAGACAGCGAGGATCCAAAGATTTCTGTCAAGGCCTCAGCAATTTCCTCTCTAGCCTCCTTCAGTATTCTGGGGTAGATCCCATCAGGCCCTGGGGACTTATCTACCTTAATATTTTTCAAGACGCCCAACGCCTCCTCTTTTTGATCTCAATGTGACCCAGGCTATCTACACACCCTTCTCCAGACTCAACATCTACCAATTCCTTCTCTTTGGTGAATACTGATGCAAAGTATTCATTTTGTGCCTCGCCCATTTCCTCTGGCTCCACACATAGATTCCCTTCCCTGTCCTTCAGTGGGCCAACCCTTTCCCTGGCTACCCTCTTGCTTTTTATGTACGTGTAAAAAGCCTTGGGATTTTCCTTAACCCTATTTGCCAATGACTTTTCATGACCCCTTTTAGCCCTCCAGACTCTTTCAGTCCTGACAAAACAACATTGACCTGAAACGTTAAATTGGTTCCTCTCCCTAAATCCTGGCCTGCCGAATATTTCCAAAATTTCCAATTTTATTTTGAAAGCTGCTTTTATTGTGTAATTGGTGCACTATTCCAGCAGATGGCAGCAGCTGCCTGTGTCTCCAGTTCAGTGCACTGCCAGGAGGGCAATGACTCTTCTTTTTTTGTTTTTTAATAAATTCAGAGTACCCAATTCATTTTTTCCAATTAAGGGGCAATTTAGCGTGGCCAATCCACCTAGCCTGCACATCTTTGTGTTGTGGGGGCGAAACCCACGCAGACACGGGGAGAATGTGCAAACTCCACACAGACAGTGACCCAGAATCGAACCTGGGACCTTGGCACCGTGAGGCAGCAGTGCTAACCTACTGTGCCACCATGCTGCCCTCAGGAATGACTATGTTAACAACATTGAAACCTTTCATTGAGCAACTTACAACATTTTGAAAGGAATTTGTTGCTTGCGCATCGCTAATTTGGTTGAATAGCTTTAAGTGGCAAAACAACCTGAGCATTTTGCAACATTATTCAAGAGAATGCAATTGGGGCCTTTGCAGTGGTTTAAGTTTTGAATTATGAATTAAAGTCTTCAGAATTGGAGGATTGAAAAACAGAAACAGGTGAAAATATGACAGAGAGCAGATCGCGAGAGCCGGTTCCGGAATCTTCCTGTCCACGCAGGGCGTTGGGCTCAATGTCAACGGCACTATGAGTAAGTCCGGAATATTCCACCCGAGAGCCCAAAGTTCGGTGGTGGATGTGGGAAGGGAGTAATTCCTGTTGGGGGCAGACAGGGCGTGGCACTGAACACACAAGATCTTGTGCTGCTTTGGTTCATTGCATATTTATCCGCGAGGATCTGACCGAATCGCGTGGTGGGGACGGGCAGGGAATCTCCGTCTCCCTTGTCAGCCGTGACCATTCACTCGGGAAGATGGAGGATCGGAGTCGCGGATTTGCTGCCCTCCACCAGCAGTGCCCCCTGGAGGCCTCCATCTCCCTTCATCCCTGCTTCTGACAGCAGCCAATGGCTAATGGCACAGAATGGGCGTCAGCTCCACACCTCGCTGGGTCCTCGATCTTCTGAGATCCACGAGTCAGGAACAAACCTGCTGCCGTGTGGGTCACACCATAGAGAGGGGAACACAGCTGAATATGATAGCTATCCAGTCACCTCATGATTATTGGGGTGTCACTTTAGTCGGCTAATCGTTCTGACTTTGAACTCCACCCACCAGAAAAGACCCTCCTCCCATTTCGAGGTCTCGCAGTTTTTTTATTTGTAATGTTTTTATTCAAGGTTTTTCAATAATTTTTACAAAACACTCCAAAAAGGAAAATAATACAAAGAAAACAGGGCAATATACCAACAAAACCAAACAACTAAACCCTCTAAACGATTAACCCTAACACCCATCTCAAAGTGTGCGCCCCTTACAAAAAGAAAAAGAAATCAGCCCCCCCCCCCCGGGCTGCTGCTGCTGATCTCCACCAATTTTCCGCGAGAATGTCAAGGAACGGTTGCCACCGCCCAGGGAACCCCTGCAAGGACCCTCGCAAGGCAAACTTTATCCTCTCCAACCTGAGAAATCCCGCCATGTCACTGACCTGAGCTTGGGGGCTTCACGTCCCTCCACATTAACAAGAGCCGCCTCCGGGCTACCAAGGAGGCAAAGGCCAGAACTCGACTCCTGCACTCCCCGATCGTCCGATACCCCAAATATTGCTATCCCCCAGCTCGGTTTTACCCAAGTGTCCAAGACCTTGGACATAGCCTTTGCGAAGCCCTTCCAAAATTCGGTAAGCGCCGGGCATGTCCAAAACATATGGGCGTGGTTCGCTGGGCTCCCCAAACATCTCACACACCTGTCCTCCACCTCAAAAAACTTACTCATCCTCGCCCCTGTCATATGCGCCCTGTGCACCACCTTAAACTGGATCAGGCTAAGCCTGGCGCAAGATGAGGAGGAATTGGCCCTGCCCAGGGCGTCAGCCCACAGGCCCTCATCCAGCTCCTCACCCAGTTCCTCCTCCCACTTGCCCTTCAGCTCCTCCACTGAGGCCTCCTCCGCCTCCTGCAGCTCCTGGTATATCTCCGATATCTTACCCTCCCCGACCCACACGCCCGAAACCACCCTGTCCTGTATCCTTCGGGCAGGCAGCAGCGGGAATTCCCCTACCTGCTTTCTCACGGACGCTCGAACCTGCATGTACCTAAAGGCATTCCCCGGAGGTAACCCAAATTTCTCCTCCAGCGCCCTCAGACTGGCAAAAGTCCCCTCGATGAATAAATCCCCCATCCTTTTAATTCCCGCCCGGTGCCAGCTTAGTGATGTATTGTTGAGAACCTCTAAATGGTGTGTGTGACATTGGGGACTCACTCCATCACCTTCTGCTGCCCCCCTGATACCCACCAACTTCCCCCATCACCTTGGACCCACACAATGTAACCACTCCTCATCCCTGTGTCACCCTCGAACCTTCCCGCGTTACCCTTGCACCTTTAACCCTCACCCTCCTCGAGCTTTCTCTCCAGTCTGAGCCGATACCCATTACCACCCCGACCCTGACCCCTCCCATTATCCCAGCACCTGTTTCAGCTGTTTCCAGGACCCCCCCCCAACCATGAAACCTTCAGCCACCCTGAATATCACCCAGGACCTGCCAGCCTAATTGCACCCCACTGTCCCCTCTGACTGTGACTGTTCCCCCTGCTTCCCAGCATCCGCAGTCCAACCCCCAGGACCCCACATAGACAGAAGCAACCCCGCCCTCTGGGACCATCTCGCTACCACCACCCCTGCCCAGAAACCCCCTCCCCATCCAACCAGTGCGACCCCTAGACCCAAGAAGCAAGTCACTTCCCTCGACCCCATGTCTCTGCACCCTCGCATTCCCTCACATTCCCTCGCATTCCCTCACATTCCCTCGAATTCCCTCACATTCCCTCGCATTCCCTCACATTCCCTCGCATTCCCTCACATTCCCTCACATTCCCTCGAATTCCCTCACATTCCCTCACATTCCCTCACATTCCCCCGAATTCCCTCACATTCCCTCACATTCCCTCGCATTCCCTCACATTCCCTCGCATTCCCTCGCATTCTCTCGAATTCCCTCACATTGCCTCGCATTCCCTCACATTCCCTCACATTCACTCACATTCCCTCGCATTCCCTCACATTCCCTCACATTCCCTCGCATTCTCGCGCATTCCCTCGAATTCCCTCACATTCCCTCGAATTCTCTCGAATTCCCTCACATTTCCTCGAATCCCCTCACATTCCCTCACATTCCCTCACATTCCCTCACATTTCCTCGAATCCCCTCACATTCCCTCGCATTCCCTCGAATTCCCTCACATTTCCTCGAATCCCCTCACATTCCCTCGCATTCCCTCACGTTTCCTCGAATCCCCTCACAGTCCCTCGCATTCCCTCGAATTCCCTCACATTCCCTTGAATTCCCTCACATTCCCTCACATTCCCTCGCATTCCCTCACATTCCCTCGCATTCCCTTGAATTCCCTCACATTCCCTCACATTCCCTTGAATTCCCTCACATTCCCTCACATTCCCTCGCATTCCCTCGAATTCCCTCACATTCCCTCGCATTCCCTCGAATTCCCTCACATTCCCTCGAACTCCCTCACATTCCCTCACATTCCCTCGCATTCCCTCACATTCCCTCACGTTTCCTCGAATCCCCTCACATTCCCTCGCATTCCCTCGAATTCCCTCACATTCCCTTGAATTCCCTCACATTCCCTCACATTCCCTCGCATTCCCTCGAATTCCCTCACATTCCCTCGAACTCCCTCACATTCCCTCACATTCCCTCGCATTCCCTCACATTCCCTCGAATTCTCTCGAATTCACTCACATTCCCTCGAATTCCCTCGCATTCCCTCGAATCCCCTCACATTCCCTCACATTCCCTTGCATTCCCTCACATTCCCTCGAATTCCCTCACATTCCCTCACTTCGCTCACATTCCCTCGCATTCCCTCACATTCCCTCACATTCCCTCACATTCCCTCGCATTCCCTCTCATTCCCTCACATTCCCTCGGTGCCTCCCTCTCCACCAGGACAGCTCGTGTTCCTTCCCTGGACAGCCATCCCCTCCCTTTCACCATTAGCCTGACTCCCATGTCCAGCCTTTGCTCCTCCCCTACCCCATCTCTCTTGTCCAGTCTCCCATCCTCCCTACCCCTCTGCCCCTTTTCGTGTCCAGCCTCCCATCCTCCCTACCCCTCTCCCCCGTCTCGTGACCAGCCACCCCTCTCCGCAGAGTGGTGGGAGAATCAATCTCACCGGATCCACGCTGCTTACTGTACAGTGCAAAAGGAGGACATTCGGCCCATCAAGTCTGCACCGACCCACTGAAAGAACCCTACCTAAGCCCATGCCTCCACACTATCCCCGTAACCCAGTAACCCCACTTAATCTTTGGACACTAAGGGCAATTTAGCATGGCCAATCCACCTAACCTGCACATCTTTGGACTGTGGGAGGAAAGCGGAGCACCCGGAGGAAACCCACGCGCACACGGGGAGAACGTGCAGACTCCGCACAGTCACCTGAGGCCGGAATTGAACCCGGGTCACTGGCGCTGTGAGGCAGCAGTGCTAACCACTGTGCTGGTCAAATACAATTGTAAATGTGAACATTCTGACTGGAGGGAGCTTTATTCCAGTGAGGTGGCCTTTTAATGAGCGTGTGACGTGCTAATGTGTGCAAACAGACTTCCTGACGTTGAACATCAGAAACCTCGACCCACCTTTAACCGACCTTTCCAGTCCCGAGAAGTTCATTCCTGAACTTCATCCCAACATCGGGAAACTGATTTCTGCTCTCATGCCAAATTAAATTTCCCGCTCCCGCCAAGCTCCCCGCTGCTGGTGGACAGGAAGATTCCAGTCTCTGAGCTGTACGTTGTTTTCTGACTGTGGTTAAGTACCACCCTCCCTGAAGCTGTGGGAGGGGTCGGGTTGCCTTCAATATCAAACCAGCAATTCCAAAATCCCAAAGATTCTTGGAACCAAACGTTACTTATTCAAAAAAGTATTTTGTAATTTAATCAGAGCTGATCCCAAACATCTTCAAATAAGGAAATCTATGTGTGACTGGATTCCTTTCCAAAAAGATTGGCTAAGTTTATAAATATGACGTGCTTAGCTGGTGATCGAGGGTTATGCTAGTTAACTCACCATTCATGCCAAGTGAACCTATCTAATAGACCAGGGTTTTCAAACCCCAGGTCGCGACCCATGGGTGGGTCGTAGGCGGGAATCAGGAGTGTCGCGGAGAGATTGACCACAGCGTTCCCGATCGTGGGGGAAGCGACCCACAGCCATGACTGGCTTTCCAGAATGCCGGCCGTCCTGTGCTTGCGTACCGCCTCAGACACATGCAGCAGTGCGCAGTCCCGGAGCCCAGCGGGGCAGATTACCCCCTCTTCTGATGTCAGCGTGAGGTCATGAGCACCAACAAGGCCCACTGTCTTATTAAAGGTAAAAAATAATGGTGGGTCCCAAAGATCGGCTGGCATGGGTCCCAAAGGTTGGCCAGATGGTAAAAGTGGGTCCCAGGAAAAGAAGTTTGAAAACACTGCAATAGATGAGAAGCAGAAACTAGGTTTTATTTAATGTCCTAAAAGATGTAATATTGGGCCAGTTAAACTCTTTAAATCAATATAACGCTCTCTGTTTCTCTTACAGAATTCAGCACTGCTCTGTCATTAAGTGAGAGTTGAAGGCCCATTTCCAAAGGAGGTTCTGAAGTGTATCATTGGAGAGTGTATGTGTAGTAACAGGCCACCATGACCGGACCCAACGCTGTTCGTTCATCCTGAGTTCTCGCTGCTTACAAACCAGCACAATTCAGTTATTGATGCTCTGTGGACTCAGCATGTGACTTAACTGAAGGAGGGACAGGCTCACATCAGAGACAGCTCCGGGTAGTCTCCCTAGGGCTCACATCAGAGACAGCTCCGGGTAGACTCCCCGGGGCTCGCATTAGAGACAGCTCCGGGTAGACTCTCCGGGGCTCACATTAGAGACAGCTCAAGGTAGACTCCCCGGGGCTCACATTAGAGACAGCTCCGGGAAGACTCCCCGGGGCTCACATCAGAGACAGCTCCAGGAAGACTCCCCGGGGCTCGCATTAGAGACAGCTCCGGGTAGACTCCCCGGGGCTCACATTAGAGACAGCTCCGGAAAGACTCCCCGGGGCTCACATCAGAGACAGCTCCGGGTAGACTCCCCGGGGCTCACATCAGAGACAGCTCCGGGTAGACTCCCCGGGGCTCACATTAGAGACAGCTCCGGGAAGACTCCCCGGGGCTCACATCAGAGGCAGCTCCGGGAAGACTCCCCGGGGCTCACATCAGAGACAGCTCCGGGTAGACTCCCCGGGGCTCGCATTAGAGGCTGCTCCGGGTAGACTCCCCGGGGCTCACATTAGAGACAGCTCCGGAAAGACTCCCCGGGGCTCACATCAGAGACGGCTCCGGGTAGACTCCCCGGGGCTCACATTAGAGACAGCTCCGGGTAGACTCCCCGGGGCTCGCATTAGAGACAGCTCCAGGAAGACTCCCCGGGGCTCGCATTAGAGACAGCTCCGGGTAGACTCCCCGGGGCTCGCATTAGAGACAGCTCCGGGTAGTCTCCCCGGGGCTCACATCAGAGACAGCTCCTGATAGACTCCACGGGGCTCATATCAGAGACAGCTCCGGGAAGACTGCCCGGGGCTCACATTAGAGACAGCTCCAGGAAGACTCCCCGGGGCTCGCATTAGAGACAGCTCCGGGTAGACACCCCGGGGCTCACATCAGAGACAGCTCCGGGTAGTCTCCCCGGGGCTCACATCAGAGACAGCTCCTGATAGACTCCACGGGGCTCATATCAGAGACAGCTCCGGGAAGACTGCCCGGGGCTCACATTAGAGACAGCTCCGGGAAGACTCCCCGGGGCTCACATCAGAGACAGCTCCAGGTAGACTCCCCGGGGCTCACATTAGAGACAGCTCCGGGTAGTCTCCCCAGGGCTCACATCAGAGACAGCTCCGGGAAGACTCCCCGGGGCTCACATTAGAGACAGCTCCGGGAAGACTCCCCGGGGCTCACATCAGAGACAGCTCCAGGTAGACTCCCCGGGGCTCGCATTAGAGACAGCTCCGGGTAGATTCCCCGGGGCTCGCATTAGAGACAGCTCCGGGTAGACTCCCCGGGGCTCAAATTAGAGACAGCTCCGGGTAGAGTCCCCGGGGCTCGCATTAGAGACAGCTCCGGGTAGACTCCCCGGGGCTCACATTAGAGACAGCTCCAGGAAGACTCCCCGGGGCTCGCATTAGAGACAGCTCCGGGTAGACTCCCCGGGGCTCACATTAGAGACAGCTCCGGGAAGACTCCCCGGGGCTCACATTAGAGACAGCTCCGGAAAGACTCCCCGGGGCTCACATCAGAGACAGCTCCGGGTAGACTCCCCGGGGCTCACATTAGAGACAGCTCCGGGTAGACTCCCCGGGGCTCACATTAGAGACAGCTCCGGGTAGACTCCCCGGGGCTCACATTAGAGACAGCTCCGGAAAGACTCCCCGGGGCTCACATCAGAGACAGCTCCGGGTAGACTCCCCGGGGCTCGCATTAGAGACAGCTCCGGGTAGACTCCCCGGGGCTCACATTAGAGACAGCTCCGGGTAGACTCCCCGGGGCTCGCATTAGAGACAGCTCCAGGAAGACTCCCCGGGGCTCGCATTAGAGACAGCTCCGGGTAGACTCCCCGGGGCTCGCATTAGAGACAGCTCCGGGTAGACACCCCGGGGCTCACATCAGAGACAGCTCCGGGTAGTCTCCCCGGGGCTCACATTAGAGACAGCTCCTGATAGACTCCCCGGGGCTCATATCAGAGACAGCTCCAGGTAGACTCCCCGGGGCTCACATTAGAGACAGCTCCGGGAAGACACCCCGGGGCACACATTAGAGACAGCTCCGGGAAGACTCCCCGGTGCTCACATCAGAGACAGCTCCGGGTAGACTCCCCGGGGCTCACATTAGAGACAGTTCCGGGTAGACTCCCCGGGGCTTGCATTAGAGACAGCTCAGGGTAGACTCCCCGGGGCTCGCATTAGGGACTGCTCCGGGTAGACTGCCGGGGGCTCGCATTAGAGACAGCTCCGGGTAGACTCCCCGGGGCTCGCATTAGAGACTGCTCCGGGTAGACACCCCGGGGCTCACATTAGAGACAGCTCCGGGTAGACTCCCCGGGGCTCACATTAGAGACAGAACCGGGTAGTCTCCCCGGGGCTCGCATTAGAGACAGCTCCGGGTAGACTCCCCGGGACTCGCATTAGAGACAGCTCCGGGTAGACTCCCCAGGGCTCGCATTAGAGACAGCTCCGGTTAGACTCCCCGGAGCTCGCATTAGAGACTGCTCCGGGTAGACTCCCCGGGGCTCGCATTAGAGACAGCTCCGGAAAGACTCCCCGGGGCTCACATCAGAGACAGCTCCGGGAAGACTCCCCTGGGCTCACATTAGAGACTGCTCCGGGTAGACTCCCCGGGGCTCGCATTAGAGACAGCTCCGGAAAGACTCCCCGTGGCTCGCATTAGAGACAGCTCCGGGTAGACGCCCCGGGGCTCACATTAGAGACAGCTCCGGGAAGACACCCCGGGGCACACATTAGAGACAGCTCCGGGAAGACTCCCCGGGGCTCACATCAGAGACAGCTCCGGGTAGACTCCCCGGGGCTCACATTAGAGACAGCTCCGGGTAGACTCCCCGGGGCTTGCATTAGAGACAGCTCAGGGTAGACTCCCCGGGGCTCGCATTAGGGACTGCTCCGGGTAGACTGCCGGGGGCTCGCATTAGAGACAGCTCCGGGTAGACTCCCCGGGGCTCGCATTAGAGACTGCTCCGGGTAGACACCCCGGGGCTCACATTAGAGACAGCTCCGGGTAGACTCCCCGGGGCTCACATTAGAGACAGAACCGGGTAGTCTCCCCGGGGCTCGCATTAGAGACAGCTCCGGGTAGACTCCCCGGGACTCGCATTAGAGACAGCTCCGGGTAGACTCCCCAGGGCTCGCATTAGAGACAGCTCCGGGTAGACTCCCCGGAGCTCGCATTAGAGACTGCTCCGGGTAGACTCCCCGGGGCTCGCATTAGAGACAGCTCCGGGTAGAGTCCCCGGGGCTCGCATTAGAGACAGCTCCGGGTAGACTCCCCGGGGCTCACATTAGAGACAGCTCCAGGAAGACTCCCCGGGGCTCGCATTAGGGACAGCTCCGGGTAGACTCCCCGGGGCTCACATTAGAGACAGCTCCGGGAAGACTCCCCGGGGCTCACATTAGAGACAGCTCCGGAAAGACTCCCCGGGGCTCACATCAGAGACAGCTCCGGGTAGACTCCCCGGGGCTCACATTAGAGACAGCTCCGGGTAGACTCCCCGGGGCTCACATTAGAGACAGCTCCGGGTAGACTCCCCGGGGCTCACATTAGAGACAGCTCCGGAAAGACTCCCTGGGGCTCACATCAGAGACAGCTCCAGGTAGACTCCCCGGGGCTCGCATTAGAGACAGCTCCGGGTAGACTCCCCGGGGCTCACATTAGAGACAGCTCCGGGTAGACTCCCCAGGGCTCGCATTAGAGACAGCTCCAGGAAGACTCCCCGGGGCTCGCATTAGAGACAGCTCCGGGTAGACTCCCCGGGGCTCGCATTAGAGACAGCTCCGGGTAGACACCCCGGGGCTCACATCAGAGACAGCTCCGGGTAGTCTCCCCGGGGCTCACATTAGAGACAGCTCCTGATAGACTCCCCGGGGCTCATATCAGAGACAGCTCCAGGTAGACTCCCCGGGGCTCACATTAGAGACAGCTCCGGGAAGACACCCCGGGGCACACATCAGAGACAGCTCCGGGAAGACTCCCCGGGGCTCACATCAGAGACAGCTCCGGGTAGACTCCCCGGGGCTCACATTAGAGACAGCTCCGGGTAGACTCCCCGGGGCTTGCATTAGAGACAGCTCAGGGTAGACTCCCCGGGGCTCGCATTAGGGACTGCTCCGGGTAGACTGCCGGGGGCTCGCATTAGAGACAGCTCCGGGTAGACTCCCCGGGGCTCGCATTAGAGGCTGCTCCGGGTAGACACCCCGGGGCTCACATTAGAGACAGCTCCGGGTAGACTCCCCGGGGCTCACATTAGAGACAGAACCGGGTAGTCTCCCCGGGGCTCGCATTAGAGACAGCTCCGGGTAGACTCCCCGGGACTCGCATTAGAGACAGCTCCGGGTAGACTCCCCAGGACTCGCATTAGAGACAGCTCCGGGTAGACTCCCCGGAGCTCGCATTAGAGACTGCTCCGGGTAGACTCCCCGGGGCTCGCATTAGAGACAGCTCCGGAAAGACTCCCCGGGGCTCACATCAGAGACAGCTCCGGGTAGACTCCCCGGGGCTCACATTATAGACAGCTCCGGGTAGACTCCCCGGGGCTCGCATTAGAGACAGCTCCGGGTAGACTCCCCGGGGCTCGCATTAGAGACAGCTCCGGGTAGACTCCCCGGGGCTCGCATTAGAGGCTGCTCCGGGTAGACTCCCCGGGGCTCGCATTAGAGACAGCTCCGGAAAGACTCCCCGGGGCTCACATCAGAGACAGCTCCGGGTAGACTCCCCGGGGCTCACATTAGAGACAGCTCCGGGTAGACTCCCCGGGGCTCGCATTAGAGACAGCTCCGGGTAGACTCCCCGGGGCTCACATTAGAGACAGCTCCGGGTAGACACCCCAGTGCTCGCATTAGAGACAGCTCCGGAAAGACACCCCGGGGCTCACATCAGAGACAGCTCCGGGTAGACTCCCCGGGGCTCGCATTAGAGACAGCTCGGGGTAGACTCCCCGGGGCTCGCATTAGAGACAGCTCCGGAAAGACTCCCCGGGGCTCGCATTAGAGACAGCTCCGGGTAGACTCCCCGGGGCTCGCATTAGAGGCTGCTCCGGGTAGACTCCCCGGGGCTCGCATTAGAGACAGCTCCGGAAAGACTCCCCGGGGCTCACATCAGAGACAGCTCCGGGTAGACTCCCCGGGGCTCACATCAGAGACAGCTCCAGGTAGACTCCCCGGGGCTCGCATTAGAGACAGCTCCGGGTAGACTCCCCGGGGCTCACATTAGAGACAGCTCCGGGTAGACTCCCCGGGGCTCGCATTAGAGACAGCTCCAGGAAGACTCCCCGGGGCTCGCATTAGAGACAGCTCCGGGTAGACTCCCCGGGGCTCGCATTAGAGACAGCTCCGGGTAGACACCCCGGGGCTCACATCAGAGACAGCTCCGGGTAGTCTCCCCGGGGCTCACATTAGAGACAGCTCCTGATAGACTCCCCGGGGCTCATATCAGAGACAGCTCCAGGTAGACTCCCCGGGGCTCGCATTAGAGACAGCTCCGGGTAGACTCCCCGGGGCTCACATTAGAGACAGCTCCGGGTAGACTCCCCGGGGCTTGCATTAGAGACAGCTCAGGGTAGACTGCCGGGGGCTCGCATTAGAGACAGCTCCGGGTAGACTCCCCGGGGCTCGCATTAGAGGCTGCTCCGGGTAGACAGCCCGGGGCTCACATTAGAGACAGCTCCGGGTAGACTCCCCGGGGCTCACATTAGAGACAGAACCGGGTAGTCTCCCCGGGGCTCGCATTAGAGACAGCTCCGGGTAGACTCCCCGGGACTCGCATTAGAGACAGCTCCGGGTAGACTCCCCAGGGCTCGCATTAGAGACAGCTCCGGGTAGACTCCCCGGAGCTCGCATTAGAGACTGCTCCGGGTAGACTCCCCGGGGCTCGCATTAGAGACAGCTCCGGGTAGACTCCCCGGGGCTCGCATCAGAGACAGCTCCGGAAAGACTCCCCGGGGCTCACATCAGAGACAGCTCCGGGTAGACTCCCCGGGGCTCACATTATAGACAGCTCCGGGTAGACTCCCCGGGGCTCGCATTAGAGACAGCTCCGGAAAGACTCCCCGGGGCTCGCATTAGAGACAGCTCCGGGTAGACTCCCCGGGGCTCGCATTAGAGGCTACTCCGGGTAGACTCCCCGGGGCTCGCATTAGAGACAGCTCCGGAAAGACACCCCGGGGCTCACATCAGAGACAGCTCCGGGTAGACTCCCCGGGGCTCACATTAGAGACAGCTCCGGGTAGACTCCCCGGGGCTCGCATTAGAGACAGCTCCGGGTAGACTCCCCGGGGCTCACATTAGAGACAGCTCCGGGTAGACACCCCAGGGCTCGCATTAGAGACAGCTCCGGAAAGACACCCCGGGGCTCACATCAGAGACAGCTCCGGGTAGACTCCCCGGGGCTCGCATTAGAGACAGCTCCGGGTAGACTCCCCGGGGCTCGCATTAGAGACAGCTCCGGAAAGACTCCCCGGGGCTCGCATTAGAGACAGCTCCGGGTAGACTCCCCGGGGCTCGCATTAGAGGCTGCTCCGGGTAGACTCCCCGGGGCTCGCATTAGAGACAGCTCCGGAAAGACTCCCCGGGGCTCACATCAGAGACAGCTCCGGGTAGACTCCCCGGGGCTCACATTAGAGACAGCTCCGGGTAGACTCCCCGGGGCTCGCATTAGAGACAGCTCCGGGTAGATTCCCCGGGGCTCGCATTAGAGACAGCTCCGGGTAGACTCCCCGGGGCTCGCATTAGAGACAGCTCCGGGTAGACACCCCGGGGCTCACATCAGAGACAGCTCCGGGTAGTCTCCCCGGGGCTCACATTAGAGACAGCTCCGGGAAGACACCCCGGGGCTCACATTAGGGACAGCTCCGGGAAGACTCCCCGGGGCTCACATCAGAGACAGCTCCGGGTAGACTCCCCGGGGCTCACATTAGAGACAGCTCCGGGAAGACACCCCGGGGCTCACATTAGAGACAGCTCCGGGAAGACTCCCCGGGGCTCACATCAGAGACAGCTCCGGGTAGACTCCCCGGGGCTCACATTAGAGACAGCTCCAGGTAGACTCCCCGGGGCTTGCATTAGAGACAGCTCAGGGTAGACTCCCCGGGGCTCGCATTAATGACTGCTCCGGGTAGACTGCCGGGGGCTCGCGTTAGAGACAGCTCCGGGTAGACTCCCCGGGGCTCGCATTAGAGACTGCTCCGGGTAGACACCCCGGGGCTCACATTAGAGACAGCTCCGGGTAGACTCCCCGGGGCTCACATTAGAGACAGAATCGGGTAGTCTCCCCGGGGCTCGCATTAGAGACAGTTCCGGGTAGACTCCCCGGGACTCGCATTAGAGACAGCTCCGGGTAGACTCCCCGGGGCTCGCATTAGAGACAGCTCCGGGTAGACTCCCCGGGGCTCGCATTAGAGACAGCTCCGGGTAGACTCCCCGGGGCTCGCATTAGAGACAGCTCCGGGTAAATTCCCGGGGCTCGCATTAGAGGCAGCTCCGGGTAGAGTCGCCGGGGCTCGCATTAGAGACAGCTCCGGGTAGACTCCCCGGGGCTCACATCAGAGACAGCTCCGGGTAGGCACCCCGGGGCTCGCATTAGAGACTGCTCCGGGTTGACTCCCCGGGGCTCGCATTAGAGACAGCTCCGGGTAGACACCCCGGGGCTCGCATTAGAGACAGCTCCGGGTAGACACCCCGGGGCTCACATCAGAGACAGCTCCGGGTAGTCTCCCCAGGGCTCACATCAGAGACAGCTCCGGGAAGACTGCCCGGGGCTCACATTAGAGACAGCTCCGGGAAGACTCCCCGGGGCTCACATCAGAGACAGCTCCAGGTAGACTCCCCGGGGCTCGCATTAGAGACAGCTCCGGGTAGTCTCCCCAGGGCTCACATCAGAGACAGCTCCGGGAAGACTCCCCGGGGCTCACATCAGAGACAGCTCCAGGTAGACTCCCCGGGGCTCGCATTAGAGACAGCTCCGGGTAGATTCCCCGGGGCTCGCATTAGAGACAGCTCCGGGTAGACTCCCCGGGGCTCACATTAGAGACAGCTCCGGGTAGAGTCCCCGGGTCTCGCATTAGAGACAGCTCCGGGTAGACTCCCCGGGGCTCACATTAGAGACAGCTCCAGGAAGACTCTACGGGGCTCGCATTAGAGACAGCTCCGGGTAGACTCCCCGGGGCTCACATTAGAGACAGCTCCGGGAAGACTCCCCGGGACTCACATTAGAGACAGCTCCGGGTAGACTCCCCGGGGCTCGCATTAGAGGCTGCTCCGGGTAGACTCCCCGGGGCTCGCATTAGAGGCAACTCCGGAAAGACTCCCCGGGGCTCACATCAGAGACAGCTCCGGGTAGACTCCCCGGGGCTCGCATTAGAGACAGCTCCGAGTAGACTCCCCGGGGCTCGCATTAGAGACAGCTCCAGGAAGACTCCCCGGGGCTCGCATTAGAGACAGCTCCGGGTAGACTCCCCGGGGCTCACATTAGAGACAGCTCCGGGAAGACTCCCCGGGGCTCACATTAGAGACAGCTCCGGGTAGACTCCCCGGGGCTCGCATTAGAGGCTGCTCCGGGTAGACTCCCCGGGGCTCGCATTAGAGACAGCTCCGGAAAGACTCCCCGGGGCTCACATCAGAGACAGCTCCGGGTAGACTCCCCGGGGCTCGCATTAGAGACAGCTCCGAGTAGACTCCCCGGGGCTCGCATTAGAGACAGCTCCAGGAAGACTCCCCGGGGCTCGCATTAGAGACAGCTCCGGGTAGACTCCCCGGGGCTCGCATTAGAGACAGCTCCGGGTAGACACCCCAGGGCTCACATCAGAGACAGCTCCGGGCAGTCTCCCCGGGGCTCACATTAGAGACAGCTCTTGATAGACTCCCCGGGGCTCATATCAGAGACAGCTCCAGGTAGACTCCCCGGGGCTCACATTAGAGACAGCTCCGGGAAGACACCCCGGGGCTCACATTAGAGACAGCTCCGGGTAGACTCCCCGGGGCTTGCATTAGAGACAGCTCAGGGTAGACTCCCCGGGGCTCACATTAGAGACAGCTCCGGGTAGACTCCCCGGGGCTTGCATTAGAGACAGCTCAGGGTAGACTCCCCGGGGCTCGCATTAGGGACTGCTCCGGGTAGACTGCCGGGGGCTCGCATTAGAGACAGCTCCGGGTAGACTCCCCGGGGCTCGCATTAGAGACTGCTCCGGGTAGACACCCCGGGGCTCACATTAGAGACAGCTCCGGGTAGACTCCCCGGGGCTCACATTAGAGACAGAACCGGGTAGTCTCCCCGGGGCTCGCATTAGAGACAGCTCCGGGTAGACTCCCCGGGACTCGCATTAGAGACAGCTCCGGGTAGACACCCCGGGGCTCGCATTAGAGACAGCTCCGGGTAGACTCCCCGGGGCTCGCATTAGAGACAGCTCCGGGTAGACTCCCCGGGGCTCGCATTAGAGGCAGCTCCGGGTAGAGTCCCCGGGGCTCGCATTAGAGACAGCTCCGGGTAGACTCCCCGGGGCTCGCATTAGAGACTGCTCCGGGTTGATTCCCCGGGACCCGCATTAGAGACAGCTCCGGGTAGACTCCCCGGGGCTCGCATTAGAGACAGCTCCGGCAAGACTCCCCGGGGCTCGCATTAGGGACAGCTCCGGGTAGACTGCCCGGGGCTCGCATTAGAGACAGCTCCGGGTAGACTCCCCGGGGCTCGCATTAGAGACTGCTCCGGGTAGACTCCCCGGGGCTCGCATTAGAGACAGCTCCGGGTAGACTCCGCGGGGCTCACATTAGAGACAGCTCCGGGTAGACACCCCGGGGCTCACATTAGAGACAGCTCCGGGTAGACTCCCCGGGGCTCACATTAGAGACAGCTCCGGGTAGACTCCCCGGGGCTCACATTAGAGACAGCTCCGGGTAGAGTCCCCGGGGCTCACATCAGAGACAGCTCCGGGTAGACACCCCAGGGCTCACATCAGAGACAGCTCCGGGTAGATTCCCCGGGGCTCACATCAGAGACAGCTCCGGGTAGACTCCCCGGGGCTCGCATTAGAGGCAGCTCTGGGTAGACTCCCCGGGGCTCGCATTAGAGGCTGCTCCGGGTAGACTCCCCGGGGCTCGCATTAGAGACAGCTCCGGATAGACTCCCCGGGGCTCGCATTAGAGACTGCTCCGGGTAGACACCCCGGGGCTCACATTAGAGACAGCTCCGGGTAGACTCCCCGGGGCTCGCATTAGAGACTGCTCCGGGTAGACTCCCCGGGGCTCACATCAGAGACAGCTCCGGGTAGACTCCCCGGGGCTCACATCAGAGACAGCTCCGGGTAGACTCCCCGGGGCTCTCATTAGGGACAGATCCAGGTAGACTCCCCGGGGCTCGCATTAGAGACAGCTCCGGGTAGACTCCCCGGGGCTCACATCAGAGACAGCTCCGGGTAGACTCCCCGGGGCTCACATCAGAGACAGCTCCGGGTAGACTCCCCGGGGCTCACATCAGAGACAGCTCCGGGTAGACTCCCCGGGGCTCACATCAGAGACAGCTCCGGGTAGACTCCCCGGGGCTCGCATTAGGGACAGATCCAGGTAGACTCCCCGGGGCTCGCATTAGAGACTGCTCCAGGTAGACTCCCCGGGGCTCGCATTAGAGACAGCTCCGGGTAGACACCCCGGGGCTCACATTAGAGACAGCTCCGGGTAGACTCCCCAGGGCTCACATCAGAGACAGCTCCGGGTAGACTCCCCGGGGCTCGCATTAGAGACAGCTCCGGGTAGACTCCCCGGGGCTCGCATTAGAGACTGCTCCAGGTAGACTCCCCGGGGCTCGCATTAGAGACAGGTCCGGGTAGACACCCCGGGGCTCACATTAGAGACAGCTCCGGGTAGGCTCCCCGGGGTTCGCATTAGAGACAGCTCCGGGTAGGCACCCCGGGGCTCACATTAGAGACAGCTCCGGGTAGTCTCCCCGGGGCTCGCATTAGAGACAGCTCCGGGAAGACTCCCCGGGGCTCGGATTAGGGACAGCTCCGGGTAGACTCCCCGGGGCTCGCATTAGAGACAGCTCCGGGTCGACACCCCGGGGCTCGCATTAGAGACAGCTCCGGGTAGACACCCCGGGGCTCACATCAGAGACAGCTCCGGGTAGACACCCCGGGGCTCGCATTAGAGACAGCTCCGGGTAGTCACCCGGGGCTCACATCAGAGACAGCTCGGGGTAGACTCCCCGGGGCTCGCATTAGAGACAGCTCTGGGTAGACCCCCCGGGGCTCACATTAGAGACAGCTCCGGATAGACACCCCGGGGCTCGCATTAGGGACAACTCCGGGTAGACTCTCCGGGGCTCGCATTAGAGACAGCTCCGGGTAGAGTCCCCGGGGCTCGCATTAGAGACAGCTCCGGGTAGACACCCCGGGGCTCGCATTAGAGACAGCTCCGGGTAGACTCCCCGGGGCTCGCATTAGAGACAGCTCAGGGTAGACTGCCCGGGGCTCGCATTAGAGACAGCTCCAGGTAGACTGCCTGGGGCTCGCATTAGAGACAGCTCCGGGTAGACTCCCCGGGGCTCGCATTAGAGACAGCTCCGGGTAGACTCCCCAGGGCTCGCATTAGAGACAGCTCCGGGTAGACTCCCCGGGGCTCGCATTAGGGACAGCTCCGGGTAGACTCCCCGGGGCTCGCATTAGAGACAGCTCCGGGAAGACTCCCCGGGGCTCGCATTAGGGACAGCTCCGGGTAGACTCCCCGGGGCTCGCATCAGAGACAGCTCCGGGTAGACTCCCCGGGGCTCGCATTCGAGACAGCTCCAGGAAGACTCCCCGGGGCTCGCATTAGGGACAGCTCCGGGTAGACTCCCCGGGGCTCGCATTAGAGACAGCTCCGGGTAGACTCCCCGGGGCTCGCATTAGAGACAGCTCCGGGTAGAGCCCCCGGGGCTCGCATTCGAGACAGCTCCGGGTAGACTCCCCGGGGCTCGCATTAGAGACAGCTCCGGGTAGACACCCCGGGGCTTGCATTAGAGACAGCTCCGGGTAGACTCCCCGGGGCTCGCATTAGAGACAGCTCCGGGTAGACTCCCCGGGGCTCGCATTAGAGACAGCTCCGGGTAGTCTCTCCGGGGCTCACATTATAGACAGCTCCGGGTAGAACCCCGGGGCTCGCATTAGAGACAGCTCCGGGTAGACACCCCGGGGCTCGCATTAGAGACTGCTCCGGGTAGACTCCCCGGGGCTCGCATTAGAGACAGCTCCGGGTAGGCACCCCGGGGCTCACATTAGAGACAGCTCCGGGTAGACTCCCCGGGGCTCACATTAGAGACAGCTCCGGGTAGACTCCCCGGGGCTCGCATTAGAGACAGCTCCGGGTAGACTCCCCGGGCCTCGCATTAGAGACGGCTCCGGGTAGACTCCCCGGGGCTCGCATTAGAGGCAGCTCCGGGTAGTCTCCCCGGGGCTCGCATTAGAGACAGCTCAGGGTAGACCCCCCGGGATTCATGCCATGAAGGGGTCTGTCGTTGAGGAAAGGTTAACAAGTTGGGCTGATGCTCATTGAAGTTGAGAAGAATGACTCCCTACAGCGATGGCAGGGGCAGCGCCCCATTGGCCCGAGGCGGGATCTGGAAGTTCCCGCTCATCGGAAGTTGTGAGAGGGTTTGACAGAGTTGATGCTGAGAGGATGGCACCGCTCCAAGGGGAGGCTGAGAGGATGGCACCGCTCCAAGGGGAGGCTGAGAGGATGGCACCGCTCCAAGGGGAGGCTGGAGCTAGGGGACCACGGATTTACCCATTCAGAGATGAGAAGGAATTTTATCTCTCAGGTTTGTGAATGTTTGTATGTCTCTTCCCCAGAGCGCATTGCAAACAGGATCATTGACAGATTTTTGAACTCAAGGGGAGTCACGTGCTATTGGGGACAGACACAAAAGTAGAGTTGAGGCCTTGATCAGATCAGCTATGACCTTATTGATTGGCACTGCAGACTGACGGGACCTATTCATGGCTCCAATGTTTTATTTTAATGTCATTTTCTGCTGGGAAAGAGGAAACTGACAAAAAAAAAGCACAAATGATGCAGATTTCCTGCATTGAGAAATGCATTACTCAATCCTTGATTGTGGATTGATTCCTTTAATGGATATTTCGACATTTCATCAGGAAAATGTTCTCACCCAGATCGTAAGACTTGCAATTTACTGAAGAAATGGGAGTGGGTTATCTTCAATCACAGTGCAAAAGCCTTAGTAAAACTCTGGGTTTAATGGATATTTATTTGTGACGATCATTCCTGAGTGCTTTGTCAGGAATGCCGTGAGGCTTGAACATCTGGCAATATTGGCACTGGAGGGTCATTGCTGAGGAACAAAGAGCAATACAGCACAGGAACAGGCCCTTCGGCCCTTCAAGCCTGTGCTGATCATGATGCCCTAACTAAAAAGTACCTTCTGCCCTTACTCGGTCCGTATCCCTCTACTTCCTCCCCATTCATGGACCCATCCACGTGCCTCTTAAATGTGTCCTTTGAAAACTGCTTTCTCAAAGAGTTTGTTTTCTTGCTCAGGTTGAAGCTTGTTTGTTGCTGCTTTCTGCTGTTATTTGACCTTTTTCCTTGACTTTTCTCCCCATTTCTGAACTATTTTGTCTGTACCTTCCTCACCCATTTTCAACCTTTGGTGTGTTCATTCCTGTTGGCCTAATAACAGCCTCCTGAGATGTCGGCTTGACTCACCTCTATCCACTTCATTCAAAACTTTGCTCGTTGTCCATTTTCACAATGAATTCTCCTTAGTAACAAGATTAGATATTACTGATTCTTCATTCTAACAAACCAGAAATTTGTTTTGTTTTGAGGATTACCTTAACGAAGAGGGAAGTGAAGATCCTGGATCCTCGAGTCGCTTGTCATATTAAGCGTCGCTCATTCATCAAACTCTGATGAAGCATTTGCTCCAGAAATGTCAACATTGTCAGTCGCTGGTAAACCGGGAATGTATTTCCAGCATTTCCCTATTCGTTCTTGAATTCCAGTTATTTTTATTTGAGTCTGTACTTGCCTGTGGCTATTTAGCGATGGGCTGGTACAGTGGATATTCATGTATGGATTTGTTAGAGAGTTCATTAGGTTAAATCGTCCTCCTGGTTAGTGACGACATAGTCAACTCTACTACATCACAATGATAGGGGCTATTCAGCGGACTGAAAACCAAGTCCGCTATTCACCGGCACTTTGCGTTTTTTTGGAGCCTTGGGGAATTTCTCCAGCAGAGACCACACTTTCGTTGATTTCGAGCTCGCGGGAACGGCTCCTCGCAGATCGGGCCGCCATTTTGACTGTCAGCCCCGATCTCTGTATCCCCACCCCTTTCAGGCGCCCCCACCCCCCAACCTTCTCCAGGACCCTGGAACCCCCCCCTCCCCCTCCAATAGGCAAGACCTTCCCGAGCCCAACCCCTGGCAGTGCCACCCAGGAACCCTGGCAGTGCCAGGCTGGTGGCTGAATCGCGTCGTTTAAATGTTTCTGTGCCAATCCCAAGAACTTTCTGGAATGTTTACAAATATACTTTTATTGCGGTTATATGCAGTTTCAAAGTTTTAAAAATGGAGCAGTTTCAAACTCCATTTGTGAGGCGTCATTCTCCGCCGGCGGGAGTCTCCGTTTTGCCGGCGCCCGGGGGTTTCCCGACGGCGTGGGGCTGCCCCACAATGGGAAACCCCATTGACTGGCCGGTGTAACGGAGACTCCCGCCGGCCGGTCGGGGCAGAAATGTGGCGGGGCGGGTAGGAGAATTTTGCTCCTGCTTTCTTGCATATCGCCAACTTCCTCCACTTCACCATTGGCTCCACCTTCACATCGATCAGCCCTGGGCCCGAATCTGTGGAAATCCCTCCTTAAAGTTTTCTTTAAGATTCCGTTTAAAATCGAACTCTGTGACCAAATCACTTGTCCCCATATCTCTCTGTGCGACTCCGTGTTAAATGTTGTTCGATAAATGATACCGCGAAGCGTCTCCAGAAGCTTTACTGCATTCCAGGTGCTCTACAAATGCAGGCTGCTGCTGTTGTTGTACATCGCAGAGTTATTGATCAACACAAAACATTCTAACCAGTTTGTGAAAAACCTTCCACGAAACAATGCTGGCTGGCCATTGAGAATAGTCATGGCCCTACACTGGAGAAGCTGGCAGGAAAGAAACAAAAGAATATTTGAAGCCACAAGTACACTTACGTTTTAGAGATGAATTATTAGTTGCTCATTAAAGCAGAAAACTACAGATTGTTTTGGTTCAGTTTTCAAATTTATTTTCAGCTCAGTTTGTCACTCAGGTGAGTTCCACAAGAAATACGTACAAAATCTCCACGTACAAACTCTATTCAAAGCAGGAGTGTGAGTGGAAAGGTGCTCGCAGGTTTACTGTTCGAGTCGGTCTGTTTCTTTTCACTTTCTGATCCACAGTTTCCCGAAAGCTGTTTCCATTTCGAATGAAACCCAGTTACAAACCCAAAGGAAAAGTTGGAAAAAACAGCCGATAGGTTCGCAACACCACATCGCCACGGGGAATACTTCCTCCATTTCAGAAAGTTTATTTCCTCGCACGATTTCTAAAGTGTGATTCTCGGTGAGTGAGGACGGCGTTGTTTTCTTCCCATTGGTCGGAAATGGCCGAAAACCAGCCATTCGCAACTCATCAGATATAATGGGGGCCAAATTTAACTCCTGTCGGGAAACTGACGGGATCAGTTAAACACCGAGTTTATTCCTGTTCGACGTCACTGGACAGCGATCTTGGAGCAAAATTGATGCCTTGCCAAATCCCGTGTTCCTTGCCTGATATGTTTGGTTAAAGTCAATCCTGATCTCAAGCACTTAACTGTCATCACAGCACCAGTCGTGTAAATGACTTTAACCAGCTGCAGGTCAGCGAGAGTAGCAATGGACCAATGGAGACTTTTGTGAATCTTCAACTCAGCTCTTATTGTAGATTTTAGCTATAACATCTCTGAAGAAGTCATAGGACTCAAAACACTAAACTGCTTCCACTTCACTGATGCTGCCAGACCTGCTGCATTTTCTGCTTTTGTTTCTCATTGTAGGCCTCCTAATTCAACCCAACTCCCAACGTTTGGCTCTCCCTGCCTGGGTAACCCTCATTCTCTGCCCTAACCTGACTTGACTCGCCATGGTCCATCCAACATCCTCATAACTCCCTGACGCTAGGCTCTCTAACCTAATGCATCTTTCCAACTTGATCACTCCTTCCCGACGTTAATATCCTCTGCTGGCAGCATGGCTAACCCAACATCAGCCCTCTGAACTCAACCACACTCACTCAACACTCTTCCTGGCATCCCCTGTGGGAGCCATGCACTCAACTAGCTCAAGCGGTGACTGAGTAACTCTCTGTAAAGTCATTGATTCAATAGCCAAAAGAGAGGTGGAAGTGGAGACAACAAACGATTTGAAAAGAAAATTGGATGGGCACTCAGGGGAAATAAATGTGTGGGGCTACAGGGATAGAGCAGAGCAGGAGTAGAGCGGGGTGGTTTAGAGCTGGGGGGGATAGAGCGAGGGGGTGATAGTGTGGGGAGGATACTGACTACCAATGGAGATAGAGAGCCAGCATTGGCTTAATGAGCTGAATGACCTCCTGTTGTGCCATAATGAGTCTAGAATTCAATGACTCTATGATTGTAATGTCTGAGCTGCACTTCCATTGGTTTAGCCACATCTAACCCGCCTTAGCCTCCTGTTAACAGCTGTTCGGCCGATTTTTGCCCGAGTTTTATTTCTAATTCTTTAAAATACAAAAAATGTTTCAAACAAATCTTACCTAAATAAAATATATTTGATGTAAATTTGCAGCTTACTGTTTACCTATTTCCTATTTCTTTCCCCGATTAAAGTACGTATAAAAACTGTCTAACCTAAATAAAGCAAAATCATTCTTTTACTTAGGATGAATCAATAGTTTTAAATGATTTTTTAAAGTCTTCAACTGTTGGGTAGGGATTCAAACGCAGGGATAGATCTGAGTTTGATTGGATTGTGCAAAATGGTAATCTCTGTTCCACACATCCTGACCTTCAGCTTCAAATGAGGGAATAATAATGGGGAGAGATATAAAACAGGCTGCTGACTCCCTAACACCCACTTTACACAATCACAATTCAGAGCCACTGGGTATGAAGAGCTTGTACTCAACACCACCTCGACACAGTGACAAAGACTATAGAGTTAGCATGAAGAGGTCACAGGAAACCTCGGATGGGGAGAAAGATCATGAACAGACTGGACATTTGAATGTGGGTTCAGGAAAGCAGCAAAGATACAATTAGCATCAGTGTGACATCTCTTCATGACAAGGTACTGGATGGTGAGGAACCTAAAATACACTTCCCCCAGCAAACTGTGTTATCAATCACAGATGATTCACAAGACGGAGGAATAGCGAAGATGAAAGCACAGAGTGAGCAAGTCTGTTCGTTTTGGGAGAAATTATTTTCAAATCCTCAAATAAGTCAGTAGAAATTGACAATGAAAGCTTTTTGTGCAAGGACGGTTCCTGGAGTTTACCTAATGAAAACTTGGATAGGCTGAGGATTGACACGGGACTGAAAGTGTCAAAGTCCACAGTTATTACAGATGAATACTACACAACATAGCATTTTGCAAACATTGTGACTTTCACAAAGGAAGTAAAAGTTTCATTTGAAAATAGGGACCCGGAGGAGTACTTCTGAGAGGAAAAACAGATCACTTGTTTTATTAACTGACACACTTTGAGCAGTTGACAATTCAAAAGGGTTTCAGGGTGAGGGGGGAAACAAAACTATACTAGTTTGATAGCGGCAAACGCCAACTGCTGCTGGCCATGTTCATATGGAGGTACTTGTTGGGATAATGTTCTGCTGGTTGATGTTTCACTGATGAGGATAAACTGTTTATCCAGCCGGGCTAGCGATAATGCTACAATAATGCACAGAGGAACTGTATTGAAATGTGTTAAGCATTTATCCGCTAATATCACAGGAATTCTAGATGATTTAAAATGCTCCTCATTAATAACAAACTTTGTTTAAAAATATTAAGAGCTGATTTGCTGAACCAGAAAGTTTTCTACAATGTGAACTGTACAAAAAAATAATTCTATTCATTTACAACTAACCGTTTCTACAGAAACTACAGCTCATTCTATGATGCTGAAACATTACATGTCATGTGTGTAGCTTATTATATTTACATTAATTTTAGCTCTATAATTTATTGTCCTATAAACACTATAAACATATTCAACATATAAATATTTAACTCTATACATGGAAAGCTTTGAAACACTAATTGATAATTACGTCAGTCAAAACCGTAAAATATTCAAAAGGTTAGTTTTGCTTACTGACCATAACATTTTACACAATGGAGATGTGTACTGGTAAACAGTCAGCACTTGCTTCCTACACAGTCAAGGAATCTGCTGACAGGCCAGCCACTCCATTCCGTTACAGATTTTGTCAGTAGTGTGGGCACACACTAGTCCCATTGGCTCCTATTTGGTTGCTGTGTTACAGCTCCCGCTTAAACCTGCGAATCTGCCCCGAGGCTGTTAAGTTCGTCTGGACTGAGCTTCTCCGGATTATTGGACCCCATTCCCTGACGGAAACCAGAGGCAATCTCGTCAAATGTCCTTCCCTTGGTTTCAGGGACTTTGAAGTAGGTGAATACGAAAAACAGGACCAGGAGCACAGTGAAGATGATGAAGACGTAAGGCCCACAGATTTGCTGTTAAAAGGATAAAATAAATCTCATTAGTGACCAAAAGGAGTTCTGACATTCTCTGATAGAGTACTTGCCAATGACACCTGCGCTGCTATCATGAATAACCACAATTTCGGACAAATGGAGCTAACCACTTGCTATTGCCAAAGCAACAATTAATGTTGATGGCTATTTTGGCTAAGTGATGGCTATTTTGTGCCATCCCGGTGATAAGGATCAGTTCAGAGTAGCTAATTGAGCATTTTCTGCCGATGCATCCCAACTTTGGATGCATTGTCCTTGGATGCATGGCCACCAGTCAACTTCACCCAGCAGCGAGGCATGGTCACCAGTCAACTTCACTCACCAGCCAGGCATGGCCACCACTCAGTTATGGTTCCTGCTGACTCCAAGGTTAAAAGCCACCAATTTACTGAAAGCCTGAAGATGAGATTGGTGTTGTTGTCTCCATATTGTCCTGATAATGGCTGACAATTTTCCCGCTGCAGGCACAGCGGAAAGTCTGACGGACCGGCCAGGGTCTGCTGATTTCAGACGGGAATTTCCAGTCCCGTGGCCGGTGGGACTGCACGCTTCTGGCTAATGATTCGTCTCTACTTTCCTGCCTATAATTTAAGCTGACACAACACAATGCACCCACCTCGACATACTGGAAGCCCATGCCAACGAGGAAATTTGCAGTCCAGTTACACAATCCAGATACGGCGATGGCAGATGGTCTGGGGCCTTGACTAAACAACTCGGCCACAATAAACCATGGGATTGGGCCGGGTCCAATCTCAAAGAAGGCCACAAAACCAAAAATGGCAATAATGCTGACGTAACTCATCCAGGTCAGCTGGTCCTGCGGAACAAACAACACAACATATTTAATGTTTTATACTTACAACAAAAAAAACTAATTTGTAAAACATAAAATGGAACAAAATCGCCTTGGTGACAATATTTACTTTAGGATCAGGACTGGTTTGTCTTTTTTCTTGTCCTGTTTCCTCGGTCTGTTTGTGACGACTGCCCGACTAAGCTGATGAGAGAGAGAGTTCTGTTCTTAGGCTCTAGCTGCAGGGGCCAGGTTTTCATCAAGGATTAACCCTCCACTCGGTTCCTGCCCAAAACACTGGGAGGGAATGTGCCCCACGAAAAGCTAACAGAACAAGCCCACCTCAGGCCACCATGCTGGGTCACATCTGAAACCTTTTCCTCATCACAGTTACGCTGTTCAAAGTTCATTTCAACACTATCCCCACTGGGGTTTCTTTCTTATTTTTTGTTGCCCTGCCGCAGTTTGATTGGCTCTCTGGCAATGGAACTCTTCCCATTGACCAATGACAATTTGCCACTTTTAGGAACATGGGTACAGGAGGAGACAATTCTGCCCCTCAGAACCTGTCCCACAATTCAATAAGATCTGGGGCGAGATTCTCCGACCCCCCGCCGTGTCGGAAAATCGCCGGGAGCTGGTGTGAATCCCGCCCCCACCGGTTGCCGAATTCTCCGGCACCGGAGATTCGGCGGGGGCGGGAATCGCGCCACGACGGTTGGCGGGCCCCCCCGCGCGATTCTCCGGCCCGGACGGGCCGAAGTCCCGCTGCTAAAATGCCTGTCCCGCCGGCGTAGATTAAACCACCTACCTTACTGGCGGGACAAGGCGGCGCGGGCGGGCTCCGGGGTCCTGGGGGGGGCGAGGGGCGATCTGGTCCCGGGGTGTGCCCCCACGGTGGCCTGGCCCGCGATCGGGGCCCACCGATCCGCGGGCGGGCCTGTGCCGTGGGGGCACTCTTTTCCTTCCGCCTTCGCCACGGTCTCCACCATGGCGGAGGCGGAGGAGACTCCCTCCACTGCGCATGCGCGGGAAACTGTCAGCGGCCGCTGACGCTCTCGCGCATGCGCCGCCCGGAGATGTCATTTCCGCGCCAGCTGGCGGGGCACCAAAGGCCTTTTCCGCCAGCTGGCGGGGCGGAAATTCGTCTGGAGCTGGCCTAGCCCCTTAAGTTTGGGGCTCGGCCCCCAAAGATGCGGAGCATTCCGCACCTGGGCTCCATTTACCTGAATCCACAAACCCAATATTGACTAATTTTTGAAATTTTGTATTGACCCCAGATGCAAAATGTTCTGGTGGTGTGAGAGTTCCAGATTTTCACACCAACTTGGATGAAGAAGTGTTTCCTGAAATCGCCCCTGAATGGCTCATCTAATTTTGAAGTTCTTCCTCCTTATCCTGGATGCTCTCTATCACGACAAATAGCTTCTCTCTATTACCTATCAAATCCTTAAAGCATCTTCCAGCCTTTTAATCTTCTATACTGAAGGAAGTTTGGGCCCAGTTTATGGAACCTGTCTTCAGAGAATGCCCAAAGGTTTAAGGACAGTTGTCATGAGCCACAATTTTCCCAAACTGTGGCTAAAATGGAACACTTGCGTAAAGTCGCCCAAAGAGACTCAAAATAGTCACCGAGGAAAAGTCACACATCCCATTACAACGTTTTACAACTACTGATTTTTGTCACTGAACGAACATTTTCTTCGTATCAAACACCACTAGAGGCTGTTCTTCTCATCATTTCTGTGCCAGCTCTTTGAAAAAGCTAATTAGTTATTCCACGCCCCCACCCTCCCCAACTACCCCTGCTTTTTTTCAGTTATATATCCAATTCCCGTTTGGTATTAAATCATTGGGAGTATTTCCATTCTGCAATGAGCACTGTGTAAATCAGGGCATTGGAGAGCTGTATCCTCGAATCAATCATTTGGTGTGAGTTAATAGGGCACAGGAAGATTGTACAGAGCTTTATTCATGGAAATTCATGGTCACGCAACAGTAAATTAAGTAAACTGGATAAAATCAATTTGCACAAGTGCCACAGGTCCTATCGAAGGAGAGGATTTGATGGGGTTAATGTGACCATATCTTGCTCCTGTCACACCCAGTAAAAACATGTCTTATCCATAACTTTAAAACACAGGCTGTAATCGGTTTAGAACCTTCTGGAAAAAACGTTCTTTAAAAAAAAAAAATCAATATTAACAGGTGGCCCAGATGGCTGCTGAGGGTCAGGGGACTTTTGCAATTTCTGCATCAGGTTTCCAGAATGTTCCAGATAGAATAACCATGGGTGGGCCTTCCATTTAAATGGACGTACCAAGACAAAACCGATCTGTGGTATTTATACCTGCTATTGCTTATCCTAAACTCACAGACTCTGAGCTCAATATTTAACAAAAGGTGGCTATGAAAACCAGTTACTCACAAGTAGGTGTGAATAGCCATCATATATCTCTCACCATTGGTGTTGAATTAAAGTCTGCCCTTTCCTCATTAGAACATGGACCCAAATGCCATGAAGGTTTTCTTTTGCCACGAGCTCTATTGGTCCCACATGAAGTGGCTTTGACTATCTCTCTTTTTTTATAAATTTAGAATACCCATCTCATTTTTTTTTTCCAATTATGGGGCAATTTAGCGTGACCAATCCACCTACCCTAAACATCTTTTGGGTTGTGGGGGGCGAAACCCATGCAAACACGGGGAGAATGTGCAAACTCCACATGGACAGTGACCCAGAGCCGGGATCGAACCTGGGACCTCGGTGCCATGAGGCTGCAGTGCTAACCATTGTGCCACCATGCTGCACTTTGGCTATCTCACTGTTACGAGACCACTGCTTTACTTTTAAAGTTGTGTTCCTTTGACTATGGTGTACCTAAATGAAGCAAGTTGTTTTCGTAATACAAGCACAGAGAATGAATCACTCAACAAGTTTCTCACCAGAAGAACAAGTGCAATGGTCATCAGAATTGCACAGATCCCCATGCCGGCCAGGCCAATCAGGTGAAGAGTACGCCGCCCAGCTCGTTCCACCACAAATAACTGCGGAAACAAAAATATTGCATTTGAAACTGAGACCTAGAAACAATCCTGTCCGTTTGAGGGTGCAGAACGCAAGGAGATTAAAACCTGCCTTTGGCAGCCATCAGGGGTGTCTAAACGTCACTGGAGCTAATAGGCCGTTGGGAATATTTAAGGTGCCCTTGGATGCTGACAGACACTGCAAAACCTGGTGATTTTGGTCCACATTCTACAACCAAAATATAGGCACACAAGAATCCAAATTCTATCCCAGAGAATTTTATTTCCCGCACTTTGCCAAAATGATCAAACAGTTTCAACTGCGATGCTTTTGACTTTATAAGAGGTTCTTTAATTTTCCTCTCCCTCCTAAAGAAATGTTCTCCCTTCGTCCCTTGAGAGTTTTGACCTCTATAGAGCTTCAGTTATATTGATCCACACACTGAACTAACTTTCTGACCCCACTCAAGAGGCTCCTTCTTCATGTGCGGGCTACGGCTATGCTTCGTGTCCACAAGTGTGAACACCCCGACTGACCTTATATCAGGTCAGTGGCAACAGTTGTACGGGGACCCCAACAGGAGTCAGCTAGCTTAGTACAAACAAAGGACCAAAGCTGGAATCTCACTAGTGGCCCAGGTTCACACTGAGCCTTCGGAGCGTTGTGTTCCATTATTACCTTTAACTCCGAATGTTATTGTACAGTACAGTTGGGAAATTCAACAATTTGTTGAAGGGATACATACTGACACAACTGTGAAAGCAGTGTTGACCACACCAGATCCAATGGTCGCGTAGACAGGCTGCGCTACACCAGCCTTCTCAAAAATATTGGTCGAGTAGTAGAATATCTGCGGAGAAAATAGAATACACTCTGAGAAAATGCTGATATAAATGATGGTGCAACAGGCATTTCCAATCTCAAAATCACACATTTTCAGTCAGGAATTTGCAACATTCTCACCATTGGTACACACCAAATAAAATAATGAGGAGCCTCAGGGAGTTTCAGTCAGGGTAGGAACAAAGAACAAAGAAAAGTGCAGCACAGGAAAAGGCCCTTCGGCCCTCCAAGCCTGCGCTGACCATGCTGCCCGACTAAACTAAAATCTTCTACATTTCCGGGGTCCGTATCCCTCTATTCCCATCCTATTCATGTATTTGTCAAGATGCCCCTTAAACGTCACAATCGTCCCTGCTTCCACCACCTCCTCCGGTAGTGAGTTCCAGGCACCCACTACCCTCTGTGTAAAAAACTTGCCTCGTACATCTCCTCTAAACCTTGCCCCTCGCACCTTAAACCTTTGTCCCCTAGTAATTGACCCCTCTACCCTGGGAAAAAGCCTCTGACTATCCACTCTGTCTATGCCCCTCATAACTTTGTAGACCTCTATCAGGTCTCCCCTCCTCCTTCGTTCCAGTGAGAACAAACCGAGTTTATTCAACCTCTCCTCATAGCTAATGCCCTCCATACCAGGCAACATCCTGATAATCAGAAGGCGAAACTTACGGATTCCACGCACCAGGAGAGGAAAGGTGAATCTAACTCCTACCTGGGTTTCTAATCACTCTGGAGTTTCCATCACCAGTGACAATATTGAGAACGGGGGTGTGGAATGCAATGGCTGCTACTTTCCCATTTGTCCAAATCCTCACCATTAGGACAGCACGGTAGCACAAGTGGCTAGCACTGTGGCTTCACAGCTCCAGGGTCCCAGGTTCGATATCCCGCCGGGTCACTGTCTGTGCGGAGTCTGCACGTTCTCCCCATGTCTGCGTGGATTTTCTCCGGGTGCTCCGGTTTCCTCCCACAGTCCAAAGACGTGCAGGTTAGGTGGATTGGCCATGCTGAATTGCCCTTAGTGTCCAAAAAGGTTAGGAGGGGTTATTGGGTTACGGGGATAGGGTGGAAGTGAGGGCTTAAGCGGATCGGTGCAGACTCGATGGGCCGAATGGCCTCCTTCTGCACTGTATGTTCTATGTTCTATGATCCATGAGCAGATGAAACTCCTTATGGAAGTGTCAATTTTACGTGTAAACAAGGCTGTGTTGTTGCATAAGGCAGCAGTCAAACGTCATTCCGAATAAGGAGATCTAGGCCAGAACACTCCGGCCGTTGGGATTCGCTTCTCCCGCCGGCCATGCACCCACACCTGCGGGATTCCCAGTGACTTTAGCGGGAAACCCTTTTGACAAGCGGTGGGAGTAGAGATTCCAGCCGCCCCCAAATGGTGCACTGCCGAGAAACAGACGGCTGGGGACCAGAGAACCCCTACCCCTAATATCTGGTTGTCTTATCCAATGGCCTTTCTTGAGAAGTGGGCAAGAAAGACCATTTGAGGTGTCAAGAAGCTGGTTTCCTTTCAGAGAGGGTAGGTCGGAGCTGATTCATTGGAGTTTTCCAGAATATGAAGGGAAGGGACTGGACCAAAAGGGTTGCCATAGGAAAGGGTTCAAAAGGCAAGGTACCAATTATAAATGTGGACGTTAAAATTAGGAAGGCAACTCAACGGGAGGAAGATTCGTGGAATCAAAGAGACAAATAACTGGGTTCCGGACTTCCTGCAGGAAAAATCCCCTTCAATGAGGTGAATGTCTGAAGAGAGATTGAGGGGAATGATGTGGAGGTTGCGATTGGGATTAAGGTACCAGGAAAGGCCAGGCTTGCTGGGTCTAATGGGCCTTGCCCATTGACAAAGAACCGTTTGCCCCTACTTACAGCATTGATGCCAGATAGTTGCTGGGACAATTGCAGCACAATCGCGATGATGATGGGTTGACGATACATTGGCGATCGGAAAAGTTCAGGAATTGTGACTTTCTTCTCTCGCATCATCTGTCTGCTCTCTTCCTTCATCTCCTGCAAGTCACTGCTGACATCTGTTGTTCCACGAAGTCTCTTCAGGACTAAAAATATTTGCGTGTGTTACATTAAGAAATATTAATTCCCAGCCCATAAAAATAGTGGCAGGTATGATATTCTTATTGAATTCAACAATTTGATGCACTCGGGAGGGGGGGGCTTTAAAGGAATGGATAGAAAATCCCAATGCTGGACACATACAATTTCCCAGGAATGCCAAAGTGAGAACCCTCCTCCAGAGCTCCAAGGATGTCTCGAACTCTTCCGTCTCTTCCCCATGGCTGTTTGATCAGTCCCACACTAAAACTGAGTGCCACCTGAGACACATCACAGGTAAGGCTAACCTTTCACTCGGCTAATATCCAAACACGTACACCCCTCTGCAGCAACTGTGGGGCAGAAACAAAGAGCGCCAGCCCCCAGCGTCTTTCCCCAACTCTTAAGCAGTGAGCTTAATTGCAATGCCCACACAAGGCCCACACTGCACCAGCACGGATTAAACAATTCCTCAGTATCCACATTTACATGGGTACATTTCCTGAGATATTGGGTAGCCCATCTTATGTTTAATCAACAAGGCAGAGAATCTGGGCAGGAGCTCAGTGCACTGGGAGTTGCTGCTTTATCAAGCTGCTGTCTGCCAGATGAGGGGCGACATTCTCCGACCCCCCGCCGGGTCGGAGAATCGCCGGGGGCTGGCGTGAATCCCGCCCCCGCCGGTTGCCGAAGTCTCCGGCACCGGGGATTCGGCGGGGGCGGGCATCGCGCCGCGCCGGTTGGCGGGCCCCCCCCCGCTCGATTCTCCGGCCCGGATGGGCCGAAGTCCCGCCGATAAATTGCCTGTCCCGCCGGCGTAAATTAAATCACCTACCTTACCGGCGGGACAAGATGGCGTGGGCAGGCTCCGGGGTCCTGGGGGAGGCGCGGGGCGATCTGACCCCGGGGGGGTGCCCCCACGGTGGCCTGGCACGCGATCGGGGCCCACCGATCCGCGGGCGGGCCTGTGCCGTGGGGGCACTCTTTCCCTTCCGCCTCCGCCACGGTCTCCACCATGGCGGAGGTGGAAGAGACTCCCTCCACTGCACATGCGTGGGAAACTGTCGGCGGCCGCTGACGCTCCCGCGCATGCGCCGCCCGGAGATGTCATTTCCGCGCCAGCTGGCGGGGCAACAAAGTCCGTTTCCGCCAGCTGGCGGGGCGGAAATTCCTCCGGCGTCGGCCTAGCCCCTCAATGTTGGGGCTCGGCCCCCAAAGATGCGGAGCATTCCGCACCTTTGGAGCGGCGCGATACCCGTCTGATTGGCGCCGTTTTGGGCGCCAGTCAGCGGACATCGCGCCGTTTCCGGAGAATTTCGCCCGAGATTTGGAATTAAGGTTCCATCCAGATGATCAGGCCGATGTAAATGATCCTGTGACACTACTTCAAGAGCAAGGATGGTTCGCTGACCAAGCCAATATTTGTCTCTTGATCAAAAACAGATGAATTGGGTGCTCATCGCCTTTGCTGTTTATGGGATGTTGATGCAGACAGAATTAGTTGTCATGTTTGCATCCATAACAGAGAGAGTGCCTACAGAACTTATTGATCACAAAGCATTTTCCGCGATGAGGGGGCAGTAAATTACTCAAAAAGTGTGTTTATCTCATTGGTAGATTTCTAATAGATATCTGATGCAAACTAAACACAACAGGGCTGTCTGCAATTTTACATGACAAGGAAGTGAGTATTGAGGACATTTCTATAAGAAAGAAAAAAAGATTTACATTTCTATAACCCCTTTCATGCCCTCGGGGCATTATCCAGCCACTGAGTGCACTCACAGCTGTATGAAATGAGGCAGCCATGTTGTGCACAGCAAGCTCCCACAAACAGCAATGTGACCCGATGGTTCCTACCATGAATCGGGCTCCCTCGATTCCATTTGTGTTGTCAGGTTTTAGTGAGTTACCCTCAGCGCTCACTGGAGACACCAGGTTTAGTGAGTCACCCTCAGCGCTCGCTGGAGACACCAGGCACCACTGAAATCACCGGCCATTGCGAGAGCGACCATTCCACCTCATTTCCTTCACACACTCTGCAATTTCTCAATTGTGCTGAACAATCGCACCCAGTGGCCAAGAAGCAAATGAATGTCCATAAAACCTTCCTCACACTGTGGTTTGTTAAATAGTTAAACTCCTTGAGCGGTATTCTCAGACCCCCCGCCGGGTTGGAGAATCACCAGGGGGCGGTGTGAATCCCGCCCCCGCCGACCGCCGAATTCTCCGGTGCCAAAGATTTGGTGGGGGCGGGAATCGCACCGCGCCGTCGGCGCCCCCCCCCCCACCCCCCGGCGATTCTCCGGCCTGCGATGGGCCGAAGTCCCGCTGCTGTCATGCCAGTCCCGCCGGCGGGAATTAAACCACCTCTCTTACTGGCGAGACAGGTGGCGCGAGCGGGCTCCGGGGTCCTGGGGGGGGGGCGCGGGGAGATCTGGCACCAGGGGGTGCCCCACACGGTGGCCTGGTCCGCGATCAGGGCCCACCAATCCGCGGGCGGGCCAGTGCCGTGGGGGCACTCTTTTCCCTCTGCCTCGGCCATTGCGGAAGGTGACCCTCCCCTGTGCATTCGCGGGGATGACGTCAGCAGCCGCTGATGCTCCTGTGCATGCGCTGACTTCCGCCTGCCGGCGGAGCCCCTTCGGCCCGGGCTGGCACGGCACAAAGTCCTTTCCCGCCGGCCGGCGGCACGGCACCCACTCCGGCCGAGCCCCTCAAGGTGAGGAGAAATCCGCACCTTTGGGGCGGCCCGACGCCGGAGTGGTTCCCGCCACTCCATCCCGCTGGGACCCCCCGCCCCGCCGGGTAGGGGAGAATCCAGGCCCGGGTATTATTCTCCCAATAGATTTAAACAACAATCCCTCAGCCAGTCAGAGGGGAAACACAACTGTGTTTTTAACAACTAGAGTCTTACCACTTTTTGCCTTGCTTTCCTCATTCCTGTTGATAAGGAGGAAACGAGGACTTTTTGGACAGAAGGGCAAAGCGATACACTGCAACAGGGCTGGGAGGAACAGAAACCCCAGTAACAATGGCCAGAGAGATTCATTTCCCATGAGAGAGTCCAACCCAAAAATCTGCAATTACAAGAAAGATTATTTTTCATTCCTTCAATCTGGAAACAAAAAAGTAAAAAACTGTTCATCTTAGTTTAATCACATCAAAGTGTCTGACAATTGCTGAATTTAGAAGGATTGGCAATAGCACAGATAATTACATAGAAAGCTACCAGCCTGTGTGAATGCAGTAATGCTGTTCTGACCACTGTTTGTCTGAGTACATCAGTAATTAGGGCGGCACAGTGGTTAGCACTGCTGCTTCACCGCACCAGGGACCCAGACTCAATCCCAGCCATGGGTCACTGTCTGTGCGGAGTCTGCGCGTTCTCCCCGTGTGTGCGTGGGTTTCCTCCGGGTGCTCCGGTTTTCTCCCACAGTCCAAAGATGTGCAGCTTAGGTGGATTGGCCATGATCAATTGTCCCTTAGTGTCCAAAGAGGTGCAGGTGAGGGGGGGTTATGGGGATAGGATGGGGGTGTAGACCTCAGCAAAGGTGCTCTTCCAGAGGGTTGGTGCAGACTCGATAGGTCTAATGGCCTCCTTCTGCACTGAACAGATTCTATCTGAAGAGGGCATCAGCATCTACCATCTCCTCACATCAGTCCATAATGGCAGAACATCAGGAGAGCCCTCAAGCCAATTGTCAGTGAGCCTATCTGCGGACGAGTCACACACAGTGTGTGACTGCTCAGATATCTGATAGCACAGCAAGAGGTCCGCATCCCACTTCAACATCACAATCAGAGCAGGGGTTGGAACTGAAGGTGGGCCACAGTGGGAGACGCCATTTAATTATCAGCAAAGTGGAGAAGTGCAACACAACCCCATTGTCAGTAGGTTCACTTCAATCTCCAACACTGCAGCCCCTGAATACTAACCCAACTTCCCAGCTCCTGGATTCACTGCTCCAGAGACCCGGTGATGCTCTATTTAAACAGGAATTCTTTGGCCTGATTTAAAATTGAAATTCAGAGGAAATGTTGCCATTGACATACGATGCACAGCTGGCATCCCGTACATCAATCCCTGGGAAACCAATCAGTGCTTTCAGCAAATTGCCAATAAAAACAAAACAAATGAAGCTTGTGCTTGATCCTGACTAGTTTGGCCCTGTTCTGGTGTTGAATACACACATTCTAGGAGGAGTAATGCAATTAATCCACAATCATTAAATATAAAATTATTATAGTCATCCATGTCTGGAAGATGAGTGCAGTGATACGCTGCATATTTTCCAAGGCTCTAACAGATAATAGGAAATGTGAAGGAGACAGGGAATTCTTTGCTTCGCCAGAATTTTCCAGCTGTTGCTGCCAGTGGGATCACCTGTTCCCACCGATGGTGAACCCGCCAGGTGAGCCACCTCCTCCACGGTGGGGTGTGCAAAATCTCGGCCATTGTGTTAACGTTGTAACGATGTAAGATTTGACTGCCCAACACTCACCTGTGCAATGAGAATTCCAATCACAATTCCCAGTTGATGCAGGGTACCCAGAGCTCCTCTTAATGCCGTGGGAGATATCTCACCAACGTACATCGGAACGAAACCTGTGGTCAAACCACAGTAGATGCCAATAATGAACCGTCCCAATATCAGCATTTCAAACGATTTGGCCAGTTTGGAGAATCCCATGAGAATGGCTGCAATGAAGGCCAAGACGCTAATCATCAGCATAGAATTCCGCCTGGATTGAAGAACAAATACATTTTGTTAGTGAAGCAGAATTAGATCTTCAAGTCTTCAAATGATTTAATTTTAAAGTGTGAAGAACTAGTTTACCAGATTAAATTAAATGCGTCTCAGTATTATAAACAGTGATTCACTACAAAATGCATTTCACACTGATTTCACAGATCAGTTTGTTCTATCGTCAACATTCCAAGTTAAATTGCTTGGTAGATATTTCTGTCCAAACCAGAACAACTTCATCATTTATAGATGACAAATTTGCAACTGAGTCAGACTCACAGGAGGACATAAAACAGAGGACCAATAATTATCGCAATTATTTTATGTTTCTGATTTTATTTTCATATTTAATTATAACATAAACACAGTAACTCATGAGGAAGTACACTAGTGTTGCAAAACAGGGCAGAACAGTTCCCATAATTGATGACTAAGTACACGTCACAGAAGGATTGAAATCTTATTGTAATAATAATAATAATTTTTATTGTCACAAGTAGGCTTACATTAACACTGCAATGAAGTTACTGTGAAAAGCCCCTAGTCGCCACATTCCGGCGCCTGTTCGGGTACACAGAGGGAGAATTCAGAATATCCAAATGACCTAACAGCTCGTCTTTCGGGACTTGTGGGAGGAAACCGGAGGCAGAAGCTCAAAGTTTCTGTTATTAAGATTCAACCCAAATGTGCCACAAAGGACTTGACATTTGGGAGAAAAGCACGGCACAGGAATATCAGGCCAGCACGGTGGCACATTGGTTAGTACTATGGCTTCACAGCTCCAGGGTCCCAGGTTCAATTCCCGCTTAGGTCACTGTCTGTGTGGAGTCTGCACGTTCTCCCCGTGTCTGCGTGGGTTTCCTCCGGGTGCTCCGGTTTCCTCCCACAAGTCCCGAAAGACGTGCTGTTAGGTGAATTGGACATTCTGAATTCTCCCTCTGTGTACCCGAACAGGTGCCGGAGTGTGGCGACTAGGAGCTTTTCACAGTAACTTCATTGCAGTGTGAATGTGAGCCTACTGGTGACAATAATAAAGATTATTATTATTATTTTATGTGCTGCACAGTAATTATCAACGGGTGAGATTCCTGAGCTCCAAACAAAATTCTACCTTAATCATAAATGGACTGAGTAATTAGTAAATAAATGTTGAATTGCGAGCGAGATCAATATAGTTGAAGATCTCGGACCTTCCCTTCCCAGCCATCCTTTCTCTACCTCTGCACTTGATTCTGACCTGTTACATCGCTACCTTTGTCCAGCTCTAATGCCAGTTCACTGACCCAAAACATTGAGACAGGAATTCCCTGGCCATTGGGATTCTCTTTCCCGCTGGAAGCACACCCTGGCCACTGGAACGTGGGGTAGCTTCAATGGGAAATCCCATTGACAAGCCACGGGAAGAGAGGATTCCACCGCCAGCGAATGGCGCTCAGCCAAGGCACACGTGGCTGGGGGAGCGGAGATTCCTGCCCACACTCTGTTTCTCTCTCCGTCGATGCTGCCAGACCCCTTGATTATTTCCTGCATTTTCTGTTTCGATTTCAGAATCGCAACACCGTTACTGCCAATCACCCTCCTCAGCAACGAAAATTAACTATGGTCAGATAAGCAGTCAATCAGATTTCCTGCAAGAAATAACTTTCTGAACAAGACACAATTCCGTGAATGACTCAACTGTTGAGCACTATTGTTTGATGTTGAATCGTGGAGAAATCCAATTCACTCATTGGACAAAGAGTGTTGCAAGTCAACAGGCTGGAAACAATTGATGGTGAAACAGTGTTTGGGACATCTGCTTTGGTGTGACGGACAATTCCAAAGGCAGGGATGACCTTGATCATTTCCTGTCTGATAGTTTGTTGAGTCACTCAGATAATGCAACACTCTCTGAAACACAGGTTGGTATAAATTAACCAGAGGATGAATTAATGCCTTGGGTTGAGCTGTAATTCCCCAAATATCTTTATCAGTGGAGCCAAAAATATTCCTGAAATTTGAATGGGATGATTACCTTCCTTGAGCCTTATTTTGGACTAATTGTTTTAGAATCCTTTGCTTTCCCCTAACCTTTGCTAAATTACTTTGGAAACATAAATGAGCATTCTGCACCAATAGATTCAGGAATGTCAGCATGTCCATTGAAGGGATGTTGGGATTGGGCCCAAAACCGCAATCATTTCTGACCACCCAGTCACCCATTCGGAGGATCCTACCGTTTAGAGTTCCGACCATCTCTGTTGTGTTGATGACTAAATCTGTTCATGACCAGGACACTCACCATATCCAACACCATTGTCTAATTTTCTTCAGACTGGCGCTGAAAGTTGGTGCATTTCTTAGCTTCTTAATGAGGTTTGGAAACACAGTATAGTACTAAGCATCCCGTGCTTGGTCGGGATCTATTGAAGAGAAGACAGAACCCAATACAAGAGGCAATGTCCTACTTGCGGCTGTCCCACTTGGCTTGCTTATACCATCCACTTTATGCTTAGTATTCTTTTTGATGTCGAAACTGCTGGTTAGAGATGGTTGATGGTCAGACATGTCCTTTAGCTCTGTAAGATGTTCAGGACAGTTAGTCAATTGTAAATTGCAGTTGATTTACCTCCAATTTAGGAAGCAAACCAGCTGAAGAATCAATTCACAGCTGTAGGAAAGAACACAACACAGTCATGTGGCCCATTCATTTGCTTCACAGTCAATCTTCACGGTGGAAATTGAAGTTATTGAAATGGAGAGCGGACAGAGCATTGGAGGGGAGTAGATAAATGCCTGATGTTGGTATTTGGAAATTAGTAGAGCATGAAATCGTCAAAAGATATTGAACAATAAATCGGTCCTTGATGAGGAGTTCTGTCCTGAAGATTTGGGTGGTATTTGTTCTAAATACCACCAACTCATATTTGGCATATAGTGAGCTCAGCTACCAGCTGTATCATCGTCCTATTGACAGAGGTCATGGCACAAATAGATGCAACCACACTTTCTACATATTTGTTAAGAATTATTCTGAGATAAGCTGGTATAACAGGGTTGCCAGACTTTGCAACACCATGAGCGATAACGTGGTTAGCCTGCTGTAAAAATCTAGCACTTTAATTGCTACCAGCAAATATATTCCCCAGAACTGTGCCAGTCTGTGATATTTGTTAAGTCGCATATCAAACACTGGGCTATTACAGTGTATTAGTAAGTTAATGAACATCTGGTATGCATTGGAAATATATTTATTGTATCAATAATATTACCTTCCAAACCGATTGACGAATAGTCCCACTGAAAATGATCCAAGCATGCCGCCCACTGAGAAAATGGCAACAGCTAGGGACCAGACGGTGGTGAGAGATGATGAACTGATGGGCTCATTGTAACGCTGTATCCAGGTATCATTAATAAAGCTTTCAATAACCTGAAAGAGAAATCAGAAACATTGAGTAATCTAACAGATGAACTGTAGTCACCAAAATCTTTTAAACAAGGACTTCTGTCCCGAGCGCTATTTGTTCCAAATGTTGTCGACCCATATTTCGAATGTAGTGTTGCTCTGCTACCAGCTCTACCATTGTCCTATTAACAGAGGTCATGGGACAAATAATGCAGCCTCATTTTATACTTGTTTGCTAAGAATAACTCAGTGATAAGTTGGTACATCAGGGTTTGCCAAATATTGAATAAATAACGAAATCCAAATGTTGATATTGCGATGATTGAATAATATTACAGATCTTCCTTTAGGTTGGGAGAAAAGTTAAGTGGGAGTGGGATGTTAGTGAAAAGCTTTTGAAGTAACATCGAGTAAGGTAACAAAATGGACCATCCTGCCCAAACAATCCTCCCACTAGGTGGCACAAAGATGCCATTTGTTCAGAGAAAACCACGTCCTTTACCATGACAGTTTCATGTTTTATCTGCTGGCGTTGACAGAATTTGCATTTACTAAAAAGGTCACAGCAAAAGGATATCTTCCTGATTGTACGCTTATTACCATCTTGGCACAAAATTGACTTTCAAGTGCAACACACTGCTAATGTTTCTGATTTCATATCGGTCTCCAACTCAATATCACATTGATACCACCATTTTGATAGCAGTTATTGTCACTGGCTTTTCTAACTGAATTTTCTATGCTCACTGACATCACTGTGACTTATCAGCTACCTCTCACCCACTTAACCGTATCACTGATTCATGTTTGAAGTCATGGCAGGAAATGCTGTGAGTTGGTTACCAGACCCTGAATTTTAACTGAATGGTCCGAATTAATTGTCGTTAAGCTTGAGCTTTAGTATCTTTCTATGATAATAATAATCTTTATCGTCACAAGTAGGCTCACATTAACGCTGCAATGAAATTACTGTGAAAAGCCCCTAGTCGCCACACCCCGGCGCCTGTTCGGGTTCACAGACGGAGAATTCAGAATGTCCAATTTACCTGTCAGTCTTTCGGGACTTGTGGGAGGAAACCGGAGCACCCGGAGGAAACCCACGCAGACACGGGGAGAACGTGCAGACTCCGCACAGACAGTGACCCAAGCCGGGAGTCGAACCTGGGGCTGTGAAGCAACAGTGCAACCCCCACTGTGCTACCGTGCCGCCCTCGCAGTTTCCAGGTAATTTTCTACAAACGGAACTGTCTTCATCCTTTAGAATGTTGCTTCAGTCAAAGCCAAAGGGCTGAATTTCCCTGGAAATCAGCAAAGACCGATAGCGAGCAGGAAAAGCGGCATTGAAGCTGCCAACAGCAGTGGCCCCTTTCTCCGCCATATAGCCCCCCCCGAAAAAAAAACAACAGAGTCCGATGATATATCTGGTGGAATTTGAACTCGATTAATAAATTAATGGGCGTCATTCTCCGACCCCCCGCCGGGTCGGAGAATGGCCGTTGGCCGCCGTGAATCCCGCCCCCGCCCCCGCCCCCGCCCCCGCCGAAGTCTCCGAAGGGAGAAAAGTCGGCGGGGCGTTAATGGCGCCGCTGCCACGGAGAATGTCACGGGTCTGCGCAAGGCAGCCGATTTTCGGCCTGCCGATATTCTCCCTTCCGGATGGGCCGAAGTCCCGTCGACGTGATGACCGTTCACGTCGACGTGAATCAAACCTCCTTTTCATCGGCGTGACCCGGTGCTCCAGGCTCACGCCGACCAGCGAGGAGGTGAGTGACGGCCTGGGGGGTTGGCTCTGGGCAGGAAATGGCGTGGCCGCAGACTGATTGCGTGAGGAGAGGTGTGTCTCGGCTTGTGTGTGTGTGTGTGCGGCGGGGGTGGGGGGGGTGGTTAGAGTAGGCTGGGCTCCGGGGGAGTGCCGGGAGGGGGTCCGTGCCGGGGTGGAGGTTGGGGGGGGGGGTCCGTGCTGGGGTGGAGGTTGTGGGGGGGTCCGTGCTGGGGTGGAGGTTGGGGGTTGGGGGGGGTCCGTGCTGGGGTGGAGGTTGGGGGTTAGGGGGGGGTCCGTGCTGGGGTGGAGGTTGGGGGTTGGGGGGGGGGTCCGTGCTGGGGTGGAGGTTGGGGGGGGGTCCGTGCTGGGTTGGAGGTCGGGGGTTGGGGGGGGTCCGTGCTGGGGTGGAGGTTGGGGGTTGGGGGGGTCCATGCTGGGGAGGGGGTCCGTGCTGGGGTGGAGGTTGGGGGTTGGGGAGGGTCCGTGCTGGGGTGGAGGTTGGGGGGGGGACCGTGCTGGGGTGGAGGTTGGGGGTTGGGGGGGGTCCGTGCTGGGGTGGAGGTTGGGGGGGGGTCCGTGCTGGGGTGGAGGTTGGGGGTTGGGGGGGGTCCGTGCTGGGGTGGAGGTTGGGGGTTGGGGGGGGTCCGTGCTGGGGTGGAGGTTGGAGAGGGGGTCCGTGCTGGGGTGGAGGTTGGGGGGGGTCCGTGCTGGGGTGGAGGTTGGGGAGGGGGTCCGTGCTGGGGTGGAGGTTGGGGGTTGGGGGGGTCCGTGCCGGGGTGGGTGATGGGAGGGCAAATGAGTTGGTCCACCTGGCCAGGTGCCAGCCTCCAACAGTTGGACCCATGCGGTCCATGCCACCTGGCTGGGGGGAGGAGGGGATATGGGCAATGATGACATGTCGTCGTTCCCCTCCCCCCCCACCAGGCCGTCATGTTTTCAGACCATCCAGCGATGTTGGCCGCCGTGGTGGCAGCCGCTCATGTCTATGTTGCCCTGGATGAGGAGGAGGAGGAGGAGGAGGAGGAGCGTGCCAGAGAGGCGGCGCAGGCTGCCGCAGAGGGGCAGGCGGCAGCCGCCCAGGCTGGAGGGACACCTGACCGACAGGACAAGGAGGGGGAGGAGGACGTCGCGGCCCCACGGCAACGGAGGCACCCGAGGGCGCCCCGTGTGTACCGGCCCCGGCAGTCATACCAGGACCTCACGGACCGGGAATGCAGGAGGAGACTCCGGATGAGCCGGGAAACCGTGGCACACATCTGCCACCTGCTGGCACACCTGTCACCGCGTGGCACTGGCGGGGGACACCCTCTCCCCGTGTCCGTCAAGGTTACGGTGGCCCTGAACTTTTATGCAACGGGGTCATTCCAGGCACCGAGTGGGGACCTGTCCGGCATATTGCAGACATCGGTGCACCGGTGCATCCGGGCAGTGACAGATGCCCTTTATGCCATGGCGCACCGCTACATCCGCTTCCCCGTGGACCGGGCCAGCCAAGATGCCCGGGCCGTGGGCTTCTCTGCCGTTGCCGGGTTCCCCATGGTCCAGGGCGCGATCAATGGGATGCACGTCGCGGTGCAGCCACCTGCAGAGAACAGGGCCGTGTTCACTAATAGGAAGGGGACCTATTCGATGAACGTACAGGTGGTCTGCGACCACCGCATGATGATCCTGCACGTCAGCGCCCGTCACCCAGGCAGTGTACACGACTCATTCGTGTTGTCGCAGTCATCCATCCCCGGCATGTACGAGGGACGCCATCCCCGGCTGAGGGGCTGGTTGCTGGGCGACAGGGGCTACCCATTGCGATCGTGGCTGATGACGCCTATACGGAGGCCACGCAATGAGGCGGAGAACCGCTACAATGATGCCCATGTAGCGACAAGGGGAGTGATCGAGAGGTGCTTTGGCGTGCTGAAGATGCGTTTCAGGTGCCTGGACCTCTCTGGGGGCGCCCTCCAGTATCGGTCAGATAGGGTCGGCCGCAGCATTGTGGTGTGCTGCGTCCTGCACAACATAGCCCAGCAGAGGGGCGATGTGCCGCAGGCAGAGGTGGGCAGAGTGGAGGAGCAGCAGGAAGAGGCGCAGTCCTCCCCAGATGAGGGGGATGGGGGCAATGGTCAGGGCAGACGGGGTAGACACAGGCGGGTGGCTGTCCACCGTTACCGGCTGGCCCAGCGGGCACGGGACAGACTGATAGACGCCCGCTTCACTGACTAGATGGGCGTGGGAATCGGGTAGTATGGCCACAGACCGCACACCATGGCAACAGCCGACCACCCACACCCCCCACCCATCCACCCACCCAGCACCCTCACCCCCCTCCCCAACCCCACACACCCCACCCGCATGCACACCACCCCCCCCCCAATTGCCGATCCACCGGCGGCACAACGGCCGGGCTCACCCAGTTGCGGGTGGACGCGTGTCTATCGCAGGCCATGGAGGATGATGACAACCCGCCCTGCGATGAGCTCCTGGCTCTACATCGTTGGACTATGTCTGACCCATGGCCACAGTACCACCATCCACCCGGACCATCCCTGCATGCGGCTGTGACACTGCAGCGCACGGTCCCGTCCTCTGCCCGGGGGATGTTGATGGCGGCCCGGGGGAAGGGGGCAGACTCACCTGGGGGAGAGGTAAGACCACCCGTCACACACACACTTGCGCTCAACGTACATGACACGCCCGCACACTTTGGACAGAGCACAAAGGCAGCTTCGGTAGGTGTAACATTGACTTTAATAACCAAAGGAGTTCATGCACGTGCCCTAGCCCCTAAAACTCATCTGTGCCCTGCACCCGTGCCAACTTACTCAGTGTCTAATTGTTTGGCCTTACGGGCCCTTTGACTACGTCTACGTGGTTCCCCAGACGGTACAGCAGAACTGGAGGTGGACTCCTGTGATTCCTGCCCTCTGACACTGGATCCCTTTGGCGGCCGTTTCCTGGGGCGTCCTGGCCTAGATGGGCCAGGCTGCGGCCCGGGCGACTGGGATGGCGAGCTGCCAGCCTGTCCTGCCCGTTGCCCACCCGATGCACCTGGGACGGAAGGGGGGGAGTCCGAGGTGTCGCGGTGTACCGGGACCTCCCCTACAGAGGGAGCCGGGACGGACCACACCACCTCCTCCTCCCTCGGGGTGCCCGATGGCCCCCAGGCCTCTACATGGGTGGGGGATGCGAACGGACTGGCCATCCGACGCGCCCCCGACATCTGGCGCTGCCAGTCCTGGAGGCCCGTGCTGGTATCGACAGGGGTCTGCAGGTTTGCAGCCATGGAGCCCAGGGGGTTGTCAAACCCTGTCTGTGACAGTGCGACGCCGGCTCGCACATGGCCACTGGCGCCGATGCCCTCAGCGATGGCCTGCTGAGACTGGGCCATGGCCTGCTGAGACTGGGCCATGGCCTGCAGAGACTGGGCCATGGCCTGCAGAGACTGGGCTATGGCCTGCTGAGACTGGGCCATGGCCTGCTGAGACTGGGCTATGGCGTTGAGCGCCTCTACCACCTGGCGCTGGCACTGGCTCATGGCCTCCTGTGAGAGGGCAGCCATTTCCTGGGCCACAGACGCCGCCTGCACGGAAGGCCCCAGGCCTCGCAAACCGTTCCCCATGTCTGACACCGTCGCACCCATTGCCTCCACCGCGGACGCCACCCGTGCGGTGTCAGCCTGGGTGGCACGCATGACCGGGACCACTCCCAGCTCCTGGGCGCGGGTGGACTCCTCCACCTGCGACCGCAGCCGCCGCAAGCCACCCGTCACCCTATTCGCTCGTCTTCGTGTCGGTGGTTGCATCGGATCTATGTGTGGGTGTGGTAACTGCAGGAACCCGGGATCCATCTGGGCGGCAGATGTTCGCTTGGCCTGGGCTGCCCTCTGACCGCCCGGTCCCTCTGCTGCTTCTACCTCCACCTGCTGCACCGGGACGGCTGTGTTGTGCGCACCAGTGAGTGTACCAGACGCCTCATCACTAAAGTGCCCAACCGTGGTGAGTGTTTCTGCGATGGTGGAGGGTGTTGGTGACAGCAGTGGCGTTGTGTCGTGCTCTTCGTCCCACTCTGACTCCATGGCACTTTGGGGTGGGGGTTCGTCTCCACCCATCCACTCTGAGTCACTGTCCGGTATTTCGTCTTCCCGGGTAGGGGTGTCCTGGGTAGTGCTGTCCCGGGTAGTGCTGTCCCGGGTAGTGCTGTCCCGGGTAGGGGTGTCCTGGGTAGTGCTGTCCCGGGTAGTGGTGTCCTGGCTCGGATGTGACGGGGGCCTGTGGCTGCCCCCCTCATCGCTGGGTGGTCGCTCCCGCACGTGACGGGGGTGTCGTCTCCCTGTTGCTCCAGGTCTCTCCGTCTCCCGTGGTGTGCGAGGGGCATCCTGCGGGCGTCGCATGCTGGAGGGTGCGGGTCTCTCCGTCTCCTGTGGTCTCCGAGGGGCATCCTGCGGGCGGTCTGCATCTGCGGGGATGGGTGCCTGGACGTTTGGTCCTGCGATACACAATGAAGCATGCATGGTTAGACATCAGGCAGTGATCAGGTGATACGGGGGAGGGGGATATAGGGGAGGGGGGATATGGGGACGGGCTGTTGATGGCTCACTTGCTCGTGGGCCCCCGACCTCTGCATCAGCAACCTCCCGGTCCTCAGGTCCGCCAGCCAGTTCCAGGGCCCTTTCCTCGTGTACGGTCAGTGGCCTCTCATCAGCGGGCCCTCCTCCAGTCCTCACATGCTCCCTATTGTTGTATGCGCGCTTCTCCTGTGGGGGGGGGGGGGGTGGTGGCAGGGGTAAAAGGCAACAGTGTTAGGCAGGTATATGAATGCACACCATCGGTTGCGCGTGCATTGCAGAGGTTAAGGTTAGGGCTGGATTCACTTGGGGATATGGGGGATATGGGGGGGGGGGATATGGGGGAGGGGGGATATGGGGGGGATATGGGGGAGGGGGGATATGGGGAGGGGGGATATGGGGAGGGGGGATATGGGGGAGGGGGGATATGGGGGAGGGGGATATGGGGGGATATGGGAGAGGGGGGATATGGGGAGGGGGGATATGGGGGAGGGGGGATATGGGGGAGGGGGGATATGGGGGAGGGGGGATATGGGGGAGGGGGGACATGGGGGAGGGGGGATATGGGGGAGGGGGATATGGGGAGGGGGGATATGGGGGAGGGGGGATATGGGAGGGGGGATATGGGGGAGGGGGGGATATGGGGGAGGGGGGATATGGGGAGGCTCACCCTGCCTGCTCTGACGAGGTCATTCACCTTCTTGTGGCACTGGGTGCCTGTCCGTGGTGTCAGGGCCACAGCGGTGACGGCCTCTGCCACTTCCCTCCACAGACGCCGGCTGTGGCGTGGGGCAACTCTGCGGCCGTGCCCGGGATACAGGGCGTCCCTCCTCTGCTCCACTGCGTCCAGGAGCGCCTCCACATCGTGTGACTCGAACCTCGGGGCTGAGCGACGGCCAGCCATCAAGTCGGGTGTAGCGGTCGGCTGTTCCGGTCGGGTGGGGGGGAGCTGCGCGGCCTTATGAGCCGTCACGCCGTGCGGCGCGTATGACGCTGCACGGCGTGAACCACTGCGCAAGCGCGGATCCCGTTACGTTGCTGCTCGCCCATTTCGGGCCGCAGACTATCGGCCCATTTTTATGACGTGACACAAGTGGGATTTGCGCCGTTTTTTGCGCCGATCGGCGGACTTTCCGCCGATAATGGAGAATTTCGCCCAATGTCTCAGTAATGATGACCATGAAACTATCATCGATTGTTGAAAAAATAAATCATCCAGTTCGCTCGTCTCCTTTCGAGGGGGAAAATCTGCCGCCCTTAGCTACACGTGACTCCAGACCCTCAGCAATGTGGTTGACTTTTAACTGCCCTCTGAAATAGTCAAGCAAACCGCTCTGTTCGATGGACGACAAATGCCTGCCCAGCCAGCCACTTCCCATGAAAAGAAAGTTCACTTTCAGTCCACAAAGGATTGAAACATAAATGTTTTCGCGTTTTGTATTAAGTTAAATACAACAAAACATCATTGTTTACGAAGTAAATTTGTTCAAAATAATATCAATCAACCCAGTCAGAAGCTAGAGATCTCTCTAATGACTCATTGTGCTTTCATGTGTGGCACAGGTATTTGAAACCTGTACAGATTCGGTTTCTGAAACAAAAAGCTCTCTTATTCACTGCCTGGCTTCTAGTGTAAATCAAGTTTGGGCAGATTCAGTCAATGTGCTCGTACCTCAAAGCTGACCATAATTGGACAAGATTGATGCAACCATGGGAAACAAGTCTGCATTGGTGACGTTAGAGTGCTGTTCAGCAGTTGAAAGGATTTTTTACTTTCTTTGGGAAAGACTACTCCATGTGGTGATAGTCTTATAGTGTAATCCATTCTGCTAACTGCTGTAATTGATGCCAATGCTCCATTATGAAATGAAAAAATGAAATGAAAATCGCTTATTGTCACAAGTAGGCTTCAAATGAATTATCCATTGCACATCTTGACAGGATGGCACTCAGAACTGATATCGACACTTATACAGTGCTACAGGTTTGACTGCCCGAGTCAGTAAAGCACTGGTGGGCTGTTATAATCTTTGCAGTTTCTAACCCAAGATATGACTGCCTGTAACATGAGCACATGTGCAGTGATCTTCTGGCCAAAACAACCCACTTGTCCAGCACTAATCTGAGATGCTGCCAAGTTAGACGCAAAAAAGAAATTTGTTATATCAACTTACATTTTTATTTTGCCTTTTCTGACTGCTCAGTGACTACTGGCAGTGAACATTTTCCTTGCCCTTATAGCCAGAACTTGAAAACTTAGCTTTGGTGCAATTAAGGCTCAGGCGGGATTCTCCGACCCCCCACCGGGTCGGAGAATCGCCGGGGGGCGGCGTGAATACCGCCCCCGCCGGCCGCCGAATTCTCCGGCACCGGAGATTTGGCGGGGGCGGGAATCGCGCCGCGCCAGTCAGCGGGCCCCCCCGCCGATTCTCAGGCCCGCGATGGGCCAAAGTCCCGCCCCTGTAATGCCGGTCCCACCGGCGTGAATTAAACCACCTCCCTTACCGGCGGGACCAGGCGGCGCGAGCGGGCTCCGGGGTCCTGGGGAGGGCGCGAGGCGATCCCACGGTGGCCTGGCCCGCGATCGGGGCCCACCTATCCGTGGGCGGGCCTGTGCCCCGGGGCACTCTTTCCCCTCCGCGCCGGCCATGGCATCCGCGATGGCCGACGCGGAGGTGACCCCCCCCTGCACATGCCCGCGCTGACGCTCCCGCGCATGCGCGGACTTCCGACGGCCGGCAGAGTCCCTTCGGCCCCGGCTGGCGTGGCGCCAAAGGCCTTTCCCGCCGGCCAGCGGCGCGCCAACCACTCCGGCGTGGGCCTAGCCCCTAAAGGTGAGGGCTTGGCACCTTTGGGGCGGCCCGACGCCGGCGTGGTTCCCGCCACTCCATCCCGCCGGGACCCCCCGCCCCGCGGGTAAGGGAGAATCCCGCCCTGATTTCTACCTGGTAATTTTGCTTTTCAAAGTCAGAATTCCAATAATAGATTCAGATCACGGAAACACAGTTGAACAGCGGCTGTGTTCGATAAAAGATATTAACACTGCTATCAACTTCAGCAACGTAATGAAAAGTCTGGAATATATTCAATATGAATTTACTTTTCAAAGTATTAGCATTTTCCTTCCCTTTAAGAAAGAAAACTAATAAGAGTCGGTGACATAAAAACAACTTAAAAACAGAATATTGATAAGATCTAGAAGCTTCTCTCTACATCCAGCTAATGTCACCATGTCCCATTGACTGATTCAATGATATTTCATCCTGAGATCCTGTGCATCATGAGACCAGATTGATCCGATTATCGATCTACTTTCTGCTGGTGGAAAGGATCTCCAAGCAGCAAAATTATTTACGGAAAATATTGCTGTCAATATTTTTTTTAATAAAAATAATTTTAGAGTCCAATTCATTTTTTCCAATTAAGGGGCAATTTAGCGTGGCCAATCCACCTAGCCTACACATCTTTGGGTTGTGGGGGTGAAACACATGCAAACACGGGGAGAATGTGCAAACTCCACACGGATAGTGACCCAGAGCCGGGATCGAACCTGGGACCTTGTCGCCTTGAGGCAGCTGTGCTAACCACTGCTCCACCATGCTGTCCCTATGTACTGACAATACATTAAGAAACAAATACTAATTTACAAATCAGATGAATGTATACATAACCAATAATTATATTTTCAAAGGCTTCAAGCTGATTTGTAGATAGGTATTAACAGGAACAATTTCACACAGACCAAAATGTTTCATGAGGAATTTCTTGGAAGTTCCTCGGTGAGAAATTCCACGTAGAAGAAAGTATTTTCTATTCAGCACCTTCCAGGTCTTTGGTTACCACTAAACCCACAGCCTATCACTAGCACTGCACCTTCAGGCTGAGCAGTTCTATCACTGATCTCTACTGTACTAGCTCACCTCTGCTGCAGTGAAAACCCAGAGAACACAGTTAGAAGAAAATGGTCAATGTTTCTGTTCCAGATAGTTATTTACTGACCCCTGAGACAAAGGGAATGAATGTTGAGCAAGGGACAGGGTGATGCCAATCCAAGGCAGTTGCGGTCGACGGCTCACACCTTAAGAATGGCAACTTGACCAGTTAATGAAGGCTGTGAACTGTAATCTTGCAGCTTTTAGTGTGAGGGAAAAATATACAGTGCAGTGAGTTCAGTCCAGGTACATTTAATGCAACACTGGTTACAGGATAAACCCATTTTATAAGGGTAAATGGACGCTGCATTCTCCAACATTTTGTCCGACTCTACAATAAAATGAAGAATTCCTATTCAAATTCTATTAATATAAGGGGCTTGAAACTTATTACCGTAATATATGCCAAGTGCATCAAACTTTGCACAACCCTGTTATAAAACAATTGAATTAATGTTTTGACTTGAAGCAGCTCTGAACATCTTACCTTCTGCGGAGCATTGATGACCCCTGTGTTGTATCCAAACTGCACCGACCCCAGCACTGCTGTGCTCACTGCAAATATTAACCTTCCCGTAACTTTCTGAAAAAAATAAAGTACAGATAAGATTGCGGGATTGATTCGCCATTGTCCGATGCTGGTAACCGGTTTCCTGATCCAGGGGAGAAAAAATGGGATTAGTGCCGGATACCAAACACTTTCCAATGCTCCGATCTCCCATCGGGAGCAGAATTGAGCTACACGCCCGCCACTGATTTGCAACCTTTTCTTTTGATTAATGGGCAGGACGGTCGAGTCTCCACAACGCCCACTCCACCGCCCTCATTATATACCGATCCCCACAGCGGGAAGTCCTCCGGTGGGAATTGGTGCATGTTTGCCCAAGAGTGACCCTGGCGTGGTGGATCCCGCTGTGAGTCAAGTGCATAACTTCGGTGTCCCCCGGCTACCAGAGTATCGGTGGCAATCGCGCCGGCGAGATTGCCGTGGCGCCGATCGGGGGTCATTGAAAACGGCCTCTCCGCCGATTCTCCGCGCTTGACGTGCCAAGTGCCCGCCGAGTCCCGCCGGCGTCATTTGCGTATGGTCCTACCCGGCGGGACTTCGGCGTTCTGGCTGCGGGGGCCGTCCTGGTTTGGGGGGGGGGGGGGGAGAGCTCCACGGTGGCCAGACCCGCGATCGGGGGCAACCGATCGGCGGGCGGGCTCATTCCAGGAGGGGGCCTATGTTCCTCCACGCCGGGCTGGTATAGGACTCCGCCATATTGCAGCGCGGCGAAGTGCCAGCCGTGGTGGGCCGGCTTTCAGCGCCGGAGCAGCGCACAGCACTCCGCGCCGTTATAGCCCCCCTAGGAAGGGGTGAATGCCTGGGCCTGGAGGCCCGGTGACACCGGTTTTGATGCTGGTGTCAACACTTGACCGGGATTTCGGAGAATCCCGGCCTCAGCCTCCAGAATGGAGAATCCAGCTCCACATTCCGTACTTTGTGTACCAATGTAAACTCAGAGATATCGCACATGGGGGAAGTTGAGAACAGGCTGCGTTTCTGGGTAAGACATTTCCTGGAGGCGCATTCCCATTATTCCAATAAAATCACCAGATGCTTGGTTCGTGAAGACTTTTTTATCCCCCCCCCCATTCATTATTTTCTTTTTTCTGCCATGGTTTTCCATGTATTTCAGTGAAAATGTGTCGTCATTATAAGCAATTAACAACTTTATGTTTGACTAAAATGTCTCCCATTTTCCGTTTATTCTTCAAGGAGAAAGTCAGCTGACCAACCCTGAACAAAACCCAACTTTTAATTGAATGGCCACATTCCTGGTTTGTTGCCCAGAGTCTGTCTGCATCTTGATTCTGCTTCATTAACAGAACAATTATTCATTTGTTACCATTAATGAGCCGGGTCACATTGTTTAATCCATTTACTCTGTCTCAGCAAAAATCTCAGAATGGGCACAGTAAACGCTGCACTTGTCAGAATCGGAGATCCTTGTTTTCAACATGTACATTAAGCAGCTTTATTTACTTCCCTCGTAACACAAAGAACTGAATTGATTGAAAAACACTTTAGATTAAATCCTGCTCAATAAATTTGCGTAGCTGAGCAATTAAGTAAAGTACATCCTCCTCGAACCTAAAAATGTCAAATAATCACTTTCAAAATATAAAACCCTTTCCTTTAAAGTGAAGCCTTTCCTTACTTTAATGAAGGCTTTGGGCACAATTTATCGCACTTGTCGTGCCCGACTTGGTGACGTGACGAGGCCATTGAATCTCGCGCGAGGCCTCCCCAGCGAGGTCTCGACCAGGCGTCATTTATTATTGGTCCACACAAATGTGGAGCAGGTGTTACAGCACCTAGGGGGTATCCAGGCCATCTGAGACCACTGAGTGGCTCCCTGGCTCTCCCTCTGGTACCCAGGCACCTTGGCACTGCCAGGGTGTCCAGGTGGCACTGACAGGCTGGTAGGGGCACAGCCATGGTGCTAGGGTGGCACCACCAGGGAGCCATTCCAATGATCAGCCTGAGAGGGGCCATGCCCATGAAGCGGGGGACAAGGGGGATTGTGAAGGGTTGGGGGAGGGAGGGGCGGGTATGAAGGGGCCTCATAAAGGTTGGGGGGTGACACTGCCCATGGGTGGGGTGGGTGGGGGACCCTCCCGCTCACTTCGAGATCAGGGCACCCTTTCAAGATGGCACCCCGATCTCTGAGGATCCGGTCTCGCCGGCGAGTTCAGCTCCCCACTGCTGAAAACACTTCTAATTGTGGGCTAGACCAGGGCCAAAAAAAATGACTGGGAGAATAGCGCTGTGGATCTCACCCAAATAAATTGGCGAAAAACACCTCGCCAAATCGCCCAAAATGACACTTAAATGTTTTGGGTGAATTCTGCTCATTATTTTAATGCAAATTCAAAATGTAGCCTTTTTTTAAGCTGAGCTGGAATCATGAACTCTGAATCAAATGAAGTAGTTCCCTATTTTGTACAAAAGCAAAAGCTCTTTAATAGTTTCAAAATTCAAAGCAAACATCGGAAAGAAAATTTGAAAATGCAGGAATGCATTCCTGACAATCCAGAAAGAATAGTAAAACCGAGCTTCAGGTCAACGTGCTTTCATCAGAACTGGGATTGAGGTGAACAGGTTTGAAGCAAATCTGGGAAAGAACAAAAGTGAGAGATTTGTAATGGGGGAGGGGAGGAATAGCCAAAGAGCTGATGATAAAATGAGGTGATAACGTGAGGAGGGAAACAAAAGAATGGTTACAATAAGGAAAGGAAGTCTGGGTAACATGGAAAAGGGAATGCTTTTGTGGATTGGGACTGTGTGAGAAGAAAGACAAGTAGCTCTCCCCTGGCTCCCATCCCCGTGTCTATATCCCCACCCAAAGCACAAGCCCACACTCTCAACAATTGTGCTTGTACAACCATTGTCCGTCACCAGTGCCTGCCATCTGAAAGAAAATTGAATAGTGCTTGAGGTGTAAATCACTGTACCTAGATGAGATGCCATACTTAGTCCCCTACTACTCCTTGTATACACACGTGGCAAAATTTGGTTCCAACTCCAGCTACAAGTTTGCTGACCATACGACCATAGTGGGCCGGATCTCGAATAACGACGAGTCCGAATACAGGAGGGAGATAGAGAATCTAGTGGAGTGGTGTAGCGACAACAATCTCTCCCTCAATGCCAGCAAAACTAAAGAGCTGGTCATTGACTTCAGGAAGCAAAGTACCGTACACACCCCTGTCAGCATCAATGGGGCCGAGGTGGAGATGGTTAGCAGTTTCAAATTCCTAGGGTGCACATCTCCAAAAATCTGTCCTGGTCCACCCACGTCGACGCTACCACCAAGAAAGCACAACAGCGCCTATACTTCCTCAGGAAACTAAGGAAATTAAAAATCTTACCAACTTTTAGTGATGCACCACAGAAATGAAATGAAATGAAAATCGCATATTGTCACAAGTAGGCTTCAAATGGAGTTACTTTGAAAAGCCCCTAGTCATCATATTCCAGCACCTGTTCAGGGAGGCTGGTACGGGAATTGAACCGTGCTGCTGACCTGCCTTGGTCTGCTTTCAAAGCCAGCGATTTAGCCCTGTGCTAAACCAGCCCCATAGAAAGCATCCTATCTGGCTGCATCACAGCCTGGTCTGGCATCTGCTCGGCCCAGGACCGCAAGAAACTTCAGAGAGTCGTGAACACCGCTCAGTCCATCACACGAACCTGCCTCCCATCCATTGACTCCATCTACACCTCCCGCTGCCTGGGGAAAGCGGGCAGCATAATCAAAGACCCCTCCCACCCGGCTTACTCACTCTTCCAATTTCTTCCATTGGGCAGGAGCTAGCTGAACACTCACACTGAGAGGGAATTCAATAAACTAGCTCCCATATAAACAAACAAGGACAGAGCCATCCATCTGTAATCTGGATTACAATTCCCAGTGACCATCATGAGGTTGGCACTGCCAGGGCTCCATGAGGCAATATTCAGGGAGGGAGTGGGGCATGAGGGGGCAGGGCATTTGGCAGCCCCATTGGGGGGTGTCACACATCTGTGGGGTGGGGGTGGGGGGGGGGGTTTGCACTGGTACCAGCGATTGGGGGCGGGGGAGGGGTCCTGATGCCGGTAATTAGCAGGAGGAGGATGCCCGGTGCCTGCGAGTGGAGGGTGCGGGAAGAGAAAAATTACACCCAGTGTGAGCAAATATTAAATTGTCCATTTTGACAGGAACAATAAAAATGAAGCTGATTATGTAAATGGTGAGAGATTGCTGAGCTCGGAGGTACAGAGGGATCTGGGGGTCCTAGTGCATGAATCACAAAAGGTTAGTGTGCAGGTGCAGTGAATAATTAGGAAAACTAATAAAATGTTAGAATTTAATGTGAGGAGAATTGATTACAAAAGTCGGGAGGTTATGCTTCAGTTGTACAGGACATTGATGAGATCACATCTGGGGTATTGTGGATAGTATTGGTCTCATTATTTAAAGAAAGATGTAAATACGTTAGAAACAGTTCAGAGAATGTTTACTGGAATAATACCAGGAATGACATAGAATCCCTCCAGTGCAGAATGAGGCCATTCAGCCCATTGAGCGGCACCGACCCTTAGAAAGACCACTCTACACATGTCCACTCACCCATCCACTCCGTCCTATCCCTGTAACCTCACAACCCGACCTGCACATCCCTGGACTCTAAGAGGCAATTGATCATGGCCAATCCACCTAACCTGCACATCTTTGGACTGTGGGAGGAAACCGGAGCACCCGGAGGAAACCCACGCAGACACGGGGAGAACGTGCAGACTCCGCACAGACAGTCACCGGAACCCAGGTCCCTGGCACTGTGAGGCTAACCACAGCGCCACCAGGCCGGCAGACTCGGACATGTTGAAGAGGTTTGGTTTGTACCCACTAGAATTTTGAAGAATAAGAGGTGGTCTTGATACCATCCTGAGGGGTATTGACAGGGTGGATGTGGAGAGGATGTGTCCTCTTTGTGGAGATTCTAGGGCAAGGGGTCACTGTTTAAAAGTATTGGGTCACTTATTTAAGATGGAGATGAGGAGAAATTTCTTCTCTCAGAAGGTGTTGAGTGTCTGGAATTCTCTTCCTCAAAAGGCGGTGGGAGCAGAATCTGTGAATCTTTTTAAAGCTGAGCGAGATAGATTTTTGATTAACAAGGGGGGTGAAAGGTTATTGGGGGTCGGCTGGAATGTGGGGTCAAGTTCACAATCAGATCAGCCATGATCATATTGAATAGTAGAGCAGCCTGGAGGGGCAGAGTGGCCTCGTCCTGCTCCTCATTCGTATGTTTGTGTGTGAAAAGGCGACATTGTTCAAGGGGAGGAGAAAAAAGAGATTTATTGAACAGGGCAGTGATGTCCGAGCCACGAGCACTAGAACTTCCTCCCAAAAACCTGTGTATTACCTTTTTTTTTCAAAGGGCTCCTGAAAACATGTCCCATTGATCTAGCTTTTGGTCACTGGGGTCAAGGTTTGTCTGACACTGTTCCTGTGAAGCACTTTGTAAAATCTTAACCATGTTAAAGGCGCTATATAAATGTAAATGATTGTCATTGTGGGTCCAGAGGCTCAGGGTCACTCTTGCAGACGGAACGGAGCGCTGCAGGGAGTAGGTACAGGGGTTAGTGTTAGCGTTTAGGAATAGATCAGCAAAGAGCTGCAATTTGACTTCAAAGGACGGACCACTAATTTAAGACGGACTCACATAAGGAGTAACCAAAAGCTTGGTGAAGGATGTAGGTTTTAAGCAGTGTGTATAAAGGAGAAAGAAGCAGAGAGGTTGAGGAAGGGAAATTGAAAGCTTCGGGCAAAGACATTCTGTTCAAAGGGATATTTGTTCCCTGTGTACCGCTGTGAAGTTCTAATTCGAAATGATTCAGAAAACCTCCAACTGCAGTGACCATGAAAGAGGCAGTGACGTCAGAGGGAAACCCATTTTAGTCTCGTCACAATATCCAATCCAATGACATTATTCACTTTTAAATACATTAGAGCATCATCATTGCTTGTTTATGACGGTAACGTGACTGAAATGACATGTGTGGTTCAGAGGCCATAGGACCCCCAGGTGGTTGGGGACATGACAGTGCCTTGGCACTGCCCCCTGGCACCCTCAAGTGCCAGGGTGTCAGGTTGGCACTGCCAGTGTGCCAGGGTTCCAGGGCAGTGCTAGAGTGCTAAGGGGTAAGGCCTGAGGTGGGGTCATGGCCATGAAAGGGTGGGGGACAGAAAGGGGGAGTGCTGAAAGAGGGAATCCTCGACACCCCATATCAGGGTATTGCTCACCTAGGGGGGCCCAATGCCATCCAGGATGGATGGTGGGATGGGGTAGAGGCACCCTCATACCTACATAGTGTGGTGGGATGGTGCAGACATTTGGCGACGGATGGTGCGAGTTTGCCCTTCCGGGATCAATGGTTCAGACTGTTGCCCATGTCTGTCGGGCGGAGCGATGTGCGGCATCTTCAACTTAACTTTGAGATGGGGGCAACTTTTTAAAATGGTGCCCCGATCTCGGAGGAGCCGGTCTTACCAACAAGCGGGACAATTCAATAAGAATCTCCCCAAAATCAAATAAATTGAGTTAAGTACGGATACGTTGTGACAGGGAACATGCCGCCGGGGGGGGGGGGGGGGGGGGGGGCATTGAACGGGAAATTTGCCTGAGCGTCAGATTCTCCGTCCTTGTTGGCCGCGGGCGGACTCGCAACGGAGAATCCCGGCCTTAGTCATTTTTGGGGATAATTGCCCCCTGACTGTAAGCACTGCATCCTGCAGCCAAAAGGTTGATCTGAAATCGTCCAAATCTATACATCGCTCAGGATTGGTCACATATCATCCTAGGTGTATTTAAATATTATATATTTTCATCGCACCAACATTGGTCCCCAGGCGGCAATCTCTGAAATTCCCTCGCTAACCCGTTCATTCCCCAAATCACTTTCCTCCATTAAGATGCCACTAAAAACTTTCTCCCTGACCAAACATTGACAATCTGGCCTAATAGGGCCTTATGGGGCTCAGTGTCATATTCTGCTTTTTAATGCTCCTGGAAAGCACCCTGGGATATTTCAGGATGTTAAAGGCGCTATATAAATACGGTAGCACAAGTGGATAGCACTGTGGCTTCACAGCTCCAGGGTCCCAGGTTCGATTCCTGGCTGGGTCACTGTCTGTGCGGAGCTGCACGTTCTCCCTGTGTCTACGTGGGTTTCCTCCGGGTGCTCTGGTTTCCTCCCACATTCCAAAGACGTGCAGGTTAGGTGGATTGGCCATGCTAAATTGCCCTTAGTGTCCTAAGATTAAGTGGGGTTACTGGGTTACGGGGATAGTGTGGAGGCATGGGCTTAGGTAGGGTTCTTTCAGTGGGTCGGTGCAGACTTGATGGGCCGAATGGCCTCCTTCTGCACTGTACAGTAAGCACTGTACACCGCCACCTTCTCAAGGGCAACTAGGGACGGGCAATAAATGCTGGTCTAGCCGGCAACACCCATATCTCATGAACAAATAAACAGGAATCACAAGCCCTTAGCTGCTGTCATGTTTGCAGTTAAACTTTCAATTGTGGAGTCAGATTCCTTCTATTTATCTAACAAAATTGCGTGACTGTAGCTTTCATTATTGGCAGGAGCAGGAAGAAAAGTAAAGACAGCCAAGCAGCAGATTAAAGGTCAGGAGCCTCCATTTGCATGCAGCTTTTCCTGGACTATGTACACAATGTAAATAATGTTCCATTTGTCATTCCCATTTCACAGTATTACTATCTCAAACACAGTCAGAGTTCCACATACATATTTCTCAGCTTAAACTATATTCTATTCCTTGAATTTGGATTCTGGAGCCCAGTGCAGGGGCCTGCCTCTCACCTTCTGCTTGTGTTAAACAAATGTGCTATCCAGAGCAACAGACGAACAGACTAAGCTTTAGTTGGGTCTGTTATCAAATATATTAAACAGTATAAACTCTGGGTGTTGGTCGAAAGGGTGAGATCTTCCCATAGTACAGAAAGAGGCCATTCGGCCCATTAAATCTGCACCAACCCTCTGAAAGAGCACCCTAACCAGGCTCTCACTCTATCCCTGCCACCCCGTAACCTCCCCTAACCCGCACAACCCTGAACACTAAGGAGCAATACATCATGGCTAATCCGCCTATCCTGCACATCTTTGGACTGTGGGAGGAAACTGGAGCACCCGGAGGAAACCCACGCACACACGGGGAGAACGTGCAGACTCCACACAGACAGTCAAGGCCGGAATTGAACCCGGGTCTCTGGCGCTGTGAGACTGCAATGCTAACCAATGTGCCACCTTCTGCAATTCAATTTTTTAAAAAATATATACAACATTTTGAAAAGATGATGGGGTTGAAGAAGTTGGATTTTAACCCCACCTCCTCCTGATATAAAATAACCAGGTTGACTCGCCCACTGAACGGCTGCCTGGACTTTTGATGCTTACAACTTCAACATACCTTTCAAAATGAAGGTGACTGCTCAAAACTGATGGGTTCCTAATTCACATAATGCTAATCAGGATCGAATGACATTATTGTACCCCAAAGGTGATTTTAACTTCAGCCCAAGTTTGGAAGTTTGGCCTGGTCCTCCTGCCAGATGAAAGCCAGTGTGGTGGGGATTGCACAGCTGAACAGGCCTTATCCAGGTAAGTTCTTCTCACTCTCCTTTTTATGGCGACAGGAGGGGCTGGGGTATTCATGTGGGCCCCACAAGGAGGGTTTATGTTATACAGACACATAACTTCCTCCCCTCGCTCACCACGACGGGACCCTCACCCTTTGCCCGCAGTACCAGCAGGCTGCCATTGTCCACCAGTTATTCCAAAAACTTTAGCTTGCTTCCACCTCATCCCATATTAACAGTTGACCCAGCAGTATCTCCCCCCCGCCCCGGCCCGGTGCATTTGCATCGGCGAGTAGGCGTAATGAGTATATCATTTTCCTCTGCACAATTATTTAATACTGCATCAAGAACTGTTCCAAATAAAGTTCACCAGCGCAGTCTCCAAATGTAACATAATCACTGCCTCCTGACTTATCCTGTCCTTTTAACCTTGACAGTGTCCTGCATGTGAGTGAGTCAAGTGACTTTCCTGCAGCGAGTAACATGATATTGCTCACAGCACTCATGCTTCCAATACCTTTTCTGACAAATTGTTTTACACAGACAGCAAGTTATATCATAGCTGTAATTGTAGAAAGCTGCGGGATCTGTCTACAGGGGGGGTCTCCCCACCCATGACAAACGCTTAGGTTGTCATTTCTTCCATGTGACCATTTTTCTGATGACCTCCACAGATTATTTTGTGACTCAGTAAAAGAAAAGGTCTTGGATTTATTGAACACATTTCCTTAATTTGGGGCGTCCCAAAAGCACTTCACAGCCAAAGCAGTGGCCTTGGTAGAGAGTGGATTTGAGTACAGGAATAGAGATGTTTTACTGCAGTTGTAGGGTATTGGTGAGGCCACACCTGGAGTATTGTGGGCAGTTTTGGTGTCCTTATCTGAGGAAGGATGTTCTTGCTATGGAGGGAGTGCAGCGAAGGTTTCCCAGACTGATTCCTGGGATGGTGGGACTGTCATATGAGGAGAGACTAAATCAGTTAGGATTATATTGATTGGAGTTTAGAAGTATGAGAGGAGATCTGTAAAAAACTTACAAAATTCTAACAAGATTAGACCAGGTAGGTTCAGAAAGAATGTTCCCGGTGGTGGGGAGTTCTTTTAGGACTGAGGTGAGGAGAAATTTCTTCACCCAGAGAGCGGCAAATCTGTGGAATTCACTACCACAGAAAGTAGTTGAGACCAAAACGTTGTGGAATTTCAAAAAGGAATTATATAGAAGGAATTAGATACAGCTCTTGGGACTAAAGGGATCAAGGGATCTGGGGGAAGGCGGGATCAGGGTATTGAACTTGATGATCAGCCATGATTATAATGGACGGCGGAGCTGTGTTATTTCAGTTGAATGAAGGTAAATAGGTTTTCTGCTGGTCCTGGTTGATTCAGTAGATGTGGATTTTGCTGATTAAGAATTTATGATTCATTGCTGCTACAGCAACAGATCCCTGAAAGCACTTAAGCTGTTTTACTCCTTCCACATGACTGAGTGACTACACTTCCCTTCCATCTAATCCACTAACTGCTGCCTCGGTTCTGCTTACTCGAGATAAGAAAAATGAATTAATGTTGGAAATGATTACAATCATTTTAAGTGCGGAAATTAAAGTTTAATTTAGTCAATATACACAACAGATAGGTTGAAAATCAATAGTTTTGATTGAACATGTTGGCATATTTGCTCAATGTACACACACTGGTGTTTAGGATGTAAATGGCAAACAGATTTGAGAATGTGGATGTAAAGTGTTAACCATTACAGAGTGGATGGAAAAGTTATAGATCCATGAAATCTAACATAAAATTGCACAAGTTCCCAGCAAGCTGCTTGAGGGTTGGATGCTCACTAACTCACGTACGCAGCCTGCATACTTCTTACCGAGTGACTGGCTAACTCCAGAACCACTCGCAGCAGTTAGTCACATCCTGATATCCCACTGAAATTCACAAGGCCAGCTCTCTCTCCCCATGGAGTTTTTACAGTGTTACTGGTCAGCACAGGAATGTGAAGAACACTTTAGGGAACAGTGACTTCCAAGAACGAAAGCTCAACTGAACTGATTCATTCACAGTCACTTTCCATGTTCCTTCTTCTTAGAATAAACCTTGCTGTTAAAAGCGAACACCCACTGCAACACGTCCTGTACAACGAACCAGCAAAATGCCCCCCCCCCCCACCCACACTATTAAGTAATCTGTTCCTTTTTTTCGCCCACACACTCTCAGACACTATCCTGCGGAGTTTAGTGGAAGTCACTGAGCAGCGTTTGGTTGGTGCCGACCCCCCACCGGGAGAGTGGTGACTCTGGGGAGAGAGTGGTGACTCTGGGGAGAGAGTGGTGACTCTGGGGAGAGAGTGGTGATTCTGGGGAGAGAGTGGTGATTCTGGGGAGAGAGTGGTGACTCTGGGGAGAGAGTGGTGACTCTGGGGGGAGAGTGGTGATTCTGGGGAGAGAGTGGTGACTCTGGGGAGAGAGTGGTGACTCTGGGGAGAGAGTGGTGATTCTGGGGAGAGAGTGGTGATTCTGGGGAGAGAGTGGTGACTCTGGGGAGAGAGTGGTGATTCTGGGGAGAGAGTGGTGATTCTGGGGAGAGAGTGGTGATTCTGGGGAGAGACTGGTGACTCTGGGGAGAGAGTGGTGACTCTGGGGAGAGAGTGGTGACTCTGGGGAGAGAGTGGTGACTCTGGGGAGAGAGTGGTGACTCTGGGGAGAGAGTGGTGATTCTGGGGAGAGAGTGGTGACTCTGGGGAGAGAGTGGTGACTCTGGGGAGAGAGTGGTGACTCTGGGGAGAGAGTGGTGATTCTGGGGAGAGAGTGGTGACTCTGGGGAGTGCGTGTTGATGGATAAAGTGGGGAAGAAGCTGATGGAACAAAAACGATGTGGAGGCAGAGAATGTTGTTCGACAAATTATGTTTAAATATGTAAATGATGTTAGACTGTTTTTTGTCAATGAATAGAACGAGTTTTGAAACATACAAGAAGCATTTTGATGCGGGCGCAAGGCTACAGACTGGAAAATGGGAACAGAACGTTTGGGGCAGGTGCGGACAAATGGGCCGAAGGGTCTTTTTCCCCACTCTAAAAGTTCCTGGACTATCTAGTGGCATCGTGTTTACTTATGAACTGGAGTTCTTTTCAATCAGAATGATCTATATTGTATTCAGGCATCTGCTCTATCAGTTCCCTGCTTAAATGTTGACGTTAGGATTTAAATTCCAAACAAACATTTGACATGTTGGTGTTGTTTTCCAGTTTGTCAATGAATCCATTTAACTAAACACAAGAGAGAGAAGCAGAGGTGACGGTCGCTGATAATCTTCAGGTTGTGTGACCCCTGAGCTGCCTAACAATCCACATAACCTGTTTTTAAATACCTGATCAAACAGCCTTACCCTCCCAACACTGGAATGCATTCTTGGGAACTCGAGAACACCTTCAGCAACTAAACCTTTTCCTTAGAAATGATTTCACTTCTTCGTGCTTTGAATTCTTTTGAACCTGTCCATTGGTTTGGGATCACTGAACCAAGGGTTTATTTTCCTGGTTGTGTTAGTAACACGTTCTCTCTAACCCAGCTCTTTGTGATTGCAGCCAGTGAGTAATGTTTACATTGCCCCTCACACACACACACCCTCAGTGGGAAATACAATCATTCCCTCCTCCGCCTCACTCCAGCCTGCCTTGTTCCTCAGTCTCAGTACAAACTACAGCTCCCCCAACACACAGAGAAAAGTTTCACAGGGAAATCCATTCTGGCTCACATTTTTTTTAAAGTCCAATGTCCTTCCGCATTGTGAAATCGCGACTTTACAGCTGCCAAGAGGTTAAAAGTCTCAATTCCTTTTCAGTTACAGCTCGGGGAGGTGGGGGAAGGGGACACAATCACCGAAGCACAGTTAGCAATGTAAACCTTACCTTTTCTGTGGCCATCCTATTTCTCCCCCAGTTATGGACTCCTTTGACTGTGATGGTGTTCCAGTACACCCTCGGCTGGTTAATCTGCTTCGCCGTTGGTTCAAATCCTGCTGTAATTAAAGTCTGTAATAAGTCCTCACAACAAATCTTCTTCGAGTTTGGGTAGAAATCAGCCTGCCAAGTGTGGAAAGTTTCCTGTGTGTCCTTCTGTCCTGCAATGGCTCATGTAATCTAGGGGAGGGGGAAGAACGAGCTGCTCTTTGTGTGTCTGAGGTTGAAATGGGATTGGATGTCAAGAATGACGTTGGGAGAGGTGTGTGATGGGCTTGCCACATTCCCATTTGCTGAGGACATAGTGAGCCAGTCTGCTGTGGTCTTGACTGCTTTCCCCCTCCCTCTCCCTGCAGAGCTGGCAAGCAGCATTCCGCAGGAGCAAGCGCTGCCACTACTGCACTCAGATTCATCCTCCACTGCATTCCGTGTACATTTCTAAACTTACAAGAACATTTCTGACTGCATGTCAGATGTTAAAAGTCACTGTGCAATATATTTACAGCACAGTGAACCCTGACCAGCCACTGGACCGACGGGAATGTGTGATTAATGGAGAGGGAGACATAACTCTGGCTCCTCAGACTCATGCCAGCTCAGATTGAAAACTACTAATCTGGAAAGTTCCCGAGTGTTAACCAAACGCCAAAACCTTTTTTTGGTAACTTTTTTTCTCTGTTTATTCACCCTGGTTTTCCCATAAATTGTGCTCCGGGATAGGATGAAATGTATCTCCATGTCATGCACATCTTTGGGTTGTGGGGGTGAAACCCACGCCGACACGGGGAGAATGTGCAAACTCCACACGGACAGTGACCCAGAGCCGGGATCGAACCTGGGACCTCGGCGCCGTGAGGCAGCAGGGCTAACCCACTGTGCCACTGTGCTGCCTCAAGTTAGTTAAACATCACTCCTTTAACAAATTGTAGACTTTCCTTGATTAACCCACATATGCCTACATGACTATTAATTTTGTCCCAAATTATTGTTTCTGGAAGCTTCTACACAGTTTTATTTTTATTTATTTTTCCTCTTCTATATATATATATATTTTAATCTGTGTACATAACTGTAAATATACTATGTTCAAAATCCCAATAAAAAACATTTCTAAAAAAAAACTCCACCAACACTGAAGAAGCTCGACACCATCCAGGACAAAGCAACCTGCTTGATTGGCACCCCTTCCACAAGTACAGGCAGTGACCTTTTGGTATTCCAGACACACAGGGTGATGCTCTGGCGACCTGGGTTCGAATCCCACCACAGCAGATAGTAGAATGTGAACGCAATAGAAATCTGGAATTAAAAGGCTAATGATGACCGTAAAACCATTGTCGATTGTTGTAGAAACCCATCTGGTTCACTAATGCCCTTTAGGGAAGGAAATCTGCCGTCCTTACCCGATCTGGCCTTAATGTGACTCCAGATCCACAGCAATGTGGTTGACTCGTACAATGCCCCTTCAAGGGAAAATAGGGATGTGTAATAAATGCTGACCCAGACAGTGACACTCACGTCTAATCAATGAATAAAAAATACCCCACTCACTCCACCATCGATGCACAGTGGCAGCCGTACGCACCATCTATATGACACATTGCAGAAACTCACCAAGGTGCCTTAGACAGAACATTCCAAACCTGCCATGTGATGGTCAAGGACAGCTTATATCTGGGAATACCAACACCCACATGTTCCCCTCTAAGCCATCCTGACTGGGAAATATATCGCCGTTCTTTCACTGTCGCTGGGCTAAAATCCTGGAACTCCCTCCCTGACTGCACAATGCTGCATGTTACCACTCAAATTTCAAAGATTGTTTTTCTTCATGTGAAGCCATTATCATGGAAACACTGATGAATATCTTAGACTTAAATCTCTACTTTTCAGATCATGACTGTCAGAGAATTTGACAAATAAGATTAATTTGTTTAAAAAGCATAGCTAACTTGAACATTAATTGGGTCCCAATACCTAGACATGAAACAGAGTTCAGCTCATTACTGTCTGTAGGTTACACAATTATATTTCTACAGGTCACTTAATGAATTTTAAAAGTGGAAAGAGTAATTTCTGAAATTACAAACCCTTTCCAATGACTTTCAGAATCAGAAGAAAAAATGAAAACGCATTTTAAAAGCACTGTTCACCTCACAATCCGAAGGTTAGTGAAGGTGTAATTTCTCAATTGCTTCATTTTTTTGTCACACAGATTTTTGTTAAAGGTTATTAAGTACCATAAACATATTGCAAGCATATTGTAATGGATCCGATTAAGAGATTGATGCCAAGGGACAGTAGTGCCATTACTAAGTAAAGGGACAAGGAGTAGGCGAGGAAACCTCCTGCTGATCACCATCAATCCATGGCCTGCCCTGGTGAAGCAGTACCCCTCCATGTTAAACACCACTTGGAGGAGGCACTGAGGGTGGCAATGGGCACAGAGTGTATTCTGGGTGGGTGAGTGTATCAAGAGTGGCTCGGTAGCACCTCTCCTGGCCAAACTGTCGGAGTCCTAAAGGACATGGCTGCTAGATTGGGTCTACAACTGGAGCAAGGGTGTCAAAAAAGGGGAAACACTTACCTGACCTCATCCTGACCAATCTACCTGTCACAGATGCATTTGTCCATGACATTATCAGTAGGAATTATTGTGGAGTCAAAGTCCTGTGTGTGGCACGACCACATTGCGAAATGGGATAGATTTTGAACAGATCTAGCAACTCAAAATTGGACATCCATGAGGCACTGTGGGCCATTAATAGCTGTAATATTGCACTCACCTACAATCTGTAACCTCATGGCTCAGCATAACCCTCAATCTAGCATTACCACCAAGTCGGGGAATCAACTCTGGTTCAATGAAGAGCGCAGGAAGGCATGTCAACATCAACTCCAGGCACACCTAAATGTGGTGAAGCTACAACACAGGACTACGTGTGTGTCAAACATAAGAAGCAGCAAGTGATAAACAGAACTAAATGACCCCACAACCAACTAAGCTGTGCAGTCCTGCCACATCCAGCCGTGAAAGGTGGGGGACAATTAAACAACTCACTGGTGGAGGAGACTCCACAAATACCCCCATTCTCCATGACGGGGGAGCCCAGCATATCTGTGCAAAAGACAAGACAGAGCATTTGCAACACTCTTCAGCCCAAAGTGCCGAATGGATGATCCATCTCGGTCTCCTCCTGATGTCCCCAGCATCACAGGTGCCAGTCTTCAGCCAATACAATTCTCTCCGCATGGTATCAGGAAATGACTGAAGGCCCTGGATACTGCAAAGACTATGGACTCTAACAATAATCCGGCAATAGTCCTGAAGAACTGTGCTCCAGAATTTACTGCACCCCTAGCCAAGCTGTTCCAGTACAGCTACAACATTGGCATCTACCCAGCAATGTGGAAAATTCACAGGCTCATAGAATCCCGACAGTGCAGAAGGAGGCCATTTGGCCCTTCGAGTCTGCACCGACCCTCGGAAAGAGCACCCTGCCCAGGCCCAATCACCCACCCTACCCTCGCAGCCCCATCTAACCGGCACAACTTTGAACGCTGAGGCAAATTTATCATGGCCAATCCAACTGACCTGAACATTTTTGGGCTGTGGGAGGAAACCGGAGCATCCAGAGGAAACCCACGCAGACACCGGAAGAACGTGCAGACTCCGCACAGTCACCCAAGACCGGAATTGAACCCGGGACCTGACGTTGTGAGGTAGCAGTGCTAACCACTGTGCCACCGTGTCACTCTTTTGCCCAGGTATGTCGTGTACACAAAAAGCAGGACAAATCCAACCCAGCCAATTACCGCCCTATCAGTCTCCTCTAAAGCATCAATAAAGTGATGGAAGGGCCATTAAGAGTGCTAACAAACAGCACTTACTCAGCAATAACCTACTCACTGATGCTCAGGTTAGGTTCCTTTAGGGTCACTCAGATCCTTCATCTAAACATGGACAAAAGAGCTGGGGCGAAATTCTCCGTTATCGGCGCAAAGTCCGCCGATCGGCGCAAAAAACGGCGCAAATCCGACTTGCGTCACGTCAGAAAAATGGTTCGAAAGTCTCCGGCCCGAAATGGGCTAGCAGCGACGTAACGGGATCCGCGATTGCGCACGTGGTTCACGCCGTGCAGCGTCATACGCGCCGCACGGCGTGACGGCTCATAAGGCCGTGCTGCTCCCCCCCCACCCGACCGGAACACCCGACCGGAACACCCGACTGGATGGCTGGCTGTCGCTCAGCCCCGAGGTTCGAGTCACGCGATGTGGAGGCGCTCCTGGACGCAGTGGAGCAGAGGAGGGACGCCCTGTATCCCGGGCATGGCCGCAGAGTTGCCCCACGCCACAGCCGGCGTCTGTGGAGGGAGGTGGCAGAGGCCGTCACCGCTGCGGCCCTGACACCACGGACAGGCACCCAGTGCCACAAGAAGGTGAACAACCTCGTCAGAGCAGCCAGGGTGAGCCTCCCCATATCCCCCCTCTCCCATATCCCCCCTCCCCATATCCCCCCTCCCCCATATCCCCCTCCCCCATATCCCCCCTCCCCCATATCCCCCCTCCCCATATCCCCCATATCCCTCCTCCCCCATATCCCCCTCCCCCATATCCCCCCTCCACCATATCCCCCCTCCCCATATCCCCCTCCCCCATATCCCCCCTCCCCCATATCCCCCCTCTCCCATATCCCCCATATCCCCCCTCCCCCATATCCCCCCTCCCCTGTATCCCCCCTCCCCCATATCCCCCACTCCCCCACATCCCCCCTCCCCCATATCCCCCTACCCCATATCCCGCCTCCCCCATGTCCCCCCTCCCCCATATCCCCATATCCCCCTCCCCATATCCCACCTCCCCCATATCCCCCCTCCCCCATATCCCCCATATCCCCCCTCCCCCATATCCCCTGTCCCCATATCCCCCCCATATCCCCCCTCCCCCATATCCCCCATATCCCACCTCCCCCATATCCCCCCTCCCCCATGTCCCCCATATCCCCTCTCCCCCATATCCCCCCTCCCCCATATCCCCCCTCCCCCATATCCCCCTCCCCATATCCCCCATATCCCCCCTCCCCCATATCCCCCCCATATCCCCCCTCCCCATATCCCCCATAACCCCCCTCCCCCATATCCCCCTTCCCATATCCCCCTCCCCATATCCCCCATAACCCCCCTCCCCCATATCCCCCTCCCCATATCCCCAAGTGAATCCAGCCCTAACCTTAACCTCTGCAATGCACGCGCAACCGATGGCGTGCATTCATATACCTGCCTAACACTGTTGCCTTTTACCCCTGCCACCACCCCCACCCACCCCCTCGCCACAGGAGAAGTGCGCACACAACAATAGGGAGCATGTGAGGACTGGAGGAGGCCCCGCTGATGAGAGGCCACTGACCGAACACGAGGAAAGGGCCCTGGAACTGGCTGGCGGACCTGACGACCGGGAGGTTGCTGATGCAGAGGTCGGGGGCGTACTAGCAAGTGAGCCACCGACAGCCCGTCCCCATATCCCCCCTCCCCCATATCCCCCCTCCCCCATATCACCTGATCACTGCCTGCGTGTCTAACCATGCATGCTTCATTGTGTATCGCAGGAGCAAACGTCCAGGCACCCATCCCCGCAGATGCAGACCGCCCGCAGGATGCCCCTCGGAGGCCACAGGAGACGGAGTGACCCGCACCCTCCAGCATGCGACGCCCGCAGGATGCCCCTCGCACACCACGGGAGACGGAGAGACCCGGACCCTCCGGCATGTGACGCCCGCAGGATGCCCCTCGGAGACCACGGGAGACGGAGAGACCCGGACCCTCCAGCATGTGACGCCCGCAGGATGCCCCTCGCACACCACGGGAGACGGAGAGACCCGGACCCTCCAGCATGCGACGCCCGCAGGATGCCCCTCGCACACCACGGGAGACGGAGAGACCTGGAGCAACAGGGAGACGACACCCCCGTCACGTGCGGGAGCGACCACCCAGCGACGAGGGGGACAGGCACAGGCCCCCGTCACATCCGGGCCAGGACACCACTACCCAGGACACCACTACCCAGGACACCCCTACCCGGGACAGCACTACCCAGGACACCCCTACCCGGGACAGCACTGCCCAGGACACCCCTACCCGGGACAGCACTACCCAGGAAGACGAAATACCGGACAGTGACTCAGAGTGGATGGGTGGAGACGAACCCCCACCCCAAAGTGCCATGGACTCAGAGTGGGACGAAGAGCACGACACAACGCCACTGCTGTCACCAACACCCTCCACCATCGCAGAAACACTCACCTCGGTTGGGCACTTTAGTGATGAGGCGTCTGGTACACTCACTGGTGCGCACAACACAGCCGTCCCGGTACAGCAGGTGGAGGTAGGAGCAGCAGAGGGGCCGGGCGGTCAGAGGGCAGCCCAGCCCATGCGAACATCTGCCGCCCAGATGGATCCCGGGTTCCTGGAGTTACCACACCCACACATAGATCCGATGCAACCACCGACCCGGAGACGAGCGAAGAGGGTGACGGCCGGCTTGCGGCGGCTGCAGTTGCAGGTGGAGGAGTCCACCCGCGTCCAGGAACTGGAAGTGGTGCCGGTCATGCGTGCCACCCAGGCTGACACCGCACGGGTGGCGTCCGCGGTGGAGGCAATGGGTGCGACGGTGTCAGACATGGGGAACGGTTTGCGAGGCCTGGGGCTTTCCGTGCAGGCGGCATCTGTGGCCCAGGACATGGCTGCCCTCTCACAGGAGGCCATGAGCCAGTGCCAGCGCCAGATGGCAGAGGCGCTCAACGCCATGGCCCAGTCTCAGCAGGCCATGTCCCAGTCTCTGCAGGCCATCGCTGAGGGCATCGGCGCCAGTGGCCATGTGCGAGCCGGCGTCGCACTGTCACAGACAGGGTTTGACAACCCCCTGGGCTCCATGGCTGCAAACCTGCAGACCCCTGTCGATACCAGCACGAGCCTCCAGGACTGGCAGCGCCAGATGTCGGGCGCGCGTCGGATGGCCGGTCCGTTCGCATCCCCCACCCATGTAGAGTTCTGGGGGCCATCGGGCACCCCGAGGGAGGAGGAGGTGGTGTGGTCCGTCCTGGCTCTCCCTGTAGGGGAGGTCCCGGAACACCGCGACACCTCGGACTCCCCCCCTTCCGTCCCAGGTGCATCGGGTGGGCAACGGGCAGGACAGGCTGGCAGCTCGCCATCCCAGTCGCCCGGGGCCGCAGCCTGGCCCATCTAGGCCAGGACGCCCCAGGAAACGGCCGCCAAAGGGATCCAGTGTCAGAGGGCAGGAATCACAGGAGTCCACCTCCAGTTCTGCTGTACCGTCTGGGGAACCACGTAGACGTAGTCAAAGGGCCCGTAAGGCCAAACAATTAGACACTGAGTAAGTTGGCACGGGTGCAGGGCACAGATGAGTTTTAGGGGCTAGGGCACGTGCATGAACTCGTTTGGTTATTAAAGTCAATGTTACATCTACAGAAGCTGCCTTTGTGCTCTGTCCAAAGCGTGCGGGGGTGTCATGTACGTTGAGCGCAAGTGTGTGTGTGAGGGGTGGGCTTACCTCAGCCCCAGGTGAGTCTGCCCCCTTCCCCCTGGCCCGCCATCAACATCCCCCCGGGCAGAGGACGGGACCGTGCGCTGCAGTGTCACAGCCGCATGCAGGGATGGTCCGGGTGGATGGTGGTACTGTTGCCATGGGTCAGACATAGTCCAACGATGTGGAGCCAGGAGCTCATCGCAGGGCGGGTTGTCATCATCCTCCATGGCCTGCAATAGACACGCGTCCACCCGCAACTGTGTGAGCCCGGCCCGTTGTGCCGCAGGTGGATCGGCAATGGGGGGGGGGGGGGGTGCGCATGCGGGTGGGGTGGGTGGGGTAGGGAAGGGGGGTGAGGGTGCTGGGTGGGTGGATGGGTGGGGGGTGTGGGTGGTCGGCTGTTGCCATGGTGTGCGGTCTGTGGCCATACTATCCGATTCCCACGCCCATCTAGTCAGTGAAGCGGGCGTCCATCAGCCTGTCCCGTGCCCGCTGGGCCAGCCGGTAATGGTGGACAGCCACCCGCCTGTGTCTAGCCCGTCTGCCCTGACCATTGCCCCCATCCCCCTCATCTGGGGAGGACTGCGCCTCTTCCTGCTGCTCCTCCACTCCGCCCTCCTCTGCCTGCGGCACATCGCCCCTCTGTTGGGCTATGTTGTGCAGGACGCAGCACACCACAATGATGCGGCCGACGCTATCTGACCGATACTGGAGGGCGCCCCCAGAGAGGTCCAGGCACCTGAAACGCATCTTCAGCACGCCAAAGCACCTCTCGATCACTCCCCTTGTCGCTACATGGGCATCATTGTAGCGGTTCTCTGCCTCATTGCGTGGCCTCCGTACAGGCGTCATCAGCCACGATCGCAATGGGTAGCCCCTGTCGCCCAGCAACCAGCCCCTCAGCCGGGGCTGGCGTCCCTCGTACATGCCGGGGATGGAGGACCGCGACAACACGTATGAGTCGTGTACACTGCCTGGGTAACGGGCGCAGACGTGCAGGATCATCATGAGGTGGTCGCAGACCACCTGTACGTTCATCGAATAGGTCCCCTTCCTATTAGTGAACACGGCCCTGTTATCTGCAGGTGGCCGCATGGCGACGTGCATCCCATCGATCGCGCCCTGGACCATGGGGAACCCGGCCATGGCAGAGAAGCCCACGGCCCGGGCATCTTGGCTGGCCTGGTCCACAGGGAAGCGGATGTAGCGATGCGCCATGGCATATAGGGCATCTGTCACTGCCCGGATGCACCGATGCACCGATGTCTGCGATATGCCGGACAGGTCCCCACTCGGTGCCTGGAATGACCCCGTTGCATAAAAGTTCAGGGCAACCGTAACCTTGACGGACACGGGGAGAGGGTGTCCCCCGCCAGTGCCACGCGGTGACAGGTGTGCCAGCAGGTGGCAGATGTGTGCCACGGTTTCCCGCCTCATCCGGAGTCTCCTCCTGCATTCCCGGTCCGTGAGGTCCTGGTATGACTGCCGGGGCCGGTACACACGGGGCGCCCTCGGGTGCCTCCGTTGCCGTGGGGCCGCGACGTCCTCCTCCCCCTCCTCGTCCTGTCGGTCAGGTGTCCCTCCAGCCTGGGCGGCTGCCGCCTGCCCCTCTGCGGCAGCCTGCGCCGCCTCTCTGGCACGCTCCTCCTCCTCCTCCTCCTCCTCCTCATCCAGGGCAACATAGACATGAGCGGCTGCCACCACGGCGGCCAACATCGCTGGATGGTCTGAAAACATGACGGCCTGGTGGGGGGGAGGGGAACGACGACATGTCATCATTGCCCATATCCCCTCCTCCCCCCAGCCAGGTGGCATGGACCGCATGGGTCCAACTGTTGGAGGCTGGCACCTGGCCAGGTGGACCAACTCACTTGCCCCCCCCATCCTCCTCCCCGGCACGGACCCCTCTCCCGGCACTCCCCCCGGAGCCCAGCCCACTCTAACCACCCCCCCCCCCCCCCCCCCGCTGCACACACACACACACAACCCGAGACACACGTCTCCCCACACATTCAGACTGCGGCCACGCCATCGCCTGCCCATCGGCCAACCCCCCCAGGCCGTCACTCACCTCCTCGCTGGTCGGCGTGAGCCTGGAGCACCGGGTCACGCCGATGAAAAGGAGGTTTCATTTACGTCGACGTGAACGGTCATCACGTCGACGGGACTTCGGCCCATCCGGAAGGGAGAATATCGGCAGGCCCAAAATCGGCTGCCTTGCGCAGACCCGTGACATTCTCCGCGGCAGCGGCGCCATTAACGCCCCGCCGACTTTTCTCCCTTCGGAGACTTCGGCAACCGGCGGGGGCGGGATTCACGGCGGCCAACGGCCATTCTCCGACCCGCTGGGGGGTCGGAGAATGACGCCCCGAGTCAATCGTGCGGTTGGGAACTGGGCCCGTTGGGGGCGGAGCACGAGGGAGGCCTTCAGGTAATGTCCTCAGGACGTCCAAATGGCGTGTGGCGTACTCCTCAATGACGTCGTTTTGGAGGGGGCGGAGCATCCAAAAACAGGCGCTGCCAACGATTTCATCATAAAAAGGTATTCTCCGCCCGATCACTGATTATCAAATTGGCACCGGGAATGGAGAATACGGCCGTTGATGTGACTCGGTGCCATACTTTGTTTTCTAATATTCCTGTGAAGCGCCTGGAGATATTTCATCCTGTCAAAGGTGCTATAAAAATCTAAGTTATTGTTGTAGTTGAATGTTACTGATGTATAAACATGAAAAGTGCTGAAAGATTGACAGGGGATGCGTGTGTCCATATTAGGAGCAGAAAGAATTGTGCTCGGCATTCACAGTGAACACTCCCTGTCCACACACAGGAAAAGGTGTGGCTTTCGACCGCCAGGGTGTTCCAACAAGAACCACTAACGTCAGCCGAGCTGGAGCAAGGAGATTGGGGACGGAGTAATGTTTTGAGTCTGTGCCAGTGGCAGGGTATCATTTCTGGGAATTACAGGCTCCATGCCCACAATTCTCCTCGGACAAGTCGCCAGTGGAACTCAGACCACCCCTAACTCCCCCCATTGGTCACGAAGCAGCTGCAGACATGGGGCTCTGTGTTCAATGATTTATATTCTCATCCCAAATGTACTCTGTAAATAATGAGAATAAACAGTGTTCTTGAACAAATTTACAAGCAGCAATAGTGCCCCCCTGAACAGCCCCTAAATCCCACGATAAAGCCCAAATTCGATAACTGACAAGTGAGAGTGTTGCCGAGTAAAACGCGAGCTATCAGTAATTTTCCACCTTGTTGGGAAACAGCAAATCTAAAACCTTTGTAACACTTGGCTGCCTGACACAAGAGACTGAAAACTAGCAGAGCTGAAGGAACTGTATGCCTTAATTTGGTGTGTTGCTGGAGGAAGCTTGTAATTGTACCAACATCCTGCATGTGAAAGGCAAGGGTCGGGGAGATGATGACTTGGTGGTAATGTGACTGGCCCAGTGACCAAGAGGCCCACGCTTATCCTCTGGAATCCTGGATTCAATTCCCACCATGGCAGCTTGTGGAATTTAAATTCAATGAATAAATGTAGATTGTGATAACCCACACGAGGACCCCAGGGATCGCTGACTGATCTTCCCAGGGGCTTCATAGAATACGAGCTCCCGTGATGAGCAAGCGGAGGCTCACATCGCTGGGCTCATTAGTGGGATCTTTACATAGAATTATAGTGACTAGGAAACTAATCATCGATTCCCAGCAAATCCCATCTGATTCTCCAATGTCCTTTAGGGAAGGAAATCTGCGGTCCTTACCTGGTCTGGCCTATATGTGACTCCAGACCCTCAGCAATGTGGTTGACTCTTAACTGACCTGTGGACTAGCCCAGCAAGCCACTCAGTTCAAGGGCAATTAGGGAGAGCCAACAAATGCCACAAACCTTGAATTAAAAATGGCGGAGCAAGACCTCGGCCAGCGACAGCACTGAGCAATGACAACAACAGCTTACATTTACGTCGCAGCTTTAATGTGGTGGGGCATTTTTAGATGCTTCAAGTAAGTGATTATTGGACAAAAAGAAGATGTTAAGACATGTGACCAAAAGCTTAGTCAAAGGCACTGTGTAAGATGATGTATGGATGGTTACAGAATGGTGATGTGCAACCTGGACAACGTTCAATTATCAGTCGATTAGGTGACCTCAGAATGTTTGGGAAGAGGACAACATTGTAGCACTGTTATAATTGGCCTCAGTGTCACTGAGCCAGGGAGGGGATAATTAGTCAGGCTCCTGCTCCTGATTGCTACCTGTGACTGGTGCCGAAAAGTGACGGGAACAATTTCAGCTACAATTACCGACATCTTGGCAACATTCATATCCCGACTGACAGACAAAGTCACTTGGGTAAAATTCGCGGGTAGGATCTCCTGATGGTGGGGTCAAGGTATGGGGAGGGATTGGAAATTTGAATGGATTGAAGGGAAATAATAACCTCGTGTGGAACAGGAAATGTCCAGATGGGAAGGTTAAATATCTGTACCTGATTATCTCATGCCACTCTATTTCCAGGTTTTAGGCAGTTCGATGAAAGGGATAAACACCTCCTTTATAATACTTTAGCTTTATAAACAGTTCACTTTACACAGCCTCAAGTTCATTCCTTACAAAAATACACTCAAACATAAACAGGTATCGATTTCACATAGCCATCGGTACAATATTCCCTCAGAATTCTCAGTATAAGGGCAGCACGGTGGCACAGTGGTTAGCACAGCTGCCTCATGGCGCCGAGGTCCCAGGTTCGATCCCGGCTCTGGGTCACTGTCCGTGTGGAGTTTGCACATTCTCCCCGTTTGCGTGGGTTTCGCTCCCACAACCCAAAGATGTGGTGGATTGGACGCTCTAAATTGCCCCCTAATTGGAAAAAATTAATTGGGTACTCTAAATTTATATTTTAAAAAAAGAATTCTCAGTATTATGGGGGCAAACATTCCCCAGCTCTGTTGCTGTTTTTAAATCTGCAGGACTTGAATATTTCTCTATTTTGAATGTGGCACTGGTAGATGGCAGAGAGGTTGTGGCACTGGTAGATGGCAGAGAGGTTGTGGCACTGGTAGATGGCAGAGAGGTTGTGGCACTGGTAGATGGCAGAGAGGTTGTGGCACTGGTAGATGGCAGAGAGGTTGTGGCACTGGTAGATGGCAGAGAGGTTGTGGCACTGGTAGATGGCAGAGAGGTTGAAGAAGAAGAATCATTAGCTCTGGGGCACAGTCGAGGTTAGGAAGGAAGATAAAGAGAGCTACATTTGTTTTTATTAGAGAAGAGAAGATTAAAAGGGACCTGATTTAATTGTTAAATTTAATCGAGTACTTGACAATCTAAACGCAAACTATATAAGTGACCATTGAATTGCTGAACCAGATGCTGTGAAAAGTAATTTGAGGAACACCCCCACCCTCTCCCCCTTCCCCTCACACCCCCTCACCCCCACCCCCCCCCTCACCCCCCCACCCCACCCCACCCTCAACCCCCCACCCCACCCCCCTCACCCCCACCCCACCCTCACCCCACCACCCCACCCCCCTCACCCCCACCCCACACTCAACCCCCGACCCCACCCCCTCACCCCACCCCACCCTCACCCCCCCACACCACCCCCCTCACCCCAACCCACCCTCAACCACCCACCCCACCCCCCTCACCCCACCCCACCCTCACTCCACCACCCCATCCCCCTCACCCCCACCCCACACTCAGCGCCACCCCCCCCCCCCCTCACCCCCACCCCACCCCACCCAAAAGAAACTGAAAGGCAGAAATGATTCCATTGTCCATGTGGACCAGTAATTATATAACCCCGGCCAAAGCAGGAAATGCTAATTTTGGACGTGATTCTGCGTTCCCCAGCCTCGTGTTTCTCGATGTTGGGAATGGGAATTCTCATTGAAGGCACCCCCCGCCACCAGGAAACCCACGGGTGGGGATGCATTGCCGGAGAGACCAGAGAATCCCTCCACCCAGCAAACAGCCAGGTATGTCCAGCCATATTGTAATGTTGCAGATGGGCGTAAGTGATAAAATTCTTGGGAAAATACAACGATTCTTGTTCTACTTGGATCCACCTGTGGAATAGTATCGATGGGCGTTGTTTCAGAATAGGCTAAAGTCGGTGGAGTTGTGGACAGTGCGGAGGGATGTTACAAGTTAAGAGGGACATAGATAAGCTGCAGCGCTGGGCTGAGAGGTGGCAAATGGAGTTTAATGCAGAAAAGTGTGAGGTGATTCATTTTGGAAGGAATAACAGGAAGACAGAGTACTGGGCTAATGGTAAGATTCTTGGCAGTGCGGATGAGCAGAGAGATCTCAGTGTACATGTGCATAGATCCTTGAAAGTTGCCACTCAGGTTGAGAGCGTTGTTAAGAAGGCGTCCGGTGTGTTAGCTTTTATTGGTAGAGGGATTGAGTTTCGGAGCCATGAGGTCATGTTGCAGCTGTACAAAACTCTGGTGCGGCCGCATTTGGAGTATTGCGTGCAATTCTGGTCGCCGCATTATAGGAAGGATGTGGACGCATTGGAAAGGGTGCAGAGGAGATTTACCAGAATGTTGCCTGGTATAGAGGGAAGATCCTATGAGGAAAGGCTGAGGGACTTGAGGCTGTTTTCGTTAGAGAGAAGAAGGTTAAGAGGTGACTTAATTGAGGCATACAAGATGATCAGAGGATTGGATAGGGTGGACAGTGAGAGCCTTTTTCCTCAGATGGTGATGTCTAGCATGAGGGGACATAGCTTTAAATTGAGAGGAGATAGATATAAGACAGACGTCAGAGGTAGGTTCTTCACTCAGAGAGTAGTAAGGGTGTGGAATGCCCTGCCTGCAACGGTAGTGGACTCGCCAACACTAAGGGCATTCAAATGGTCATTGGATAGGCATATGGACGATAAGGGAATAGTGTAAATGGGCTTTAGAGTGGTTTCACAGGTCAGCGCAACATCGAGGGCCGAAGGGCCTGTACTGCGCTGTAATGTTCTATGTTCTATGTACGGTTAGGTGAATTAGACATTCTGAATTCTCCCTTCGTGTATCCGAACAGACGCCGGAGTGTGGTGACTAGGGGCTTTTCACAGTAACTTCATTGCAGTGTTAATGTAAGCCTACTTGTGACAATAAAGATTATTATTATTATTAATAAGATGGGTGTGAAACATTCTCGACCCAGTGGTGGAGGTGCATGAAACAGGAAGCCCCAGAGACAGCAGCAGGACCAGAGGATCAGGCGCAGCTGGAAAATTTCCCAATTTTCCCACCCCCTTACAGCTCCCCCCCCCCCACCCCACTCTATGCACCCTACCTCACCTGACAACATAGCCGAGGCCCCTGGGAACCACTCTCATCCCCCTCCAATTTCAAGGCCCCCCTGGGGCCCGACACTTGGAAGTGCCAACTAGGCATCCTGGCACTGCCAACTTAGCACCCTAGCAGTGTCTCCGCCACCCTTTGGCAACGTCAGGGTGGGACTGTCAGGGTACCTGGGTGGCACTGCCAGAGTGCTCATTTGGCAGTTCCAAGGTGCCCAGGTGCCAGGGGGAGTGACAGTACCCTGTCCCTGACCGCCCAGGGGTCTCCAATAGCTTGGGAGACCCCCCCCCCCCCCACCCCCCTCAGTGGACATAAAGAGCGCATCATTACAATTCTTTACGAGTGTAACAGAGAATCTTCAAAATCCAAAACGGAAACACTCACTGGGCGCGATTCCCTGGACAAAAGTTTAAGTCCGCCTTTGGGAGCGTTTAGCGGGTTGTTTCTCGCTGGCTGCAGTGCTGAGAATCCGCTTTAAATGGCACATTGCCGCTTCCTTTGGCCTTCGGGAGTTTCCGAGGCCACATTCAGGGAGATTTTCTGCTGGCGAGCTCAATCCAGCAGCGGGAACGCTGGTCCCAGATCGGGCGGCATTTTGATCGGCAGCCCCGATCTTCCCCCCCCCCCCCATCCATTCTGGACCCAAGCCGCCACCCCCATTACACCCCTAACCTTGTCAACGTCCTTGGGAACCCCTTCTCTATTTGGCAAGGCCCCGCTGGGCCTGACCCCTGGTAGTGCCAACCTGCCACCTGGGCACTCTGGCAGTGTCAGGGTTGCACAGCCAGAGTGCCTGGCTGGCAGTGCCATGGTGCCTGGGTGCTGGGGGAGTGCCAAGGCACCACCCTACACTGCCCCCAATCACTCAGGAGCCTTTAATGCCCTGTAAGCTCCTCCCCCCAGGTGCAGTTACGCCAGGTTCACCTGGTTGTGTGAAGCAGTACTAAACGGTGCCTTGTCGAGGTGTCGCAGCCACGGCCATAGACTCCTGGGCGTCGGCTGAATCCAGCATCCGGGTATTTAAAGGAGCCATGAGACTCATTGCAATATGCAGGTCTGGATTTCACCCAGCACATGATTGGCTCAGCATGGAGCCCGGTGCTGGGCTCTCCCGGGATTCACCCGGCTCCATGCCAGACCTAACATGGTCACTGAATCACGGCCATTACTTCTGTTACAATGTTTTATTGAATGTGCGTGCGACTGTACCAGTGTGTGAGTGCTGTAGTTGTGTGTGTGACTGTACCAGTGTGTGAGTGCTGTAGTTGTGTGTGCGACTGTACCAGTGTGTGAGTGCTGTAGTTGTGTGTGCGACTGTATCAGTGTGTGAGTGCTGCAGTTGTGTGTGCGACTGTACCAGTGTGTGAGTGCTGTAGTTGTGTGTGCGACTGTATCAGTGTGTGAGTGCTGCAGTTGTGTGTGCGACTGTACCAGTGTGTGAGTGCTGTAGTTGTGTGTGCGACTGTATCAGTGTGTGAGTGCTGCAGTTGTGTGTGCGACTGTACCAGTGTGTGAGTGCTGTAGTTGTGTGTGCGACTGTACCAGTGTGTGAGTGCTGTAGTTGTGTGTGCGACTGTATCAGTGTGTGAGTGCTGTAGTTGTGTGTGCGACTGTATCAGTGTGTGAGTGCTGTAGTTGTGTGTGCGACTGTATCAGTGTGTGAGTGCTGTAGTTGTGTGTGCGACTGTATCAGTGTGTGAGTGTTGCAGTTGTGTGTGCGACTGTATCAGTGTGTGAGTGCTGCAGTTGTGTGTGCGACTGTACCAGTGAGTGAGTGCTGTAGTTGTGTGTGCGACTGTATTAGTGTGTGAGTGTTGCAGTTGTGTGTGCAACTGTACCAGTGTGTGAGTACTGTAGTTGTGTGTGCGACTGTACCAGTGTGTGAGTGTTGCAGTTGTGTGTGCGACTGTATCAGTGTGTGAGTGTTGGAGTTGTGTGTGCGGCTGTACCAGTGTGTGAGTGCTGTAGTTGTGTGTGCGACTGTATTAGTGTGTGAGTGTTGCAGTTGTGTGTGCGACTGTATCAGTGTGTGAGTGTTGGAGTTGTGTGTGCGACTGTATCAGTGTGTGAGTGCTGTAGTTGTGTGTGCGACTGCATCAGTGTGTGAGTGTTGCAGTTGTGTGTGCGACTGTATCAGTGTGTGAGTGCTGTAGTTGTGTGTGCGACTGTATCAGTGTGTGAGTGTTGGAGTTGTGTGTGCGACTGTATCAGTGTGAGTGCTGTAGTTGTGTGTGCGACTATCAGTGTGTGAGTGCTGTAGTTGTGTGTGCGACTGTGCCAGTGTGTGAGTGTTGCAGTTGTGTGTGCGACTGTATCAGTGTGTGAGTGCTGTAGTTGTGTGTGCGACTGTATCAGTGTGTGAGTGTTGGAGTTGTGTGTGCGACTGTACCAGTGTGTGAGTGCTATAGATGTGTGTGCGACTGTATCAGTGTGTGAGTGCTGTAGTTGTGTGTGCGACTGTATTAGTGTGTGAGTGTTGCAGTTGTGTATGCGACTGTATCAGTGTGTGAGTGCTGTAGTTGTGTGTGCGACTGTATCAGTGTGTGAGTGCTGTAGTTGTGTGTTCGACTGTATCAGTGTGTGAGTGCTGTAGTTGTGTGTGCGACTGTATCAGTGTGTGAGTGCTGTAGTTGTGTGTGCGACTGTATCAGTGTGTGAGTGTTGCAGTTGTGTGTGCGACTGTATCAGTGTGTGAGTGCTGTAGTTGTGTGTGCGACTGTATCAGTGTGTGAGTGTTGGAGTTGTGTGTGCGACTGTATCAGTGTGTGAGTGTTGGAGTTGTGTGTGCGACTGTATCAGTGTGTGAGTGTTGGAGTTGTGTGTGCGACTGTATCAGTGTGTGAGTGCTGTAGTTGTGTGTGCGACTGTATCAGTGTGTGAGTGCTGTAGTTGTGTGTGCGACTGTATCAGTGTGTGAGTGTTGGAGTTGTGTGTGCGACTGTATCAGTGTGTGTGTTGGAGTTGTGTGTGCGACTGTATCAGTGTGTGAGTGTTGGAGTTGTGTGTGCGACTGTATCAGTGTGTGAGTGTTGGAGTTCTGTGTGCGACTGTATCAGTGTGTGAGTGTTGCAGTTGTGTGTGCGACTGTATCAGTGTGTGAGTGCTGTAGTTGTGTGTGCGACTGTATCAGTGTGTGAGTGCTGTAGTTGTGTGTGCGACTGTATCAGTGTGTGAGTGCTGTAGTTGTGTGTGCGACTGTATCAGTGTGTGAGTGCTGTAGTTGTGTGTGCGACTGTATCAGTGTGTGAGTGTTGCAGTTGTGTGTGCGACTGTATCAGTGTGTGAGTGCTGTAGTTGTGTGTGCGACTGTATCAGTGTGTGAGTGTTGGAGTTGTGTGTGCGACTGTATCAGTGTGTGAGTGTCGGAGTTGTGTGTGCGACTGTATCAGTGTGTGAGTATTGGAGTTGTGTGTGCGACTGTATCAGTGTGTGAGTGCTGTAGTTGTGTGTGCGACTGTATCAGTGTGTGAGTGCTGTAGTTGTGTGTGCGACTGTATCAGTGTGTGAGTGTTGGAGTTGTGTGTGCGACTGTATCAGTGTGTGTGTTGGAGTTGTGTGTGCGACTGTATCAGTGTGTGAGTGTTGGAGTTGTGTGTGCGACTGTATCAGTGTGTGAGTGTTGGAGTTGTGTGTGCGACTGTATCAGTGTGTGAGTGTTGGAGTTGTGTGTGCGACTGTATCAGTGTGTGAGTGCTGTAGTTGTGTGTGCGACTGTATCAGTGTGTGAGTGTTGCAGTTGTGTGTGCGACTGTATCAGTGTGTGAGTGCTGTAGTTGTGTGTGCGACTGTATCAGTGTGTGAGTGTTGGAGTTGTGTGTGCGACTGTATCAGTGTGAGTGCTGTAGTTGTGTGTGCGACTATCAGTGTGTGAGTGCTGTAGTTGTGTGTGCGACTGTGCCAGTGTGTGAGTGCTGTAGTTGTGTGTGCGACTGTATCAGTGTGTGAGTGTTGCAGTTGTGTGTGCGACTGTATCAGTGTGTGAGTGCTGTAGTTGTGTGTGCGACTGTATCAGTGTGTGAGTGTTGGAGTTGTGTGTGCGACTGTATCAGTGTGTGAGTGTTGGAGTTGTGTGTGCGACTGTATCAGTGTGTGAGTGTTGGAGTTGTGTGTGCGACTGTATCAGTGTGTGAGTGCTGTAGTTGTGTGTGCGACTGTATCAGTGTGTGAGTGCTGTAGTTGTGTGTGCGACTGTATCAGTGTGTGAGTGTTGGAGTTGTGTGTGCGACTGTATCAGTGTGTGTGTTGGAGTTGTGTGTGCGACTGTATCAGTGTGTGAGTGTTGGAGTTGTGTGTGCGACTGTATCAGTGTGTGAGTGTTGGAGTTCTGTGTGCGACTGTATCAGTGTGTGAGTGTTGCAGTTGTGTGTGCGACTGTATCAGTGTGTGAGTGCTGTAGTTGTGTGTGCGACTGTATCAGTGTGTGAGTGCTGTAGTTGTGTGTGCGACTGTATCAGTGTGTGAGTGCTGTAGTTGTGTGTGCGACTGTATCAGTGTGTGAGTGCTGTAGTTGTGTGTGCGACTGTATCAGTGTGTGAGTGTTGCAGTTGTGTGTGCGACTGTATCAGTGTGTGAGTGCTGTAGTTGTGTGTGCGACTGTATCAGTGTGTGAGTGTTGGAGTTGTGTGTGCGACTGTATCAGTGTGTGAGTGTTGGAGTTGTGTGTGCGACTGTATCAGTGTGTGAGTATTGGAGTTGTGTGTGCGACTGTATCAGTGTGTGAGTGCTGTAGTTGTGTGTGCGACTGTATCAGTGTGTGAGTGCTGTAGTTGTGTGTGCGACTGTATCAGTGTGTGAGTGTTGGAGTTGTGTGTGCGACTGTATCAGTGTGTGTGTTGGAGTTGTGTGTGCGACTGTATCAGTGTGTGAGTGTTGGAGTTGTGTGTGCGACTGTATCAGTGTGTGAGTGTTGGAGTTGTGTGTGCGACTGTATCAGTGTGTGAGTGTTGGAGTTGTGTGTGCGACTGTATCAGTGTGTGAGTGCTGTAGTTGTGTGTGCGACTGTATCAGTGTGTGAGTGTTGCAGTTGTGTGTGCGACTGTATCAGTGTGTGAGTGCTGTAGTTGTGTGTGCGACTGTATCAGTGTGTGAGTGTTGGAGTTGTGTGTGCGACTGTATCAGTGTGAGTGCTGTAGTTGTGTGTGCGACTATCAGTGTGTGAGTGCTGTAGTTGTGTGTGCGACTGTGCCAGTGTGTGAGTGTTGCAGTTGTGTGTGCGACTGTATCAGTGTGTGAGTGCTGTAGTTGTGTGTGCGACTGTATCAGTGTGTGAGTGTTGGAGTTGTGTGTGCGACTGTACCAGTGTGTGAGTGCTATAGTTGTGTGTGCGACTGTATCAGTGTGTGAGTGCTGTAGTTGTGTGTGCGACTGTATTAGTGTGTGAGTGTTGCAGTTGTGTGTGCGACTGTATCAGTGTGTGAGTGCTGTAGTTGTGTGTGCGACTGTATCAGTGTGTGAGTGCTGTAGTTGTGTGTTCGACTGTATCAGTGTGTGAGTGCTGTAGTTGTGTGTGCGACTGTATCAGTGTGTGAGTGCTGTAGTTGTGTGTGCGACTGTATCAGTGTGTGAGTGTTGCAGTTGTGTGTGCGACTGTATCAGTGTGTGAGTGCTGTAGTTGTGTGTGCGACTGTATCAGTGTGTGAGTGTTGGAGTTGTGTGTGCGACTGTATCAGTGTGTGAGTGTTGGAGTTGTGTGTGCGACTGTATCAGTGTGTGAGTGTTGGAGTTGTGTGTGCGACTGTATCAGTGTGTGAGTGCTGTAGTTGTGTGTGCGACTGTATCAGTGTGTGAGTGCTGTAGTTGTGTGTGCGACTGTATCAGTGTGTGAGTGTTGGAGTTGTGTGTGCGACTGTATCAGTGTGTGTGTTGGAGTTGTGTGTGCGACTGTATCAGTGTGTGAGTGTTGGAGTTGTGTGTGCGACTGTATCAGTGTGTGAGTGTTGGAGTTCTGTGTGCGACTGTATCAGTGTGTGAGTGTTGCAGTTGTGTGTGCGACTGTATCAGTGTGTGAGTGCTGTAGTTGTGTGTGCGACTGTATCAGTGTGTGAGTGCTGTAGTTGTGTGTGCGACTGTATCAGTGTGTGAGTGCTGTAGTTGTGTGTGCGACTGTATCAGTGTGTGAGTGCTGTAGTTGTGTGTGCGACTGTATCAGTGTGTGAGTGTTGCAGTTGTGTGTGCGACTGTATCAGTGTGTGAGTGCTGTAGTTGTGTGTGCGACTGTATCAGTGTGTGAGTGTTGGAGTTGTGTGTGCGACTGTATCAGTGTGTGAGTGTCGGAGTTGTGTGTGCGACTGTATCAGTGTGTGAGTATTGGAGTTGTGTGTGCGACTGTATCAGTGTGTGAGTGCTGTAGTTGTGTGTGCGACTGTATCAGTGTGTGAGTGCTGTAGTTGTGTGTGCGACTGTATCAGTGTGTGAGTGTTGGAGTTGTGTGTGCGACTGTATCAGTGTGTGTGTTGGAGTTGTGTGTGCGACTGTATCAGTGTGTGAGTGTTGGAGTTGTGTGTGCGACTGTATCAGTGTGTGAGTGTTGGAGTTGTGTGTGCGACTGTATCAGTGTGTGAGTGTTGGAGTTGTGTGTGCGACTGTATCAGTGTGTGAGTGCTGTAGTTGTGTGTGCGACTGTATCAGTGTGTGAGTGTTGCAGTTGTGTGTGCGACTGTATCAGTGTGTGAGTGTTGGAGTTGTGTGTGCGACTGTATCAGTGTGTGAGTGCTGTAGTTGTGTGTGCGACTGTATCAGTGTGTGAGTGTTGGAGTTGTGTGTGCGACTGTATCAGTGTGTGTGTGCTGTAGTTGTGTGTGCGACTGTATCAGTGTGAGAGTGTTGGAGTTGTGTGTGCGACTGTATCAGTGTGTGAGTGTTGGAGTTGTGTGTGCGACTGTATCAGTGTGTGAGTGTTGGAGTTGTGTGTGCGACTGTATCAGTGTGTGAGTGTTGGAGTTGTGTGTGCGACTGTATCAGTGTGTGAGTGTTGGAGTTGTGTGTGCGACTGTATCAGTGTGTGAGTGTTGGAGTTGTGTGTGCGACTGTATCAGTGTGTGAGTGTTGGAGTTGTGTGTGCGACTGTATCAGTGTGTGAGTGCTGTAGTTGTGTGTGCGACTGTATCAGTGTGTGAGTGTTGGAGTTGTGTGTGCGACTGTATCAGTGTGTGAGTGTTGGAGTTGTGTGTGCGACTGTATCAGTGTGTGAGTGTTGGAGTTGTGTGTGCGACTGTATCAGTGTGTGAGTGCTGTAGTTGTGTGTGCGACTGTATCAGTGTGTGAGTGTTGCAGTTGTGTGTGCGACTGTATCAGTGTGTGAGTGTTGGAGTTGTGTGTGCGACTGTATCAGTGTGTGAGTGCTGTAGTTGTGTGTGCGACTGTATCAGTGTGTGAGTGTTGGAGTTGTGTGTGCGACTGTATCAGTGTGTGAGTGCTGTAGTTGTGTGTGCGACTGTATCAGTGTGTGAGTGTTGGAGTTGTGTGTGCGACTGTATCAGTGTGTGAGTGTTGGAGTTGTGTGTGCGACTGTATCAGTGTGTGAGTGTTGGAGTTGTGTGTGCGACTGTATCAGTGTGTGAGTGTTGGAGTTGTGTGTGCGACTGTATCAGTGTGTGAGTGTTGGAGTTGTGTGTGCGACTGTATCAGTGTGTGAGTGTTGGAGTTGTGTGTGCGACTGTATCAGTGTGTGAGTGTTGGAGTTGTGTGTGCGACTGTATCAGTGTGTGAGTGCTGTAGTTGTGTGTGCGACTGTATCAGTGTGTGAGTGTTGGAGTTGTGTGTGCGACTGTATCAGTGTGTGAGTGTTGGAGTTGTGTGTGCGACTGTATCAGTGTGTGAGTGCTGTAGTTGTGTGTGCGACTGTATCAGTGTGTGAGTGTTGGAGTTGTGTGTGCGACTGTATCAGTGTGTGAGTGCTGTAGTTGTGTGTGCGACTGTATCAGTGTGTGAGTGTTGGAGTTGTGTGTGCGACTGTATCAGTGTGTGAGTGTTGGAGTTGTGTGTGCGACTGTATCAGTGTGTGAGTGTTGGAGTTGTGTGTGCGACTGTATCAGTGTGTGAGTGTTGGAGTTGTGTGTGCGACTGTATCAGTGTGTGAGTGTTGGAGTTGTGTGTGCGACTGTATCAGTGTGTGAGTGTTGGAGTTGTGTGTGCGACTGTATCAGTGTGTGAGTGTTGGAGTTGTGTGTGCGACTGTATCAGTGTGTGAGTGCTGTAGTTGTGTGTGCGACTGTATCAGTGTGTGAGTGTTGGAGTTGTGTGTGCGACTGTATCAGTGTGTGAGTGTTGGAGTTGTGTGTGCGACTGTATCAGTGTGTGAGTGTTGGAGTTGTGTGTGCGACTGTATCAGTGTGTGAGTGTTGGAGTTGTGTGTGCGACTGTATCAGTGTGTGAGTGTTGGAGTTGTGTGTGCGACTGTATCAGTGTGTGAGTGTTGGAGTTGTGTGTGCGACTGTATCAGTGTGTGAGTGTTGGAGTTGTGTGTGCGACTGTATCAGTGTGTGAGTGTTGGAGTTGTGTGTGCGACTGTATCAGTGTGTGAGTGTTGGAGTTGTGTGTGCGACTGTATCAGTGTGTGAGTGTTGGAGTTGTGTTCAGGTGTTGAATAATAAACATTTACCTTTATTTTAAAATTTGCTAGAAACCCTGTCGCTAGTCTGTTCCTGACAGTTGCAGCACTCGGATCGGTCTTTGATGCACCCTGTCACCTTCCCCTGTCTGGAACATTAGTCCGCCGATTCACCGGTGAGCAGAGAATCGGCACCATTGGCGCCGGTACAGTCGGCGCGGCGCCGGTTGGCGGGCACTCTACGCGGCCCCCTCAGCGATTCTCTGCACCCGATGGGCCGAGCGGCCGTACAAAAAATCCGAGTCCCGCCGGCGCCGTCCAGGTGTGGTCTTACCTGGCGGGACCTCCGTGTGCATGTATCCGGGGCGGCTGGTGGGGGTGATGGGGTGTCCGACCCCAGGGGGGGCCTCCACTGTGGTCTGGCCCGTGATCGGGGCCTACCGATCAGTGGGCCGGCCTCTCGGGCAGGGGGGCTCTTTTTTCCCGCGCCAGCCCCTGTAGCCCCCAATGCTGTGTTGCGTCGGGGCCAGTGCAGAGAAGGGAGCCACAGCGCATGCGCAGACCCGCGGGGGTGACGGCAAAATCCGCCGCTACGCTGCTCCCACGATTCTCCGGTCCCCGGAGAATCGCCGTGAATCCTACGTGCGTGGTCTATGCAGCGCGTAAGGGAGCCACTAACAGAGGCACCCGCGGCGATTGTCCAAGTGTAACCGGCCGAGTTCCCTCCGGCGTGTGTTTCTCATGGATCCACCCGTCGGGAACTCAGCGTGGCGGCTGTGCACTCAGTCCGCGGGCGCCCTGGTAGGGGGCGGGGCGATCCTTCCCCGGGGGGGGGGGAACCTCTCAGATGACCAGGCTATCAATCGGGGGCCAGCGATCCGCGGGCGCCGCGATCTCGCGGGGGGGGGGGAGCCTAGCCACAGTGTGGGTCCGCCATGTCACGCAGGGCGGACGATGCAGGCCACCTCCGTACACATACGCGGACCCCCGACCAGAAGTGCAGGGCCCCGTATCAGCAGCTGGAACTGCGAGAAGCAGTCCGGGGCCCTGCCAGCCCCCTCCAGGTGGGAGAATAACTTTCTTCAGGAAAGTCCAGAGTGATTCGCCCGCATTTTGAGGCTGGAATGGGGACATAGCCCCATTATTGGAGAATCCTGTTCCTGATCATCCCTGAACATGATCAGACACGAGTACATTTCCCTCTTGTATCCTGTTACTCATGAATGTTACTGCACACCGATGGGTCAGACCCAACACCCTGAGGTGCCTGTACAGAATTCCCATTGCCCAACCAGCTCTCTGCATGAACAGCCTCCTTATTACATCAACAGAAGCACCTCCAGTCTCAGCAATGCCACTTCCTTCTATTGCTCACCCTAACCTCGCACCGTCCCATTCACCATCTCCCCTGTACTCGCTGGTCTACACTGGCCCCTGGATCAACGCTGCATCAGCTTTAAAATGTTCACCTATGTTTACAAATCTCTCCATGGCCTTGTCCCTCCCTATCAATGTAACCTCCTCCAGCACCTCCCTATCTCTGTAACCTCCTCCAGCCCCTACACCTCTCCCTATCTTTATAAACTCCTCCAGCCCCTCACTCCTCCCACTCTCTGTAACCTCCTCTCGCCCCTCACCCCTTCCTATCTCTATAACCACCTCTAACCCCTCACACCTCCCTATCTCTGTAACCTCTTCCAGCCCCTACACCCCTCCCTATCTCTATAAACTCCTCCAGCCCCTACGCCCCTCCCTATCTCTGTGACCTCCTCCAGCCCCTACACCCCTCCCTATCTCTATAAACTCCTCCAGCCCCTACGCCCCTCCCTATCTCTGTGACCTCCTCCAGCCCCTACACCCCTCCCTATCTCGAGAAACTCCTCCAGCCCCTACACCCCTCCCTATCTCTGTAACCACCTCCAACCCCTCACACCTCCCTATCTCTGTAACCTCTTCCAGCCCCTACAACCCTCCCTATCTCTATAAACTCCTCCAGCCCCTACGCCCCTCCCTATCTCTGTGACCTCCTCCAGCCCCTACACCCCTCCCTATCTCGAGAAACTCCTCCAGCCCCCTACACCCCTCCCTATCTCTGTAACCTCCTCCAGCCCCTACACCCCTCCCTATCTATGTAACCTCCTCCAGCCCCCTACACCCCTCCCTATCTATGTAACCTCCTCCAGCCCCGACACCCCTCCCTATCTTTATAAACTCCTCCAGCCCCTCACTCCTCCCACTCTCTGTAACCTCCTCTCGCCCCTCACCCCTTCCTATCTCTATAACCACCTCTAACCCCTCACACCTCCCTACCTCTGTAACCTCTTCCAGCCCCCTACATCCCTCCCTATCTCTGTAACCACCTCCAACCCCTCACACCTCCCTATCTCTGTAACCTCTTCCAGCCCCTACAACTCTCCCTATCTCTATAAACTCCTCCAGCCCCTACGCCCCTCCCTATCTCTGTGACCTCCTCCAGCCCCTACACCCCTCCCTATCTCAAGAAACTCCTCCAGCCCCGCCACTCCTCCCTATCTCTGTAACCTCCTCCAGCCCCTACACCCCTCCCTATCTAAGTAACCTCCTCCAGCCCCTCGCTCCTCCCACTCTCTGTAATCTCCTCTCGCCCCTCACCCCTTCCTATCTCTATGACCACCTCTAACCCCTCACACCTCCCTGTCTCTGTAACCTCTTCCAGCCCCCTACACCCCTCCCTATCTATGTAACCTCCTCCAGCCCCTCACCCCTCCCTATCTCTGTAACCACCTCCAACCCCTCACACCTCCCTATCTCTGTAACCTCTTCCAGCCCCTACAACCCTCCCTATCTCTGTAATGTCCTCCAGCCCCTACACCACCTCCCTGTCTCTGTAACCTCCTCCAGCCCCGAAAACCCTCCTTATTTCTGTAACCTCCTCCAGCCCCTACACCCCCTCCCTATCTCTGTAACCTCCTCTAGCCCCCTACACCCCCTCCCTATCTCTGTAACCTCCTCCAGCCCCCACGCCCTTCCCTATCTCTGTAACCTCCTCCAGCCCCTACACCCCTCCCTCTCTCTGTAACCTCCTCCAACACCTACACCTCCTCTCTATCTCTGTAACCTCCTCCAGCCCCTCCCTATCCCTGTAACCTCCTCCAGCCCCCTACTCCCCTCCCTATCTCTGTAACCTCCTCCAGCCCCGACAACCCTCCCTATCTCTGTAACCTCCTCCAGACCTTACACCCCTTCCTATCTCTGTAACCTCCCCCAGCCTCCTACTCCCCTCCCTATCTCTGTAACCTCCTCCAGCCCCTAAACCCCCTCCCTATCTCTGTAACCTCCTCCAGCCCTTACACCCCTCCCTATCTCTGTAACCTCCTCCAGCTCCTCACCCCTCCCTATCTCTGTCACCTCCTCCAGTCCCTCACTCCTCCCTCTCTCTGTAACCTCCTCCTGCTCTCATTCTTCCCTCTCTCTGTAACCTCCTCCAGCCCCTCCCTATCTCTGTAACCTCCTCCAGCTCCTCACCCCTCCCTATCTCTGTAACCTCCTCCAGCTGCTCACTCCTCCCTCTCTCTGTAACCCTCTCCAGCCTCTCACCCCTGTGCGCCTCCAATTCTACCCTCCTGTGCATTATCGATTTAACTCACTCTGACATTGGTGAACACACCTTCAATAGCTGAAATCTGGAACCCGCTCTATCAACCTCTCCGTCACTCCACCCCTCTCTCCTCCTGCTTCCGTGTTAACCTGATGATCACTCCCGTGAGATGGCGAGGGACATTGTACTATGTGAAAGGCGCTGTGTAAAAGGAAAATGTGCCAGTTTCCTTGCCCTTCCTGTGGGTAGAGACAAGAGCTTCCTCCACACTTTTACTCAAAACCTTCTTCACCTACACAAGTAGCTAACCACTTGTGTCTGTGTTTTTAATAGTCATGGACATCGGATACTTACCTAATGTGATAGAAAACGGACACAAGTCACATGATTGTCAGCCAGAATGAAATGTTCTACTTTGGACATTAATCAGATATTAAAAAACCGAATGGTTTCTCTGCATGTCTGGTTCAGGAATTTTAAAGATAATTGTTGTGGCCAGTCAGGTGTTGGGATTAATTAGTACAAAACTGAACAGGGATAGAAAATTAATTCTTGGAATCTCCCACCCTGAAAACGTTCAGGTGTCATTTCTACAATCCCAACTAACCAAACAAAGAGGGCTATGTGAATCTGCTGTATCTCCGTGCTGTACATATGGAGCAATATCTCATTTGTACTCACCCATATGTTCGAGAATTTCAATCCATTAAAGATGCTTATAATCCGATTCAGAACTCCTGATTTGAGACTCATTATCTGCTCTGTCAAACAAGTAAACAGATGGGTTCCATAATCTGCTTTTCTGTAATTATTGTCTGCTAAGATTTTTATAGTCTTAAAAATAATTAAAAGAGACTTTGTTTGGGGTATTTCATTCTTCCTCCTGTTCCACCTGTACACCCTCATCCACATATGGAGAATAATAATGAATCATGTAAACACACAGCTATTGAAGCCAATGTTACTGCTCATAGAAGTCATAGACTTTATATTGCAGGAGGAGGCCATTCAACCCGTCGAGATGGCACAGGCCCTTGGAAAGAGCACCCTACTTAAGCCCACAGCTCCACCATATCCCCAAGTCCAACCCAACCTTTTGGACACTATTGGGCAATTTAGCATGGCCAATCCACCTAACCTGCACATCTTTGGACTGTGGGAGGAAACCGGAGCACCCGGAGGAAACCCACGCACACACGGGGAGAACGTGCAAACTCCACACAGACAGTCACCCGAGCCCTGACCTCCAGCCTGATCTAATTGACCTCTGCCCTGGCATCTGCCCTGACCTCAACCCTGACTTCAACCCTGACCTCCACCCTGGCCTCCTCCCTGACCACCACCCTGACCTCCACCTTGATCCTCACCCTGACTTGCACCTTGATCACTATTAGCTTCCCATAGTCAGCCACACACAACATCACTGCTTTTTGATCATCTACCTTTACTATTCTGCAATGGTCGGATGGAAGAAACATGAACTGAGAGTAAGTAACTAAAAATATTGAGAAACCCAAGGAGTAGATTTGTAACAAGATCCTTCAAATTGTCCCCATGTATGAAAGCAATAATACCAGTGGATGTGAACAGACACAGTATCAGTGGATGTGAAGTAGAGACTCAGTGTTCTGAGTACTTGCCTCCACAATTATTGCTGTGTTGTGTCTATTGGCTGCTCTAAGCCTTGCTCCACTTTAGAGATTTACTGGGCGAGCAGATAGTTCCAGCACCACTGTGAATAATCAATGAAATCAATGCAACAATCTCCCAAAGCCACTTCCATCATTCGCCACATCTTGCAATATATTATGTACACTCCCACTGGAGATGGAACTGGTCGTGAAGCCAATGCAAATGGAAAGCAGGCAGCTGATTCCGTATTATGTGTTTTGTTTGACCATCAGAGGTCCATTGTTGTCTGTAAAACTTCAGACACTTTGACCTGTTTATTATTCCATCATTTTACCCCGGTGCCCTATTTGCAAGATGAACAAAGGACAAATACAATTTCACTATCCAACCAAATTTATTGTCAAACACAGCAAAAGGTCACTCCCTTTAAATGACCCCAACTACAATAATCTCAAGAATCTTAATACAACACGAGCCAATGAACTGCAGGTCCAACTCTCTGAATTGGTCTCAGGGACTCCATCCGCGAGGGTGGGTCTCGCTCACTGCTTTCCTCCGCTCCTCCAGTCTGTCGCTGAATCTTCTCTGTCCCTCTGTGTGGAGTCTTCGCTGGGAAGGGTCCTGATGGCCAATTCTTATATCCCTCTTCATGCCTTTCCAGAAAGTTCTCTGGCCCTCAGCTAATGAGGCCTCGGGGCAGAGGTCGCACTTCTAATGGAGTTGCCAATGGCAACTCTGGAGGACATCAGGAAGCCACCCCCAGGGTCCATCTCCAGCTGTATTGTCCGCACATAACCTTACTCCATATATGGTGACTCAGGAAATCTGGGTGCCAGAAAGTCTAGTTTCATCTGGACTATCCACAACAATCAATCCAGTTGAATGGGGCCTATTATCTCCTGAAGTTTTGTTGACAGGCCAGGCACAGACTTGTCCTGACTGTCTGTCTCTGCTCAGTGGATTTGAACTTGGATGTTCGAATTTCCATCAGGCCTGCCTGTGAGCTGGCTGTCTAATTCTTAAAATGTCTAATTCGTAATTCAAAGTATTCAATTTTATATCGGGCCTAAAATACATTTTACTACACCTTTCATCCTAAATAATATAAAATAATCAAAAATGGCATTGGATGTTTTAATTCAGCAATGGACTGAATTTTTGCAAAGTGAGGTTTTAAAAAAAATATATATATATACACCACATTGTATTTTGTACGTCATGTGGAAAATTCAATTTAACCCATTGTTGTCCCCGTCTTGGAATGTCTTTGGCTCTTTCCCAGAAATCTACAAAGAATAGTGAGCTTCTTTTGAAAAAATAAATTTAGAGCACCCCATTCATTTTTTTCCAATTAAGGGGCAGTTTAGCGTGGCCAATCCACCTAGCCTGTATATCTTTGGGTTGTGGGGGTGAAACCCACGCAGACACGGGTAGAATGTGCAAACTCCACACGGACAGTGACCCAGAGCCGGGATCGAACCTGGGACCTCGGCGCCGTGATGCAGCAGGGCTAACCACTGTGCCACCATGCTGCCCAATAGTGAGCTTCTTAATGAGTTTATTAAAAGAATTACAATTTTCTTTGAAGCAACTAACAAGATCAAAATGATATTTTACTTCACGGTAAAGATGTCTCCAGTGAAGTCTATTTGAAGTCAGTGTGCAGTATTCTAGTGGGCAACACGGTAACACAGTGGTTAGCACTGTTGCTTCACAACACCAGAGTCCAAGGTTCAATTCCCAGCTTGGGCCACTGTCTGTGCGGAGTCTGCACGTTCTCCCCGTGTCTGTGTGGGTTTCCTCCGGGTGCTCCGTGTTCTTCCCATAAACCCTGAAAGACGTGCTGTTAGGTAATTTGGACATTCTGAAATCTCCCCCCGTGTACCTGAACAGGTGCCAGAATGTGGCGACCAGGGGCTTTTCACAGTAACTTCATTGCAGTGTTAATGTAAGCCTACTTGTGAAAATAAAGATTATTATGAAGTGTTGAGTTCACACATTTATAGAAATGTTACTACAAACTAAACACATAAAATAAAAAACGTCCCCATCCAAAATATTTTTGCAGAAATGACTGCGTGTGTAATACTGAATAATTCAGGGATGTGCTGTGATAAGTTGAAGGAAACAGTGTTGGCTTGTCTACGTGTCTGTATGGTATAATTAATACTAATGACCAGATCAAAAAAGAGCTGGAAAAGTCCCTCAATGGCTGAGTTGTCACATCTCCTCCCAAGATGGAATTGAGCCATCTACGCAAAGGTGGTTTAGGATCTGAATTCTCCGTCTGTGTGACAATACCAGGCATGGGATTAATAGTTGGGTCCGGAATCCAAAGTTAGGCAAGGAAAGATTTAGCTGTAAGACCTAGCGTGATTGCAGACGGGTGTTCCTGCTGAAGAGGATGAGAGTGTTGAGAGTGGGTGGAGACAGGATTAGATTGAGCTCTGGTGTTCCAACAGGCTGTGCCTTACTGGTCCCAGTTCAATGGGAGGTCAGCACCCAGGGTTGGATTATACTTCATTTTATTTGCTGCGCAGGATTGGTGAGAACATTGGGCATAAAACTGAAAAATGCCTTCCTGTTCCACTCTCTGTTTCCCTCTCCTTGGCCCAGCTAGGATGGTGCCAGGCGTCTGCACAGCTCATGTACCTTTGAGCGCTGACAATTGCTTGATTTAGTTATTTGCCACAGCACATGCCACCAAGCACAAGGGCAGCTCTTGAACAGCATTAGAAAGATTACTGGGTGGAGGAGCACAGCTGGCATCTCCTTCCTCCATAATCCCCTAAACTAGCCCAGTCCACTCAGATTTCTTCCCTGTTCTCTTAGCATTTCTGAAATAGAACGCTGTGGTGTGGATTATGATAAGCAAAATATTAAAGGTGGTTGGTTTAGTTTTGATTCCCATTCGGATAAAGCTCAATATAATGAAAATCAATGTGAATCACAGGATAAAATAATGATGTTGCTGTGCCTCGAGTGTCACACTCACCCGCAAGCCAAACCCAAGTGGCCGAATTCCTCAAATTATTACAATTTAGTTAGTTTTTACCCCCTTGACATTGATTTGTATTATGGACCAAATGATGCCTTTTTTTTAAAGGAACCCTTATTCATTTTATACAAATTAATCCCACTCTTGTCATTTTGATTCATTTATTCAGCAATTTTTTGCAATCTGGCAAAATGTGCTTTGTCAATCAAAGAATTCATAGAGTTTAAAGTGCAGAAGGAGGCCATTCGTCCCATCGAGTCTGCACCGGCCCTTGGAAAGAGCCCTCCACGTAAGCCCACAGCTCCACCCTATCCCCGTAACCCCATCCAACCTGTTTGGACACTGAGGGCAATTTAGCATGGCCAATCCACCTAACCTGCACATCTCTGGACTGAGGGAGGAAACCGGAGCACCCGGAGGAAACCCGCACAGATACGGGGAGAAAGTGTAGACTCTGCACAGACAGTGACCCGAGATGGGAATCGAACCTGGGACCCTGGAGCTGTGAAGCAACAATGCTAACCACTGTACTACAGTGCTGCCCACGGCAATGTATGATTGAACCGTCCTTCGGTCTCAGTATTGTAACTTTCAGAAAATGTCTGATCAAGTTTCAAAATGTTCAGGTAGATTAAAGTCCTTTGTTGTATGTGAGCTTGTTGAGGCTTGTAGCATCTTGAATGTAATTCTGCCCTGGAGAATCTCTTTACAAACACTCCGACAAGTTGGTGCCTTATCCTTGTAAACACAGAAGAAAACATTGACTGGAATTTTCCCGCACCCACTGCTGCAGTTCTAATAGCAGACAAAGGAGGAGCACGCAAAAGGAGGCCCGAAAATCAGTTTCACATTAGCGTAAAATGATGACGGGATACTCCACTTCTGCTCGCCATGGTAGACCGCAATCCCCACCAGAACAAGAACAAATGACAATACAGCACAGGAACAGGCCCTTCGGCCCTCCAAACCTGTACCGGTCATGATACCAACTTTGGTCAAAACCCTCAGCTCTTTCTTGTGCCGCATCCCTCTCTCCCCATCCTAGCCATGTGTTTGTCAAGATGCCTTTTGAACGCCGTTAATGTATCTGCTTCCACAACCTCCCCGGCAACGCGTTCCAGGCACTCCCCACCCTCTGTGTAAAAAACCTGCCTCGCACGTCTCCTCTGAACTTTGCCCGATGGACCTTAAACCTATGCCCCCTGGTGACTGACCCCTCCACCCTGGGAAAGAGTGCCTGCCCATCCACTCTATCCATGCCCCTCATAATCTTGTAGACCTCTATCAGGTCACCCCTCAACCTTCGTCTTTCTAATGAAAACAGTCCGAGTCTATTCAGCCTCTCCGCATAGCTAACACCCTCCAGACCAGGCAACATCCTGATAAACCTCCTCTGCACCCTCTCTAAAGCCTCCACATCCTTCTGGTAGTGTGGCGACCAGAATTGTGCGCAATATTCCAAGTGTGGCCTTACCAAGGTTCTATACAACTGCAGCATGACTTGCCAGTTTTTATACTCGATGCCCCATCCAATGAAGGCGAACATTCCGTATGCCTTCTTGACTACCTTGTCCAATTGTGTTGCCACTTTCAAAGATCTGTGGACCTGCATGCCCAGATCTCTCTGACGTTCTATATTCATAAGAGTTTTGCCATTTACGGTATATTTCCCCTCTATGTTAGACCTATCAAAATGCATTACCTCACATTTGTCCGGATTAAACTCAATTTTGCCATTTCTCTGCCCAAGTCTCCAACCTATCTATGTCCTGCTGTAACTTCTGACAATCCTCAACACTATCTGCCTCTCCACCAACCTTGGTGTCATCCGTGAACTTACTAATCAGAGACCAGCATGACGCCAGTTTTTATCCTCCTGAAGGGATGCACATGAATTCCTGACCAGAATTGCACTCCCACACCCAACTGTTCCTTGCCACCAGCGGGAAATCTAGCCAGCCCAGAACACATCTGGACCAGTGTGCCATGTGCATTTCAGGACTTAGCTGAAGAAGGCCGGAGCTGTCTCTGGAGTTCTGGATGGAGTCTTCCAGTGACCATGGACCTTGGACAATGCAGCAGGTAAAAGGGAAAAGCACCTGGTGGCCCATCCTCCAGCCCCAGGTGCTCCATCTTTCTCCAGGAGCTCATTGATTTCCCCAACATTGAGACTAGAAGGCGAGAGACTGTAGAAATAGGGCAGAGATCAAAACATGTTAATGGCTCGATGTACCCGTAATAATAATGATCTTTATTAGTGTCACAAGTAGGCTTACATTAGCTCTGCAATGAAGTTACTGTGAAAAGCCCCTATTCCCCACATTCCGGCACCTGTTCGGGTACACTGAGGGAGAATTCAGAATGTCCAATTCACCTAACAAGCACGTCTTTCGGGATTTGTGGGAGGAAACCGGGGCACCCGGAGGAAACCGACACACACACGGGGAGAATGTGCAGACTCCCCACAGACAGTGACCCAGCGGGGAATCGAACCCGGGTCACTGGAGCTGTGAAGCAACAGTGCTAACACTGTGCTACCGTGCCGCCCTCATTGATTCCTTTCCCATTTTAACATTAATCCAGGATTCATTTTAAATATAATGATCTTTTCAAATTTCATAGCAGAATCTATAAATAGAAGGAAGCCATCTACAGTTTCCACAAACAAGGTTAAAACCTGCTGGGAGAAGACTAACTTTGACTGAAGTTGTTCTCAACTGAAACTGAGACTTCAGGTCAGATCCAGATGTTGGGAAGAGATGCCACTGGGCAGCACGGTAGCACAAGTGGATAGCACTGTGGCTTCACAGTGCAAGGGTCCCAGGTCCGATTCCCTGCTGGGTCACTGTCTGTGCAGAGTCTGAACGTTCTCCCCGTGTCTGCGTGGGTTTCCTCCGGGTGCTCCGGTTCCTTCCACAGTCCAAAGATGTGCAGGTTCGGTGGATTGGCCATGATAAATTGCCCTTAAGTGTCCAAAAATGTTAGGAGGGGTTATTGGGTTACGGGGATAGGGTGGAAGCGAGGGCTTAAGAGAGTCGTCGCAGACTCGATGGGCCGAATGGCCTCCTTCTGCACAGTATGTTCTATGTATGTTCGATGTCAGGCTTGTCTTTGGGTGCGGAGATCAGTGTCTTTCTCAATACTGCTGTCCCTGATCGTCAATATTCCATTTCAAAACACGTGAATAAAGTGACTAAAGGCCAGGGTTATATTTAGCATTGGCTTTCAAGTTTCACGTACATCTACACAACTTTTAAATTGTGGAATCACTTCAAAATGAAACAACTCGCAGAGCAGCCAATGATCTGGGTCACTGGAACCTGATTGTCCTTCCGGTTACAGACACCAGGATTGTTTCCAGCGGGAAGACGTCACAACAATCAAAGTTCACAGAGGGAGCCTGCTAATTGGATGGAGGGGGATTGTTGGGTAGCCAATCAGCCTTCTCACGAAGTCATGTGGACTTGAAATGGAAGCCCGTATCTCTCTCCACAGATGCTGCCAGGCTTGCTGAGATTTTCCAGCATTTTCTATTTTCTTTCAGATTTCCAGAATCCGCAGTATTTTCACTGCATTGATTTTCAAAAGTGAATTGGGGGCAGGAGGGGTCCGCCAGGCTGTGGGTTGCGAAAGGTGCCAAATACTCTTGCACCAATCCTGTTTGTGTCTCCCCCAGGTCCTGATGTGATGGACAAACAGATTTCTGTTTGACAGTGGAATCTCTGAACAAATGTGCATCCTTCTTGGCGGTAAGACCAATCATAGATCATAGAATTTACAGTGCAGAAGGAGGCCATTCGGCCCATCGAGTCTGCACCGGCTCTTGGAAAGAGCACCCTACCCAAGGTCAACACCTCCACCCTATCCCCATAACCCAGTAACCCCACCCAACACTAAGGGCAATTTTGAACACTAAGGGCAATTTAGCATGGCCAATCCACCTACCCTGCACATCTTTGGACTGTGGGAGGAAACCGGAGCACCCGGAGGAAACCCACGCAGACACGGGGAGGATGTGCAGACTCCGCACAGACAGTGACCCAGCGGGGAATCGAACCTGGGACCCTGGAGCTGTGAAGCAATTGTGCTATCCACAATGCTACCGTGCTGCCCAGTTTTACCTTCAGTGTAAGTCTCCAGACAATCAGCTCAGAGTGAATTCCCGACCATTCTGTCCTCCAGGGGAGCTCAGCTGGTCCGAGCCTGAATTAAATGACCCCTGACATAGATGGCATCCATATTGAGATCCTGGAGCCCTGTGCAACTGGAGCAGATCTGCACAGGTTCGATATCTTCGGACACTTTGAAACACGTAGAAGCATATTGGGACGTGTCGCTATGTTAAAGGCGCTAGATAAATGTAGATTATTGAGAGTGTAGCTACCCCCATAATGAGATCCTTGCAGGAGTGCACTGCAGGACACCGTCCCCGGCACCAGAACCACATCTTTAGAAGCTGTTTGTGAACAGATAGCTTCAGTTCGACATCTTCCGTGGTACCATCTCGGTACCAGGGGTGAATAACTATCATCTCTTCCAGAGCTGGCTCTTGTCCTCTGAAATTGATCCACATGGTTTTGGGAGTGGGAATGAAGAGTAGTGCCATCCTGGACTGTCAGAGGATGAAAGAGTCAAGGCAGATACCAGGAAAGCAAGTGTACATGTGGTGAAAGCTCTTGTGATCACAGACCAGTTGAATGTTGAGGGAGTGGATGCTCTTCCTGTTGCTGAAATTCACTGGTGGGTCATCCAGTTCATTCCAGGAAATCCAGTGTTGGTGACAAACCCATTGCCCCCTGTCTCTGTAAGGTCACATCTGTGCAGAATTAAATTACAGCGCAGTTGTTCCAAGATACAGTTTGCCAGGAGAGGGGTTGTGGGGGGGCTGGTTCTCAGAGCCAGACCACATGGGAATGGAACCGGTCCACGTGAGACGTGAGGATATAGCGAGATATCATGAGGAAAGCATCATGTTACATGGCGAGCGAGCCAGGCGATCTGGGCAAGCAGCCAATAGAACTGGGAAAAGGCCAGTCGACATGGAGAAAGAGTCAGATCACAAGACCCACGGGTTGAGCAATGCCAAAACTAAGTTCGGAACAGATACAATAAACTATCCACAGTAATTCCTGCAAGGATTCTCCCACTCTCTCGTTGTGCTTTGGTGGGTGGTGGTGGTGGTGGTGGTGGTGGTGGTGGGGGGGGGGGGGGGGTGGTGGTGGGGGGGGGTGGTGGTGGTGGTGGTGGGGGGGGTGGTGGTGGTGATGGTGGGGGGGGTGGTGGTGGGGGGGGGTGGTGGTGGTGGTGGTGGTGGTGGGGGGGTGGTGGTGGGGGGGGGTGGTGGGGGGGGTGGTGGTGGTGGTGGTGGTGGGGGGGGTGGTGGTGGGGGGGGATGGTGGTGGTGGGGGGGGTGGTGGTGGTGGGGGGGGGTGGTGGCGGTGGGGGGGGGGTGGTGGGGGTGGGGGTGGGGGGGTGGTGGGGGTGGTGGGGGGGGGGTGGTGGTGGTGGTGGGGGGGGGTGGTGGTGGTGGTGGGGGTGGTGGTGGTGGGGGGGGTGGGGGTGGTGGTGGTGGTGGGGGTGGTGGTGGGGGGTGGGTGGTGGTGGTGGCGGTGGGGGGGGTGGTGGTGGTGGTGGTGGGGGGGGTGGTGGTGGTGGGGGGGGGTGGTGGTGGTGGTGGTGGTGGTGGGGGGGGTGGTGGGGGGGGTGGGGGGGGGGTGGGGGGGGGGGGGGGGTGGTGGTGAGCGGGAGGACTGGCTGGAATGATGAGAGAGCTGCTTTCTGCTAACCTGGCACCAGGGCTACAAAATGAAGAAAGCAGGCACGACACGAGCCCTCAGAGGCTACGTGACAGGCAATGCGAAATTCCACAACACAAAGGCAGCCATCAGAAACAATCCAATCGCAAAGGCACATTATGGAAGATTAAAGTGTTGCCTTACAGATGGTCAAATTTCAGGAATTTATTAAGAACCCTTATCTAAACACAAAAGTGGCTGAATTAATCATGGCTAAAAACAGCTCACACTACAGTCTTTGCTTCAGTACATTACAGCATTGTTAACGAATGTTGTTGTTTTAAACATCTGTCAACAAATCATTCTCATAGTTTGGGATACCATTTCCGGACAAAGACACTGCTGCCTCCTCCAACTTTAAACAACTGAATGAAGTGCCGCACCTCCTTCGTTTGGGCGATATTCAAGCCCAGTGTTTCCAAACTTCCCTTAATGGTGAAACAATAGGAGGAGGAATGCTGCTGTGTGTTGCAGAGTGCCTGGGTAACCCAGTCAGCACTTGCCATTCTCCTCTGCCACTCTCGTGGAGCCCCTCTCCCGGGGGACTCAGTCCCAAGCTGCTGCTCCAGGTCTCACCAAGCTGAGTTTAGATTCCTGTTCGATGTTAGAATCTGCTGCGCAGTCCAAGGCCCAGTTTGAGTGCCAGCTAAGTTCGCCGTTACACCCACGTCCTCTGAGCAAGCGAGTCATTCTGGACCCCAAAACAGCTCAAACCGCAAAGCTCAGCTTCTGAACAGGTGCCGTTTAATTACATTTCCGCTGATCATGGGGGTCCAGTCAGCCGACTGCTGCAGCCCCGCTGATTCGGTTACTCTGGAAAAAATAGAGAAGTTTTAAAAGTTAGCTCGGTCACTGGAGTGAAAGGTAGAATCATCAGCAGCATATATATATCCATTACAAGGATTCTTGACAGTAATTTTAGAGCGAATTATTGGATATATATTTAAATATCATTTTTACCAAATGACCTTTTATATTTGGCTTTTTAAAACTCTACATCACGCAGTTTGCACATAGAATCCATACACTGGACAACAGTACAACAGCCCATGATGTGAGCAGCACGGTAGCACAGTGATTATTGCTTCACAGCTCCAGGGTCCCAGGTTCGATTCCCGGCTTGGGTCACTGTCTGTGCGGAGTCTGCACGTTCTCCCCGTGTCTGCGTGGGTTTCCTCCGGTTGCTCCGGTTTCCTCCCACAAGTCCCGAAAGACGTGCTGTTCGGTGAATTGGACATTCTGAATTCTCCCTCTGTGCACCCGAACAGGTGCCGGAATGTGGCAACTAGGGGCTTTTCACAGTAACTTCATTGCAGTGTTGAGGTAAGCCTACTTGTGACACTAATAAAGATTATTATTATTATGATGATTATCTGGGTTACAGGGATTTGTCCCAGTCAGAGTAAAGTCATTTGCTAAAATCTAAGTTTCATTCCTGACTATCTCTGCTGACGAGGGCTGGGGTTTCGATTTGGATTTTATTTATTGTCACGTGTACCAAGGTAGAGTGAAAAGTATTATTCTGTGTACAGTCCTGACAGATCGTTCTGTACATAAAGAAAACATAGGACATACGATAAACACACAATGTAAATACATAGACACAGAAAACGGGTAAGCATACAGAGTGTAGTACTACTCAGTAGAGAAGGTGTGCAAAGAGGTCAGGTCAGTCCATAAGACGGTCATTTAGGAGTCTGGTGACAGTGGGGAAGAAGCTGTTTTTGAGTCTGTTCGTGCGTGTTCCCAGACTTCTGTATCTCCTGCCCGATGGAAGAAGTTGGAAGAGTGAGTAAGCCGGGTGGGAGGGGTCTTTGATTATGCTGCTCACTTTCCCCAGGCAGCGGGAGGTGTAGATGGAGTCAATGGATGGGAGGCAGGTTCGTGCGATGGACTGGGCGGTGTTCACGACGCTCTGAAGTTTCTTGCGGTCCTGGGCCGAGCAGTTGCCATACCAGGCTGTGATGCAGCCCGATAGGATGCTTTCTATGGTGCATCTGTAAAAGTTGGTTAGAGTTAATGTGGACATGCCAAATTTCCTTAGTTTCCTGAGGAAGTATAGGCGCTGTTGTGCTTTCTTGGTGGTAGCGTCGACGTGGGTGGACCAGGACAGATTTTTGGTGATGTGTACCCCTAGGAAGTTGAAACTGCTAACCATCTCCACCTCGGCCCCGTTGATGCTGACAGGGGTGTGTACAGTACTTTGCTTCCTGAAGTCAATGACCTGGGGCGAAATTCTCCCCAAACGGCGCGATGTCCGCCGACTGGCGCCCAAAACGGCGCCAATCAGACGGGCATCGCGCCGCCCCAAAGGTGCGGAATGCTCCGCATCTTTGGGGGCCGAGCCCCAACATTGAGGGGCTAGGCCGGCGCCGGAGGGATTTCCGGTCCGCCAGCTGGTGGAAACGGCCTTTGTTGCCCCGCCAGCTGGCGCGGAAATGACATGTCGGGGTGGCGCATGCGCGGGAGCGTCAGCGGCCGCCGACAGTTTCCCGCGCATGCGCAGTGGGGAGAGTCTCTTCCACCTCCGCCATGGTGGAGACTGTTGCGGAGGCGGAAGGGAAAGAGTGCCCCCACGGCACAGGCCTGCCCGCGGATCGGTGGGCCCCGATCGCGGGCCAGGCCACCGTGGGGGCACCCCCCCAGGACCCCGGAGCCCGCCCACGCCGCCTTGTCCCGCCGGTAAATAGGTACTCTAATTTACGCCGGCGGGACAGGCAATTTATCGGCGGGACTTCAGCCCACCCGGGGCGGAGAATCGAGCGGGGGGGCCCGCCAACCGGCGCGGCCCGATTCCCGCCCCCGCCGAATATCCGGTACCGGAGACTTCGGCAACCGGCAGGGGCGGGATTCACGGCGGCCAACGGCCATTCTCCGACCCGCTGGGGGGTCGGAGAATGACGCCCCAGCTGTTTAGTTTTGCTGACATTGAGGGAGAGATTATTGTCTTTACACCACTCCACTAGGTTCTCTATCTCTCTCCTGTATTCTGACTCACCGTTGTTCGAGATCTGACCCACTACGGTCATGTCATCAGCAAACATGTAGATGGAGTTGGAGCCAAATTTTACCCCACAGTCGTGTGTGTATAAGGAGTAGAGTAGGGGGCTAAGTATGCAGCCTTGCAGGGCCCCAGTATTGAGGACTATCGTGGAGGAGATGTTGTTGTTTATCCTTACTGATTGTTGTCTGTCGGTCAGAAAGTCGAGGATCCAGTTGCAGAGGGAGGAGCCAAGTCCTAGGTTTTGGAACTTTGATATGAGCTTGGCTGGGATTATGGTGTTGAAGGTGGAGCTGTTGTCAATAAATAGGAGTCTGAGTGGGAGTTCTTATTGTCGAGATGCTTCTGGATTTGTTAAATGCTGCAGTTTGCTGAGACATTTACAAAGTTTTACAGAGATTTATAAAGGTCAATGCTTTGGGAGGGTATACATTCACTCAATATATTGAACGGGTGTGTGAGAATGCAGAATGAAATAGATGTTTGAAAGGTGCGGACTCAATTCAAAAAAGGCAATTTCTTCTCCAGTGCTTCTCTTAATGCTCTTGTCTGAGAATGTGAGATTCTGTGGCAAGTACCGAGATGCATTTTGCAAAGTTGCTTAAATTCCCCAGAGGCACCCTCAGTTTGCCAGTGCGTTTTTACAAAGAAGCCTCCAATCTTCCCAAGTGCTGAGTGCCAGACACAGATCAGGGTTCTTTGGAAATGCCCTGTTCCGTATAGCTGTGCCCCCGTGTGCCAGTACAACTGGTCCTGTTACAATGCTCGATTCCCAGGGACGTTGAAACGTACAAATTACTGCCAGCAATTCTGGCAAATAAGTTCCAAACACATTTATACAACATTCCTCTGTCCTGCTACTTGAACACAGGCACTAACTTGTTTATCATGAATCATAGAATCATAGAATTTACAGTGCAGAAGGAGGCCATTCAGCCCATCGAGTCTGCACCGGCCCTTGGAAATTGAAAACATCTGCACCAAAATAGCACAGAGAAGAATGTCGGCCGAACATTTAACCCCTGACATTGTCAACTGTAGTTTCTAGAATCGAGTGTCCTCTCTTTAATGGCTACGTTGATAATCCTGGCAAATATTTACTTCCTTGATTAACCATCTTGGAGGCTGAAGTTCATTAGCACAAACCTGAGCAGGCATTTGATATTGACCTGATTAGGATTTTATTTAGTGTCATTCACACTTTCACAGAATCGTAAAGCAATTATCTGTTATACAATAGCCCGAAGTTTTAAGAAAGGAATAATTATTTGAGGTGTTTTGGTTCCTTTCATGTTGACTCAGTGAGGATAAGCTGTGAATAAGAGACATATCAATTAAAACCTGACTTGCACTTTGGGCTGGAGCTGAAACAGTTGTTTATTAAAATATTCAATAGCCCAAAGGTCAATTAGAACCCATCCAGCGAGTACTGTTAAAAGTTTTATTGAAACAGAAATTAAAGCAAATGAAGTTTGCAATCCATTTCGCTGTTACATAGAACATAGAACATAGACCATTACAGCGCAGTACAGGCCCTTCGGCCCTCGATGTTACGCCGACCTGTGAAACCACTCTAAAGCCCATCTACACTATTCCCTTATCGTCCATATGTCTATCCAATGACCATTTGAATGCCCTTAGTGTTGGTGAGTCCACTACTGTTGCAGTAGGGCATTCCACGCCCTTACTACTCTCTGAGTAAAGAACCTACCTCTGACATCTGTCTTATATCTATCTCCCCTCAATTTAAAGCTATGTCCCCGCATGCTAGACATCACCACCCGAGGAAAAAGGCTCTCACTGTCCACCCTATCCAATCCTCTGATCATCTTGTATGCCTCAATTAAGTCACCTCTTAACCTTCTTCTCTCTAACGAAAACAGCCTCCAGTCCCTCAGCCTTCATAAGATCTTCCCTCCATACCAGGCAACATTCTGGTAAATCTCCTCTGCACCCTTTCCAATACTTCCACATCCTCCCTATAATGCGGCGACCAGAATTGTACGCAATACTCCAAATGCGGCCGCACCAGAGTTTTGTACAGCTGCAACATGACCTCATGGCTCCGAAACTCAATCCCTCTACCAATAAAAGCTAACACACCATACGCCTTCTTAACAACCCTCTCAACCCGGGTGGCAACTTTCAGGGATCTATGTACATGGACACCGAGATCTCTCTGCTCATCCACACTACCAAGAATCTTACCATTAGCCCAGTACTCTGTCTTCCTGTTATTCTTTCCAAAATGAATCACCTCACACTTTTCTGCATTAAACTCCATTTGCCACCTCTCAGCCCAGCGCTGCAGCTTATCTATGTCCCTCTTAACTTGTAACATCCTTCCGCACTGTCCACAACTCCACCGAATTTAGTGTCATCTACAAATTTACTCACCCATCATTCTACGCCCTCCTCCAGGTCATTTATAAAAATGACAAACAGCAGTGGCCCCAAAACAGATCCTTGTGATACACCATTAGTAACTGGACTCCAGTCTGAACATTTCCCATCAACCACCACCCTTTGTCTTCTTCCAGCTAGCCAATTTCTGATCCAAACTGCTAGATCACCCTGAATCCCATGCCTCTGTATTTTCTGCAGTAGCCTATCGTTACATCGAGAACTTTGCAACAATAGCTTGAGGATCATCTCAAAAATAAATGTAATGCCTGCGTTGGTGCACCAGCATCAGTTAAAACCCTTCCGGCTGAAATGTGGGAACATTGACACTTCCTGCTGCACAGAAATGAGGTTTGCCACGGTACTCAAACCAAGTTTCCTTTATAGTCAGTGTCATGATATTCAAACACACACATCATGATGGACACACTAACAGGCAAATCAGAGTACACAACACCACAACCAATCACAGACAAGAACACCAACCACATAAAAAGCACGAGCACGACACCTGGAGGTCAGTAGGTCTGGGGAGAAGGGAACAAGAAAGAGCTGTTGAAACACCACAAGCAGGGAGCCCCCCACGTGCAGAGTGCAAAGACCAAGTTATAAATAGTGAGTTTAAATAAAGAAGCGTTGTACCATATGCAACTGTGTTGGCTCATCTGTGTGTCAGAACACCCAACACCACATGGTACAGGAGTGGATCGATACCTGCCTACTAACCTGCCATTCTGGACATGGACCACACCGGCAAACCGCAGCCGATGCAAGTCACGGGGAACCTAGGCACCAACTGGAAGCTCTACAGGCAGCGATTTGACCTGTACATCCGTGCCACCGAAAAACAGAATGTCTCGGATGATTCGAAGATTGCAATGCTCCTCTTCTACGCAGGCCCCCACCCAAACGATGTCTTTAATTCACTGGTGTTCGAAGAAGGCGAAAACCAGGCCAAATATGACACGGTCATCCTCAAACTGGACCAGCACTTTCAAGTTGAAGTAAACAAAAGTTTTGAAAGATACATCTTTCAGCAACGCCTGCAAGGTAAGGAGGAGCTTTTTCAACCCTTTTTGACGCACCTCCGGATTCTAGCGCAGTCCTGCGGTTACGGCACCACTACAGAGTCCATGATCAGGGACCAGATTGTTTTTGGCGTTGCCTCTAGTGGCCTACGCCAGCAGCTTCTTAAAATAAAGAGCCTCACCTTAGCGTCTGCTGTGGAAGCCTGTGTCCTCCATGAAAATGCTACCTGCAGTTTTGCCCGATTTCAGGCGTCCGAGTTGGCACGGAGGGGGTCCCCAGCCGTCGAATCGGCAAGCCAGGCCGCCCACGACGTCGAACGCATCCAGGCCGTCGATTTCTTCCCGCCCCACGGCCCGGACGACAGCGGCCGCTTCCCGCGCTTTTCGCGGTCTCCCGCGCAGGTGCGCGCCAAAAATAACGGCCACAACGAGGGACGCACTGCGCAGGCGCGTCCACCGCAGGATCGCACTGCGCATGCGCAGTGGCGCAACGAACGCCGTGACGTCATGACGTGCAGCAATTGTGGAGGTCTACACTTAAAAGGGCAATGTCCTGCAAAAAACCGACAGAGCAACAGATGTGCCATGATGGGCCACTACGCAGCCCGCTGTCGTGCGGCTCAACCCATAGATCCGGCGCATCCTCGACAACCTCGCGCACGAGTCAGGACCGTCCAGCCCACGCATCAAGACTTCCAGTTAAGTGATGCAGATGACCAGGATGCCTTCCGAGTTGCCGTCATTGATGTCAACAAGGTCAATGCCATCAATCCAGCCGATGAGTGGTGTGCCACCCTGACGGTCAACCGATCGCGCGTCGCCTTCCGTCTGGACACCGGCGCATCCGCCAACCTGATTGCTTACTCTGCAGTCCAGGCCATGAAGGTCAAACCACCCATCACACCATCCCGGCTTAAGATGGTTGACTATAACGGGAACGTTATCCCGTCCATAGGATCTTGCCAGCTACAGGTGACTCACAAGAGGCACACGGCCACACTCCCCTTCGAAGTTGTGGGCTCATCAAAGGACTCGTTACTGGGCGCACAAGCGTGTAAGGTCCTTCACCTGGTACAGCGCATTATGTCTCTCTCTCCAGATGAGATATCCGACTTCCCGGATGCTGAGTTCCACGCGAATCTCCATTCCCTCCTCGCTCACAACCAGGAGGTTTTTGAAGGCATGGGGACATTGCCACACACGTACAAGATTCGACTCAGACCGGACGCCATCCCTGTCGTTCACGCACCTCGCAGGGTTCCTGCGCCTCTCAAAGACCGCCTCAAGGCGCAACTGCAGATTCTTCAGGACCAAGGGGTCCTATCCAAGGTCACGGAGCCCACGCCATGGGTCAGCTCCATGGTCTGTGTAAAGAAGCCCTCGGGCGAGCTCCGTATATGTAGAGATCCAAAAGATCTGAACAACAACATCATGCGGGAACACTATCCCATCCCGAAACGAGAAGACCTCACCAGCGAGATGGCGCGAGCCAACATATTCACTAAATTGGATGCGTCCAAAGGATTCTGGCAGATCCAACTGGACCCGGCCAGCCGAAGACTATGCACATTCAACACCCCTTTTGGCAGATTCTGCTACAACCGGATGCCATTCGGCATCATTTCGGCATCTGAAGTATTCCACCGCATTATGGAGCAGATGATGGAAGGCATCGAAGGGGTACGTGTATATGTGAACGATATCATCATTTGGTCCACCACTCCGCAGGAACACATGCATCGTCTTCGACGTGTCTTTACCCGCATACGGCAAAATGGCCTGCGTCTCAACCGTGCGAAGTGTGCTTTCGGCCAGACGGAGCTGAAATTCCTCGGGGACCACATCTCAAGGTCCGGGGTCCGTCCCGATGCAGACAAGGTTAGCGCCATCACAGCCATGCCACGACCGGCTGACAAGAAGGCTGTCTTAAGATTCCTGGGCATGGTCAACTTCCTTGGAAAGTTCATTCCCAACCTGGCTTCTCATACAACAAACATGCGCCATCTCGTAAAAAAATCGACGGAATTCAACTGGCACCAATCGTATCAGCGGGAATGGGAGGAGCTCAAGCACAAACTGGTCACGGCACCAGTGCTGGCCTTCTTTGACACGACTCGCCCTACAAAGATCTCAACAGACGCCAGCCAATCTGGTATTGGAGCGGTACTCCTGCAAAAAGACAGCACGTCATCATGGGCCCCGGTTGCGTATGCCTCACGAGCCATGACCCCTACCGAACAGCGCTACGCGCAAATCGAAAAAGAATGCCTGGGCTTGTTAACTGGACTGGACAAGTTCCACGACTATGTGTATGGCCTGCCACGATTCACGGTCGAAACTGACCACCGCCCCCTGGTCAACATCATTAACAAAGACCTGAACGACATGACTCCTCGCCTCCAGCGCATCTTACTCAAACTCAGGAGGTACGATTTTGAACTGATCTACACTCCGGGGAAGGAACTCATCGTGGCGGACACTCTTTCCCGAGCAGTGAGCACACCACCAGATGCAGAGGGGTTCGTGCGTCAAATTGAGGCACACGTGACTCTGACATCAGCAAATATGCCAGCTGATGATCCTAGTCTGGCCCACATACGCGCAGAGACGGCGACTGACCCTCTGCTGCAGCGAGTGATGCGCCACATGACGGAAGGGTGGCTAAAAGGGCAGTGCCCCCAGTTTTATAATGTGCGAGATGATCTCACCAACATAGACGGGGTCCTTATGAAATCGCATAGGATCGTTATTCCACACAGTGTGCGCCAGATGATTCTTCGTCAACTACACGAAGGCCACTTGGGCGTCGAAAAATGCAGACGAAGGGCCCGGGAGGCGGTATATTGGCCGGGTATTAATGAAGACATAGCCAACATGGTGCTCAACTGCACAACCTGTCAGAGGTTTCAGCCGGCGCAACCTCCGGAACACTTCTACCACACGAGATGGTGACGTCCCCCTGGGCGAAGGTGGGTGTGGACCTATTTCACGCGCTCGGCAGAGATCACATTGTTATTATAGACTACTTCTCAAACTACCCGGAAGTCATGCCTCTCCATGATCTGACGTCGTCCGCAGTCATTGGGGCCTGCAAGGAAACGTTTGCTCGCCATGGCATTCCAAGGACTGTCATGTCAGACAATGGACCTTGTTTTGCCAGCCGTGAATGGTCGTCCTTTGCCGCAGCATATGGTTTCACTCATGTGACATCCAGCCCTCTGCATCCACAATCGAACGGGAAGGCTGAAAAGGGTGTCCACATCGCAAAGCGGCTCCTGTGCAAGGCGGCTGATGCCGGATCGGACTTTAACCTTGCCTTGCTGGCCTATCGATCGGCCCCGTTATCCACGGGCCTCTCGCCAGCGCAGCTACTAATGGGTCGCTCCCTCAGGACGACGGTACCTTCCGTCCTGGCACCGACAACAGACAATGAGGCGGTTCTTCGGAACATGCAACTGCAGTGTGATCGCCAGAAAGGTCGGTACGACACACGAGCGACGGACCTGCCCCCCCTGTCCTCCGGAGACAAAGTACGCGTCCATCAACCGTATGGTGGCTGGTCAGCACCGGCCGAAGTCCTCCGACAAGTGGCTCCCCGCTCGTTCCTGGTTCGCATGCCGGATGGTTCCGTGCGTCGCCGCAATCGGCGCGCCCTTCGCCGACTTCCACGCTCACAGCCACACAACACGCCAGATCCTCAACAGGCTTCCGAGGATGACTTTGTGGAGCTGCCGCACATCACGCCCTTTCCATCGCCACCCATGGCCATGCCTGCACAGCAGCCGGTGGTTCTTGATCCACCCTTGAGGCGGTCAACCCGAATTCGTCGCAAACCCATTAGAATGGACTTATAATACAGTTCATATGTTTAATAAGTTGGACAATTTTACATGATAACCTGTTGTTGTTTATCGTTCCAGATGTCGTCTGACTGGACAACTGTTCAAATTTTTTTTCTTCTTCTCTCGTTCGCATTTCTGTTATGTTATGGTACAACTGGATTCATGTGACGCACTCGACATCGCCCCATGTACATAGTTCCGTCATAGACACATGCTGCACACGACACACACACACTCTTAGATGCACTCACGTCACGATCATATTTATTACCACGTAGGCACATATCTTTGTAAAAAGGGGGGATGTCATGATATTCAAACACACACATCATGATGGACACACTAACAGGCAAATCAGAGTACACAACACCACAACCAATCACAGACAAGAACACCAACCACATAAAAAGCACGAGCACGACACCTGGAGGTCAGTAGGTCTGGGGAGAAGGGAACAAGAAAGAGCTGTTGAAACACCACAAGCAGGGAGCCCCCCACGTGCAGAGTGCAAAGACCAAGTTGTAAATAGTGAGTTTAAATAAAGAAGCGTTGTACCATATGCAACTGTGTTGGCTCATCTGTGTGTCAGAACACCCAACACCACAGTCAGTAAGCAATGAAGGTTTTTTATAGTTCTCAGACAGAGTGAATTACATCAAAGTGGCACAAGAGGCCCCATCCAGAGGTCATGCCCCTGAACCCACTGTACATTGCACGGTTGTGGTTGATGGAGGCAGCTGCACATGTTAAAGTGAAACTGCCTTCAGTCAGATCTGATTTTAGCTTGTGGGGAACACGACTTGTGCACTTCTCCTATTGGGAGAAAGTTTAAAGTTAGCAGAGTTCTTTGGAAAGGTAGTATACCCTTTTGTATAGGTCAAAGGACATATTGGAAGAAGGTAAGGTGCCCTTTTTGATTGTTAAAATTAGACATGGATGTGCGCAAAAAGTGGATAAACTCCCTGGAATTGTTAAACTCATTGGTACAGTCAAGGGAATTGTCAAAGCTCATTGGAACTGTCAATCTGCCAAAAAGAAATTGACATCTCCTGGCCTTTAAATTAAAAAAGCAGTCTGCAATTAAAAATAAATCATACTTGCTATTTCACTGTTTGTTGACATAAGCCTGAAGGTTGCCTGTCAGTTCATAATTTGAGTCACAGCTCCAAGTACTTATAAAATCTTTAATGTGGGGCTGTGAATACAAGTGCCTGTTGTTATTAGGGATTAAGTCGTTGAAGAAATTCAAATATAGTGGATGAATTTTTACCAATTATTTAAAAAAAGTTAATGCATCAATAGGCACTTAGAACTTTACTTTGTTTCAGGGTGGCACAGTGAATAGCGCTGCTACCACATGGGGCACAGGAGCCGGGTTCGGTCCGGCCCTGGGTCATTGTCCATGCGGAGTTTGCACATTCTCCCCGTGTCCCTCACTCCCATACCCAAAGATGTGCAGACTAGTTGGATTGGCCACACTAAATTGCCCCTTAATTGGGAAAAAAAAAGAACTGGGTACTTGAAATTAAAAATGAGAACTTTACTTTATTTCATTTCTACATGGATCCCAAGGACTGCCCATGCTGAGCACAAAGGGTGTAAGGGAAAAGGGTGTTGAGTGGGGGCCATTAGGTGGCATGAGTTGGCACTAAGTTAATACAGTGTAGGATCACTGAAGTCAACCTTTTTGCCCATCTCGCGGCAACCAGCACCCATCGCGCTGCCTGCAATCGGTTTCCATTCCCCAACCAACTGCCTCGCAGAATGAAAATCAAATCCTCCAGGGCAATTTTTCAGGAGTTGGGTTCATGGAACTGGGAATTCTCCAGATTCTGCGTTCCTGACCGAAGAGTGAAAGTCTCCTCTTGTGCACATGGGGACAACTGGAGGCCATGAATATGGGACAGTCACCAAGAATCCAACTGGGATTTCAGGAGAACCTTCTCTTCCCAGAGAGTGGTGAGAATGTGGAAGCCATTGTCACAGGGAGTTGGTGAAGCAGATATTAGAGGGAGGAGGGAACAGAGGGTTACGATGCAAGATTTAGATGAGAAAAGGTGGGTGGAGACTGCAATGCCGTATAACTACCAGCATGGAATGGTTGGGCTGTTTCTGTGCCCTATATCTCATGTTGTAGTTCTATCTCTTTATTCACATTGAGATGAACTGAGTTTCTTCAACTGAATTTTGCTGAATTCCAGGTCCCATTTTTAGTTGATGATTTTTAGTTTCTCTTGGCTCCATTTTAAGTCAGAATGAGGTTGGCGCAATGTGAATAATGAACTTTTCCTTAACCCTGTCGACTTCCTGGTGTTTTTAAAGTTGATCTGCGTTTCCAAGAGACAAAGAACGTGATTTAACAGAAACGTTTTGAAGTGTGATTTTGGCAGGGTTTGGCTGGCGGTTTCCCCCAGCTTAGTCTCTGAGGCCCACACCGGCCTTGGCTCGCACTTTGGTCATTTTTGGGGCCTTGAGGGGTTTCTCCCTGGTCAAGCCCATGGATTCGGGGTGACCCCCTCGGGATCGGGGTCCCCCCCACCCTCGGGATCGGGGTGACCCTCTCGGGATCGGGGTCCCTCCCCCTCGGGATCGGGTTCCCCCCCCTCGGGATCGGGGTGACCCCCTCGGGATCGGGTTCCCCCCCCCCTGGATCGGGGTTCCCCCCCACCCTCGGGATCGGGGTGTCCGGGCTCAGATCGCCATTGCTGCTGTATTTGTTTTAAACGCACTCGTTCGGTACAAGTTCCAGGCCGCGGGCTGCTCACTGTGTCCTGGAAATGTTCACAGAGCCTCTGGTCATTTGGGAGCCCACCCAGGCCACTCCTCTGGACACCCTCTGACCCCAGCTGACCCATCACCAGGGTGGGCGTGGCCAAGCTCAATCAGCGGCCCCCCCAGGTGCTGCCACTCCTCAGTTCACTCATCAGATGCTCAGCCCCCCTGCAGGGGAAGTGGGGAATAGCAAAGCTCACCCCAAACACAGGACACATGCACCGTGTCCATGTTCTATATACATGTCCACATACCATATATATGTCCACATACCATATACATGTTCACATACCATATGCATGTCCACATACCATATACATGTCCACATACCATATACATGTCCACATACCATATGCATGTCCACATACCATATACATGTCCACATACCATGTACATGCATGTCCTTTTGTTTTGTTTAATCAATGTGTTGGTGCGATTGATATCTTCGTACATTTAGTTGGTCTATATGTCATCTATTAGCTGCTCGGCTAGTTTTCCACAATAAATGCATTTTAGAAAGTGTTTTGAACAACTGACATGGTTGTATTTGTAAATATAATATTTTGTCAGTTTTGAATCCTGTTTATGCAGATTAACAAAAAGAAATGTTCCACTAATAGAGCAAAAAAGATACAAATATCTTGTATTTATTTAGCATGTGCAGTAATCCCCAAGTCAGCAGATAGCTTGCGCAGTGGCTAATCGGCGCCCTCTGACCCACCGCTGAGCTTCGTCAAGGGCCTGTCCTCAGTGATGTGGATCATTGAATGTGGTTCCCACAGCTGCAGTCCGGGTTTCTTGAAAGGGCCCACTTGTGCTGATTCACTGCACAAAGGCCTGGACCAGTGTGACCAGCTTGAGGAGTGCCCAATGTTGGCGTGGCTGGTTGAAGCCGGGCGGGCGGACTGTGGGATCAGGAAGTGTTTTTTAGTGGTGGGCTGTTGGTTCCATTCCTGCTACCACAGGGCTCTGCTGTTATTCCCTGGATGGTGGTGTTAACCATATAGGTTGGTGTGATGGGGGAGGGGGGGGGGGGGAAGCAGCACGTGGATTGGGAAGGTCCTTGTGTCGAGGCAGGATTGGGTTGTTGTGAACCTTCTCCAGGAGCCACTTTGCTGCAATCTCCCTCTTTATGTGAGGGGTTGGGATGTTGCTCAGGATTGGGAGCTGGGCAGTTGTGTTGATCAGAGGGTACCTGAGATGATTCACATTGCTGTGTTGAGCTGGGAATCTACAAGACTGGTGTGGGATGAGCACTCTGCAGTCGAGTAGACAAAGGAAAGAGCTGAGTCCTTAAGGTTTGAGCATCCGCACCCCATGAAGAGCCAGCAATTTTGCTGAGGAGGTTTTGATCTTTGCTGCTGTCTTGTTCGACTGTTTTGGGTATATTGGTATTCGGTGAAGATAAACAGGATGTTGTTTGTGATTCAGTCTGTTGCCATTGATGGAGATGTTGAGTTCCCTCTTGGCACTGGCATTATGGGGATGGAATATACTGGAGACTGTTTTGTTGTTGATACAAAGAGAACAAAGAAAATTACAGCACAGGAACAGGCCCTTCGGCCCTCCCAGCCTGCGCCGATCCAGAACCTTTATCTAAACCTGTCGCCTATTTTCCAAGGATCTACTTCCCTCTGTTCCCCGTCCATTCATATATCTGTCTAGGTGCATCTTAAATGATGCTATCGTGCCCGCCTCTACCACCTCCGCTGGCAAAGCGTTCCAGGCACCCATCACCCTCTGCGGAAAATACTTTCCACGCACATCTCCCTTGAACTTTCCCCCCTTCACCTTGAAATCGTGACCCCTTGTAATTGACACCCCCACTCTTGGAAAAAGCTTGTTGCTATCCACCCTGTCCATACCTCTCATAATTTTGTCGACCTCAATCAGGTCCCCCCTCAACCTCCGTCTTTCCAACGAAAACAATCCTAATCTACTCAACCTTTCATCATAGCTAGCACACTCCATCCCAGGCAACATCCTGGTGAACCTCCTCTGCACCCCCTCTAAAGCATCCACATCCTTCTGGTAATGTGGCGGCCAGAACTGCACGCAGTATTCCAAATGTGGCCTAACCAAAGTCCTATACAACTGTAACATGACCTGCCGACTCTTGTACTCAATACCCCGTCCGATGAAGGCAAGCATGCTGTATGCCTTCTTGACCACTCTATCGACCTGCGTTGCTACCTTCAGGGTACAATGGACCTGAACTCCCAGATCTCTCTGTACATCAATTTTCCCCAGGACTCTTCCATTGACAATATAGTCCGCTCTTGAATTAGATCTTCCAAAATGCATCACCTCGCATTTGCCTGGATTGAACTCCATCTGCCATTTCTCTGCCCAACTCTCCAATCTATTTATATTTTGCTGTATTCTCTGACAGTCCTCCTCGCTATCTGCAACTCCACCAATCTTAGTATCATCTGCAAACTTGCTAATCTTGATGGTCTGAATGTACAGGTCTTACAGTGGTTGGCCAAGCTTTGCAACATCGTTGTGTAGTGTTGTCTCTAGTTTAGAAAATGTCCGTGCCCGAGAGACACAACAGACATCATCGGCATTGGTGATCTTCTGAGACATGGTTGGAGGCCGATTGTTGATATAGAAACTGGAACGGATTGGAGCTAGAACAGATCCCTGGGGAAGCCCATTGGCTGAATCATCCAGGTATGTGTCTCATCACCCATGGGCACCCTGATCTGTTTCCCTTGTCAATGGTAAACTTAGACCGTTCTATCAGGAAGTACCAGGAAGTTAATAAATATTCTTTCTGAGCACAAATTCCATTTGCACCTTGTCACTCCGTTTTGCATGCTCGAAACCCATTAGAGTATTTCAAAAGAGCTTGGCAGCTGGCCTCCTTCATAGATTGGTTCTGACAACTTGAAAAGCGTTTAACAAGCAAGACCGTCTTTACAGAGGTTGTTGATGTGACATTCGCCTTGGCACAATGAAAGGCTATGGAGCTGAAAGTGATAGAGACATTTGTCTGTGCCAGTGCTGCCAATGGGCAGAGAGTAGACCCAGAGGCCTCAGAATCTCGGTGCCGAAGCTCCCTGTAAAGGTGAATAATTCAGGCAGGTACCGTGGGCCATTACCGCCTCCAACCACAAAGGAAGCAGGAAGTCCCAAATCTTTTGAAGAATGTTGCAACCCATCAAGGCAAGATGAGAATGCTCATTTTCATTTATGTGGCCTTGTGGCACAATATTATTAAATTCCTTCCTCTGAATATGTACACATTACTGTAGTTTGACTGGGATGGGAACAGGAACCCAAAAAGGAGTTTGGCTATTCTTACACCAGTCATGGAGGGTCTTGATAAAAGGACACCAGCATCATGACAGAGTGAGGACAATAACTGTGGATACGAAGGACATTATTTTGGCAATTGGAGGAGGGTTGCCTGTCGGACTACCCTTCTGATTCAAGGTGACATGGTGCCGTTTGTGGAGTTTTTTTTTGCTCTATGGTGAGGAACGGTTACTCATAGCCTAGGAGAAGGTCAAGTCGATTTAAGTACAATACTGAGCACTGCCTTCATCACTCTATGTACATGGCTTGTGTCACTCAGCACCAAGTTTAAACTCGAGAAATCTTTCTTTTATTTGAAAAGAAATGTAAATCCCATCCTTGGCATTTAATTGGATAATGAGCTGTTCGACCAGTCCGGACACAGGGGGCGCGATTCTCCACTCCCACGCCGAAGTGGCCGCACCGTCGTGAACGCCGTCGAGGTTCACGACGGCGCGAAACGGCCCCGGTCCCGACCGATTCAGGCCCTGACAATGGGCCAGGATCGGGGCCGAGTCATCTACCCGCGCCAGGCCTTGTCGCCGCGTAAAGGCGGCGCCGCATTGATGACGCGGCCGGCGTCGCATAACAGGCGTCATGCGCGCATGTGTGGGTTGCCGTCCTCTCTAAGTCCGCCCCGCAAGAAGATGTCTGACGGATCTTGCGGGGCCGCGGAAGGAAGGAGGTCCTCCTTCAGAGAGGATGGCCCGACGATCGGTGGGCACCGATCGCGGGCCACCCCACATTTGAGGTACCCCCCGGTGCAGGATCCCCCCTCGCCCCCCCACAGGCCGCCCCCCCCCAGCGTTCACGCACCGTTCACAACGGCAGCGACCAGGTGTGGACGGCGCCGGGGGGAACCCGCCGTTTTGGCCTGGCCGCTCGGCCCATCCGGGCCTGAGAATAGCGGGGGTGCCGGAGAATCGCCATTTTGGGTGTCCCCGGCGATTCTCTGGCCTGCGGCCCGCGGAACTCGACCAGGCCGTTCCCGCCGCTTGGGAGAATCGCGGGAGGGAGTCGGACCGGCGTCCCGGGAAATTTTGGCGGCCCAGGCGATTCTCCCAACCAGCGCGGGAGTGGAGAATCGCGCCCAGGTTACCTACTACTTCTCCTGTCGAATGCACTGATGGTCAGCTAGGTGCCAAATTTGAGATTATTCAGTGGGTTGGCAGTCTCCTCACCAGCCTGCTCCAGGGCAGCGCTGTGGCCACTGAAGCAAAGGTCGGGCACTTGTCAATTATCTGCACCATTGTTTGCACTTCGCTACAGTTGCACAGGGGTGAGTCACGGTGTGCCCAACGGAAGAGCTTCTTGTGGCAGGGTCCGACTCCTCCGCAAAACCTGTTCAGTTTGACCTATTTGCGACGTGGGAGGTCAAAGACTGGATTGCCAGCATGCGGACATAACCGAGTGCTGCTTCTGGGCTGTGCTGTTGGTTTTGTGTCACAGACCCTTCCACAGGTCCGCAGAGGAACTGCCTAGCTCAGGCTGGGCGACCAGATTGGCTGCCTTGAGATCAGCCATTTGGTGGGTAGATGGGTGGGTGGATGGGTGTGTGGATGGGTGTGTGGGTGTGTGGATGGGTGGGTGGGTGGGTGTGTGGATGGGTGTGTGGGTGGGTGGGTGGGTGTATGGATGGGTGGGTGGGTGGGTGTGTGGATGGGTGTGTGGATGGGTGGGTGGGTGGGTGGGTGTGTGGGTGGGTGGGTGTATGGATGGGTGGGTGCGTGGGTGTATGGATGGGTGTGTGGATGGGTGTCTGGGTGTGTGGATGGGTGTGTGGGTGTATGGATGGGTGGGTGGGTGTGTGGGTGGGTGTGTGGATGGGTGTGTGGGTGTGTGGATGGGTGTGTGGGTGTGTGGATGGGTGTGTGGATGGGTGTGTGGGTGGGTGGGTGTGTGGATGGGTGTGTGGGTGGGTGGGTGGGTGTATGGATGGGTGGGTGGGTGGGTGTGTGGATGGGTGTGTGGATGGGTGGGTGGGTGGGTGGGTGTGTGGGTGGGTGCGTGGGTGTATGGATGGGTGTGTGGATGGGTGTGTGGGTGTGTGGATGTGTGTGGATGGGTGTGTGGATGGGTGTGTGGGTGGGTGGGTGGGTGTATGGATGGGTGGGTGGGTGGGTGGGTGTGTGGGTGGGTGTGTGGATGGGTAGGTGTGTGGGTGGGTGTATGGGTGACGAATGTGATATAAAATAGTTACTTTAGAGTTACTAGTTAATGTAATGTAGAAATAAGCCACTTTGATTCTGGCAGTTAGGGACAAAGGGGTTTGAGACCGCATGGAAAAAGCAGGAAGAGGTGTGTCTATGAGAGTGATGCTGCATTGATAGGGGCCAGAGAAAGGGATTGGAAGTGAGCCAATCAGAATAGATCGAACAGGTCAGGAGGGACATAGGCTGACCTATGTCCGTCGATTATGTGAAACTTGATACCATTTGAATTGATTTTGCAGAGATCCCTTTGTCTTTTAGTTCAGTCGTTTTCTGGGGTGTAAGAGGCTGGATGTCTCTTACGTTTCTGTAAGATGATTCAAGCTTGCAAGCTAAATAAATAACTTCTTTTTACGTGCGAATCCATCTCAACTTTTATTGAGGCCAGACTGACAGAGAAAGAAATTTGGGGATCAACATTTGGTGCCGAAAACCGGGATTTCTCTGGGCGATCCTGATCCAACTGCAAAATCAGAATTAGACTGATTATGAACAGGAGGATGGGGAACAAAGGGCCCTCAATGTAGAACTGGAAAACGACCGCGCATTGATTGTTCCCCTCTTCTTATCGTCTGATTAGTCTGGTCACTCGCGGTTGGCACAGAAAGACCGCCTCGACGAAATCACAGGTCAGTCTGGGGATTAGCACTTTAATTGATGGGATTTCATATTGTTGTTTCGGCTTGGGTTAGGGTTTTGGGCTGATGGGACTTTAATAATGAAGGTTCAGTCTATTATATGGGTTCAGAGGCTGATGTGACTTCATTAATGAAGGTTCAGTCTATTATATGGGTTCAGGGGCTGATGTGACTTCATTAATGAAGGTTCAGTCTATTATATGGGTTCAGGGGCTGATGAGACTTCAATAGATGGAGGTTCAGTCCAGTATAACTGTTTTTAAATCTGAAGATGGTTCAACTCTATGTGTGAGTGTTTTAAATATATAGTTGATTAAGCTAAAATTGTCTCCTTGGACTGTAAAGTTCCGAGGTCTAGTTGAGATTGTGAGGAATGCTGCATATTGGTTGAAGCAGAAGTCTCTCAAAGGGTTAACAGCAGCAGGCAGAGTTGAAAACAGACAGTGCTTCTCACTCAGGCTTTGAGATAACAGCAGCAGCCGTAGTGTAATCGGATACCTTTCCTTTGAGTCAGTGAACACCAGCAAAGTTACGTTTTGAATTAATTAAAGGAAACCAGTGGGTTTCTCCACCTCTTTGATAAAAGTTATTATTTTCGAATACAATTGATTGAAATTGCCAGAATCTTAAGTTTTACTTACTTGAAATAAGGTTTATCTCATTTTATCTGGAGATTAATAGAAACTTAAAGAAGATCATGGACACCATTTTAAAAAGTGTCAATCTGGAGATGATAGTTGATTTTGCTAATACTTATGTGTATGTAAAAGAAAAAAAACTTGTTAAAAGAAAAATTGTTAAGATAAAGAAATAATTAAGTTGTAAATGTTATACAAGTTTGTGTTAAGCAAATTGTAAATTTAGTTCTGAGTTGAGATCAGAGCTAAGCTTGCAAGTTGCAGTAATTCAATTTGAATTTTCAAACATTTTTAAGTTTTTTAAAAAAAGAGAGCAAATAGAGAAAAGAAGGACACAGATCTTGAATGCGTTGAATAGCACATTTTAAAGGCCCATAAATCTTTCTGTTATCTTAGACCTAAAACCTAGGAAGATTGACGAGCCAGAGGAATTTCTGGAGCGTTTTAATGAAATCTACCGGGGGCAGTCAGGCGATTTGCTGTATCAAAATGGTCAGAATTCCCCTCAATACTGTGCTATGTTAATGCATTGCCTACCACCTTCTGTGGTTACTGCTGTGAAATGTAATAACATGAATTGGACAGAGAACGACCCTTCCCAGATGGCAAGGGCAGTCAGATTTTACTGGAAGGAGGGTGTAGGCCAAGAAGGAGGCTCAGTTACAAAGGTTAAGACTGAGTATGTAATGAAAAAGGATGATCTGCGACCCCAACAAGCGGCAGAAATGGTAGTTTACCAGCAGGAGCTCCAATATAGTGACTTTGGGTGGGTGGATCAGCGAAGAGGAGGATGAGACAACAGTGCTATATTTCTATCACCCCCCAGTGGTGGACGTTAGACGTTGAACAGTCACTGCATCACGTTACCCTGGCCTATGACAGAACTGGACGAAACAGGGAGTTGGAGGACAAATACCGGCCATTACTTGAGACCGAATGGCCAGTCAAGGTTACAGCCACAGTCACGGGAAAAGAAGGTACAGCCGATTTTGTTACAATATCACCACATTTATGGCCACAGTCAGCTTCGGTAAGCCCTCATATTACACGTCAGGTCCATGACCAGTACCATGCCAGGGATATGGGGCGAATGGTCAGCATCTTACCGCAGCTCGTCAGAATAGGTATGAGATATACCTTTTGAACAATCCACGTCTGCCATTTAAATACTGTACCACTATCAATCCAGCCTATTTTCTTAGTGGTCCCCCTGTCCATGAAGACGCACCTGGCCACGACTGTTTAGCCTTGATTCAGGAAACTACCACAATAAGGGGCGATTTGAGTGACATTTCGTCAGAACAACCTGACATGATTATGTGTGGTCAAATATCCCACCGGGGTTTAGTTAATGACCTACTGCAGGCCCTCCTTATGCCCGCGCAGATTTCCGTTATTAAATGCGCTGCCCACACGAATGGTACAACCCCAGTTGACGTTGGTAATGAACGAGCAGATCGTGCAGCGCGCACAGCCGCACAAATTCAGCAAGTGATGGTGCCTAAAATGTTAAGTCAGACTAAACGATCTACTATGAATATGTCTGCTTCTGACAAGCCAATGCCAACCATCCAAGACGTCATAAGGTTACAGGAGGACGCTCCTGAGAGTGATAAACAAATGTGGAAACGGTTAGGTTGTACATATGATTCTGTTTCCTCTTTATGACCACGCCTGCACATCAGACTTGTATGTCTGATGTACTGGCTTTATGGGTCATTGAATGTGTACACTTTGCAACTCATTGTGGGGCTCGAGGGACTAGTGATTTGTTGCTGGACACTTGGTGGCACCCTAAAATGCAGGGGTTGGCCCAAAGTATCAGTAATCGGTGTTTGATTTGTCAGCAATATAACACCGGAAAAGGTATCCCTTGTGGGAAGGGCAAACCCCGTTGCCCAGTGGTCCCTTTGAGACAGGACGGTAGCATAGCGGTTAGTGCAATTGCTTCACAGCTCCAGGGTCTCAGGTTCGATTCCCAGCTGGGTCACTGTCTGTGCGGAGTCTGCACGTTCTCCCCGTGTGTGCGTGGGTTTCCTCCGGGTGCTCCGGTTTCCTCCCACAGTCCAAAGATGTGCAGGTTAGGTGGATTGGCTGTGATAAATTGCCCTTAGTGTCCAAAATTGCCCTTCGCGTTGGTTGAGTGGGGTTACTGGGTTATGGGGATAGGGTGGTGTGGGCTTGGGTGGGGTGGGGTGCTCTTTCCAAGAGCCGGTGCAGACTCGATGGGCCGAATGGCCTCCTTCTGCACTGTAAATTCTATGAATCTATGAATCTATGACGCTCCAAATGGATTACATTGAGTTGGAAAGGTGTCAATGTTACAAATATGTTTTGGTCATTGTGGATGTGTTCAGCAGATGGGTCGAGGCGTATCCGACTATCTATAGTAAAGCTGCTCCTGTGGTTAAAGTCTGGATGAGGGAAATCATTCCCCGGTACGGTATACCAGCTCAGTTAAGTTCTGATAATGGGCCTCATTTTATTGGACAAATTAACAAAGAGTTTTGCTCCCAGTTGGGCATACGCCAGCAGTTACACTGTCCTTACAGACCGCAGGCGGCCGGGTTGGTTGAGAGACACAATCAGACCCTCAAAACTAAATTGGCAAAATTAAGAGCAGACACGGGACTGACATGGCTTAAGTTGCTCCCCGTTGCCCTCTTCCAGCTGCGGGTTACACCTGCGGGACCAGCCCGGCTCTCTCCCGCCGAGATTCTTTATGGCAGGCCTCTTAGAACTCCTTGGAGCCTGCAGGTTCCCAGACGGGTTCAGTTTCATCAGATGACTGAAGAAATGACCACCTATGTTCTAGCCCTTACGCAAGTGCTCAAGGAACTCCATGGCCAAGTCAGCGCGGCTCACCAGCCATTGCCCCAGTACCTAGCTCACTTTCAGTCCAGCCCGGTAGTTATGTCATGGTCAAAAATTGGACTAGGAAGGGGTCGGAGCCGCGATGGGACGGGCCCTTCCAAGTTCTCCTTACCACCCCCACAGCAGTTAAAGTGGAGGGGCGAAGTGCTTGGGTCCACCTACATCACTGTAAATTGAGTCCATCTCCACTACCGTAAAAGGTCGGATACTAACCTGCCTCCCTTCTCCAGTGCTATTTTACAGGTGTGGAGCATGATGGAGTGGCTACGCATCGTCTGTCTGATATTTGGCCTCACTTCGCTTGGCGTGTTATTGGCGATGGATATGGAAAAGGGGAATATTATGTATCTGTGTAGCCCCAACCAATCTACAAGGATACATCACCTATGCAAAGGTGATGTTCTTCGCTGCCCCCATATACGAGGACATGGTATCGACTCATGGAAGGTCATCAAAGTTAAGGAGAATGCAGGAGTCATGAAGCAGCTGCACCGGTCCCGGCGATGGGAAGGGAACATTATATGGACATTGCCTTGTTTTTGGAATACATGTAAATTTGATTTTGGATGTGTTAAAAGTGGTACAATAAAGGTAAAATCAGGCTGTCAGAAGAGTGTAGGAAGAGACCATGAGAAAGAGAAAGGGACTAGAGAGAGGACGGGGCGTGTGAGAAGGGAAGTACAGCTAGAACGTAGATTACCGGGAGATACACTTAAGTTAGTTAAAGGCCAAACTGAGGAAAACCCGGGTAGTAAACCTTGGGAGCCCTCGGGGCAATAACCAAGGAGTTGTCTCAGCTACGGTTGTTTGCAATGCAGAACCGGTATGCTCTTGACTATCTTCTGGCCCGTGAGGGTGGGGTATGCGCCATAGTACAGGGCAAGTATATCATGGGTGTTCAGGACTTGACCGCTAACATTACTAAATTTATGGATCGCATACGGGATCACTTGGACGGGATGCAGGATCCTGACTCTTGGGGTAACTGGGGATTTGGAGGATGGAAGGACTGGTTGATAAATATGGCCATGTATCTAGTGGTAGCTATCGGCTGCATCTTTGTGGGCCTGGCCATCCTTAAATGTGTGATGGGTAGAATGCGGGGTGCACTAGATCAGATCACCGCCCCAATCACCGGAAAAAAAATTTAACTGTTAAAATCCATGAGGGTGAGGCAGATGAAGGGGGGCTAAGACAGGAATTGGAAATGCAGCGACAGATCTTTTTAGATGAGGAACCGTAGCTATGGATTGGATATTTCGGTTATCATGGAATGATAAAAGGAGGGAATGACGAATGTGATATAAAATAGTTACTTTAGAGTTACTAGTTAATGTAATGTAGAAATAAGCCACTTTGATTCTGGCAGTTAGGGACAAAGGGGTTTGAGACCGCATGGAAAAAGCAGGAAGAGGTGTGTCTATGAGAGTGATGCTGCATTGATAGGGGCCAGAGAAAGGGATTGGAAGTGAGCCAATCAGAATAGATCGAACAGGTCAGGAGGGACATAGGCTGACCTATGTCCGTCGATTATGTGAAACTTGATACCATTTGAATTGATTTTGCAGAGATCCCTTTGTCTTTTAGTTCAGTCGTTTTCTGGGGTGTAAGAGGCTGGATGTCTCTTACGTTTCTGTAAGATGATTCAAGCTTGCAAGCTAAATAAATAACTTCTTTTTACGTGCGAATCCATCTCAACTTTTATTGAGGCCAGACTGACAGAGAAAGAAATTTGGGGATCAACATGGGTGGGTGGGTGGGTGTGTGGATAGGTGGGTGGGTGGGTGGATGGGTGGGTGTGTGGGTGGGAGTATGGATGGGTGGGTGGGTGAGTGGATGGGTGTGTGGATAGGTGTGTGGGTGTGTGGATGGGTGGGTGTGTGGGTGGGTGGGTGTGTGGATGGGTGTGTGGATGGGTGTGTGGATGGGTGTGTGGGTGTGTGGATGGGTGGGTGTGTGGGTGGGTGGGTGGGTGGGTGTGCGGATGGGTGTGTGGATGGGTGTGTGGATGGATGGGGGGGTGGAAATGTGGGTGTGTGGATGGGTGGGTGGGTGTGTGGATGGGTGGGTGGGTGGGTGTGTGGATGGATGTGTGGGTGGGTGGGTGTATGGATGGGTGGGTGGAAATGTGAGTGTGTGGATGGGTGTGTGGGTGGGTGGGTGTGTGGGTGTGTGGATGGGTGGGCGTGTGGGTGGGTGTATGGATGGGAGGGTGTGTGGGTGTGTGGCTGGGTGGGTGGATGGATGGGTGGGTGGGTGGGTGTGTGGTTGAGTGGGTGTGTGGGTGGGTGTGTGGATGGGTGGGTGGGTGTGTGGGCGTGTGGGTGCGTGGATGGATGGGTGGGTGGGTTGGTGGTTGGGTGGGTGGGAGAGTTGGTGGTGGGTGGGTGGGTGTGTGGGTGTGTGGGTGGGTGTGTGGGTGTGTGGGTGCGTGGATGGGTGGGTGGGTGGATGGATGGGTGGGTGGGTGGTTGAGTGGGTGTGTGGGTGGGTATGTGGGTGTGTGGGTGGGTGTGTGGGTGTGTGGGTGCATGGATGGGTGGGTGGGTGGATGGATGGGTGGATGTGGGTGGGTGAGTAGTGGGTGGGTGGGTGGGTGCGAGAGTGGGTGGATAGGTGGGTGGGAGAGTGGGTGGGTGGGTGGGTGTGGGTGGGAGAGTGGGTGGGTGGGTGGGTGGGAGAGTGGGTGGGTGGTTGGGTGGGAGAGTGGGTGGGTGAGTGGGTGGGTGGGAGAGTGGGGGGGTGGATGTGGGTGGGAGAGTGTGTGGGTGGGTGAGTGCGTGGATGTGGGTGGGTGGGTGGGTGAGTGGGTGGGTGCGAGAGTGTGTGGGTGGGTGAGTGCGTGGATGTGGGTGGGTGGGTGAGTGGGTGGGTGGGTGGGTGGGTGGGTGGGAGAGTGGGTGGGTGAGTGGGTGGGTGCGAGAGTGGGTGGGTGGGTGAGTGCGGGAATGTGGGTGGGTGCGTGGGTGGGTGAGTGGGTGGGTGTGTGGGTGGGTGGGTGTGTGGATGGGTGTGTGGATGGGTGTGTGGATGGGTGTGTGGGTGTGTGGATGGGTGGGTGTGTGGGTGGGTGGGTGGGTGGGTGTGCGGATGGGTGTGTGGATGGGTGTGTGGATGGATGGGGGGGTGGAAATGTGGGTGTGTGGATGGGTGGGTGGGTGTGTGGATGGGTGGGTGGGTGGGTGTGTGGATGGATGTGTGGGTGGGTGGGTGTATGGATGGGTGGGTGGAAATGTGAGTGTGTGGATGGGTGTGTGGGTGGGTGGGTGTGTGGGTGTGTGGATGGGTGGGCGTGTGGGTGGGTGTATGGATGGGAGGGTGTGTGGGTGTGTGGCTGGGTGGGTGGATGGATGGGTGGGTGGGTGGGTGTGTGGTTGAGTGGGTGTGTGGGTGGGTGTGTGGATGGGTGGGTGGGTGTGTGGGTGTGTGGGCGTGTGGGTGCGTGGATGGATGGGTGGGTGGGTTGGTGGTTGGGTGGGTGGGAGAGTTGGTGGTGGGTGGGTGGGTGTGTGGGTGTGTGGGTGGGTGTGTGGGTGTGTGGGTGCGTGGATGGGTGGGTGGGTGGATGGATGGGTGGGTGGGTGGTTGAGTGGGTGTGTGGGTGGGTATGTGGGTGTGTGGGTGGGTGTGTGGGTGTGTGGGTGCATGGATGGGTGGGTGGGTGGATGGATGGGTGGATGTGGGTGGGTGAGTAGTGGGTGGGTGGGTGGGTGCGAGAGTGGGTGGATAGGTGGGTGGGAGAGTGGGTGGGTGGGTGGGTGTGGGTGGGAGAGTGGGTGGGTGGGTGGGTGGGAGAGTGGGTGGGTGGTTGGGTGGGAGAGTGGGTGGGTGAGTGGGTGGGTGGGAGAGTGGGGGGGTGGATGTGGGTGGGAGAGTGTGTGGGTGGGTGAGTGCGTGGATGTGGGTGGGTGGGTGAGTGGGTGGGTGCGAGAGTGTGTGGGTGGGTGAGTGCGTGGATGTGAGTGGGTGGGTGAGTGGGTGGGTGGGTGGGTGGGTGGGTGGGAGAGTGGGTGGGTGAGTGGGTGGGTGCGAGAGTGGGTGGGTGGGTGAGTGCGGGAATGTGGGTGGGTGCGTGGGTGGGTGAGTGGGTGGGTGGGTGGGTGGGGGAGTGGGTGGGTGGGTGGTGCGAGAGTGGGTGGGTGCGTGGATGTGGGTGGGTGGGTGGGTGGGTGTGTGGGTGGGTGAGTGGGTGAGTGGGTGCGAGAGTGGGTGGGTGAGTGGGTGGGTGGGTGGGAGAGTGGATGGGTGGGTGGGTGCGGGTGGGTGAGTGGGTGGGTGGGTGGGTGGGTGGGAGAGTGGGTGGGTGGGTGGGAGAGTGGGTGGGTGGGTGGATGTGGGTGGGTGAGTGGGTGGGTGGGTGAGTGGGTGGGTGGGTGGGTGGGAGAGTGGGTGGGTGGGTGGGTGAGTGGATGGGTGGGTGGGTGGGTGTGTGGATGGGTGGGTGGATGGGTGTGTGGGTGTGTGGATGGGTGGGTGGGTGGGTGGGTGTGTGGATGGGTGTGTGAATGGGTGTGTGGGTGCGTGGGTGGGTGGGTGTATGGATGGGTGTGTGGATGGGTGTGTGGGTGGGTGGGTGGGTGTATGGATGGGTGGGTGGATGGGTGTGTGGGTGTGTGGATGGGTGGGTGGGTGGGTGGGTGTGTGGATGGGTGTGTGAATGGGTGTGTGGGTGGGTGGGTGGGTGGGTGTGTGGATGGGTGGGTGGGTGGGTGGATGGGTGGGTGTGTGGGTGGGAGTATGGATGGGTGGGTGGGTGAGTGGATGGGTGTGTGGATGGATGGGGGGGTGGAAATGTGGGTGTGTGGGTGGGTGGGTGGGTGTGCGGATGGGTGTGTGGATGGGTGTGTGGATGGGTGTGTGGATGGATGGGGGGGTGGAAATGTGGGTGTGTGGATGGGTGGGTGGGTGTGTGGATGGGTGGGTGGGTGGGTGTGTGGATGGATGTGTGGGTGGGTGGGTGTATGGATGGGTGGGTGGAAATGTGAGTGTGTGGATGGGTGTGTGGGTGGGTGGGTGTGTGGGTGTGTGGATGGGTGGGCGTGTGGGTGGGTGTATGGATGTGCGGGTGTGTGGGTGGGTGGGTGTGTGGGTGGGTGTATGGATGGGTGGGTGTGTGGGTGTGTGGCTGGGTGGGTGGATGGATGGGTGGGTGGGTGGGTGTGTGGTTGAGTGGGTGTGTGGGTGGATGTGTGGATGGGTGGGTGGGTGTGTGGGTGTGTGGGCGTGTGGGTGGTGGGGTGGGTGGGTGGGTGGGTGTGTGGGTGTGTGGGTGCGTGGATGGGTGGGTGGGTGGATGGATGGGTGGGTGGGTGGTTGAGTGGGTTTGTGGGTGGGTATGTGGGTGTGTGGGTGGGTGTGTGGGTGTGTGGGTGCGTGGATGGGTGGATGGATGGGTGGATGTGGGTGGGTGGGTGGGTGCGAGAGTGGGTGGATAGGTGGGTGGGAGAGTGGGTGGGTGGATGTGGGTGGGAGAGTGGGTGGGTGGGTGAGTGCGAGAGTGGGTGGGTGGGTGAGTGCGTGGATGTGGGTGGGTGAGTGGGTGGGTGGGTGGGTGGGTGGGTGAGTGGGTGGGTGGGTGGGTGGGAGAGTGGGTGGATGGGTGGTGCGAGAGTGGGTGGGTGGGTGGGTGCGTGGATGTGGGTGGGTGAGTGGGTGGGTGGGTGGGTGCGAGAGTGGGTGGGTGGGTGGGAGAGTGGGTGGGTGGGTGGGTGGGTGGGTGGGTGTGTGGGTGGGTGGGTGGGAGAGTGGGTGGGTGAGTGGGTGGGTGGGTGGGAGAGTGGGTGGGTGGGTGGGAGAGTGGGTGGGTGAGTGGGTGAGTGGGTGGGTGGGTGGGAGAGTGGGTGGGTGGGTGGATGTGGGTGGGTGAGTGGGTGGGTGGGTGGGTGGGAGAGTGGGTGGGTGGGAGAGTGGGTGGGTGGGTGGGTGGGTGGGTGGGAGAGTGGGTGGGTGGGAGAGTGGGTGGGTGGGTGGGTGGGTGGGTGGGAGAGTGGGTGGGTGGGAGAGTGGGTGGGTGGGTGAGTGGGTGGGTGGGTGGGTGGGTGGGAGAGTGGGTGGGTGGGTGGATGTGGGTGGGTGAGTGGGTGGGTGGGTGGGTGGGTGGGAGAGTGGGTGGGTGGGTGATGTCTTCTACCAGAGGCAGAACCAGATTTTTGTACATTTTTACTCGCAGTCGTGCTGTGCTCGCTACGTGATGGATTTGTGGTGGTGCAATGTTGCTAACACAGGAAGCCAATTTGTGTTGTTGACTGGATTATTCCTGAAATGCTCCTCATGATCTCATTCAGCTGGACGTTAGCAGTTTGTAGTTTGCAGAAGCACAGGACTCCGCTACTGGGTAGCAGGAAGCCAGAAGTTCTAGTGTCGGCTCCCCAAGAAATTCCTGCTCGACTGCTGATCAGATTGTTGCGAGTCATCAGTTTAGCTGTGACTTTCTGGGGGTGTGGTTGATGTCAGCATGAGGTCCAAAACATCACCATGATAGGGAGATGTAGGGTGATTGTTGATGCCGTTTAGGTAGAGGTCTCGTTCTTGGTCACCTTTTGCAACATGATAGTTTAGAATAGAATAGAATAGAATCGCTACAGTGCAGGAGGATCCATTCGGCCCATCTGCTCCGACCCTCTGAAAGAGCACCTTACCTAGGTCGACAACTCCACCCTATCCCCATAACCCAGTAACACCATCTGACCTTTTTGGACACTAAGGGCAATTTAGCATGGCCAATCCACCTGACCCGCACACCTTTGGACTGTAGGAGGAAACCGGAGCACCCGGAGGAAACTCACAGCTTCTAGTTTCTCCTGTGCAGTGCCTGTCATTCCGTGATCTGTCCTCCACCCTGCCTTGCACCTACCAGCCCTACCCACCACACAGCCTGCTCTTGCTCTGCCCACTAGCTGTTGGTCTATGTGAAATGAGCGAGTTCTGCTTCTTGTCTTTCTTAAGAATTCTCCATCCCAGAGTGTTGTGGATGCTCCATTGTTGAATACATTTACATTGCGATTGAACTAAATGGGAACAAAGTCCCTTAACGAGTGCGTTTAGCCGCGTGTGGACAGTGCCAACCTGGTATCCTGACAGCTCGCCTGCCAGCTGGCAGTGCCAACGGGATACCTTGGCAGCGTGAGACTGGCACCCAGGTGACATTGCCAGGGTGCCAGCCTGGCAGTGCCAGGGTGCCTTGGTGGCATCAGCAGTGCCAGGGTACCATCCTGCCCAAGCAGCTGGAGGCCTTTGATCCCCTGAGAGACTCCCATGAAGCTGTTCCGCCTGGTCCCGTTTGTAGAGACCAGCCCTGAACGGCGCTCGCCTGCGGTCTCCGAGGCGAAGGGGATCAATTCCTCGGGTGCCTCAGGAATCTGCATATTACAGTGAGACTAACTGCCTCGCTCTAGTATGCTGATTTGTCAAAAGGTGATCCCGCCCACAATGGGTGGGATTTGCATCGCAATTTACGTCTGCCGTTAGATCTCGCGAAGTGTTGCGAGCCGGGTAGATCCTGGGAGTGGGGGGTCTCCTGGCTCCTATCAGCCATGTTGCCCTATGGCGAACTCCCTCCCTAACAGCACAGTGGGTGTACCTACGCCTCAAAGACTGCAGCGGTTCAAGAAGGCAACTTACCACGACCTTCTGAAGGGCAACTAGGGTTGGGCAACAAATGCGGCCTAACCAGCGACGTCCACATCCTGTGAATTACATTTGTAAAAAAATGTCTATCTGTTCCTGTTGGGGTTTCTGGTTGCCGTAACCATGGCAGAGTTTGTATCGCACCATAGTGATTCTTCAGCAGTATCTTAGGGATGCTACAGTTGAGACAAATTCACGCTGGGTATAGGGGGTAGAAACAGATGAAAATTATTAAAACTTTGTTCCCAGCCACTAGATTCCTTGGCAGTATTTTATAACACCCTAAACTGGACAATGGACTTTGTTTAGGATATAATTAAAACCTGGAACTAGAGTAGAGTTTGCGGAAGACAAATTTATTATATTTCATCACCATCAACCAAACCAGTGCATTGTTCATGTCAAAAGGCATAACCGTGTCCTTCAACTAACTGGAGGGGCAAACTAACCTGTTATTAATACAAGGGGCTGTTATTAATGTTTTCTACTGATTCTGTAAGTTCACTATTAAACATGATGTGCATGCAGTTAATGATACTTAGCCATAGTTAGTCATTTTCCATTTCACCTCTTGACAAGGATAGGAAACTCTTACAGAAAGCTATTCCGTCATTTACTGAAACTCCAGGCTGTGTGTAAGTGCATTACTAACCTCTGCTAGTCAAGTTACAGCACATGACCAGTCTCTGGAACATTGCAGTCCAGAATGCTCAAATGGCTCTGGCGTCAGATGGAGCGTTTGCCTTTACACCCGTCATGTTCACATGCCTGTGCTTCACTTGGGTTTGTCCATTTCCAGAGACGTGGTGTCGAATTGCTGCTGTCTCACTATCAACATATCAAGGGATGAAACTGACAAAACACTGGATCAGCTATCTCCTCAAATATTGTGGGTTGCAAAATATAACATTTAAATTCTTCCATTTTCAAATTTCTGAATTTGAACAGCTTTTAATTTTTAAACCAGAGTTTCTGTTGATGTACCTACCAAGGCTACAATTAGAATGTATTAAATATCATTGTCCGCTTAATGCATTCCAACTCTATAAATATATCGATAGGAGCTGTAGAGGTCACTGGGTTCTTTGTATTTATTTACCGCAACATTTTTCAATTTTTGCAGTTACAACACGGAAAGAGACTTTTTGCACCAAAACAGTGAGACTTCGGGAGAGAGAGAGGTAAAGATAGTGGTGTTTTCTTATTGTATTTCTTTAATGAACTGATTTAAACTGGCAGCCTCCGTACCAGCCTCCCCGAACAGGTGCCGGAATGTGGCGACTAGGGGCTTTTCACAGTAACTTCATTTGAAGCCTACTTGTGACAATAAGCGATTTTCATTCATTTTTCATTCATTCATTTTCAAAGAGCCAACCTCATGGCAGAGGTCAGATGACAACACCAAGCCAGGCAGGGCATCAAATACTGTTGCATTTCAAAACCCAAACATGCCCTTTCACAATGAACAAAAGATTCAAACATCCCCCTTTTCCTGTTGAACAGAAGGTGCATTTGCAGGGCCGTGTGTAACTGCAAATTACCCAAGTTACCCACCGTACACCACTATTCTCATCCATTAACAACAGGTTGACCTGCCAGTCAGCCTTTGTGCTTGCCTTGTCTACATGTCTTTGAATCACGCAGGCGGTACCTGTGCACGTTGTCATTGGCTGTTTGTCTGGGTCATGTTCCTTGTCCAGAGAGTGTCGTTTCCATAGCACTTATTGCCGTGGTAACTGTTGTTGGTCTGTTTCCATTGCTGGAGACAAGTGAATCTCTGGGAGTGATGGTGATTTGGTGATCAGTGTAGCTGGTGAGATCCCACCTTCCTGACCGGTCGCCTGTAGTGAAGGAACAGCTTGTTGGTATATGTCTAGTTGCGCTGGCATATTTGCTCATTCACTTCCACCGCGTACAATTAAAGTGACAATTTCTCTGCGAATGTCCCAAGCTTCCATGTGGGCTGACTCCTGTTGAGAGTTTTGAAGTTTTGTACCCTGACTGACTTTCCAACTATCAACTCAGATAATGGTTTGGCTTTCTGCTACTTCACCTTGATTTTTTTTACATCTCTTGCTGCTTCTGTCTTCTGTAGCTTTTTCTGCTGTTGAAAGAGCAGCTTGCGAGGAATCATTCATGTCCAGGGTAGCGAGTATCTTGGCAAGTTGCAGCAACATTCCTTCGATGGTTGGCATGGGTTAGTGAGATCTCTTCAGCACTTTATTTAGATCCATTGGGTCGAATCATACTCTCAGCTTTCCAAGTTGTTTCACTGCTCCGGGCTGCTTATCCAGTCTGGAGGAGTTATCATTTTCTTCACTACCCCCCTTCTTCCCAGCTCTCCTGTCTTGGTTCTTCGGTTTGACCTGAGGGCAGCTGGGAATCCTTTCAGCAGCTGCCTAATTGGTCTCAAATTCTGAGGCACGATCGATTTGGCGGGAGACGAAGTTGAATTAAAACTGAGGCTTTATTAGTTCCTGAAGTGTGGCCTCCCACAGCAGCTGACGGAATGGCTGCGAGCTGAAGGCCACGCATATTTACAACCCGGCTCCTGGACGGAGCTAGCATGCAGGGGCCCAGGTGAACCTGTAGTGCAGGTTCTACCGCACAACCCTTAATGTAGGGACACAGTGGTTTACCACACATTCTCAGCTACTTTGAGATGATTTTCTCCTGGCAGACATCCCAACTCTGTAAACACATCTTGCACTCCTCTAGGATCTGTTCTTCAGTCCATGGTTTTGTAAATCCGTGTCGGCAGGTTCAGGGTTACCAATCCCAGCTTCAGACTGACTTCAGTGGAGATGCGTCACTGTTGCCATGGAGGATTTTCCAGTCCAGACCGTCCTTCTCGCCATTGCATTGGGCTGTCAGACCAATTTGTTCTCTCGGCATCGGAGGGCTGAAGGGCCTGTTCCTGTGCTGTACTTTTCTTTGATCTTTGACCGTGCCATTAGAGAGAGATTCAATCTGACTTCGAGGACTTCATGTTTGGATCACCACCTCAAGCCAAATTTGCACAGGCCTGTGAAAGTTGCAGGATGCACCAGTGTCGACCGAACACTTCTTGTTCACTTGATACTCTCTTTCTGCAGTCATCATCGTAACAGACACAAACCGTTTTTCACCGATAGACCTGAGGCTGCCAACCTTTTGCATCGTACATAGTTTTTCATCTGACTCTGCTGCTGATATCTGTATCGACTTGTTTTGCTTCTTTCCAGCCAAACACGTGTGTGCAAAATGATTCAGCTTTTTGCAGTTGGAACGTCGTATTCCATACACCGGATGATCCATCTTTCCCTGTGCATGATCTCCTCCACAGTATTGCATCCTGCCCTTTGTCCACAATCGGTCTGCTCTTTTGGTCTGGAATATCTCTCAGCATGATGTACCTCCTAGTCTGTCCTGCCACACATGTGCTCTCGCTGACGTTTTGCAAGCTCCGCATTTCTACACCCGTCTGTCGCTTTCTTTAGTCTAAGTTCCTTCTCTTTCAGTGGTATTGTGGACTATTCTATCCCCAATCACTTGTTCAGTAAATTATTTTTTATGGGCCATGGGCGTCGCTGGCTAGGTCAGCATTTGTTACCCATCCCTAACTGACCTTGAGAAGGTGATGGCGAGCTGCTTTCTGGAACAGCTGCAGTCCACATGCTGTAGGCACATCAGGAAAGTGCTGCTCCTGGCATGCCCTCCTGCACTCTTCATTGAACCAGGGCTGATCCCCTGGCTGGGTGATGGGGGCGTGGGGGATATACCGGCCGACGAGGTTACAGATTGTGGTGGAGTAGAATTCTGCTGCAGCTGCTGGCTCACAGCGCCTCATGGATTCCAGTCCTGAGTTGTTAGATCTGTTCAAAGTCTATGGTCGTGCCACACACACAATGGAGGGTATCCTCATTGTGAAGATGGGACTATATCATTTAGAACTCAGCCAGCTCATTCAGCACTGGCGCTATCGAGCCTCTCTTGGTGATGGACATTGAGGTCCCCACCCAGAGTACACTCTGCACCCTTGCCACCCTCAGTGCTTCCTCCAAGTGGTGTTCAACATGGAGGAGCACTGATTCATCAGCTGAGTGGTGGACGGTACGTGGTAATCAGCAAGAGGTTTCCTTGCCCATGGTTGGCCTGAAGTTTGACCTGGGTCTTCATGGGGTCCTGAGTCGATGTTGAGGACTCCCAGGATAACTCCCTCCCAGCTGTACACCACTGTGCCGCCACCTCTGGCAATGGTGGTCTCTAGGGTGTTATCTGTAAGGTATGATTCTGTGAATATAACTATGTCAGGGTCTTGCTTGACTTGCTCACCCAATTTTGGCACAACCCCCCAGATTTTAGAAGGAGGACTTTGCAGGGTCGAATGGACTGGGTTTGCCGTTGTTTCCAGTGCCTGGGTTGCTGCCGGAAGGTCCGTCCAGTTTCATTCCTTTTTATTGACTTTGTAGCAATTTGGCTGGGCCATTTCAGAATCAACTACATTGCTGTGGGTCTGGAGTCACATGTAGGCCAGACCAGGTGAGGACAGCAGATTTCCTTCCCTAAAGGACATGAGTGAACCAGATGGATTTTCTACAATTTTACAGTTGGCAATGTTATTTATTGGATATTTAGTCCAGATACTTATTGGATTAAATTTCCACTATCTGCCATGGCAAGATTTGAACCCGTGTCTCCAGAGTATTACCCATGTCTCTGGATCACCAGTCTAGTGACAATACCACTACATCACAGCCTCCCTATCATGTCCAAATCGCTGCCCAAATTTACATGAATCTGTAAGTTGTGCTACTGTCACATACTGTTCAGTGAAACCATTTTCACCTTGAACTCCAATATTGAATACATAGCATTCATCAATAGTGTTTACTCAGGATTCAAAATGTGTGTTTCAAAATCCCTATTGAGTGTTTTCTTTGTTTGTCAGATAGATTTAGAGTACAGTACAATTTGTAGCTGAACCTCTTCAGCAGTATTAGAAGTGTAGCTACTCTTAGCAGTTGCAGCTCATGAATTAAACCTGTTTGCAAGCTTGCAGTTTTGCCATTTCAAGGGTGGAAATACTGCAAGTTCTACCACATATCACCTTTCATTCCTACTGGAGCAGGGAGGGGAAGGTTTACAGCCAAGTTAACTCACCAAGTATTTTGCTTGTAACTTTCGGATTGAGTTTGCTCTTCCTTGTCCTTATTCAGCAGCTTTTAGCAGATTGAACATTTCTCTGTGTCTATCTGAGCTGTGGCTTTTCTTCAGCATTTTCAGAATTTTGGGACATGGTTTAAGATTAAGAGGTTTTCCTTTTTGAGACAGAGATGAGGAGAACTTTCTTTTTCCCAGATGTTCATTGGTGTGTAGAATTCTCTTCCCCAGTGGGCAGTAGAGGCTGGATCTTTAAACCTATTCAAGGCTGAGTTAGATAGATTTTTGATAGACAAGGGAGTCATTTGGTGGTGGGGGGGGGAGCAGACAGCAAAGTGCAGCTGAGACCCCAACCAGGTCAACCATGATCATATTGAATGGTGGAGCAGGTTTGAAGGGCCGAATGGCCTACTTCTGCATCTAAGTCCTATCTTCCTATGCTCTGACCAATCTCTGTCGGTGAGCGAATTGCCCTCATGTGATGAATGGTTACTGGACCCTTATCACCATGTAGGCAATTGCCCCTTTAACACCGGGTTTGGAACCCTGGGGACTCCGCCAGGCTCCTCCCACCAGGGAGCCGTATATAAGGTGACGCCCTGTAGGTGGCACTCAGTAAGCACACATCTCAGTCACTGACTAGTTCTCTGCTTATTAAAGCCTTCATTTACCATTATACACTCTCGTGTCATTATTGAGGGTACTACACCTAATAATTCAGCGTGCACCCAGCAATTAATCTTACTAAGGTTTTATAAAGGCTTATTGTTTCTTCTTCACTTGAATATTTTACGGCTTTTAATTTAAACGTTAATTTTTGGAGAAGCTGGATCCCTGAATCCTGTGCGTATTCACAGCAGCAATTCCATTCAGGTCCCATTGAGGTTATTCATGAAGACCCCACCGTCTCAACCTTGCCCCTCTCCCGAGGTGTGGCGATCCTCGGGTTAAACCACCACCAGTCAGCTCTTCCCCTCAAAGGGGAAAGCAGCCTATGGCCATCTGGGACTGTGGCGACTTTACCGACTTTACATCACCTATTTCCATTCAGAATGTAGTTGCTGCTGTCTCTTTTGTTTCAACTATAAAGTATTACCTCACACTTGCAGGCATTAGATTCCATCTGCCACTTTTCAACCCACTTACCCAGATTACAATTATCCATTTGTTGCTTTCTCTGATCTTCAAAAGAATTAATTAAGCCTCCTGGATCATCTCCAGGCTCCGCTTCCTGTCGATCTATGTCCAACTTATTAATATGTGCAACAACTTGAAGTGAGCCGAGAGCTGAATTGTGTGGGACAAAATCATGAAGGGGCTGGACAGAGTAGACAGGGAGAAACTTTTCCGTGCGTAAAAGGATGGAGAATGAGAGGGGCATAGATTTAAATGATTTGTAAAAGAAAGAAATGTGACGTGAATAAAAACATTTTCACGCAGCGAGTGGTTGGGGTGTGGAATGCACGGCCTGGAAGTGTGGTGGACACAGGTTCAATCGAGGTATTCAAGAGGATATTGGATGATTATTTGAATAGAAATCATGTGCAGGGTTGGAATCATAGAATTTACAGTGCAGAAGGAGACCATTCGGCCCATCAAGTCTGCACCGGCCCTTGGAAAGAGCACCCCACCTAAGCCCACACCTCCACCCTATTCCTGTAGCCCAGTAACCCCACCCAACCTTTTTGGGCACTAAGGGCAATTTAGCATGGTAAATTCACCGAACCCGCACATCTTTGGACTGTGGGAGGAAACCGGAGCACCCGGAGGAAACCCACGCACACACGGGGAGGACGTGCAGACTCCGCACAGACAGTGACCCAGCGGGGAATCGAACCTGGGACCCTGGCGCTGTGAAGCCGCAGTGCTAACCAGTGTGCCACCGCGCCCGTACGGGGAAAAGGCAGGGAAATGGCACTAAGTCATGATGCTTGTTTGGAGAGCTGGTGCAGAAACGATGGAGTGAATGGCCTCTTCCTGCGTTGTAACAATTGTGTGATTCTGTGACCACTGTCCACATTCAGCCACGCTGAGAAATAAACTCGTAACACCACCTCTCGCATTGGATCGATTTTTAATCAATTTTGTTACTCCACCCCCCCCCCCCCCCCCCCCATCTAATTCCATGCCCTTTAATCTCCTCTAATAATCTCACACACAATAGGCGGGATTCTCCTGAATCGGCACGTTGGCCCGACGCCGGTGTAAAAAACGGCACGAGCCACTCCGGCGTCGGGCCGACCAGAAATTCTCCGCACATGCGGCGGCTAGGCCGGCACCGGAGGGGTTGGCACTGTGCCAGCCGGCGCCGAAGGGACTGCGTGAGTTAACGCATGCGCAGAACCGCCGGCGTGGTTCAGAGCATGCGCAGATCGGTGGGCCCCGATCCCGGGCCAGGCCAGTGTGGGGGACCCCCACCCCAGGGCCGGATCCCCCCCGCGCCCCCCCCTCCAGAGGACCGCACCAGCTGGCCTACCAGCCAGGTACCGCCGTGTGGGACCGTGTCCAATCCACGCCGGTGGGACCAGCCAGAAACAGACGGCCGCTCGGCCCATCGGGGCCCGGAGAATTGCCGGAGAATTGCCGGGGTGGGGGGGGTGGGGGGGGGTGCAGCTGGCAACAGCTCCGGCCGGTGTGGCGTGATCCCCACCCCCACCCGAAAACCGGCGCCGGAGAGTACAGCAACCGGCATCGGAGCCGCGGGGCGGGATTCACGCCACCTCCTGGGGATTCTCCGACCCGGCGGGGGGTCGGAGCATCCCGCCCAATATCTCTTCAAAGACTTTCCTTTAGTCGATGTTTGATGCTCCATCACATTCTCCCATCACCATTTTATCTCCTCAAAGAATTCTCGGAGATTTTTCAAGCATGATTATGCTGTTTGATGTCTGTGCTGGCTACTTCTCACCATTTCCTCTTTATCCAGACATGCACCTTTTATCTTCCATTAAAGTCTCATAAACATGTCCTCCCATAGATGTTCAGCTAACTGACCTTTAATAACCGAGATTAACTTTGTCTCCCTTGGTAATATTGGGCACGACACTGACCACACTGCGACCAGCACACCGACACTGACCACACTGCGACCAGCACACCGACACTGACCACACTGCGACCAGCACACCGACACTGACCACACTGCGACCAGCACACCGACACTGACCACACTGCGACCAGCACACCGACACTGACCACACTGCGACCAGCACACCGACACTGACCACACTGCGACCAGCACACCGACACTGACCACACTGCGACCAGCACACCGACACTGATCGAACATTTCAAAAACCAATGGCCCTTTTCCTTCGTTGTCTTGCTCAGGAACCTGACAAAGATCCCATTAGTCCCTTTATTATCTTTTGTTTAATCAACAAATTCCTAAACTTTGCCTTTTATTTATTGCAACATTGCTCTGAACCTCTTTGACATCCACATGTTCTCTGATATCGCTCTTAGTTTTTTCATCATCTTCAGTCCTCACCTCTCACAATTCACTGACGCTGGAAAACTGAAAATCCCAGCGGGATCGGCCGGAAAATCCCACACAGACATCCCACTCGTAACAGTTTTTATTTCATTATATTCACCTTTACTTTGTTATTTATTGTGGCCCTCGTGGGCCATCCCCATCAAATTCACTTGGTTTCTCATCTCCTTATTTGTCCATGGAATCCTGTAATTAATAATAGTGCCACATTTCTGAATTGAACATGCAGGAGAATCCACTCAGTGCCCTGACTGACATCCCACATCCAACACCACGGGTAACAGACTAATCAGACATTTATTTCATTGCTCTATGTGTGACCATGCTGGGTGTAAAAGTTTATCCACATTGCCGCGATGTGTCTCCTTCAGGAAGGTTGAGGATGTCAGTTCTGAACATTTCTGATGACAGCGTGACAACTAAAAACATGAACCCATCTGTTCATTCTGCAGAAGCTTGACTGACCTGCTTCGGTCGTTTTCTCTAGTGGTGCTGTCTGGGTACAATGTCAGGGTGGCACGGTGATTAGCACTGCTGCCTCAGAGCGTCCCAGGTTCAATTCTGGCCTCGGGTCACTGTCTGTGCCGTGTCTGCACATTCTCCCCATGTCCATAAGACCATAAGACGTCTGCGTGGATTTCCTCGGGGTGCTCCGGTTTCCTCCCACAATCCAAAGATATGCAGGTTAGGTGTGGTTACGGGTATTGGGCAGCGGAGTGGACCTAGGTGGAGTGATCTTTTGGAGAGTTTGTGCAGACTCGATGGGCTGAATGGCCTCCTTCTGCACTGCAGGGATTCTGTAGGGATTCTATGTAAACCCAATGGCAGTGAGTGAAATCCAGACTTTGGGGGGGTCTCAACCAGAACTGCCCCACCCCCTAGGCTGCATCCCAGCTTGGAAATCTGTCCTAGTTGTCCATGGCAACTAGACAACAGTTCTTTGCTTATTGTTTGTAATGTGAAAATGGTATCTGGCATTCCTAATGCATCATTCAGTAGAGGTTTACAGTGAGGGGAAGTGTTAATTAATAGAGAGAGAAAAATATAAACAGGACTTTTAAAGGAGAAGTCTCAATAGCAACAAACTGCACCTTCAACTAATTTCTTCTCTTCAATCCGGAGTGTTTTGACAAAATTGACATTACATTTACAGGGGAATGCAAGTCCGTCAATTGGTCCCATACATTTTGCACAACACAAAAGTCAGAACCAATGTCCGATGGAATTATCACACACAAAGGTACCACTGTGAGGCATAACCAAGTACAAATCCGGTCCTTTCCAGATCCTCACTCACTACATCGAGGATAAGATGCCAAATGCAACCAGGAACAGGATTCAAGAATGACAACCCCACAGATAACTGTGAGAAATTCAAATAGCCTCCAGACAAGTTACCAGCAGATTGTCCTACACTTTAGAGACTCAGAGATTCACTAGTCATATACACATATGCAATGGTACCTAAATAGTACAAATAAGTGGCTACACTGCTTTGGAAGGAGGGATAATATTTAAAAAGAAAGGGGGATGTTGTGGGATTGCAGCATACCATTACGAGAATACAAGTCTGTCACTTTATTTTACTTTACAAATGTGTTATGAGGTCCAACCTCAGTTTCACTTCGGCCTGTGAGCAGAATACAGAACACATAGCCCTTTTGGTGATGCCTTCAAGCTTTCTATTCATGTTTCTGTTCTTGAATCCCTAGCTTAAATACGTGATCCCGCAATGTGTTTACACAATCCCTTCTGGGTGATTGATTCCTCTATATTATTGTAAAATCACAACAATTTTGACAGTAAAGATGATGGCTCTCTCATCACACGTTTTGTTCTGTTAGCAATCAAAACATTCGCACAAGCTGAAAACAGAGGAGCACAGAAAGAGAAACAAGTTAATTATGAGCCAAACATGAACGCGAGGTTGTAGCTTCAAGTAACCCAGAGCCATCAATGGTTGTTCTCTTAAATAAATGCAGGACGGAAAGCTGGTGACGGGGCGGAATGTTGGCGCAGTGGTTAGCACTGGTGCATTGTGGCGCCGAGGACCCGGGTCTGTGTGGAGTTTGCACATTCCCCTTGTCTGTGTGGGTCTCACACCCACAAAACAAAAAGATGTGCAGGATTGGCCACACTCAATTGCCCCTTAATTGAAAAAAAAAAGAATTGGGCATTCTAAATTTATATTTAAAAAAAAGAAAGCTGGTGACAGTTGAAACCGTTAATATTTGATGGACTGGCCGTGTCTCGTTGTGTTAAATGTGTTGATACCTGCAGCTGAATGCATCCATTTCCTGCTGGGTCATGGAGAGAAGTGACCGGCAGAATCCATTGTCCTTTCTCTTGACTAATCAACAATAAAAATATCACGCATCAGCAGAGTAAGTGACAAACATATTTGGCAGGATTTGTCCCCCGTGGTGTGTTCTGTGCAGCGGAGGGCGGCTTGCCAGCAGCCGGCAGCGGGATTTTCCATTCCCGCCATTGTCAACGGGGTTTCCACGTTGGTGGTGCGCTGTCAGCAGGACTAGAAGATCCCGCCAGGTCAAACTGACAGAAAATCCCGGCTCTTGTGTGTTACAGACCAGCCATGGTCTTATTAAATGGTGGAACCAGCTTGAGAGGTCAAATTGGCCCATTTCCCCCCTGAATTGGTATGTTTATCTGTATAAATATATATGCCCTGTTGACCCGGATTCCCCCAAGACGTGTATCTATCTAATGAATTTCATTGCCATTTTAAACAGCACAATTACTTCTACATGTCCAAAACTGAAAAGCACACATGTCTAACAACCCACCCTCCGAATCGAACTGTTTAAGCTGCAATATCATTCTGGTGAATCATTTCTATACCAGTTCTCTAAGGACAACATGGATTTCCTGTGATTGATGTGCTGTACCAATCTCGGTTATACCTGTGTGCTGTACCGATGGAGGTTGTACCTGTGTGCTGTACCGATGGAGGATGTACCTGTGTGCTGTACCGATGGAGGTTGTACCTGTGTGCTGTACCGATGGTGGTTGTACCTGTGTGCTGTACCGATGGTGGTTGTACCTGTGTGCTGTACCAATCTCGGTTATACCTGTGTGCTGTACCGATGGAGGTTGTACCTGTGAGCTGTACCGATGGAGGTTGTACCTGTGAGCTGTACCGATGGAGGTTGTACCTGTGTGCTGTACCGATGGAGGTTGTACCTGTGTGCTGTACCGATGGAGGATGTACCTGTGTGCTGTACTGATGGTGGTTGTACCTGTGAGCTGTACCGATGGAGGTTGTACCTGTGTGCTGTACCGATGGAGGTTGTACCTGTGTGCTGTACTGATGGTGGTTGTACCTGTGAGCTGTACCGATGGAGGTTGTACCTGTGTGCTGTACCGATGGAGGTTGTACCTGTGAGCTGTACCGATGGAGGTTGTACCTGTGAGCTGTACCGATGGAGGTTGTACCTGTGTGCTGTACCGATGGAGGTTGTACCTGTGAGTTGTACCGATGGTGGTTGTACCTGTGAGCTGTACCGATGGAGGTTGTACCTGTATGCTGTACCGATGGAGGTTGTACCTGTGAGCTGTACCGATGGTGGCTGTACCTGTGAGCTGTACCGATGGAGGATGTACCTGTGTGCTGTACAGATGGAGGTTGTACCTGTGTGCTGTACCGATGGAGGATGTACCTGTGTGCTGTACCGATGGTGGTTGTACCTGTGAGCTGTACCGATGGTGGTTGTACCTGTGAGCTGTACCGATGGTGGTTGTACCTGTGAGCTGTACCGATGGAGGTTGTACCTGTGAGCTGTACCGATGGAGGTTGTACCTGTGTGCTGTACCGATGGAGGTTGTACCTGTGTGCTGTACCGATGGAGGTTGTACCTGTGTGCTGTACCGATGGAGGTTGTACCTGTGAGCTGTACCGATGGTGGTTGTACCTGTGTGCTGTACCAATGGTGGTTGTACCTGTGTGCTGTACCGATGGAGATTGGACCTGTGAGCTGTACCGATGGTGGTTGTACCTGTGTGCTGTACCGATGGAGGTTGTACCTGTGTGCTGTACCGATGGAGGTTGTACCTGTGTGCTGTACTGATGGAGATTGTACTTGTGAGCTGTACCGATGGAGGTTGTACCTGTGAGTTGTACCAATGGAGGTTGTACCTGTGAGTTGTACCGATGGTGGTTGTACCTGTGTGCTGTACCGATGGAGGTTGTACCTGTGTGCTGTACCGATGGAGGTTGTACCTGTGTGCTGTACCGATGGAGGTTGTACCTGTGTGCTGTACCGATGGAGGTTGTACCTGTGTGCTGTACCGATGGAGGTTGTACCTGTGTGCTGTACCGATGGAGGTTGTACCTGTGAGCTGTACCGATGGAGGTTGTACCTGTGTGCTGTACCGATGGAGGTTGTACCTGTGAGCTGTACCGATGGAGGTTGTACCTGTGTGCTGTACCGATGGAGGTTGTACCTGTGAGCTGTACCAATGGAGGTTGTACCTGTGTGCTGTACCGATGGAGGTTGTACCTGTGTGCTGTACCAATGGTGGTTGTACCTGTGTGCTGTACCGATGGAGATTGGACCTGTGAGCTGTACCGATGGTGGTTGTACCTGTGTGCTGTACCGATGGAGGTTGTACCTGTGTGCTGTACCGATGGAGGTTGTACCTGTGTGTTGTACCGATGGTGGTTGTACCTGTGTGCTGCGCTGATGGAGGTTGTACCTGTGTGCTGTACCGATGGAGGTTGTACCTGTGTGCTGTACCGATGGAGGATGTACCTGTGAGCTGTACCGATGGAGGTTGTACCTGTGTGATGTCCCGATGGAGGTTATACCTGTGTGCTGTACCGATGGAGGTTGTACCTGTGTGCTGTACCGATGGAGGTTGTACCTGTGTGCTGTACCGATGGAGGTTGTACCTGTGAGCTGTACCGATGGAGGTTGTACCTGTGTGCTGTACCGATGGAGGTTGTACCTGTGAGCTGTACCGATGGAGATTGTACCTGTGTGCTGTACCGATGGAGGATATACCTGCGTGCTGTACCGATGGAGGTTGTACCTCTGTGCTGTACCGATGGAGGTTGTACCTGTGTGCTGTACCGATGGAGGTTGTACCTGTGAGCTGTACCGATGGAGGTTGTACCTGTGTGCTGTACCGATGGAGGTTGTACCTGTGTGCTGTACCGATGGAGGTTGTACCTGTGAGCTGTACCAATGGAGGTTGTACCTGTGTGCTGTACCGATGGAGGTTGTACCTGTGTGCTGTACCAATGGTGGTTGTACCTGTGTGCTGTACCGATGGAGATTGGACCTGTGAGCTGTACCGATGGTGGTTGTACCTGTGTGCTGTACCGATGGTGGTTGTACCTGTGAGCTGTACCGATGGTGGTTGTACCTGTGAGCTGTACCGATGGTGGTTGTACCTGTGAGCTGTACCGATGGAGGTTGTACCTGTGAGCTGTACCGATGGAGGTTGTACCTGTGTGCTGTACCGATGGAGGTTGTACCTGTGTGCTGTACCGATGGAGGTTGTACCTGTGTGCTGTACCGATGGAGGTTGTACCTGTGAGCTGTACCGATGGTGGTTGTACCTGTGTGCTGTACCAATGGTGGTTGTACCTGTGTGCTGTACCGATGGAGATTGGACCTGTGAGCTGTACCGATGGTGGTTGTACCTGTGTGCTGTACCGATGGAGGTTGTACCTGTGTGCTGTACCGATGGAGGTTGTACCTGTGTGCTGTACTGATGGAGATTGTACTTGTGAGCTGTACCGATGGAGGTTGTACCTGTGAGTTGTACCAATGGAGGTTGTACCTGTGAGTTGTACCGATGGTGGTTGTACCTGTGTGCTGTACCGATGGAGGTTGTACCTGTGTGCTGTACCGATGGAGGTTGTACCTGTGTGCTGTACCGATGGAGGTTGTACCTGTGTGCTGTACCGATGGAGGTTGTACCTGTGTGCTGTACCGATGGAGGTTGTACCTGTGAGCTGTACCGATGGAGGTTGTACCTGTGTGCTGTACCAATGGAGGTTGTACCTGTGAGCTGTACCGATGGAGGTTGTACCTGTGTGCTGTACCGATGGAGGTTGTACCTGTGAGCTGTACCAATGGAGGTTGTACCTGTGTGCTGTACCGATGGAGGTTGTACCTGTGTGCTGTACCAATGGTGGTTGTACCTGTGTGCTGTACCGATGGAGATTGGACCTGTGAGCTGTACCGATGGTGGTTGTACCTGTGTGCTGTACCGATGGAGGTTGTACCTGTGTGCTGTACCGATGGAGGTTGTACCTGTGTGCTGTACCGATGGTGGTTGTACCTGTGTGCTGCGCTGATGGAGGTTGTACCTGTGTGCTGTACCGATGGAGGTTGTACCTGTGTGCTGTACCGATGGAGGATGTACCTGTGAGCTGTACCGATGGAGGTTGTACCTGTGTGATGTCCCGATGGAGGTTGTACCTGTGTGCTGTACCGATGGAGGTTGTACCTGTGTGCTGTACCGATGGAGGTTGTACCTGTGTGCTGTACCGATGGAGGTTGTACCTGTGAGCTGTACCGATGGAGGTTGTACCTGTGTGCTGTACCGATGGAGGATGTACCTGTGAGCTGTACCGATGGAGGTTGTACCTGTGAGCTGTACCGATGGAGATTGTACCTGTGTGCTGTACCGATGGAGGATATACCTTTGTGCTGTACCGATGGAGGTTGTACCTGTGTGCTGTACCGATGGAGGTTGTACCTGTGTGCTGTACCGATGGAGGTTGTACCTGTGAGCTGTACCGATGGAGGTTGTACCTGTGTGCTGTACCGATGGAGGTTGTACCTGTGAGCTGTACCGATGGAGGTTGTACCTGTGTGCTGTACCGATGGTGGTTGTACCTGTGTGCTGTACCGATGGAGGTTGTACCTGTGTGCTGTACCGATGGAGGTTGTACCTGTGTGCTGTACCGATAGAGGATGTACCTGTGTGCTGTACCGATGGAGGTTGTACCTGTGTGCTGTACCGATGGAGGTTGTACCTGTGTGCTGTACCGATGGAGGTTGTACCTGTGAGCTGTACCGATGGAGGTTCTACCTGTGTGCTGTACCGATGGAGGATGCACCTGTGTGCTGTACCGATGGAGGTTGTACCTTTGTGCTGTACCGATGGAGGTTGTACCTGTGAGCTGTAACGATGGAGGTTGTACCTGTGTGCTGTACCGATGGAGGTTGTACCTGTGAGCTGTACCAATGGAGGTTGTACCTGTGTGCTGTACCGATGGAGGTTGTACCTGTGTGCTGTACCAATGGTGGTTGTACCTGTGTGCTGTACCGATGGAGATTGGACCTGTGAGCTGTACCGATGGTGGTTGTACCTGTGTGCTGTACCGATGGAGGTTGTACCTGTGTGCTGTACCGATGGAGGTTGTACCTGTGTGCTGTACCGATGGTGGTTGTACCTGTGTGCTGCGCTGATGGAGGTTGTACCTGTGTGCTGTACCGATGGAGGTTGTACCTGTGTGCTGTACCGATGGAGGATGTACCTGTGAGCTGTACCGATGGAGGTTGTACCTGTGTGATGTCCCGATGGAGGTTGTACCTGTGTGCTGTACCGATGGAGGTTGTACCTGTGTGCTGTACCGATGGAGGTTGTACCTGTGTGCTGTACCGATGGAGGTTGTACCTGTGAGCTGTACCGATGGAGGTTGTACCTGTGTGCTGTACCGATGGAGGATGTACCTGTGAGCTGTACCGATGGAGGTTGTACCTGTGAGCTGTACCGATGGAGATTGTACCTGTGTGCTGTACCGATGGAGGATATACCTGCGTGCTGTACCGATGGAGGTTGTACCTCTGTGCTGTACCGATGGAGGTTGTACCTGTGTGCTGTACCGATGGAGGTTGTACCTGTGAGCTGTACCGATGGAGGTTGTACCTGTGTGCTGTACCGATGGAGGTTGTACCTGTGTGCTGTACCGATGGAGGTTGTACCTGTGAGCTGTACCAATGGAGGTTGTACCTGTGTGCTGTACCGATGGAGGTTGTACCTGTGTGCTGTACCAATGGTGGTTGTACCTGTGTGCTGTACCGATGGAGATTGGACCTGTGAGCTGTACCGATGGTGGTTGTACCTGTGTGCTGTACCGATGGTGGTTGTACCTGTGAGCTGTACCGATGGTGGTTGTACCTGTGAGCTGTACCGATGGTGGTTGTACCTGTGAGCTGTACCGATGGAGGTTGTACCTGTGAGCTGTACCGATGGAGGTTGTACCTGTGTGCTGTACCGATGGAGGTTGTACCTGTGTGCTGTACCGATGGAGGTTGTACCTGTGTGCTGTACCGATGGAGGTTGTACCTGTGAGCTGTACCGATGGTGGTTGTACCTGTGTGCTGTACCAATGGTGGTTGTACCTGTGTGCTGTACCGATGGAGGTTGTACCTGTGAGCTGTACCGATGGTGGTTGTACCTGTGTGCTGTACCAATGGAGGTTGTACCTGTGTGCTGTACCGATGGAGGTTGTACCTGTGTGCTGTACCGATGGAGATTGGACCTGTGAGCTGTACCGATGGTGGTTGTACCTGTGTGCTGTACCGATGGAGGTTGTACCTGTGTGCTGTACCGATGGAGGTTGTACCTGTGTGCTGTACCGATGGAGGTTGTACCTGTGAGCTGTACTGATGGAGATTGTACTTGTGAGCTGTACCGATGGAGGTTGTACCTGTGAGTTGTACCAATGGAGGTTGTACCTGTGAGTTGTACCGATGGTGGTTGTACCTGTGTGCTGTACCGATGGAGGTTGTACCTGTGTGCTGTACCGATGGAGGTTGTACCTGTGTGCTGTACCGATGGAGGTTGTACCTGTGTGCTGTACCGATGGAGGTTGTACCTGTGTGCTGTACCGATGGAGGTTGTACCTGTGAGCTGTACCGATGGAGGTTGTACCTGTGTGCTGTACCAATGGAGGTTGTACCTGTGAGCTGTACCGATGGAGGTTGTACCTGTGTGCTGTACCGATGGAGGTTGTACCTGTGAGCTGTACCAATGGAGGTTGTACCTGTGTGCTGTACCGATGGAGGTTGTACCTGTGTGCTGTACCAATGGTGGTTGTACCTGTGTGCTGTACCGATGGAGATTGGACCTGTGAGCTGTACCGATGGTGGTTGTACCTGTGTGCTGTACCGATGGAGGTTGTACCTGTGAGTTGTACCGATGGAGGTTGTACCTGTGTGCTGTACTGATGGAGGTTGTACCTGTGTGCTGTACCGATGGTGGTTGTACCTGTGTGCTGCGCTGATGGAGGTTGTACCTGTGTGCTGTACCGATGGAGGTTGTACCTGTGTGCTGTACCGATGGAGGATGTACCTGTGAGCTGTACCGATGGAGGTTGTACCTGTGTGATGTCCCGATGGAGGTTGTACCTGTGTGCTGTACCGATGGAGGTTGTACCTGTGTGCTGTACCGATGGAGGTTGTACCTGTGTGCTGTACCGATGGAGGTTGTACCTGTGAGCTGTACCGATGGAGGTTGTACCTGTGTGCTGTACCGATGGAGGATGTACCTGTGAGCTGTACCGATGGAGGTTGTACCTGTGAGCTGTACCGATGGAGATTGTACCTGTGTGCTGTACCGATGGAGGATATACCTTTGTGCTGTACCGATGGAGGTTGTACCTGTGTGCTGTACCGATGGAGGTTGTACCTGTGTGCTGTACCGATGGAGGTTGTACCTGTGAGCTGTACCGATGGAGGTTGTACCTGTGTGCTGTACCGATGGAGGTTGTACCTGTGTGCTGTACCGATGGAGGTTGTACCTGTGTGCTGTACCGATGGAGGATGTACCTGTGTGCTGTACCGATAGAGGATGTACCTGTGTGCTGTACCGATGGAGGTTGTACCTGTGAGCTGTACCGATGGAGGTTGTACCTGTGAGCTGTACCGATGGAGGATGTACCTGTGTGCTGTACCAATGGAGGTTGTACCTGTGAGCTGTACCGATGGAGGTTGTACCTGTGTGCTGTACCGATGGAGGTTGTACCTGTGTGCTGTACCGATGGTGGTTGTACCTGTGTGCTGTACCGATGGAGGTTGTACCTGTGTGCTGTACGATGGAGGTTGTACCTGTGTGCTGTACCGATAGAGGATGTACCTGTGTGCTGTACCGATGGAGGTTGTACCTGTGTGCTGTACCGATGGAGGTTGTACCTGTGTGCTGTACCGATGGAGGTTGTACCTGTGAGCTGTACCGATGGAGGTTGTACCTGTGTGCTGTACCGATGGAGGATGTACCTGTGTGCTGTACCGATGGAGGTTGTACCTTTGTGCTGTACCGATGGAGGTTGTACCTGTGAGCTGTACCGATGGTGATGCGGAAATCCCTTTGTTGCTGTGCAGTTCTTCCAAATTGCCTTTTTCAGATCCAAGGTTAGGAATGTTCCTCTCTCCATACAACTGAAACCCAAGGACCTCGATCAAAATGTTTTACCTTAATTCTTAAACAATGTTCACTCCCGACCATTGGAATAATCTGACTGTACATAGACTCTCCTGAAAGCAGTGTGCAAGGATTAGCTTCACAAAACAGCTGCGAGGAGGCTGCGTGGGTGTGAAGTCCTGTCAGATTGCGTTTTGCGGTTTTCCACGGCCCGTGCTGCTGATGAAATGTGATTCACACCCAGAAACGGCGGGAATCTGATTCAAATCCATTTCAATGTGCTTACCGCACTCCGCTCAACGTGATTCCCCCCTTCACCCAATATCCACATGTGATTCAGTCACGGGGCTTCCCCCAGGGGCACAAAGGTAAATGTAGTCGCCAGGGGGAGAGGGACAGGCACAGGCAGTGGCCTGGCACTGCTCCTCCCCTTGCCCCCGGCGCAGGTTTGCACTGTTTGCAGTGCCAACCTGTGCGAGAGGACAATGGGTGGGGCGGACCCTCTAGGGAGCCCCATTGGGGGTGGGGGGGGGGGGGATTCACATTGTGTTTGTTGGGCGGGGGGGGAGGAGCCATCCAAGGTGATGCTGATAATGGTGGGGAGTAGCGGTGGGGGCGAGCGCTCCGATGCTGAGGGTTGGGGTGGGTTGGGCACCCCCAATGCAGGGCAGGAGAGCTACACAGGGTGGGGGTTGGGGGGGAGGGGGCTATGCAGGGCAGGAGAGCTTGGTTTCAGTCAGCCCCTGAGAAAATATGGGAAAGTTCTGCCCTTGAAAAATGTTCCTTTTGTTTTATGCATTCAATGTTATCCACAACACTGACTTGAACAATTACCACATGCAAACAGGAACTCAGCTTTAAGCCTTGACTTTAGCACAGCATATCACACTATTAAAGTGAGAAATTCCTGAGTGTTGGAGAAAGTTAAAGGAGGCGCAAAATGCCTAAACGTGAAAGACAATAATATCTGGGTGATAACGGAAAGCAAATACGGAATGTCCTAGCGAGGGTCATTCATGAAACACATCCCTCCTTACTAAGAAATTGTTATGAAAAAGCCAACAGAACCAGGGAGCAGAGTGTGTGATTTAACATTGAAAAGACAATTCACATTGCTACATTTGGACAATATATTAATTTGGAGTTGGCCAATCCTACCACACAACCAAGACTGGAAATCAACGAAAGTGCAGAGATTGATGGAACAGGAATGGAACTTAAAGGCAGAATTTGTTTCATTTGTCAATATGATAAGGGATTAAGACGAGTCAGCATGAGATGTGAGGGGGAATTATGGTCATTGGGCTCAGCGTGATTTATCTGGGTCAGGATTGGAGATGTACAGCACCAATAGAGGAAGAAAGAGAGATCAATGGAAGTGCTCAGTAGAGAGCTGGTTTCCTGAAGGTTTACTAATTAAATGCAAGGTTTAGAATGACACATACCAAACGGGTTTGATCCCAATCTGTACTATGCTAAACTCAACAGTGCAACAGGCATGCTGGAATTAATCACTGTGCGACCTGGTTTAGCAAACAGGAGTCAGTAACCTGGATTTCCCCAGTCTGGTTTCCTGCATGTTTCCAGTGAGGGGAGTAACGGTGATGGAGGTTGAGGGGGGACCTGATTGAGGTCTACAAAATTATGAGAGGTATGGACAAGGTGGATAGCAACAAGCTTTTTCCAAGAGTGGGGGTGTCAATTACAAGGGGTCACGATTTCAAGGTGAGAGGGGGAAAGTTTAAGGGAGATGTGCGTGGAAAGTTTTTTATGCAGAGGGTGGTGGGTGCCTGGAACGCTTTGCCAGCGGAGGTGGTAGAGGCGGGCACGGTAGCATCATTTAAGATGCATCTAGACAGATATATGAACGGGCGGGGAACAGAGGGAAGTAGATCCTTGGAAAATAGGCGACAGGTTTAGATAAAGGATCTGGATCGGCGCAGGCTGGGAGGGCCGAAGGGCCTGTTCCTGTGCTGTAATTTTCTTTACTGTATCTATAAAGATTTAATCACCTGCTAATGCTCGCATTCCAAGCATTGTCTGGCATCATTGAATCTGTCTATATATGTGTTTCTGGAACATACCTCTACATTCACCTGAGGAAGGAGCAGCGCTCCGAAAGCTAGTGACATCGAAACAAACCTGTTGGACTTTAACCTGGTGTTGTAAAACTTCTTACTGCGCTCACCCCAGTCCAACGCCGGCATCTCCACATCGTAATTTTCTTTGTTCTTGTTCTAACCCATACTCTGTAAAGGAGCTTTAGTATGTGTTAGTTAATGAGATATTATTGAGTTGATTAGGATTCCAGACCAGACCCCAATAGTGACGAGGATACTGGACCGAGACCCAATATTTTAGTTTATTTTTGTAAGACTGTGAGGAAGGACTGATTCATTCCAGGGGTGAATGCGCCAAAAATAGGGGGTGGGATTCTCTGATCCTGAGGCTAAGTGTTGACGCCGTCGTAAACGCCGTCAACAGGGTCCCAGAAGCGGCTATTCCGAGTCCGACAGGAGGCCAGCACGGCAGTGGAGCGATCCTCGCCGCTCCAGCTGCCGATACCGGCCACAAATGGGCGGCGCGGGTCTGTGCATGCGCGCTGTGACCGTCGCGGTTGCACGTATGCGCGGTGGCTTCCTTCTCCACGCCGACCCCGATGCAACATGGGGTAGGGCTGCAGGGGCCGGCGCGGAGCAAAAGAGGCCCCCAGCCCGAGAGGCCGGCCCGCTGATCGGTAGGCCCCGATCGCGGGCCAGGCCACAGCAGAGGCCCCCCCAGGGACCCCCCCCCCCCCAACCAGGCCACCCCCGAGAGGATGCACGGCGAGGTCCCGCCAGGGACCCCCCCCAAACCAGGCCACCCCCGAGAGGATGCACGGCGAGGTCCCGCCAAGGACCCCCCCCAAACCAGGCCACCCCCGAGAGGATGCACGGCGAGGTCCCGCCAGGGACCCCCCCCCCAAACCAGGCCACCCCCGAGAGGATGCACGGCGAGGTCCCGCCAGGGACCCCCCCCCAACCAGGCCACCCCCGAGAGGATGCACGGCGAGGTGGACGACACCGGCAGGACTCAGATTTTTTTGCGGCCACTCGGCCCATCCCGGGCGGTGAATTGCCGGGAGGGGGGGGGGGGGCTGCGAATAGCGGCCCTCGGCCGGCCGTGTGCGGGCGCCGGCGGTGCCGATTTTCCGCTCACGGGAGAATCAGCGGACCAGCGTCGTGCGATTCGCGCCCGGCGTGACCGGAGAGAATCCCCCCACAATATTAAACTCTTTCACATCACACCCAAAACAAGCTAACAATTACCCTTGATCAGTACTGCTCAGTACGGTGAATACAATACACTTAGGGCGTCATTCTCCGACCCCCCAGCGGGTCGGAGAATGGCCGTTGGCCGCCGTGAATCCCGCCCCCGTCAGTTGCCGAAGTCTCCGGTACCAGATATTCAGCGGGGGCGGGAATCGGGCCGCGCCGGTTGGCGGGCCCCCCCGCTCGATTCTCCGGCCCGAATGGGCCGAAGTCCCGCCGAGAAATTGCCTGTCCCGCCAGCGTAAATTAGAGTAGCTATTTACCGGCGGGACAAGGCGGCGCGGGCGGGCTCCGGGGTCCTGGGGGGGGCGCGGGGCGATCTGACCCCGGGGGGGTGCACCCATGGTGACCTGGCCCGCGATCGGGGCCCACCGATCCGCGGGCAGGCCTGTGCCGCGGGGGCACTCTTTCCCTTCCGCCTCCGCCACGGTCTCCACCATGGCGGAGGCGGAAGAGACTCTCCCCACTGCGCATGCGCGGGAAACTGTCAGCGGCCACTGACGCTCCCGCGCATGCGCCACCCCGACATGTCATTTCCGCGCCAGCTGGCGGGGCGGAAATCCCTCCGGCGCTGCCCTAGCCCCTCAATGTTGGGGCTCAGCCCCCAAAGATGCGGAGCATTCCGCACCTTTGGGGCTGCGCGATGCCCATCTGATTGGCGCCGTTTTGGGCGCCAGTCGGCGAACATTGCGCCGTTTGGGGAGAATTTCGCCCCTAATTACTATCACTTTTCCCAATTAAACAATAAGAAAGAAAAAACACACAGCCCTCAATCCATCCCACATCCCATTGGCACACAGTAATACTTGCTTTCCAGAACAGATTTGGCTCCTGTTAGAACCCCTGCAAACTCTGGCTGGGAGTTTTCAAAAAGCTGTTTCAACCAGTTTGTTTCAGCTTCCCCTTGTCCTCAGGCAAGTCTGCACTACTTTAAATACTATTAATCTTTCTTTTAACTATTGCACTATGAGAGCAAAAGACCTTGTGGTCCAAAGGGTAGCCATATCAGAACTCAACTCAAAAGCTTCCTCAAAATGTCCGAAGACCTTGGCCGGGATCCTGCGATTCCGCGGCGGGTCGGAGAATCGCTGGGAGAGCGTGAGAATCGCGCCACGACGCTCTGAGGCCGGGCCGCCGATTCTCCGTCAGCAATTCTCCGGCGCCCACGGGGTCGCTGCTGCGCTGGTCGGGGGTCATTGAAAGTGGCCCCCCCAGTGACCCGCTGCGCCTCGACGTGCCGAGTGCCCGCCGGGTTCGGCTGAGTCCCGCCGACGTGGGTTACGTATGGTCCCACCCGGCGGGACCTCAGAGTTCTGGCTGCGGGGCCGTCCTGGTGGGGGGCGGGGGGATCTGACTCCGGAGAGGGGGCCACCACGGTGGCCTGGCTAATTCCGTGGGGGGCCTATGTTCATCCTCGCCGGGCCCCTGTAGGGTTCCACCATACTGCCCGGGGGCCGGTGCGGAGACGGGAATCCACGCGCATGCGGGACCCGCGCCAGCGCTGGCGCACCAGCGTTCGGGCGCTGGAGCAGCGGACACCACTCCGGTACCATACTAGCCCCCTAGGAAGGGGTGAATATCTGACATTTGAAGCCCGTTGATGCCAGAGTGGCCCGCACCACTTCTGACGACAGCGTCAGAACTTGGCCGCGGGATCGGAGAATCCCAGCCCTTAACTCCGCCCAGCAATGACATCATCTCCCCAAGCTGAAAAAAGTGCAGTGTGTGCGGGGAGTGCAGTGTGTGTGAGGAGTGCAGTGTGTGCGGGGAGTGCAGTGTGTGTGGGGAGTGCAGTGTGTGTGGGGAGTGCAGTGTGTGTGAGGAGTGCAGTGTGTGGGGGGAGTGCAGTGTGTGTGGGGAGTGCAGTGTGTGCGGGGAGTGCAGTGTGTGTGTGGGGAGTGCAGTGTGTGTGGGGAGTGCAGTGTGTGTGGGGAGCGCAGTGTGTGTGGGGAGTGCAGTGTGTGTGGGGAGTGCAGTGTGTGTGGGGAGTGCAGTGTGTGCGGGGAGTGCAGTGTGTGTGTGGGGAGTGCAGTGTGTGTGGGGAGTGCAGTGTGTGTGGGGAGCGCAGTGTGTGTGGGGAGTGCAGTGTGTGTGGGGAGTGCAGTGTGTGTGCAGGGAGTGCAGTGTGTGTGCAGGGAGTGCAGTGTGTGCGGGGAGTGCAGTGTGTGTGGGGAGTGCAGTGTGTGTGGGGAGTGCAGGGAGTGCAGTGTGTGCGGGGAGTGCAGTGTGTGTGGGGAGTGCAGTGTGTGTGGGGGGAGTGCAGTGTGTGTGGGGAGTGCAGTGTGTGTGGGGAGTGCAGTGTGTGTGGGGAGTGCAGGGAGTGCAGTGTGTGCGGGGAGTGCAGTGTGTGCGGGGAGTGCAGTGTGTGCGGGGAGTGCAGTGTGTGTGGGGAGTGCAGTGTGTGCGGGGAATGCAGTGTGTGTGGGGAGTGCAGTGTGTGCGGGGAGTGCAGTGTGTGCGGGGAGTGCAGTGTGTGTGGGGAGTGCAGTGTGTGTGGGGAATGCAGTGTGTGTGGGGAGTGCAGTGTGTGTGTGGGGAGTGCAGTGTGTGTGGGGAGTGCAGTGGGTGTGTGGGGAGTGCAGTGTGTGCGGAGAGTGCAGTGTGTGTGGGGAGTGCAGTGTGTGTGTGGGGAGTGCAGTGTGTGTGGGGAGTGCAGTGTGTGTGGGGAGTGCAGTGTGTGTGGGGAGTGCAGTGTGTGCGTGGAGTGCAGTGTGTGTGGGGAGTGCAGTGTGTGTGGGGAGTGCACTGTGTGTGGGGAGTGCAGTGTGTGTGGGGAGAGCAGTGTGTATGGGGAGTGCCGTGTGCGGGGAGTGCAGTGTGTGTGGGGAATGCAGTGTGTGTGGGGAGTGCAGTGTGTGGGGGGAGTGCAGTGTGTGTGGGGGGAGTGCAGTGTGTGCGGGGAGTGCAGTGTGTGCGGGGAATGCAGTGTGTGTGTGGAGTGCAGTGTGTGCGGGGAGTGCAGTGTGTACGGGGAGTGCAGTGTGTGTGGGGAGTGCAGTGTGTGTGGGGAGTGCAGTGTGTGCGGGGAGTGCAGTGTGTGTGGGGAATGCAGTGTGTGCGGGGAGTGCAGTGTGTGCGGGGAGTGCAGTTTGTGCGGGGAGTGCAGTGTGTGTGGGGAGTGCAGTGTGTGTGGTGAGTGCAGTGTGTGTGGGAGTGCAGTGTGTGTTTGGGGACTGCAGTGTGTGTGGGGAGCGCAGTGTGTGGGGGGAGTGCAGTGTGTGTGGGGAGTGCAGTGTGTGTGGGGAGTGCAGTGTGAGTGGGGAGAGCAGTGTGTATGGGGAGTGCCGTGTGCGGGGAGTGCAGTGTGTGTGGGGAATGCAGTGTGTGCGGGGAGTGCAGTGTGTGCGGGGAGTGCAGTGTGTGTGGGGAATGCAGTGTGTGTGGGGAGTGCAGTGTGTGCGGGGAGTGCAGTGTGTGTGGGGAATGCAGTGTGTGTGGGGAATGCAGTGTGTGCGGGGAGTGCAGTGTGTGTGGGGAGTGCAGTGTGTGTGGGGAGTGCAGTGTGTGCGGGGAGTGCAGTGTGTGTGGGGAATGCAGTGTGTGTGGGGAATGCAGTGTGTGCGGGGAGTGCAGTGTGTGTGGGGAATGCAGTGTGTGCGGGGAGTGCAGTGTGTGTGGGGAGTGCAGTGTGTGTGGGGAATGCAGTGTGTGTGGGGAGTGCAGTGTGTGCGGGGAGTGCAGTGTGTGTGGGGAATGCAGTGTGTGTGGGGAATGCAGTGTGTGCGGGGAGTGCAGTGTGTGTGGGGAATGCAGTGTGTGCGGGGAGTGCTGTGTGTGGGGGGAGTGCAGTTTGTGTGGGGATTGCAGTGTGTGTGCGGGGAGTGCAGTGTGTGCGGGGAGTGCAGTGTGTGTGGGGAGTGCAGTGTGTGCGGGGAGTGCACTGTGTGCGGGGAGTGCAGTGTGTGTGGGGAGTGCAGTGTGTGTGGGGAATGCAGTGTGTGTGGGGAGTGCAGTGTGTGTGGGGAGTGCAGTGAGTGTGGGGAGTGCAGTGTGTGCGGGGAGTGCAGTGTGTGCGGGGAGTGCAGTGTGTGCGGGGAGTGTAGTGTGTACGGGGAGTGAAGTGTGTGCGGGGAGTGCAGTGTGTGTGAGGACTGCAGTGTGTGTGGGGAGTGCAGTGTGTGCGGGGAGTGCAGTGTGCGCGGGGAGTGCAGTGTGTGTGGGGGAGTGCAGTGTGTGTGGGGAGTGCAGTGTGTGCGGGGAGTGCAGTGTGTGCGGGGAGTGCAGTGTGTGTGGGGAGTGCAGTGTGTGCGGGGAGTGCAGTGAGTGCGGGGAGTGCAGTGTGTGCGGGGAGTGCAGTGTGTGCGGGGAGTGCAGTGTGTGTGGGGAGCGCAGTGTGTGTGCGGGGAGTGCAGTGTGTGTGAGGAGTGCAGTGTGTGGGGAGTGCAGTGTGTGCGGGGAGTGCAGTGTGTGCGGGGAGTGCAGTGTGTGCGGGGAGTGCAGTGTGTGCGGGGAGTGCAGTGTGTGTGAGGACTGCAGTGTGTGTGGGGAGTGCAGTGTGTGTGGGGAGTGCAGTGTGCGCGGGGAGTGCAGTTTGTGTGGGGGAGTGCAGTGTGTGTGGGGAGTGCAGTGTGTGCGGGGAGTGCAGTGTGTGCGGGGTGTGCAGTGTGTGTGGGGAGTGCAGTGTGTGCGGGGAGTGCAGTGTGTGCGGGGGGTGCAGTGTGTGCGGGGAGTGCAGTGTGTGTGAGGAGTGCAGTGTGTGCGGGGAGTGCAGTGTGTGCGGGGAGTGCAGTGTGTGCGGGGAGTGCAGTGTGTGCGGGGAGTGCAGTGTGTGTGGGGAGTGCAGTGTGTGAGGGGAGTGCAGTGTGTGCGGGGAGTGCAGTGTGTGTGGGGAGTGCAGTGTGTGCGGGGAGTGCAGTGTGTGTGGGGAGTGCAGTGTGTGCGGGGAGTGCAGTGTGTGCGGAGAGTGCAGTGTGTGTGGGGAGCGCAGTGTGTGTGGGGAGTGCAGTGTGTGTGGCGATTGCAGTGTGTGCGGGGAGTGCAGTGTGCGGGGAGTGCAGTCTGTGCGGGGAGTGCAGTGTGTGTGAGGAGTGCAGTGTGTTTGGGGAGTGCAGTGTGTGCGGGGAGTGCAGTGTGTGCGGGGAGTGCAGTGTGTGTGGGGAGTGCAGAGTGTGCGGGGAGTGCAGTGTGTGCGGGGAGTGCAGTGTGTGCGGGGAGTGCAGTGTGTGTGGGGATGCAGTGTGTGTGGGGAGCGCAGTGTGTGCGGGGAGTGCAGTGTGTCTGGGGAGTGCAGTGTTTCTGTGGAGTGCAGTGTGTGCGGGGAGTGCAGTGTGTGCGGGGAGTGCAGTTTGTGCAGGGAGTGCAGTGTGTCTGGGGAGTGCAGTGTGTCTGCGGAGTGCAGTGTGTGCGGAGAGTGCAGTGTGTATGGGGAGTGCAGTGTGTGTGGCGAGTGCAGTGTGCGCGGGGACTGCAGTGTGTGCGGGGAGTGCAGTGTGTGTGGGGAGTGCAGTGTGTGTGGGGAGTGCACTGTGTGTGGGGAGTGCAGTGTGTGTGGGGAGAGCAGTGTGTGTGGGGAGTGCAGTGTGTGGGGGGAGTGCAGTGTGTGTGGGGGGAGTGCAGTGTGTGCGGGGAGTGCAGTGTGTGCGGGGAATGCAGTGTGTGTGGGGAGTGCAGTGTGTGCGGGGAGTGCAGTGTGTACGGGGAGTGCAGTGTGTGTGGGGAGTGCAGTGTGTGTGGGGAGTGCAGTGTGTGCGGGGAGTGCAGTGTACGCGGGGAGTGCAGTGTGTGCGGGGAGTGCAGTGTGTGCGGGGAGTGCAGTGTGTGCGGGGAGTGCAGTGTGTGCGGGGAGTGCAGTGTGTGCGGGGAGTGCAGTGTGTGTGGGGAATGCAGTGTGTGCGGGGAGTGCAGTGTGTGCGGGGAGTGCAGTTTGTGCGGGGAGTGCAGTGTGTGTGGGGAGTGCAGTGTGTGTGGTGAGTGCAGTGTGTGTGGGAGTGCAGTGTGTGTTTGGGGAGTGCAGTGTGTGTGGGGAGCGCAGTGTGTGGGGGAGTGCAGTGTGTGTGGGGAGTGCAGTGTGTGTGGGGAGTGCAGTGTGAGTGGGGAGAGCAGTGTGTATGGGGAGTGCCGTGTGCGGGGAGTGCAGTGTGTGTGGGGAATGCAGTGTGTGCGGGGAGTGCAGTGTGTGTGGGGAATGCAGTGTGTGCGGGGAGTGCTGTGTGTTGGGGGGAGTGCAGTTTGTGTGGGGATTGCAGTGTGTGTGCGGGGAGTGCAGTGTGCGCGGGGAGTGCAGTGTGTGTGGGGAGTGCAGTGTGTGCGGGGAGTGCAGTGTGTGGGGGGAGTGCAGTGTGTGCGGGGAGTGCAGTGTGTGCGGGGAGTGCAGTGTGTGGGGGGAGTGCAGTGTGTGCGGGGAGTGCAGTGTGTGCGGGGAGTGCAGTGTGTGGGGGGAGTGCAGTATGTGTGTGGAGTGCAGTGTGTGTGGGGGCAGTGCAGTGTGTGTGGGGAGTGCAGTGTGTGTGGGGAGTGCAGTGTGTGTGGGGAGAGCAGTGTGTATGGGGAGTGCCGTGTGCGGGGAGTGAAGTTTGTGTGGGGAGTGCAGTGTGTGCGGGGAGTGCAGTGTGTGCGGGGAGTGCAGTGTGTGCGGGGAGTGCAGTGTGTGGGGGGAGTGCAGTATGTGTGTGGAGTGCAGTGTGTGTGGGGGCAGTGCAGTGTGTGTGGGGAGTGCAGTGTGTGTGGGGAGTGCAGTGTGTGTGGGCAGAGCAGTGTGTGTGGGGAATGCAGTGTGTGGGGGGAGTGCAGTGTGCAGGGAGTGCAGTGTGCGCGGGGAGTGCAGTGTGTGTGGGGAGTGCAGTGTGTGCTAGGAGTGCAGTGTGTGCGGGGAGTGCAGTGTGTGTGCGGGGAGTGCAGTGTGTGCGGGGAGTGCAGTGTGTGTGGGGAGTGCAGTGTGTGCGGGGAGTGCAGTGTGTGTGGGGAGTGCAGTGTGTGTGGGGGGAGTGCAGTGTTTGTGGGGAGAGCAGTGTGTGTGTGGGGAGTGCAGTGTGTGTGTGGGGAGTGCAGTGTGTGCGGGGAGTGCAGTGTGTGGGGGGAGTGCAGTGTGTGTGGGGAGTGCAGTGTGCGGGGAGTGCAGTGTGTGTGGGGAGTGCAGTGTGTGTGGGGGGAGTGCAGTGTGTGTGGGGAGTGCAGTGCGTGTGGGGAGTGCAGTGTGTGCGGGGAGTGCAGTGTGTGGGGGGAGTGCAGTGTGTGTGGGGAGTGCAGTGTGCGGGGAGTGCAGTGTGTGTGGGGAGTGCAGTGTTTGTGGGGGGAGTGCAGTGTGTGTGGGGAGTGCAGTGTGTGTGCGGAATGCAGTGTGTGTGGGGAGTGCAGTGTGTGTGGGGAGTGCAGTGTGTGTGGGGGGAGTGCAATGTGTGTGGGGAGTGCAGTGTGTGCGGGGAGTGCAGTGTGTGCGGGGAGTGCAGTGTGTGCGGGGAATGCAGTGTGTGTGGGGAGTGCAGTGTGTGTGGGGAGTGCAGTGTGTGTGGGGAGTGCAGTGTGTGTGGGGAGAGCTGTGTGTGTGGGGAGTGCAGTGTGTGCGGGGAGTGCAGTGTGGGCGGGGAATGCAGTGTGTGTGGGGAGTGCAGTGTGTGTGGGGAGTGCAGTGTGTGCGGGGAGTGCAGTGTGTACGGGGAGTGCAGTGTGTGTGGGGAGTGCAGTGTGTGTGGGGAGTGCAGTGTGTGCGGGGAGTGCAGTGTGTGTGGGGAATGCAGTGTGTGCGGGGAGTGCAGTGTGTGCGGGGAGTGCAGAGTGTGCGGGGAGTGCAGTTTGTGCGGGGAGTGCAGTGTGTGTGGGGAGTGCAGTGTGTGTGGGAGTGCAGTGTGTGTTTGGGGAGTGCAGTGTGTGTGGGGAGCGCAGTGTGTGGGGGGAGTGCAGTGTGTGTGGGGAGTGCAGTGTGTGTGGGGAGTGCAGTGTGAGTGGGGAGAGCAGTGTGTATGGGGAGTGCCGTGTGCGGGGAGTGCAGTGTGTGTGGGGAATGCAGTGTGTGCGGGGAGTGCAGTGTGTGCGGGGAGTGCAGTGTGTGTGCGGAATGCAGTGTGTGTGGGGAGTGCAGTGTGTGCGGGGAGTGCAGTGTGTGTGGGGAATGCAGTGTGTGTGGGGAATGCAGTGTGTGCGGGGAGTGCAGTGTGCGTGGGGAGTGCAGTGTGTGTGGGGAGTGCAGTGTGTGTGTGTGGGGAGTGCAGTGTGTGCGGGGAGTGCAGTGTGTGCGGGGAGTGCAGTGTGTGCGGGGAGTGCAGTGTGTGTGGGGAGTGCAGTGTGTGTGGGGAATGCAGTGTGTGTGGGGAGTGCAGTGTGTGCGTGGAGTGCAGTGTGTGCGGGGAGTGTAGTGTGTACGGGGAGTGCAGTGTGTGCGTGGAGTGCAGTGTGTGTGGGGAGTGCAGTGTGTGTGGGGAGTGCACTGTGTGTGGGGAGTGCAGTGTGTGTGGGGAGAGCAGTGTGTATGGGGAGTGCCGTGTGCGGGGAGTGCAGTGTGTGTGGGGAATGCAGTGTGTGTGGGGAGTGCAGTGTGTGGGGGGAGTGCAGTGTGTGTGGGGGGAGTGCAGTGTGTGCGGGGAGTGCAGTGTGTGCGGGGAATGCAGTGTGTGTGGGGAGTGCAGTGTGTGCGGGGAGTGCAGTGTGTACGGGGAGTGCAGTGTGTGTGGGGAGTGCAGTGTGTGTGGGGAGTGCAGTGTGTGCGGGGAGTGCAGTGTGTGTGGGGAATGCAGTGTGTGCGGGGAGTGCAGTGTGTGCGGGGAGTGCAGTTTGTGCGGGGAGTGCAGTGTGTGTGGGGAGTGCAGTGTGTGTGGTGAGTGCAGTGTGTGTGGGAGTGCAGTGTGTGTTTGGGGAGTGCAGTGTGTGTGGGGAGCGCAGTGTGTGGGGGGAGTGCAGTGTGTGTGGGGAGTGCAGTGTGTGTGGGGAGTGCAGTGTGAGTGGGGAGAGCAGTGTGTATGGGGAGTGCCGTGTGCGGGGAGTGCAGTGTGTGTGGGGAATGCAGTGTGTGCGGGGAGTGCAGTGTGTGCGGGGAGTGCAGTGTGTGTGGGGAATGCAGTGTGTGTGGGGAGTGCAGTGTGTGTGGGGAATGCAGTGTGTGCGGGGAGTGCAGTGTGTGTGGGGAGTGCAGTGTGTGTGGGGAGTGCAGTGTGTGCGGGGAGTGCAGTGTGTGTGGGGAATGCAGTGTGTGTGGGGAATGCAGTGTGTGCGGGGAGTGCAGTGTGTGTGGGGAATGCAGTGTGTGCGGGGAGTGCAGTGTGTGTGGGGAGTGCAGTGTGTGTGGGGAATGCAGTGTGTGTGGGGAGTGCAGTGTGTGCGGGGAGTGCAGTGTGTGTGGGGAATGCAGTGTGTGTGGGGAATGCAGTGTGTGCGGGGAGTGCAGTGTGTGTGGGGAATGCAGTGTGTGCGGGGAGTGCTGTGTGTGGGGGGAGTGCAGTTTGTGTGGGGATTGCAGTGTGTGTGCGGGGAGTGCAGTGTGTGCGGGGAGTGCAGTGTGTGTGGGGAGTGCAGTGTGTGCGGGGAGTGCAGTGTGTGCGGGGAGTGCAGTGTGTGTGGGGAGTGCAGTGTGTGTGGGGAATGCAGTGTGTGTGAGGAGTGCAGTGTGTGGGGAGTGCAGTGTGTGCGGGGAGTGCAGTGTGTGCGGGGAGTGCAGTGTGTGCGGGGAGTGCAGTGTGTGCGGGGAGTGCAGTGTGTGTGAGGACTGCAGTGTGTGTGGGGAGTGCAGTGTGTGTGGGGAGTGCAGTGTGCGCGGGGAGTGCAGTGTGTGTGGGGGAGTGCAGTGTGTGTGGGGAGTGCAGTGTGTGCGGGGAGTGCAGTGTGTGCGGGGTGTGCAGTGTGTGTGGGGAGTGCAGTGTGTGCGGGGAGTGCAGTGTGTGCGGGGGGTGCAGTGTGTGCGGGGAGTGCAGTGTGTGCGGGGAGTGCAGTGTGTGCGGGGAGTGCAGTGTGTGTGGGGAGTGCAGTGTGTGAGGGGAGTGCAGTGTGTGCGGGGAGTGCAGTGTGTGTGGGGAGTGCAGTGTGTGCGGGGAGTGCAGTGTGTGTGGGGAGTGCTGTGTGTGCGGGGAGTGCAGTGTGTGCGGAGAGTGCAGTGTGTGTGGGGAGCGCAGTGTGTGTGGGGAGTGCAGTGTGTGTGGCGATTGCAGTGTGTGCGGGGAGTGCAGTGTGCGGGGAGTGCAGTCTGTGCGGGGAGTGCAGTGTGTGTGGGGAGCGCAGTGTGTGCGGGGAGTGCAGTGTGTCTGGGGAGTGCAGTGTGTGCGGGGAGTGCAGTGTGTGTGGGGATGCAGTGTGTGTGGGGAGCGCAGTGTGTGCGGGGAGTGCAGTGTGTCTGGGGAGTGCAGTGTTTCTGTGGAGTGCAGTGTGTGCGGGGAGTGCAGTGTGTGCGGGGAGTGCAGTTTGTGCAGGGAGTGCAGTGTGTCTGGGGAGTGCAGTGTGTCTGCGGAGTGCAGTGTGTGCGGAGAGTGCAGTGTGTATGGGGAGTGCAGTGTGTGTGGGGAATGCAGTGTGTGTGAGGAGTGCAGTGTGTGTGGCGAGTGCAGTGTGCGCGGGGACTGCAGTGTGTGCGGGGAGTGCAGTGTGTGTGGGGAGTGCAGTGTGTGTGGGGAGTGCACTGTGTGTGGGGAGTGCAGTGTGTGTGGGGAGAGCAGTGTGTGTGGGGAGTGCAGTGTGTGGGGGGAGTGCAGGTTGTGTGGGGGGAGTGCAGTGTGTGCGGGGAGTGCAGTGTGTGCGGGGAATGCAGTGTGTGTGGGGAGTGCAGTGTGTGCGGGGAGTGCAGTGTGTACGGGGAGTGCAGTGTGTGTGGGGAGTGCAGTGTGTGTGGGGAGTACAGTGTGTGCGGGGAGTGCAGTGTACGCGGGGAGTGCAGTGTGTGCGGGGAGTGCAGTGTGTGCGGGGAGTGCAGTGTGTGCGGGGAGTGCAGTGTGTGCGGGGAGTGCAGTGTGTGCGGGGAGTGCAGTGTGTGTGGGGAATGCAGTGTGTGCGGGGAGTGCAGTGTGTGCGGGGAGTGCAGTTTGTGCGGGGAGTGCAGTGTGTGTGGGGAGTGCAGTGTGTGTGGTGAGTGCAGTGTGTGTGGGAGTGCAGTGTGTGTTTGGGGAGTGCAGTGTGTGTGGGGAGCGCAGTGTGTGGGGGAGTGCAGTGTGTGTGGGGAGTGCAGTGTGTGTGGGGAGTGCAGTGTGAGTGGGGAGAGCAGTGTGTATGGGGAGTGCCGTGTGCGGAGAGTGCAGTGTGTGTGGGGAATGCAGTGTGTGCGGGGAGTGCAGTGTGTGTGGGGAATGCAGTGTGTGCGGGGAGTGCTGTGTGTGGGGGGAGTGCAGTTTGTGTGGGGATTGCAGTGTGTGTGCGGGGAGTGCAGTGTGTGCGGGGAGTGCAGTGTGTGTGGGGAGTGCAGTGTGTGCGGGGAGTGCAGTGTGTGGGGGGAGTGCAGTGTGTGCGGGGAGTGCAGTGTGTGCGGGGAGTGCAGTGTGTGGGGGGAGTGCAGTGTGTGCGGGGAGTGCAGTGTGTGCGGGGAGTGCAGTGTGTGGGGGGAGTGCAGTATGTGTGTGGAGTGCAGTGTGTGTGGGGGCAGTGCAGTGTGTGTGGGGAGTGCAGTGTGTGTGGGGAGTGCAGTGTGTGTGGGGAGAGCAGTGTGTATGGGGAGTGCCGTGTGCGGGGAGTGAAGTTTGTGTGGGGAATGCAGTGTGTGTGGGGAGTGCAGTGTGTGTGGGCAGAGCAGTGTGTGTGGGGAATGCAGTGTGTGGGGGGAGTGCAGTGTGCAGGGAGTGCAGTGTGCGCGGGGAGTGCAGTGTGTGTGGGGAGTGCAGTGTGTGCTAGGAGTGCAGTGTGTGCGGGGAGTGCAGTGTGTGTGCGGGGAGTGCAGTGTGTGCGGGGAGTGCAGTGTGTGTGGGGAGTGCAGTGTGTGCGGGGAGTGCAGTGTGTGTGGGGAGTGCAGTGTGTGTGGGGGGAGTGCAGTGTTTGTGGGGAGAGCAGTGTGTGTGTGGGGAGTGCAGTGTGTGTGGGGAGTGCAGTGTGTGTGGGGGGAGTGCAGTGTTTGTGGGGAGAGCAGTGTGTGTGTGGGGAATGCAGTGTGTGCGGGGAGTGCAGTGTGTGTGGGGAGTGCAGTGTGTGTGGGGAATGCAGTGTGTGTGGGGAGAGCAGTGTGTGCGGGGAGTGCAGTGTGTGTGGGGAATGCAGTGTGTGTGGGGAATGCAGTGTGTGCGGGGAGTGCAGTGTGTGTGGGGAATGCAGTGTGTGCGGGGAGTGCTGTGTGTGGGGGGAGTGCAGTTTGTGTGGGGATTGCAGTGTGTGTGCGGGGAGTGCAGTGTGTGCGGGGAGTGCAGTGTGTGTGGGGAGTGCAGTGTGTGCGGGGAGTGCAGTGTGTGCGGGGAGTGCAGTGTGTGTGGGGAGTGCAGTGTGTGTGGGGAATGCAGTGTGTGTGAGGAGTGCAGTGTGTGGGGAGTGCAGTGTGTGCGGGGAGTGCAGTGTGTGCGGGGAGTGCAGTGTGTGCGGGGAGTGCAGTGTGTGCGGGGAGTGCAGTGTGTGTGAGGACTGCAGTGTGTGTGGGGAGTGCAGTGTGTGTGGGGAGTGCAGTGTGCGCGGGGAGTGCAGTGTGTGTGGGGGAGTGCAGTGTGTGTGGGGAGTGCAGTGTGTGCGGGGAGTGCAGTGTGTGCGGGGTGTGCAGTGTGTGTGGGGAGTGCAGTGTGTGCGGGGAGTGCAGTGTGTGCGGGGGGTGCAGTGTGTGCGGGGAGTGCAGTGTGTGTGAGGAGTGCAGTGTGTGCGGGGAGTGCAGTGTGTGCGGGGAGTGCAGTGTGTGCGGGGAGTGCAGTGTGTGCGGGGAGTGCAGTGTGTGTGGGGAGTGCAGTGTGTGAGGGGAGTGCAGTGTGTGCGGGGAGTGCAGTGTGTGTGGGGAGTGCAGTGTGTGCGGGGAGTGCAGTGTGTGTGGGGAGTGCAGTGTGTGCGGGGAGTGCAGTGTGTGCGGAGAGTGCAGTGTGTGTGGGGAGCGCAGTGTGTGTGGGGAGTGCAGTGTGTGTGGCGATTGCAGTGTGTGCGGGGAGTGCAGTGTGCGGGGAGTGCAGTCTGTGCGGGGAGTGCAGTGTGTGTGGGGAGCGCAGTGTGTGCGGGGAGTGCAGTGTGTCTGGGGAGTGCAGTGTGTGCGGGGAGTGCAGTGTGTGTGGGGATGCAGTGTGTGTGGGGAGCGCAGTGTGTGCGGGGAGTGCAGTGTGTCTGGGGAGTGCAGTGTTTCTGTGGAGTGCAGTGTGTGCGGGGAGTGCAGTGTGTGCGGGGAGTGCAGTTTGTGCAGGGAGTGCAGTGTGTCTGGGGAGTACAGTGTGTCTGCGGAGTGCAGTGTGTGCGGAGAGTGCAGTGTGTATGGGGAGTGCAGTGTGTGTGGGGAATGCAGTGTGTGTGAGGAGTGCAGTGTGTGTGGCGAGTGCAGTGTGCGCGGGGACTGCAGTGTGTGCGGGGAGTGCAGTGTGTGTGGGGAGTGCAGTGTGTGTGGGGAGTGCACTGTGTGTGGGGAGTGCAGTGTGTGTGGGGAGAGCAGTGTGTGTGGGGAGTGCAGTGTGTGGGGGGAGTGCAGTGTGTGTGGGGGGAGTGCAGTGTGTGCGGGGAGTGCAGTGTGTGCGGGGAATGCAGTGTGTGTGGGGAGTGCAGTGTGTGCGGGGAGTGCAGTGTGTACGGGGAGTGCAGTGTGTGTGGGGAGTGCAGTGTGTGTGGGGAGTACAGTGTGTGCGGGGAGTGCAGTGTACGCGGGGAGTGCAGTGTGTGCGGGGAGTGCAGTGTGTGCGGGGAGTGCAGTGTGTGCGGGGAGTGCAGTGTGTGCGGGGAGTGCAGTGTGTGTGGGGAATGCAGTGTGTGCGGGGAGTGCAGTGTGTGCGGGGAGTGCAGTTTGTGCGGGGGGTGCAGTGTGTGTGGGGAGTGCAGTGTGTGTGGTGAGTGCAGTGTGTGTGGGAGTGCAGTGTGTGTTTGGGGAGTGCAGTGTGTGTGGGGAGCGCAGTGTGTGGGGGAGTGCAGTGTGTGTGGGGAGTGCAGTGTGTGTGGGGAGTGCAGTGTGAGTGGGGAGAGCAGTGTGTATGGGGAGTGCCGTGTGCGGGGAGTGCAGTGTGTGTGGGGAATGCAGTGTGTGCGGGGAGTGCAGTGTGTGTGGGGAATGCAGTGTGTGCGGGGAGTGCTGTGTGTGGGGGGAGTGCAGTTTGTGTGGGGATTGCAGTGTGTGTGCGGGGAGTGCAGTGTGTGCGGGGAGTGCAGTGTGTGTGGGGAGTGCAGTGTGTGCGGGGAGTGCAGTGTGTGGGGGGAGTGCAGTGTGTGCGGGGAGTGCAGTGTGTGCGGGGAGTGCAGTGTGTGGGGGGAGTGCAGTGTGTGCGGGGAGTGCAGTGTGTGCGGGGAGTGCAGTGTGTGGGGGGAGTGCAGTATGTGTGTGGAGTGCAGTGTGTGTGGGGGCAGTGCAGTGTGTGTGGGGAGTGCAGTGTGTGTGGGGAGTGCAGTGTGTGTGGGGAGAGCAGTGTGTATGGGGAGTGCCGTGTGCGGGGAGTGAAGTTTGTGTGGGGAATGCAGTGTGTGTGGGGAGTGCAGTGTGTGTGGGCAGAGCAGTGTGTGTGGGGAATGCAGTGTGTGGGGGGAGTGCAGTGTGCAGGGAGTGCAGTGTGCGCGGGGAGTGCAGTGTGTGTGGGGAGTGCAGTGTGTGCTAGGAGTGCAGTGTGTGCGGGGAGTGCAGTGTGTGTGCGGGGAGTGCAGTGTGTGCGGGGAGTGCAGTGTGTGTGGGGAGTGCAGTGTGTGCGGGGAGTGCAGTGTGTGTGGGGAGTGCAGTGTGTGTGGGGGGAGTGCAGTGTTTGTGGGGAGAGCAGTGTGTGTGTGAGGAGTGCAGTGTGTGTGTGGGGAGTGCAGTGTGTGCGGGGAGTGCAGTGTGTGGGGGGAGTGCAGTGTGTGTGGGGAGTGCAGTGTGCGGGGAGTGCAGTGTGTGTGGGGAGTGCAGTGTGTGTGGGGGGAGTGCAGTGTGTGTGGGGAGTGCAGTGCGTGTGGGGAGTGCAGTGTGTGCGGGGAGTGCAGTGTGTGGCGGGAGTGCAGTGTGTGTGGGGAGTGCAGTGTGCGGGGAGTGCAGTGTGTGTGGGGAGTGCAGTGTTTGTGGGGGGAGTGCAGTGTGTGTGGGGAGTGCAGTGTGTGTGCGGAATGCAGTGTGTGTGGGGAGTGCAGTGTGTGTGGGGAGTGCAGTGTGTGTGGGGGGAGTGCAATGTGTGTGGGGAGTGCAGTGTGTGCGGGGAGTGCAGTGTGTGCGGGGAGTGCAGTGTGTGCGGGGAATGCAGTGTGTGTGGGGAGTGCAGTGTGTGTGGGGAGTGCAGTGTGTGTGGGGAGTGCAGTGTGTGTGGGGAGAGCTGTGTGTGTGGGGAGTGCAGTGTGTGCGGGGAGTGCAGTGTGGGCGGGGAATGCAGTGTGTGTAGGGAGTGCAGTGTGTGTGGGGAGTGCAGTGTGTGCGGGGAGTGCAGTGTGTACGGGGAGTGCAGTGTGTGTGGGGAGTGCAGTGTGTGTGGGGAGTGCAGTGTGTGCGGGGAGTGCAGTGTGTGTGGGGAATGCAGTGTGTGCGGGGAGTGCAGTGTGTGCGGGGAGTGCAGTGTGTGCGGGGAGTGCAGTTTGTGCGGGGAGTGCAGTGTGTGTGGGGAGTGCAGTGTGTGTGGGAGTGCAGTGTGTGTTTGGGGAGTGCAGTGTGTGTGGGGAGCGCAGTGTGTGGGGGCAGTGCAGTGTGTGTGGGGAGTGCAGTGTGTGTGGGGAGTGCAGTGTGAGTGGGGAGAGCAGTGTGTATGGGGAGTGCCGTGTGCGGGGAGTGCAGTGTGTGTGGGGAATGCAGTGTGTGCGGGGAGTGCAGTGTGTGCGGGGAGTGCAGTGTGTGTGGGGAATGCAGTGTGTGTGGGGAGTGCAGTGTGTGCGGGGAGTGCAGTGTGTGTGGGGAATGCAGTGTGTGTGGGGAATGCAGTGTGTGCGGGGAGTGCAGTGTGTGTGGGGAGTGCAGTGTGTGTGGGGAGTGCAGTGTGTGTGTGTGGGGAGTGCAGTGTGTGCGGGGAGTGCAGTGTGTGCGGGGAGTGCAGTGTGTGCGGGGAGTGCAGTGTGTGTGGGGAGTGCAGTGTGTGTGGGGAATGCAGTGTGTGTGGGGAGTGCAGTGTGTGCGTGGAGTGCAGTGTGTGCGGGGAGTGTAGTGTGTACGGGGAGTGCAGTGTGTGCGTGGAGTGCAGTGTGTGTGGGGAGTGCAGTGTGTGTGGGGAGTGCACTGTGTGTGGGGAGTGCAGTGTGTGTGGGGAGAGCAGTGTGTATGGGGAGTGCCGTGTGCGGGGAGTGCAGTGTGTGTGGGGAATGCAGTGTGTGTGGGGAGTGCAGTGTGTGGGGGGAGTGCAGTGTGTGTGGGGGGAGTGCAGTGTGTGCGGGGAGTGCAGTGTGTGCGGGGAATGCAGTGTGTGTGGGGAGTGCAGTGTGTGCGGGGAGTGCAGTGTGTACGGGGAGTGCAGTGTGTGTGGGGAGTGCAGTGTGTGTGGGGAGTGCAGTGTGTGCGGGGAGTGCAGTGTGTGTGGGGAATGCAGTGTGTGCGGGGAGTGCAGAGTGTGCGGGGAGTGCAGTTTGTGCGGGGAGTGCAGTGTGTGTGGGGAGTGCAGTGTGTGTGGTGAGTGCAGTGTGTGTGGGAGTGCAGTGTGTGTTTGGGGAGTGCAGTGTGTGTGGGGAGCGCAGTGTGTGGGGGGAGTGCAGTGTGTGTGGGGAGTGCAGTGTGTGTGGGGAGTGCAGTGTGAGAGGGGAGAGCAGTGTGTATGGGGAGTGCCGTGTGCGGGGAGTGCAGTGTGTGTGGGGAATGCAGTGTGTGCGGGGAGTGCAGTGTGTGCGGGGAGTGCAGTGTGTGTGGGGAATGCAGTGTGTGTGGGGAGTGCAGTGTGTGTGGGGAATGCAGTGTGTGCGGGGAGTGCAGTGTGTGTGGGGAGTGCAGTGTGTGTGGGGAGTGCAGTGTGTGCGGGGAGTGCAGTGTGTGTGGGGAATGCAGTGTGTGTGGGGAATGCAGTGTGTGCGGGGAGTGCAGTGTGTGTGGGGAATGCAGTGTGTGCGGGGAGTGCAGTGTGTGTGGGGAGTGCAGTGTGTGTGGGGAATGCAGTGTGTGTGGGGAGTGCAGTGTGTGCGGGGAGTGCAGTGTGTGTGGGGAATGCAGTGTGTGTGGGGAATGCAGTGTGTACGGGGAGTGCAGTGTGTGTGGGGAATGCAGTGTGTGCGGGGAGTGCTGTGTGTGGGGGGAGTGCAGTTTGTGTGGGGATTGCAGTGTGTGTGCGGGGAGTGCAGTGTGTGCGGGGAGTGCAGTGTGTGTGGGGAGTGCAGTGTGTGTGGGGAGTGCAGTGTGTGCGGGGAGTGCAGTGTGTGTGGGGAGTGCAGTGTGTGTGGGGAATGCAGTGTGTGTGGGGAGTGCAGTGTGTGTGGGGAGTGCAGTGTGTGTGGGGAGTGCAGTGTGTGCGGGGAGTGCAGTGTGTGCGGGGAGTGCAGTGTGTGCGGGGAGTGTAGTGTGTATGGGGAGTGCAGTGTGTGCGGGGAGTGCAGTGTGTGTGAGGACTGCAGTGTGTGTGGGGAGTGCAGTGTGTGCGGGGAGTGCAGTGTGCGCGGGGAGTGCAGTGTGTGTGGGGGAGTGCAGTGTGTGAGGGGAGTGCAGTGTGTGCGGGGAGTGCAGTGTGTGCGGGGAGTGCAGTGTGTGTGGGGAGTGCAGTGTGTGCGGGGAGTGCAGTGAGTGCGGGGAGTGCAGTGTGTGCGGGGAGTGCAGTGAGTGCGGGGAGTGCAGTGTGTGTGCGGGGAGTGCAGTGTGTGCGGGGAGTGCAGTGTGTGTGGGGAGCGCAGTGTGTGTGCGGGGAGTGCAGTGTGTGTGAGGAGTGCAGTGTGTGTGGGGAGTGCAGTGTGTGCGGGGAGTGCAGTGTGTGCGGGGAGTGCAGTGTGTGCGGGGAGTGCAGTGTGTGCGGGGAGTGCAGTGTGTGTGGGGAGTGCAGTGTGCGCGGGGAGTGCAGTGTGTGTGGGGGAGTGCAGTGTGTGTGGGGAGTGCAGTGTGTGCGGGGAGTGCAGTGTGTGCGGGGTGTGCAGTGTGTGTGGGGAGTGCAGTGTGTGCGGGGAGTGCAGTGTGTGCGGGGGGTGCAGTGTGTGCGGGGAGTGCAGTGTGTGTGAGGAGTGCAGTGTGTGTGGGGAGTGCAGTGTGTGCGGGGAGTGCAGTGTGTGCGGGGAGTGCAGTGTGTGCGGGGAGTGCAGTGTGTGTGGGGAGTGCAGTGTGTGAGGGGAGTGCAGTGTGTGCGGGGAGTGCAGTGTGTGTGGGGAGTGCAGTGTGCGCGGGGAGTGCAGTGTGTGTGGGGGAGTGCAGTGTGTGTGGGGAGTGCAGTGTGTGCGGGGAGTGCAGTGTGTGCGGGGTGTGCAGTGTGTGTGGGGAGTGCAGTGTGTGCGGGGAGTGCAGTGTGTGCGGGGGGTGCAGTGTGTGCGGGGAGTGCAGTGTGTGTGTGGAGTGCAGTGTGTGTGGGGAGTGCAGTGTGTGCGGGGAGTGCAGTGTGTGCGGGGAGTGCAGTGTGTGCGGGGAGTGCAGTGTGTGTGGGGAATGCAGTGTGTGGGGGGGAGTGCAGTGTGTACGGGGAGTGCAGTGTGTGTGGGGAGTGCAGTGTGTGCGGGGAGTGCAGTGTGTGCGGGGTGTGCAGTGTGTGTGGGGAGTGCAGTGTGTGCGGGGAGTGCAGTGTGTGCGGGGGGTGCAGTGTGTGCGGGGAGTGCAGTGTGTGTGAGGAGTGCAGTGTGTGTGGGGAGTGCAGTGTGTGCGGGGAGTGCAGTGTGTGCGGGGAGTGCAGTGTGTGCGGGGAGTGCAGTGTGTGTGGGGAGTGCAGTGTGTGCGGGGAGTGCAGTGTGTGCGGAGAGTGCAGTGTGTGTGGGGAGCGCAGTGTGTGTGGGGAGTGCAGTGTGTGTGGCGATTGCAGTGTGTGCGGGGAGTGCAGTGTGTGTGAGGGGAGTGCAGTGTGTGTGGGGAGTGCAGTGTGTGTGGGGAGTGCAGTGTGTGTGAGGGGAGTGCAGTGTGTGTGGGGAGTGCAGTGTGTGTGGGGAGTGCAGTGTGTCTGGGGAGTGCAGTGTGTCTGTGGAGTGCAGTGTGTGCGGGGAGTGCAGTGTGTGCGGGGAGTGCAGTTTGTGCAGGGAGTGCAGTGTGTCTGGGGAGTGCAGTGTGTCTGCGGAGTGCAGTGTGTGCGGAGAGTGCAGTGTGTATGGGGAGTGCAGTGTGTGTGGCGAGTGCAGTGTGCGCGGGGAGTGCAGTGTGTGCGGGGAGTGCAGTGTGTGTGGGGAGTGCAGTGTGTGTGGGGAGTGCACTGTGTGTGGGGAGTGCAGTGTGTGTGGGGAGAGCAGTGTGTGTGGGGAGTGCAGTGTGTGTGGGGAGTGCAGTGTGTGCGGGGAGTGCAGTGTGTACGGGGAGTGCAGTGTGTGTGGGGAGTGCAGTGTGTGTGGGGAGTGCAGTGTGTGCGGGGAGTGCAGTGTACGCAGGGAGTGCAGTGTGTGCGGGGAGTGCAGTGTGTGTGGGGAGTGCAGTGTGTGCGGGGAGTGCAGTGTGTGTGGGGAGTGCAGTGTGTGCGGGGAGTGCAGTGTGTGTGGGGAATGCAGTGTGTGCGGGGAGTGCAGTGTGTGCGGGGAGTTCAGTTTGTGCGGGGAGTGCAGTGTGTGTGGGGAGTGCAGTGTGTGTGGTGAGTGCAGTGTGTGTGGGAGTGCAGTGTGTGTTTGGGGAGTGCAGTGTGTGTGGGGAGCGCAGTGTGTGGGGGGAGTGCAGTGTGTGTGGGGAGTGCAGTGTGTGTGGGGAGTGCAGTGTGAGTGGGGAGAGCAGTGTGTATGGGGAGTGCCGTGCGCGGGGAGTGCAGTGTGTGTGGGGAATGCAGTGTGTGCGGGGAGTGCAGTGTGTGTGGGGAATGCAGTGTGTGCGGGGAGTGCTGTGTGTGGGGGGAGTGCAGTTTGTGTGGGGATTGCAGTGTGTGTGCGGGGAGTGCAGTGTGTGCGGGGAGTGCAGTGTGTGGGGGGAGTGCAGTGTGTGCGGGGAGTGCAGTATGTGCGGGGAGTGCAGTGTGTGGGGGGAGTGCAGTGTGTGTGTGGAGTGCAGTGTGTGTGGGGGCAGTGCAGTGTGTGTGGGGAGTGCAGTGTGTGTGGGGAGTGCAGTGTGTGTGGGGAGAGCAGTGTGTATGGGGAGTGCCGTGTGCGGGGAGTGCCGTTTGTGTGGGGAATGCAGTGTGTGTGGGGAGTGCAGCGTGTGTGGGGAGAGCAGTGTGTGTGGGGAATGCAGTGTGTGGGGGGAGTGCAGTGTGCAGGGAGTGCAGTGTGCGCGGGGAGTGCAGTGTGTGGGGGGAGTGCAGTGTGTGCGGGGAGTGCAGTGTGTGTGGGGAGTGCAGTGTGTTCTAGGAGTGCAGTGTGTGCGGGGAGTGCAGTGTGTGTGCGGGGAGTGCAGTGTGTGCGGGGAGTGCAGTGTGTGTGGGGAGTGCAGTGTGTGCGGGGAGTGCAGTGTGTGTGGGGAGTGCAGTGTGTGTGGGGGGAGTGCAGTGTTTGTGGGGAGTGCAGTGTGTGTGTGGGGAGTGCAGTGTGTGTGTGGGGAGTGCAGTGTGTGCGGGGAGTGCAGTGTGTGGGGGGAGTGCAGTGTGTGTGGGGAGTGCAGTGTGCGGGGAGTGCAGTGTGTGTGGGGAGTGCAGTGTGTGTGGGGGGAGTGCAGTGTGTGTGGGGAGTGCAGTGCGTGTGGGGAGTGCAGTGTGTGCGGGGAGTGCAGTGTGTGGGGGGAGTGCAGTGTGTGTGGGGAGTGCAGTGTGCGGGGAGTGCAGTGTGTGTGGGGAGTGCAGTGTTTGTGGGGGGAGTGCAGTGTGTGTGGGGAGTGCAGTGTGTGTGCGGAATGCAGTGTGTGTGGGGAGTGCAGTGTGTGTGGGGAGTGCAGTGTGTGTGGGGGGAGTGCAGTGTGTGTGGGGACTGCAGTGTGTGCGGGGAGTGCAGTGTGTGCGGGGAGTGCAGTGTGTGCGGGGAATGCAGTGTGTGTGGGGAGTGCAGTGTGTGTGGGGAGTGCAGTGTGTGTGGGGAGTGCAGTGTGTGTGGGGAATGCAGTGTGTGCGGGGAGTGCAGTGTGTGCGGGGAGTGCAGTTTGTGCGGGGAGTGCAGTGTGTGTGGGGAGTGCAGTGTGTGTGGTGAGTGCAGTGTGTGTGGGAGTGCAGTGTGTGTTTGGGGAGTGCAGTGTGTGTGGGGAGCGCAGTGTGTGGGGGGAGTGCAGTGTGTGTGGGGAGTGCAGTGTGTGTGGGGAGTGCAGTGTGAGTGGGGAGAGCAGTGTGTATGGGGAGTGCCGTGTGCGGGGAGTGCAGTGTGTGTGGGGAATGCAGTGTGTGCGGGGAGTGCAGTGTGTGCGGGGAGTGCAGTGTGTGTGGGGAATGCAGTGTGTGTGGGGAGTGCAGTGTGTGCGGGGAGTGCAGTGTGTGTGGGGAATGCAGTGTGTGTGGGGAATGCAGTGTGTGCGGGGAGTGCAGTGTGTGTGGGGAGTGCAGTGTGTGTGGGGAGTGCAGTGTGTGCGGGGAGTGCAGTGTGTGTGGGGAATGCAGTGTGTGTGGGGAATGCAGTGTGTGCGGGGAGTGCAGTGTGTGTGGGGAATGCAGTGTGTGCGGGGAGTGCAGTGTGTGTGGGGAGTGCAGTGTGTGTGGGGAATGCAGTGTGTGTGGGGAGTGCAGTGTGTGCGGGGAGTGCAGTGTGTGTGGGGAATGCAGTGTGTGTGGGGAATGCAGTGTGTGCGGGGAGTGCAGTGTGTGTGGGGAATGCAGTGTGTGCGGGGAGTGCTGTGTGTGGGGGGAGTGCAGTTTGTGTGGGAATTGCAGTGTGTGTGCGGGGAGTGCAGTGTCTGCGGGGAGTGCAGTGTGTGTGGGGAGTGCAGTGTGTGCGGGGAGTGCAGTGTGTGCGGGGAGTGCAGTGTGTGTGGGGAGTGCAGTGTGTGTGGGGAATGCAGTGTGTGTGGGGAGTGCAGTGTGTGCGGGGAGTGCAGTGTGTGTGGGGAGTGCAGTGTGTGCGGGGAGTGCAGTGTGTGCGGGGAGTGCAGTGTGTGCGGGGAGTGTAGTGTGTACGGGGAGTGCAGTGTGTGCGGGGAGTGCAGTGTGTGTGAGGACTGCAGTGTGTGTGGGGAGTGCAGTGTGTGCGGGGAGTGCAGTGTGCGCGGGGAGTGCAGTGTGTGTGGGGGAGTGCAGTGTGTGTGGGGAGTGCAGTGTGTGCGGGGAGTGCAGTGTGTGCGGGGAGTGCAGTGTGTGTGGGGAGTGCAGTGTGTGCGGGGAGTGCAGTGAGCGCGGGGAGTGCAGTGTGTGCGGGGAGTGCAGTGTGTGCGGGGAGTGCAGTGTGTGTGGGGAGCGCAGTGTGTGTGCGGGGAGTGCAGTGTGTGTGAGGAGTGCAGTGTGTGTGGGGAGTGCAGTGTGTGCGGGGAGTGCAGTGTGTGCGGGGAGTGCAGTGTGTGCGGGGAGTGCAGTGTGTGCGGGGAGTGCAGTGTGTGTGAGGACTGCAGTGTGTGTGGGGAGTGCAGTGTGTGCGGGGAGTGCAGTGTGCGCGGGGAGTGCAGTGTGTGTGGGGGAGTGCAGTGTGTGTGGGGAGTGCAGTGTGTGCAGGGAGTGCAGTGTGTGCGGGGTGTGCAGTGTGTGTGGGGAGTGCAGTGTGTGCGGGGAGTGCAGTGTGTGCGGGGGGTGCAGTGTGTGCGGGGAGTGCAGTGTGTGAGGAGTGCAGTGTGTGTGGGGAGTGCAGTGTGTGCGGGGAGTGCAGTGTGTGCGGGGAGTGCAGTGTGTGCGGGGAGTGCAGTGTGTGTGGGGAGTGCAGTGTGTGAGGGGAGTGCAGTGTGTGCGGGGAGTGCAGTGTGTGTGGGGAGTGCAGTGTGTGCGGGGAGTGCAGTGTGTGTGGGGAGTGCAGTGTGTGCGGGGAGTGCAGTGTGTGCGGAGAGTGCAGTGTGTGTGGGGAGCGCAGTGTGTGTGGGGAGTGCAGTGTGTGTGGCGATTGCAGTGTGTGCGGGGAGTGCAGTGTGTGTGGGGATGCAGTGTGTGTGGGGAGTGCAGTGTGTGTGGGGAGTGCAGTGTGTCTGGGGAGTGCAGTGTGTCTGTGGAGTGCAGTGTGTGGGGGGAGTGCAGTTTGTGCAGGGAGTGCAGTGTGTCTGGGGAGTGCAGTGTGTCTGCGGAGTGCAGTGTGTGCGGAGAGTGCAGTGTGTATGGGGAGTGCAGTGTGTGTGGCGAGTGCAGTGTGCGCGGGGAGTGCAGTGTGTGCGGGGAGTGCAGTGTGTGTGGGGAGTGCAGTGTGTGTGGGGAGTGCACTGTGTGTGGGGAGTGCAGTGTGTGTGGGGAGAGCAGTGTGTGTGGGGAGTGCAGTGTGTGGGGGGAGTGCAGTGTGTGTGGGGGGAGTGCAGTGTGTGTGGGGGGAGTGCAGTGTGTGCGGGGAGTGCAGTGTGTGCGGGGAATGCAGTGTGTGTGGGGAGTGCAGTGTGTGCGGGGAGTGCAGTGTGTACGGGGAGTGCAGTGTGTGTGGGGAGTGCAGTGTGTGTGGGGAGTGCAGTGTGTGCAGGGAGTGCAGTGTACGCGGGGAGTGCAGTGTGTGCGGGGAGTGCAGTGTGTGTGGGGAGTGCAGTGTGTGCGGGGAGTGCAGTGTGTGTGGGGAGTGCAGTGTGTGCGGGGAGTGCAGTGTGTGTGGGGAATGCAGTGTGTGCGGGGAGTGCAGTGTGTGCGGGGAGTGCAGTTTGTGCGGGGAGTGCAGTGTGTGTGGGGAGTGCAGTGTGTGTGGGAGTGCAGTGTGTGTTTGGGGAGTGCAGTGTGTGTGGGGAGCGCAGTGTGTGGGGGGAGTGCAGTGTGTGTGGGGAGTGCAGTGTGTGTGGGGAGTGCAGTGTGAGTGGGGAGAGCAGTGTGTATGGGGAGTGCCGTGTGCGGGGAGTGCAGTGTGTGTGGGGAATGCAGTGTGTGCGGGGAGTGCAGTGTGTGTGGGGAATGCAGTGTGTGCGGGGAGTGCTGTGTGTGGGGGGAGTGCAGTTTGTGTGGGGATTGCAGTGTGTGTGCGGGGAGTGCAGTGTGTGCGGGGAGTGCAGTGTGTGTGGGGAGTGCAGTGTGTGCGGGGAGTGCAGTGTGTGGGGGGAGTGCAGTGTGTGCGGGGAGTGCAGTGTGTGCGGGGAGTGCAGTGTGTGGGGGGAGTGCAGTGTGTGCGGGGAGTGCAGTGTGTGCGGGGAGTGAAGTGTGTGGGGGGAGTGCAGTGTGTGTGTGGAGTGCAGTGTGTGTGGGGGCAGTGCAGTGTGTGTGGGGAGTGCAGTGTGTGTGGGGAGTGCAGTGTGTGTGGGGAGAGCAGTGTGTATAGGGAGTGCCGTGTGCGGGGAGTGCCGTTTGTGTGGGGAATGCAGTGTGTGTGGGGAGTGCAGTGTGTGTGGGGAGTGCAGTGTGTGTGGGGAATGCAGTGTGTGGGGGGAGTGCAGTGTGCAGGGAGTGCAGTGTGCGCGGGGAGTGCAGTGTGTGGGGGGAGTGCAGTGTGTGCGGGGAGTGCAGTGTGTGTGGGGAGTGCAGTGTGTGCTAGGAGTGCAGTGTGTGCGGGGAGTGCAGTGTGTGTGCGGGGAGTGCAGTGTGTGCGGGGAGTGCAGTGTGTGTGGGGAGTGCAGTGTGTGCGGGGAGTGCAGTGTGTGTGGGGAGTGCAGTGTGTGTGGGGGGAGTGCAGTGTTTGTGGGGAGTGCAGTGTGTGTGTGGGGAGTGCAGTGTGTGTGTGGGGAGTGCAGTGTGTGCGGGGAGTGCAGTGTGTGGGGGGAGTGCAGTGTGTGTGGGGAGTGCAGTGTGCGGGGAGTGCAGTGTGTGTGGGGAGTGCAGTGTGTGTGGGGGGAGTGCAGTGTGTGTGGGGAGTGCAGTGCGTGTGGGGAGTGCAGTGTGTGCGGGGAGTGCAGTGTGTGGGGGGAGTGCAGTGTGTGTGGGGAGTGCAGTGTGCGGGGAGTGCAGTGTGTGTGGGGAGTGCAGTGTTTGTGGGGGGAGTGCAGTGTGTGTGGGGAGTGCAGTGTGTGTGCGGAATGCAGTGTGTGTGGGGAGTGCAGTGTGTTTGGGGAGTGCAGTGTGTGTGGGGGGAGTGCAGTGTGTGTGGGGAGTGCAGTGTGTGCGGGGAGTGCAGTGTGTGCGGGGAGTGCAGTGTGTGCGGGGAATGCAGTGGGTGTGGGGAGTGCAGTGTGTGTGGGGAGTGCAGTGTGTGTGGGGAGTGCAGTGTGTGTGGGGAGTGCAGTGTGTGTGGGGAGAGCAGTGTGTGTGGGGAGTGCAGTGTGTGCGGGGAGTGCAGTGTGTGCGGGGAATGCAGTGTGTGTGGGGAGTGCAGTGTGTGTGGGGAGTGCAGTGTGTGCGGGGAGTGCAGTGTGTGTGGGGAGTGCAGTGTGTGTGGGGAGTGCAGTGTGTGTGGGGAGTGCAGTGTGTGTGGGGAGTGCAGTGTGCGGGCAGTGCAGTGTGTGTGGGGAGTGTCTTGTGCGGGGAGTGCAGTGTGTGTGGGGAATGCAGTGTGTGTGGGGAGTGCAGTGTGTGGGGGGAGTGCAGTGTGTGTGGGGAATGCAGTGTGTGCGGGGAGTGCAGTGTGTTGGGAGTGCAGTGTGTGCGGGGAGTGCAGTGTGTGCGGGGAGTGCGGTCTGTGGGGGGAGTGCAGTGTGTGTGGGGAGTGCAGTGTGTTGGGAGTGCAGTGTGTGCGGGGAGTGCAATGTGTGCGGGGAGTGCGGTCTGTGGGGGGAGTGCAGTGTGTGTGGGGAGTGCAGTGTGTGTGCGGGGAGTGCAGTGTGTGCGGGGAGTGCAGTGTGTGTGGGGAGTGCAGTGTGTGTGGGGAGTGCAGTGTGTGTGGGGAGTGCAGTGTGTGCGGGGAGTGCAGTGTGTGCGGGGAGTGCAGTGTGTGCGGGGAGTGCAGTGTGTGCGGGGAGTGCAGTGTGTGTGGGGAGTGCAGTGTGCGGTGAGTGCAGTGTGCGCGGGGAGTGCAGTGTTGGGGGAGTGCAGTGTGTGCGTGGAGTGCAGTGTGTGTGGGGAGTGCAGTGTGTGTGGGGAGTGCAGTGTGCGCGGGGAGTGCAGTGTGTGCGGGGAGTGCAGTGTGTGGGGGGACTGCAGTGTGTGTGGGGAATGCAGTGTGTGGGGGGACTGCAGTATGTGTGGGGAGTGCAGTGTGTGTGGGGGGAGTGCAGTGTGTGTGTGGGGAGTGCAGTGTGTGTGGGTAGTGCAGTGTGTGGGGGAGTGCAGTGTGCGGGGAGTGCAGTCTGTGCGGGGAGTGCAGTGTGTGGGGGAGTGCAGTGTGTGTGAGGAGTGCAGTGTGTGCGGGGAGTGCAGTGTGTGTGGGGAGTGCAGTGTGTGCGGGGAGTGCAGTGTGTGTGGGGAATGCAGTGTGTGCGGGGAGTGCAGTGTGTGCGGGGAGTTCAGTGTGTGTGGGGAGTGCAGTGTGTGGGGGGAGTGCAGTGTGTGTGGGGAGTGCACTGTGTGGGGGGAGTGCAGGGTGTGCGGGGAGTGCAGTGTGTGTGGGGAGTGCAGTGTGTGCGGGGAGTGCAGTGTGTGTGGGGAGTGCAGTGTGTGCTAGGAGTGCAGTGTGTGCGGGGAGTGCAGTGTGTGTGCGGGGAGTGCAATGTGTGTGGGGGGAGTGCAGTGTGTGTGGGGAGTGCAGTGTGTGTGCGGGGAGTGCAATGTGTGTGGGGGGAGTGCAGTGTGTGTGGGGAGTGCAGTGTGTGCTAGGAGTGCAGTGTGTGTGGGGAGTGCAGTGTGTGCGGGGAGTGCAGTGTGTGTGGGGAGTGCAGTGTACGCGGGGAGTGCAGTGTGTCTGGGGGGAGTGCAGTGTGTGCGGGGAGTGCAGTGTGTGTGGGGGGAGTGCAATGTGTGTGGGGGGAGTGCAGTGTGTGCGGGGAGTGCAGTGTACGCGGGGAGTGCAGTGTGTGCGGGGAGTGCAGTGTGTGTGGGGAGTGCAGTGTGTGCGGGGAGTGCAGTGTGTGTGGGGAGTGCAGTGTGTGCGGGGAGTGCAGTGTGTGTGGGGAATGCAGTGTGTGCGGGGAGTGCAGTGTGTGCGGGGAGTGCAGTTTGTGCGGGGAGTGCAGTGTGTGTGGGGAGTGCAGTGTGTGTGGTGAGTGCAGTGTGTGTGGGGAGCGCAGTGTGTGGGGGGATTGCAGTGTGTGTGGGGAGTGCAGTATGTGCGGGGAGTGCAGTGTGTGGGGGGAGTGCAGTGTGTGTGTGGAGTGCAGTGTGTGTGGGGGCAGTGCAGTGTGTGTGGGGAGTGCAGTGTGTGTGGGGAGTGCAGTGTGTGTGGGGAGAGCAGTGTGTATGGGGAGTGCCGTGTGCGGGGAGTGCCGTTTGTGTGGGGAATGCAGTGTGTGTGGGGAGTGCAGTGTGTGTGGGGAGAGCAGTGTGTGTGGGGAATGCAGTGTGTGGGGGGAGTGCAGTGTGCAGGGAGTGCAGTGTGCGCGGGGAGTGCAGTGTGTGGGGGGAGTGCAGTGTGTGCGGGGAGTGCAGTGTGTGTGGGGAGTGCAGTGTGTTCTAGGAGTGCAGTGTGTGCGGGGAGTGCAGTGTGTGTGCGGGGAGTGCAGTGTGTGCGGGGAGTGCAGTGTGTGTGGGGAGTGCAGTGTGTGCGGGGAGTGCAGTGTGTGTGGGGAGTGCAGTGTGTGTGGGGGGAGTGCAGTGTTTGTGGGGAGTGCAGTCTGTGTGTGGGGAGTGCAGTGTGTGTGTGGGGAGTGCAGTGTGTGCGGGGAGTGCAGTGTGTGGGGGGAGTGCAGTGTGTGTGGGGAGTGCAGTGTGCGGGGAGTGCAGTGTGCGTGGGGAGTGCAGTGTGTGTGGGGGGAGTGCAGTGTGTGGGGGGAGTGCAGTGCGTGTGGGGAGTGCAGTGTGTGCGGGGAGTGCAGTGTGTGGGGGGAGTGCAGTGTGTGTGGGGAGTGCAGTGTGCGGGGAGTGCAGTGTGTGTGGGGAGTGCAGTGTTTGTGGGGGGAGTGCAGTGTGTGTGGGGAGTGCAGTGTGTGTGCGGAATGCAGTGTGTGTGGGGAGTGCAGTGTGTGTGGGGAGTGCAGTGTGTGTGGGGGGAGTGCAGTGTGTGTGGGGACTGCAGTGTGTGCGGGGAGTGCAGTGTGTGCGGGGAGTGCAGTGTGTGCGGGGAATGCAGTGTGTGTGGGGAGTGAAGTGTGTGTGGGGAGTGCAGTGTGTGTGGGGAGTGCAGTGTGTGTGGGGAGTGCAGTGTGTGTGGGGAGAGCAGTGTGTGTGGGGAGTGCAGTGTGGGCGGGGAGTGCAGTGTGTGCGGGGAATGAAGTGTGTGTGGGGAGTGCAGTGTGTGTGGGGAGTGCAGTGTGTGCGGGGAGTGCAGTGTGTACGGGGAGTGCAGTGTGTGTGGGGAGTGCAGTGTGTGTGGGGAGTGCAGTGTGTGCGGGGAGTGCAGTGTGTGTGGGGAATGCAGTGTGTGCGGGGAGTGCAGTGTGTGCGGGGAGTGCAGTTTGTGCGGGGAGTGCAGTGTGTGTGGGGAATGCAGTGTGTGTGGTGAGTGCAGTGTGTTTGGGAGTGCAGTGTGTGTTTGGGGAGTGCAGTGTGTGTGGGGAGCGCAGTGTGTGGGGGGAGTGCAGTGTGTGTGGGGAGTGCAGTGTGTGTGGGGAGTGCAGTGTGAGTGGGGAGAGCAGTGTGTATGGGGAGTGCCGTGTGCGGGGAGTGCAGTGTGTGTGGGGAATGCAGTGTGTGCGGGGAGTGCAGTGTGTGCGGGGAGTGCAGTGTGTGTGGGGAATGCAGTGTGTGTGGGGAGTGCAGTGTGTGCGGGGAGTGCAGTGTGTGTGGGGAATGCAGTGTGTGTGGGGAATGCAGTGTGTGCGGGGAGTGCAGTGTGTGTGGGGAGTGCAGTGTGTGTGGGGAGTGCAGTGTGTGCGGGGAGTGCAGTGTGTGTGGGGAATGCAGTGTGTGTGGGGAATGCAGTGTGTGCGGGGAGTGCAGTGTGTGTGGGGAATGCAGTGTGTGCGGGGAGTGCAGTGTGTGTGGGGAGTGCAGTGTGTGTGGGGAATGCAGTGTGTGTGGGGAGTGCAGTGTGTGCGGGGAGTGCAGTGTGTGTGGGGAATGCAGTGTGTGTGGGGAATGCAGTGTGTGCGGGGAGTGCAGTGTGTGTGGGGAATGCAGTGTGTGCGGGGAGTGCTGTGTGTGGGGGGAGTGCAGTTTGTGTGGGAATTGCAGTGTGTGTGCGGGGAGTGCAGTGTCTGCGGGGAGTGCAGTGTGTGTGGGGAGTGCAGTGTGTGCGGGGAGTGCAGTGTGTGCGGGGAGTGCAGTGTGTGTGGGGAGTGCAGTGTGTGTGGGGAATGCAGTGTGTGTGGGGAGTGCAGTGTGTGTGGGGAGTGCAGTGTGTGTGGGGAGTGCAGTGTGTGCGGGGAGTGCAGTGTGTGCGGGGAGTGCAGTGTGTGCGGGGAGTGTAGTGTGTACGGGGAGTGCAGTGTGTGCGGGGAGTGCAGTGTGTGTGAGGACTGCAGTGTGTGTGGGGAGTGCAGTGTGTGCGGGGAGTGCAGTGTGCGCGGGGAGTGCAGTGTGTGTGGGGAATGCAGTGTGTGCGGGGAGTGCTGTGTGTGGGGGGAGTGCAGTTTGTGTGGGAATTGCAGTGTGTGTGCGGGGAGTGCAGTGTCTGCGGGGAGTGCAGTGTGTGTGGGGAGTGCAGTGTGTGCGGGGAGTGCAGTGTGTGCGGGGAGTGCAGTGTGTGTGGGGAGTGCAGTGTGTGTGGGGAATGCAGTGTGTGTGGGGAGTGCAGTGTGTGTGGGGAGTGCAGTGTGTGTGGGGAGTGCAGTGTGTGCGGGGAGTGCAGTGTGTGCGGGGAGTGCAGTGTGTGCGGGGAGTGTAGTGTGTACGGGGAGTGCAGTGTGTGCGGGGAGTGCAGTGTGTGTGAGGACTGCAGTGTGTGTGGGGAGTGCAGTGTGTGCGGGGAGTGCAGTGTGCGCGGGGAGTGCAGTGTGTGTGGGGGAGTGCAGTGTGTGTGGGGAGTGCAGTGTGTGCGGGGAGTGCAGTGTGTGCGGGGAGTGCAGTGTGTGTGGGGAGTGCAGTGTGTGCGGGGAGTGCAGTGAGCGCGGGGAGTGCAGTGTGTGCGGGGAGTGCAGTGTGTGCGGGGAGTGCAGTGTGTGTGGGGAGCGCAGTGTGTGTGCGGGGAGTGCAGTGTGTGTGAGGAGTGCAGTGTGTGTGGGGAGTGCAGTGTGTGCGGGGAGTGCAGTGTGTGCGGGGATTGCAGTGTGTGCGGGGAGTGCAGTGTGTGCGGGGAGTGCAGTGTGTGTGAGGACTGCAGTGTGTGTGGGGAGTGCAGTGTGTGCGGGGAGTGCAGTGTGCGCGGGGAGTGCAGTGTGTGTGGGGGAGTGCAGTGTGTGTGGGGAGTGCAGTGTGTGCAGGGAGTGCAGTGTGTGCGGGGTGTGCAGTGTGTGTGGGGAGTGCAGTGTGTGCGGGGAGTGCAGTGTGTGCGGGGGGTGCAGTGTGTGCGGGGAGTGCAGTGTGTGAGGAGTGCAGTGTGTGTGGGGAGTGCAGTGTGTGCGGGGAGTGCAGTGTGTGCGGGGAGTGCAGTGTGTGCGGGGAGTGCAGTGTGTGTGGGGAGTGCAGTGTGTGAGGGGAGTGCAGTGTGTGCGGGGAGTGCAGTGTGTGTGGGGAGTGCAGTGTGTGCGGGGAGTGCAGTGTGTGTGGGGAGTGCAGTGTGTGCGGGGAGTGCAGTGTGTGCGGAGAGTGCAGTGTGTGTGGGGAGCGCAGTGTGTGTGGGGAGTGCAGTGTGTGTGGCGATTGCAGTGTGTGCGGGGAGTGCAGTGTGTGTGGGGATGCAGTGTGTGTGGGGAGTGCAGTGTGTGTGGGGAGTGCAGTGTGTCTGGGGAGTGCAGTGTGTCTGTGGAGTGCAGTGTGTGGGGGGAGTGCAGTTTGTGCAGGGAGTGCAGTGTGTCTGGGGAGTGCAGTGTGTCTGCGGAGTGCAGTGTGTGTGGAGAGTGCAGTGTGTATGGGGAGTGCAGTGTGTGTGGCGAGTGCAGTGTGCGCGGGGATTGCAGTGTGTGCGGGGAGTGCAGTGTGTGTGGGGAGTGCAGTGTGTGTGGGGAGTGCACTGTGTGTGGGGAGTGCAGTGTGTGTGGGGAGAGCAGTGTGTGTGGGGAGTGCAGTGTGTGGGGGGAGTGCAGTGTGTGTGGGGGGAGTGCAGTGTGTGCGGGGAGTGCAGTGTGTGCGGGGAATGCAGTGTGTGTGGGGAGAGCAGTGTGTGCGGGGAGTGCAGTGTGTACGGGGAGTGCAGTGTGTGTGGGGAGTGCAGTGTGTGTGGGGAGTGCAGTGTGTGCAGGGAGTGCAGTGTACGCGGGGAGTGCAGTGTGTGCGGGGAGTGCAGTGTGTGTGGGGAGTGCAGTGTGTGCGGGGAGTGCAGTGTGTGTGGGGAGTGCAGTGTGTGCGGGGAGTGCAGTGTGTGTGGGGAATGCAGTGTGTGCGGGGAGTGCAGTGTGTGCGGGGAGTGCAGTTTGTGCGGGGAGTGCAGTTTGTGTGGGGAGTGCAGTGTGTGTGGTGAGTGCAGTGTGTGTGGGAGTGCAGTGTGTGTTTGGGGAGTGCAGTGTGTGTGGGGAGCGCAGTGTGTGGGGGGAGTGCAGTGTGTGTGGGGAGTGCAGTGTGTGTGGGGAGTGCAGTGTGAGTGGGGAGAGCAGTGTGTATGGGGAGTGCCGTGTGCGGGGAGTGCAGTGTGTGTGGGGAATGCAGTGTGTGCGGGGAGTGCAGTGTGTGTGGGGAATGCAGTGTGTGCGGGGAGTGCTGTGTGTGGGGGGAGTGCAGTTTGTGTGGGGATTGCAGTGTGTGTGCGGGGAGTGCAGTGTGTGCGGGGAGTGCAGTGTGTGTGGGGAGTGCAGTGTGTGCGGGGAGTGCAGTGTGTGGGGGGAGTACAGTGTGTGCGGGGAGTGCAGTGTGTGCGGGGAGTGCAGTGTGTGGGGGGAGTGCAGTGTGTGCGGGGAGTGCAGTGTGTGCGGGGAGTGAAGTGTGTGGGGGGAGTGCAGTGTGTGTGTGGAGTGCAGTGTGTGTGGGGGCAGTGCAGTGTGTGTGGGGAGTGCAGTGTGTGTGGGGAGTGCAGTGTGTGTGGGGAGAGCAGTGTGTATAGGGAGTGCCGTGTGCGGGGAGTGCCGTTTGTGTGGGGAATGCAGTGTGTGTGGGGAGTGCAGTGTGTGTGGGGAGTGCAGTGTGTGTGGGGAATGCAGTGTGTGGGGGGAGTGCAGTGTGCAGGGAGTGCAGTGTGCGCGGGGAGTGCAGTGTGTGGGGGGAGTGCAGTGTGTGCGGGGAGTGCAGTGTGTGTGGGGAGTGCAGTGTGTGCTAGGAGTGCAGTGTGTGCGGGGAGTGCAGTGTGTGTGCGGGGAGTGCAGTGTGTGCGGGGAGTGCAGTGTGTGTGGGGAGTGCAGTGTGTGCGGGGAGTGCAGTGTGTGTGGGGAGTGCAGTGTGTGTGGGGGGAGTGCAGTGTTTGTGGGGAGTGCAGTGTGTGTGTGGGGAGTGCAGTGTGTGTGTGGGGAGTGCAGTGTGTGCGGGGAGTGCAGTGTGTGGGGGGAGTGCAGTGTGTGTGGGGAGTGCAGTGTGCGGGGAGTGCAGTGTGTGTGGGGAGTGCAGTGTGTGTGGGGGGAGTGCAGTGTGTGTGGGGAGTGCAGTGCGTGTGGGGAGTGCAGTGTGTGCGGGGAGTGCAGTGTGTGGGGGGAGTGCAGTGTGTGTGGGGAGTGCAGTGTGCGGGGAGTGCAGTGTGTGTGGGGAGTGCAGTGTTTGTGGGGGGAGTGCAGTGTGTGTGGGGAGTGCAGTGTGTGTGCGGAATGCAGTGTGTGTGGGGAGTGCAGTGTGTGTGGGGAGTGCAGTGTGTGTGGGGGGAGTGCAGTGTGTGTGGGGAGTGCAGTGTGTGCGGGGAGTGCAGTGTGTGCGGGGAGTGCAGTGTGTGCAGGGAATGCAGTGGGTGTGGGGAGTGCAGTGTGTGTGGGGAGTGCAGTGTGTGTGGGGAGTGCAGTGTGTGTGGGGAGTGCAGTGTGTGTGGGGAGAGCAGTGTGTGTGGGGAGTGCAGTGTGTGCGGGGAGTGCAGTGTGTGCGGGGAATGCAGTGTGTGTGGGGAGTGCAGTGTGTGTGGGGAGTGCAGTGTGTGCGGGGAGTGCAGTGTGTGTGGGGAGTGCAGTGTGTGTGGGGAGTGCAGTGTGTGTGGGGAGTGCAGTGTGTGTGGGGAGTGCAGTGTGCGGGCAGTGCAGTGTGTGTGGGGAGTGTCTTGTGCGGGGAGTGCAGTGTGTGTGGGGAATGCAGTGTGTGTGGGGAGTGCAGTGTGTGGGGGGAGTGCAGTGTGTGTGGGGAATGCAGTGTGTGCGGGGAGTGCAGTGTGTTGGGAGTGCAGTGTGTGCGGGGAGTGCAGTGTGTGCGGGGAGTGCGGTCTGTGGGGGGAGTGCAGTGTGTGTGGGGAGTGCAGTGTGTTGGGAGTGCAGTGTGTGCGGGGAGTGCAATGTGTGCGGGGAGTGCGGTCTGTGGGGGGAGTGCAGTGTGTGTGGGGAGTGCAGTGTGTGTGCGGGGAGTGCAGTGTGTGCGGGGAGTGCAGTGTGTGTGGGGAGTGCAGTGTGTGTGGGGAGTGCAGTGTGTGTGGGGAGTGCACTGTGTGTGGGGAGTGCAGTGTGTGTGGGGAGAGCAGTGTGTGTGGGGAGTGCAGTGTGTGGGGGGAGTGCAGTGTGTGTGGGGGGAGTGCAGTGTGTGCGGGGAGTGCAGTGTGTGCGGGGAATGCAGTGTGTGTGGGGAGAGCAGTGTGTGCGGGGAGTGCAGTGTGTACGGGGAGTGCAGTGTGTGTGGGGAGTGCAGTGTGTGTGGGGAGTGCAGTGTGTGCAGGGAGTGCAGTGTACGCGGGGAGTGCAGTGTGTGCGGGGAGTGCAGTGTGTGTGGGGAGTGCAGTGTGTGCGGGGAGTGCAGTGTGTGTGGGGAGTGCAGTGTGTGCGGGGAGTGCAGTGTGTGTGGGGAATGCAGTGTGTGCGGGGAGTGCAGTGTGTGCGGGGAGTGCAGTTTGTGCGGGGAGTGCAGTTTGTGTGGGGAGTGCAGTGTGTGTGGTGAGTGCAGTGTGTGTGGGAGTGCAGTGTGTGTTTGGGGAGTGCAGTGTGTGTGGGGAGCGCAGTGTGTGGGGGGAGTGCAGTGTGTGTGGGGAGTGCAGTGTGTGTGGGGAGTGCAGTGTGAGTGGGGAGAGCAGTGTGTATGGGGAGTGCCGTGTGCGGGGAGTGCAGTGTGTGTGGGGAATGCAGTGTGTGCGGGGAGTGCAGTGTGTGTGGGGAATGCAGTGTGTGCGGGGAGTGCTGTGTGTGGGGGGAGTGCAGTTTGTGTGGGGATTGCAGTGTGTGTGCGGGGAGTGCAGTGTGTGCGGGGAGTGCAGTGTGTGTGGGGAGTGCAGTGTGTGCGGGGAGTGCAGTGTGTGGGGGGAGTACAGTGTGTGCGGGGAGTGCAGTGTGTGCGGGGAGTGCAGTGTGTGGGGGGAGTGCAGTGTGTGCGGGGAGTGCAGTGTGTGCGGGGAGTGAAGTGTGTGGGGGGAGTGCAGTGTGTGTGTGGAGTGCAGTGTGTGTGGGGGCAGTGCAGTGTGTGTGGGGAGTGCAGTGTGTGTGGGGAGTGCAGTGTGTGTGGGGAGAGCAGTGTGTATAGGGAGTGCCGTGTGCGGGGAGTGCCGTTTGTGTGGGGAATGCAGTGTGTGTGGGGAGTGCAGTGTGTGTGGGGAGTGCAGTGTGTGTGGGGAATGCAGTGTGTGGGGGGAGTGCAGTGTGCAGGGAGTGCAGTGTGCGCGGGGAGTGCAGTGTGTGGGGGGAGTGCAGTGTGTGCGGGGAGTGCAGTGTGTGTGGGGAGTGCAGTGTGTGCTAGGAGTGCAGTGTGTGCGGGGAGTGCAGTGTGTGTGCGGGGAGTGCAGTGTGTGCGGGGAGTGCAGTGTGTGTGGGGAGTGCAGTGTGTGCGGGGAGTGCAGTGTGTGTGGGGAGTGCAGTGTGTGTGGGGGGAGTGCAGTGTTTGTGGGGAGTGCAGTGTGTGTGTGGGGAGTGCAGTGTGTGTGTGGGGAGTGCAGTGTGTGCGGGGAGTGCAGTGTGTGGGGGGAGTGCAGTGTGTGTGGGGAGTGCAGTGTGCGGGGAGTGCAGTGTGTGTGGGGAGTGCAGTGTGTGTGGGGGGAGTGCAGTGTGTGTGGGGAGTGCAGTGCGTGTGGGGAGTGCAGTGTGTGCGGGGAGTGCAGTGTGTGGGGGGAGTGCAGTGTGTGTGGGGAGTGCAGTGTGCGGGGAGTGCAGTGTGTGTGGGGAGTGCAGTGTTTGTGGGGGGAGTGCAGTGTGTGTGGGGAGTGCAGTGTGTGTGCGGAATGCAGTGTGTGTGGGGAGTGCAGTGTGTGTGGGGAGTGCAGTGTGTGTGGGGGGAGTGCAGTGTGTGTGGGGAGTGCAGTGTGTGCGGGGAGTGCAGTGTGTGCGGGGAGTGCAGTGTGTGCAGGGAATGCAGTGGGTGTGGGGAGTGCAGTGTGTGTGGGGAGTGCAGTGTGTGTGGGGAGTGCAGTGTGTGTGGGGAGTGCAGTGTGTGTGGGGAGAGCAGTGTGTGTGGGGAGTGCAGTGTGTGCGGGGAGTGCAGTGTGTGCGGGGAATGCAGTGTGTGTGGGGAGTGCAGTGTGTGTGGGGAGTGCAGTGTGTGCGGGGAGTGCAGTGTGTGTGGGGAGTGCAGTGTGTGTGGGGAGTGCAGTGTGTGTGGGGAGTGCAGTGTGTGTGGGGAGTGCAGTGTGCGGGCAGTGCAGTGTGTGTGGGGAGTGTCTTGTGCGGGGAGTGCAGTGTGTGTGGGGAATGCAGTGTGTGTGGGGAGTGCAGTGTGTGGGGGGAGTGCAGTGTGTGTGGGGAATGCAGTGTGTGCGGGGAGTGCAGTGTGTTGGGAGTGCAGTGTGTGCGGGGAGTGCAGTGTGTGCGGGGAGTGCGGTCTGTGGGGGGAGTGCAGTGTGTGTGGGGAGTGCAGTGTGTTGGGAGTGCAGTGTGTGCGGGGAGTGCAATGTGTGCGGGGAGTGCGGTCTGTGGGGGGAGTGCAGTGTGTGTGGGGAGTGCAGTGTGTGTGCGGGGAGTGCAGTGTGTGCGGGGAGTGCAGTGTGTGTGGGGAGTGCAGTGTGTGTGGGGAGTGCAGTGTGTGCGGGGAGTGCAGTGTGTGCGGGGAATGCAGTGTGTGTGGGGAGTGCAGTGTGTGTGGGGAGTGCAGTGTGTGCGGGGAGTGCAGTGTGTGTGGGGAGTGCAGTGTGTGTGGGGAGTGCAGTGTGTGTGGGGAGTGCAGTGTGTGTGGGGAGTGCAGTGTGCGGGGAGTGCAGTGTGTGTGGGGAGTGTCTTGTGCGGGGAGTGCAGTGTGTGTGGGGAATGCAGTGTGTGTGGGGAGTGCAGTGTGTGGGGGGAGTGCAGTGTGTGTGGGGAATGCAGTGTGTGCGGGGAGTGCAGTGTGTGGGGGGAGTGCAGTGTGTGTGGGGAGTGCAGTGTGTGTGAGGAGTGCAGTGTGTTGGGAGTGCAGTGTGTGCGGGGAGTGCAGTGTGTGCGGGGAGTGCGGTCTGTGGGGGGAGTGCAGTGTGTGTGGGGAGTGCAGTGTGTGTGCGGGGAGTGCAGTGTGTGCGGGGAGTGCAGTGTGTGTGGGGAGTGCAGTGTGTGTGGGGAGTGCAGTGTGTGTGGGGAGTGCAGTGTGTGCGGGGAGTGCAGTGTGTGCGGGGAGTGCAGTGTGTGCGGGGAGTGCAGTGTGTGCGGGGAGTGCAGTGTGCGGTGAGTGCAGTGTGCGCGGGGAGTGCAGTGTTGGGGGAGTGCAGTGTGTGCGGGGAGTGCAGTGTGTGTGGGGAGTGCAGTGTGTGTGGGGAGTGCAGTGTGCGCGGGGAGTGCAGTGTGTGCGGGGAGTGCAGTGTGTGTGGGGAATGCAGTGTGTGGGGGGACTGCAGTATGTGTGGGGAGTGCAGTGTGTGTGGGGGGAGTGCAGTGTGTGTGGGTAGTGCAGTGTGTGCGGGGAGTGCAGTGTGTGTGGGGAATGCAGTGTGTGCGGGGAGTGCAGTGTGTGCGGGGAGTTCAGTGTGTGTGGGGAGTGCAGTGTGTGGGGGGAGTGCAGTGTGTGTGGGGAGTGCAGTGTGTGGGGGGAGTGCAGGGTGTGCGGGGAGTGCAGTGTGTGTGGGGAGTGCAGTGTGTGCGGGGAGTGCAGTGTGTGGGGAATGCAGTGTGTGTGAGGAGTGCAGTGTGTGCGGGGAGTGCAGTGTGTGTGGGGAGTGCAGTGTGTGCTAGGAGTGCAGTGTGTGCGGGGAGTGCAGTGTGTGTGCGGGGAGTGCAATGTGTGTGGGGGGAGTGCAGTGTGTGTGCGGGGAGTGCAATGTGTGTGGGGGGAGTGCAGTGTGTGTGGGGAGTGCAGTGTGTGCTCGGAGTGCAGTGTGTGTGGGGAGTGCAGTGTGTGCGGGGAGTGCAGTGTGTGTGGGGAGTGCAGTGTACGCGGGGAGTGCAGTGTGTCTGGGGGGAGTGCAGTGTGTGTGGGGAGTGCAGTGTGTGTGAGGAGTGCAGTGTGTTGGGAGTGCAGTGTGTGCGGGGAGTGCAGTGTGTGCGGGGAGTGCGGTCTGTGGGGGGAGTGCAGTGTGTGTGGGGAGTGCAGTGTGTGTGCGGGGAGTGCAGTGTGTGCGGGGAGTGCAGTGTGTGTGGGGAGTGCAGTGTGTGTGGGGAGTGCAGTGTGTGTGGGGAGTGCAGTGTGTGCGGGGAGTGCAGTGTGTGCGGGGAGTGCAGTGTGTGCGGGGAGTGCAGTGTGTGCGGGGAGTGCAGTGTGCGGTGAGTGCAGTGTGCGCGGGGAGTGCAGTGTTGGGGGAGTGCAGTGTGTGCGGGGAGTGCAGTGTGTGTGGGGAGTGCAGTGTGTGTGGGGAGTGCAGTGTGCGCGGGGAGTGCAGTGTGTGCGGGGAGTGCAGTGTGTGTGGGGAATGCAGTGTGTGGGGGGACTGCAGTATGTGTGGGGAGTGCAGTGTGTGTGGGGGGAGTGCAGTGTGTGTGGGTAGTGCAGTGTGTGCGGGGAGTGCAGTGTGTGTGGGGAATGCAGTGTGTGCGGGGAGTGCAGTGTGTGCGGGGAGTTCAGTGTGTGTGGGGAGTGCAGTGTGTGGGGGGAGTGCAGTGTGTGTGGGGAGTGCAGTGTGTGGGGGGAGTGCAGGGTGTGCGGGGAGTGCAGTGTGTGTGGGGAGTGCAGTGTGTGCGGGGAGTGCAGTGTGAGTGGGGAGTGCAGTGTGTGTGAGGAGTGCAGTGTGTGCGGGGAGTGCAGTGTGTGTGGGGAGTGCAGTGTCTGCTAGGAGTGCAGTGTGTGCGGGGAGTGCAGTGTGTGTGCGGGGAGTGCAATGTGTGTGGGGGGAGTGCAGTGTGTGTGGGGAGTGCAGTGTGTGTGCGGGGAGTGCAATGTGTGTGGGGGGAGTGCAGTGTGTGTGGGGAGTGCAGTGTGTGCTAGGAGTGCAGTGTGTGTGGGGAGTGCAGTGTGTGCGGGGAGTGCAGTGTGTGTGGGGAGTGCAGTGTACGCGGGGAGTGCAGTGTGTCTGGGGGGAGTGCAGTGTGTGCGGGGAGTGCAGTGTGTGTGGGGGGAGTGCAATGTGTGTGGGGGGAGTGCAGTGTGTGCGGGGAGTGCAGTGTGTGTGGGGAGTGCAGTGTGTGTGCGGGGAGTGCAGTGTGTGCGGTGAGTGCAGTGTGTGCGGGGAGTGCAGTGTGTGCGCGGGGAGTGCAATGTGTGTGGGGGGAGTGCAGTGTGTGCGAAGAGTGCAGTGTGTGTGGGGAGTGCAGTGTGTCTGGGGGGAGTGCAGTGTGTGTGGGGAGTGCAGTGTGTGTGGGGAGTGCACTGTGTCTGGGGGGAGTGCAGTGTGTGCGGGGAGTGCAGTGTGTGCGGGGAGTGCAGTGTGTGTGGGGAGTGCAGTGTGTGTGGGGAGTGCAGTGTGTGGGGAGTGCAGTGTGTGGGGGGAGTGCAGTGTGTGCGGGGAGTGCAGTGTGTGCGGGGAGTGCAGTGTGTGTGGGGAGTGCAGTGAGTGTGGGGAGTGCAGTGTGTGTGGGGAGTGCAGTGAGTGTGGGGGGAGTGCAGATGTGTGGGGAGTGCAGTGTGTGTGGGGAGTGCAGTGTGTGTGTGGGGAGTGCAGTGTGTGTGGGGAGTGCAGTGTGCGGGGAGTGCAGTGTGTGGCGGGAGTGCAGTGTGTGTGGGGAGTGCAGTGTGTCTGGGGGGAAAGCAGTGTGTGCGGGGAGTGCAGTGTGTGTGGGGAGTGCAGTGAGGGTGGGGAGTGCAGTGTGTGTGGGGAGTGCAGTGTGTGTGGGGGGAGTGCAGTGTGTGTGGGGAGTGCAGTGTGTCCGGGGAGTGCAGTGTGTGGGCGGAGAGATGGCAGATGGAGTTTAATCCGGACAAATGTGAGGTAATGCATTTTGGAAGGGCTAATGCAGGTAGGGAATATACAGTGAATGGTAGAACCCTCAAGAGTATTGAAAGTCAAAGAGATCTAGGAGTACAGGTCCACAGGTCATTGAAAGGGGCAACACAGGTGGAGAAGGTAGTCAAGAAGGCATACGGCATGCTTGCCTTCATTGGCCGGGGCATTGAGTATAAGAATTGGCAAGTCATGTTGCAGCTGTATAGAACCTTAGTTAGGCCACACTTGGAGTATATTGTTCAATTCTGGTCGCCACACTACCAGAAGGATGTGGAGGCTTTAGAGAGGGTGCAGAAGAGATTTACCAGAATGTTGCCTGGTATGGAGGGCATAAGCTATGAGGAGCGATTGAATAAACTCGGTTTGTTCTCACTGGAACGAAGGAGGTTGAGGGGCGACCTGATAGAGGTATACAAAATTATGAGGGGCATAGACAGAGTGGATAGTCAGAGGCTTTTCCCCAGGGTAGAGGGGTCAATTACTAGGGGGCATAGGTTTAAGGTGAGAGGGGATGAGTAGATGTACGAGGCAAGTTTTTTACGCAGAGGGTAGTGGGTGCCTGGAACTCACTACCGGAGGAGGTAGTGGAAGCAGGGACGATAGGGACATTTAAGGGGCATCTTGACAAATATAGGAATAGGATGGGAATAGAAGGAAACGGACCCAGGAAGTGTAGAAGATTGTAGTTTAGTCGGGCAGTATGGTCGGCACGGGCTTGGAGGGCCGAAGGGCCTGTTCCTGTGCTGTACATTTCTTTGTTCTTTGTTCTTTGTTCTTTGTTCTTTGTTCTTTGTTCAGTGTGTTTGGGGGGAGTGCAGTGTGTGTGGGGGGAGTGCAGTGTGTGTGGGGAGTGCTGTGTGTGCGGGGAGTGCAGTGTGTGCGGGGAGTACAGTGTGTAGGGAGAGTGCAGTGTGTGTGGGGAGTGCAGTGTGCGGGGAGTGCAGTGTGTGTGGAGAGTGCAGTGGGTGTGCGGGGAGTGCAGTGTGTGCGGGGAGTGCAGTGTGTGCGGGGAGTACAGTGTGTAGGGAGAGTGCAGTGTGTGCGGGGACTGCAGTGTGTGGGGAGTGCAGTGTGCGGGGAGTGCAGTGTGTGTGGGGAGTGCAGTGTGTGTGGGGGGAGTGCAGTGTGTGTGGGGAGTGCAGTGCGTGTGGGGAGTGCAGTGTGTGCGGGGAGTGCAGTGTGTGGGGGGAGTGCAGTGTGTGTGGGGAGTGCAGTGTGCGGGGAGTGCAGTGTGTGTGGGGAGTGCAGTGTTTGTGGGGGGAGTGCAGTGTGTGTGGGGAGTGCAGTGTGTGTGCGGAATGCAGTGTGTGTGGGGAGTGCAGTGTGTGCGGGGAGTGCAGTGTGTGTGGGGAGTGCAGTGTGTGTGGGGAGTGCAGTGTGTGTGGGGGAGTGCAGCGTGTGCGGGGAGTGCAGTGTGTGTGGGGAGTGCAGTGTGTGTGGGGAGTGCAGTGTGTGTGGGGAGTGCAGGGAGTGCAGTGTGCGCGGGGAGTGCAGTGTGTGCAGGGAGTGCAGTGTGTGCGGGGAGTGCAGTGTGTCCGGGGAGTGCGGGGAGTGCAGTGTGTGTTGGGAGTGTAGTGTGTGTGGGGGAGTGCAGTGTGTGCGGGGAGTGCAGTGTGTGCGGGGAGTGCAGTGTGTGCAGCGAGTGCGGGGAGTGCAGTGTGTGTGGGGGAGTGCAGCGTGTGTGGGGAGTGCAGTGTGTGTGGGGAGTGCAGTGTGTGTGGGGAGTGCAGTGTGTGTGGGGAGTGCAGGGAGTGCAGTGTGCGCGGGGAGTGCAGTGTGTGCGGGGAGTGCAGTGTGTGCGGGGAGTGCAGTGTGTGCAGCGAGTGCGGGGAGTGCAGTGTGTGTGGGGGAGTGCAGTGTGTGCGGGGAGTGCAGTGTGTGTGGGGAGTGCAGTGTGTGTGGGGAGTGCAGTGTGTGGGGGGGAGTGCAGTGTGCGCGGGGAGTGCAGTGTGTGTGGGGAGTGCAGTGTGTGTGGGGAGTGCAGTGAGTATGTGCGGCTGCAGCTTGTCAGCCTTCTAAGCATCAATCTCAGACCCGGTGAATCCGGCCCCGTTTCCCATTCGAATCAAGTGTGTTCCACGTGGCAGCTGGCCGTTTAACAATAGCTGAATTGGTCCCGGTGCGGCACCAACTTTGCTGTCATGGAACTCCACGGATTTTGTGTTGGCATCAACAGTTAGTCTCGGGAATGGAGAATTATGCTGATTGTTTATTGAGTCCAGTTTATGGTGACTTAAGTAAGGACAAGGGGAGCCGACACCGTGTAACATAAGAAACACAGCTTTATTTACAAACGATATATACACTACCTGATAAATCCCGACCCGGTTCCTGCTGAGGACGGTGCCTTACTGGCCCCCCTTATATAGGTGGGTTAACTGAGACACCCTGCCCCGAGCAGGCGCTCCCGTACTCCGCAAGGAGCACAGGGAAAACCAGCATTCCGACCCCGCAGGTTCCATGCGGGATATTACAATTACAGTCCCCATTTTTTCACCGACGTTCTTCAATCCTTCACACAGACTAGTTAAGGATGCTGACAGGTAACCCATTAACCTGTTTGCACTCTCTGCTAAATCGACGATGTAAGCAGCGTCCTAGCACCAGGTGCTCGGTGGGAAAAGTACACACACGAGGACAGCTGTGATATGAATACGTTCGGTGCAGGATCGGATACAAATGACAGAACTTTCTATGCCATTTATAGAGGGAAGATAATGAGAGGTTGGCAAGAAAACGTTGGAATATTCTGGAGACAAGGAAAGGGGAAAAAAGAGTTTCAGTTTTTATCGCTCCTTTCACAATGTCAGGATGCCTTTCTGCCAGTAATGGTAATTTTCAAAAGCACAGCAGTCCAGCTGCTGATAGCAGCGTCCCACAGCCAGCAATGGATGGGTTTCAATGACAATGGGGGAACACGTGTTGGCCAGGACTGCAGGAGAACTTTCTTACTCTTCTTTGAAGAATGCCATGGTCTTTTTTTTGTCCACCTCAGTGATACAACTGTTCAGTATCACATCTGAAAGTCAGCATTCCCTCAGTGCTTCGAGTCAACCATGATTCCACACTCAGGTCCTGGCGTGGGGTTCGAACTTATAACTCACGAAGAGGCAAGAATTCTACCATTGAGCCAAGCATGGCCTTCTGTCACCAGATTCAGCAGCAGCTGGGCTGAAGCGGGGAAAGAGTTGAGCTGTGTTATGGAGGTGGGACTCGGCAGTGTTTGTTTTAGAAAGGATATGGGGTCAGAAGTAATCATCGGGGTGAAAAAGGATATCAAGGTACGAGCAGTCTCATTGAAGCGGAGACAATGGGTCAGAGAAGTGGAACAAAGTATTCTGAAAATCGCCCATTCACTCATACTTTCCCTTTTCTCTCCTTCATCTAAACTCCAATCCATGTTGCCACACTCCCTTCAATATTGCATCCTTGAAGTTTGTCAACTAGCCTCCTATGCAGCACCTTATCAAAGACCTTTCAAAGTCCATACCTACAACATCCATCTCATTTCCCTAATCAATACATTCTGCTCGTCCCTCAAAGATAATTGTTAAATTAGTTAGACACTGCTTGCGTGAAATAAATTCATGTCAATTGTCCTTAACACACTCCTGGCTTTCGAAGTGATAATCTGATTCTATATCAAAAAACAACGAACAAAGAACAATACAGCTCAGGCTGTATCCAGCTACAGGCCCTTCGGCCCTCCAAGCCTGGGCTGGTAATGATACCACCCTTGGCCAAAACCTGAAAGAACAAAGAACAATACAGCACAGAAACAAACCTATATCGCTGCCTCTCGAAGGGAATGACATCTGGTAAGCCGACTTGTTCACAATCAGCTGCTATGGCATATCCAGAAATCTATTTGTGTGACATTCGTATTGAATGAATAAATTCTGTGTGGTTTCGATCTGTGTGGATGGAGTTCATTTCAACCTTCAGCAGTCGAGTCATAGTCACACATTGTGGTGGAAATAACAACAGCGATTTATTTTATACATTTTGCAGTTTTCTTAATTGATAACTAATTTACCCAGTTGAAGCACCACCGTGCAGATAACAGATAAAGTTCTTCTTCAGAAATGCAATGACTGGGCAGGTTTCCACAGCGAGAGCAGTGGGCTTCATTCTACAGTTCCTGCAGCTCTTTTCAGGCTTTGCCAGCGACTGACGTTCTGTTCCATTTAATTGCCGCACCTTCGGATGGTTTTCAATCCTGAGCAGCAGATACACGTGAAATGTAGCATTGTGGAAACGTGCTGCGTGACGCAGCGAGAAATTGGTCTTATTTTCTCATCTTGTTGAGGGTAGTAACATGGTTTCCTGCATCCTGCATTGGGAACGTTATCACAAGTTATAACAGGGTGCCCAGGTCGAGGATGCCTGGGTGCCAGGTTGGCAATGCCAGGGATCGGGCCCGGAGGGCCCGGGGGCTCTTACCAGGTTGAGGGGGAGTTCCCGGGGGCCTTTCCAAAGTTTTTTTTTTGGGGGGGAGGGCCTGAAACCCATCCCAAATGATGACCTGATCTTCGAGGAGCCTTCCCCGCTGGTGAGCTTCAGCCGTTCAGCAACAAAGCCTCGCAAAAGAGAAGCTTCCCGACGCCAAGAGAAACCGGCAAAGTGGCATTGAATAGCGAGATGTTACTCCCGGCTGCAGCCATTGAGAAACTGCTCGCTAAACCCACCCCAAACCGGACTGAGAAAATCTTCGGCTGAATTGCCCCCAAAGCCTATGATGCAGGAGGCTCCCAAGAGTAAACAAGAGTCAAGAGGAGAATAGAATAAATGAGGAATTGGTGATTTGACCACATCACAGATTGGTGTAAGCCTGAGAGTGACAATAATGAGATTTGCACAGTGAGACCGGAGTTAGAAAAGGAGGTAATATTGATGAGTCTTTGATTGAAAGAGGACGGAAGGAGATTATGTAGAATGCTGAATTTGGAATTTAGAAAGACTAAGCGATGACATGCAGGGAATCTCCCACCTTGGAAGCAAAGGAAAGAAAATATTAAGATGAAGAAAGGTTACTGGTGAGAAAGGGATCACCTGGTGGATAACAAGCTTTTACTTTGAGGTTGGCCAGAGTAGAAAAAATAGAAGATGGATTCCGACGTGGAGTGTTGTGGAATTGTTTCCATCGTGAATGGTTAATGGGGCAGGGACGATACATCTTGTCCCCTCCAAGAATAAGAGTGGTATTGCCAAATCTGGACCCCCTGGTTGTCGAGAGGATTACAGGGAAAGATCAGACAGACAAAAAAGTGTACGATAGGCACAAAGAACTAAGTACTGCAGATAGCCGAGACGTGCACAGGAAGTGCAGGGACAAAGTAAAAAAGGAAATAAGGACATCAAAGAACAAAGAACAAAGAAAAGTACAGCACAGGAACAGGCCCTTCGGCCCTCCAAGCCCCTGCCGACCATCCTGCCCGTCTAAACTACAAACTTCTACACTTCCTGGGTCCGTATCCCTCTATTCCCATCCTATTCATGTATTTGTCAAGATGCCCCTTAAATGTCACTATCGTCCCTGCTTCCACCACCTCCTCCGGTAGCGAGTTCCAGGCACCCACTACCCTCTGCGTAAAAAACTTGCCTCGTACATCTACTCTAAACCTTGCCCCTCTCACCTTAAACCTATGCCCCCTAGTAATTGACCCCTCTACCCTGGGGAAAAGCCTCTGACTATCCACTCTGTCTATGCCCCTCATAACTTTGTAGACCTCTATCAGGTCTCCCCTCAACCTCCGTCATTCCAGTGAAAACAAACTGAGTTTATTCAACCTCCTCATAGCTAATGGCCTCCATACCAGGCAACATCCTGGTAAATCTCTTCTGCACCCTCTCTAAAGCCTCTACATCCTTCAGGTAGTGTGGCAACCCTCCTGAAATCAAAGGGAGGCCAGGTAAATAGATTGGTAAAGTTAAAGAAAACAAAAAGATGTTTTGTCAATATATTAATGGCAAAAGGTTAGTTAAGGGAAATGTGGGACCTATCAGAGATGAAGAAGGGAACTGGGGGATGCTGGGGGGCCTGCCAATCTCCAAACGCAATTCTGCAACTCAACGGCTTCATTCTGGATCACAACGTCTTCACCTTCGACAACAAGTTCTTCATCCAGACGCACGGAACAGCCATGGGGACCAAATTCGCACCCCAACACGCCAACATCTTCATGCACAAGTTTGAACAGGACCTACTCACCGCACAGGACCTTCAACCGACGTTATACACCAGATACATCGATGACATTTTTTTCCTTTGGACCCACGGCGAAGAATCACTGAAACGACTACACGATGACATCAATAAGTTCCATCCAACCATCAGACTCACCATGGACTACTCTCCAAAATCAGTTTCATTCTTGGACACACTCGTCTCCATCAAGGACGGTCACCTCAGCACTTCGCTTTACCGCAAACCCACGGATAACCTCATGATGCTCCACTTCTCCAGCTTCCACCCTAAACACATTAAAGAAGCCATCCCCTATGGACAAGCTCTCCGTATACACAGGATCTGTTCAGACGAGGAGGAGCGTAACAGACATCTACAGACGTTGAAAGATGCCCTTGGACGAACGGGATATGGCACTCGACTCATCGATCGACAGTTCCAACGCACCACAGCGAAAAACCGCACCGACCTCCTCAGAAGACAAACATGGGACACAACCGACAGAATACCCTTCGTCGTCCAGTACTTCCCCGGAGCGGAGAAACTACGTCATCTTCTTCACAGCCTTCAACACGTCATTGATGACAATGAACATCTTGCCAAGGTCATCCCCACACCCCCACTACTTGCCTTCAAACAACCGCGCAACCTCAAACAAACCATTGTTTGCAGCAAACTACCCAGTCTTCAGAACAGTGACCACGACACCACACAACCCTGCCATGGCAATCTCTGCAAGACGTGCCAGATCATCGACATGGATACCACCATTACACGTGAGAACACCACCCACCAGGTACGCGGTACATACTCGTGCGACTCGGCCAACATTCTCTACCTCATACGCTGCAGGAAAGGATGTCCCGAAGCGTGGTACATTGGCGAGACCATGCAGACGCTGCGACAACGAATGAACGGACATCGCGCAACAATCACCAGGCAGGAATGTTCCCTTCCAGTCGGGGAACACTTCAGCAGTCAAGGGCATTCAGCCTCTGATCTCCGGGTAAGCGTTCTCCAAGGCGGCCTTCAGGACGCGCGACAACGCAGAATCGCCGAGCAGAATCTTATAGCCAAGTTCCACACACATGAGTGCGGCCTCAACCGGGACCTGGGATTCATGTTGCATTACATTCATCCCCCACCATCTGGCCTGCGAAATCCTACCAACTGGCTTGACACAATTCACACCTCTTTAACCTGGGGTTACCCCATCTCTGGATCTGTAAAGATTTAATCACCTGCTAATGGTCGCATTCCAAGCATTGTTTGGCATCTTTGCATCTGTCTATATATATGTTTCTGGAACAGACCTCTTCATTCACCTGAGGAAGGAGCAGCGCTCCGAAAGCTAGTGATTTGAAACAAACCTGTTGGACTTTAACCTGGTGTAAGACTTTGTACTGTGCTCACCCCAGTCCAACGCCGGCAACTCCACATCTTAATTGAGGTGGACAACATTATGAGGGGGAGAGATTGGGTGGACAGAGTAAAATTGTTTCCCTTGGTGGAGAATTCTAGAACTGGGGACATAGATTCAAGACAAGAGGCAGAAGGTGTAGAGGGGACGTGAGGAAGAACGTGTTACACAGAGGGTACTGGGAGTCTGGAACTCGCTGCCCGAGTTGGAGGCAGAGACTCAAAACTCTTTTAAAAACTATCTGGATCTGCACCATAAGTGCTCTAAGCTACAGGACTAGGGACCGGGTTCAGGAGGTTGGGATTAGAAAGTGCACCTGGATGTCCTTGGGCTGGCATGGAGAAGATGGGCAGAGTGGCCTCCTTCGGTGATGTAACTTTCCTGTGGTTCTATGGTTCTATCATTTAAGAGGGAGATGGTGATGTGTTCGAACAGGTGGATAATAAAAAGCTCATGTCAAAGCATTTGCAGATGGTTCCAGTAGAAATGTGGACATGGGTATAGATACAATCGGCCTAATGATGTCCAGGCTGTAATTCCAATGGCTCAAGGTCAGCTTCCCCCAGCCTACTGCTGGTTATCAGGGGCGACATTCTCCGACCCCCCGCCGGGTGGGAGAATCGCCGGGGGCTGGCGTGAATCCCGCCCCCGCCGGTTGCCGAAGTCTCTGGCACCGGATATTCGGCGGGGGCGGGAATCGCACCGCGCCGGTTGGCGGGCCCCCCCGCTCGATTCTCCGGCCCGGATGGGCCGAAGTCCCGCCGATAAATTGCCTGTCTCACCGGCGTAAATTAAACCACCTACCTTACCGGCGGGACAAGGAGGCGTGGGCGGGCTCCGGGGTCCTGGGGGGGGGCGCGGGGAGATCTGACCCCGGGGGGTGCCGCCACTGGGGCCTGGCCCGCGATCAGGGCCCACTGATTCGCGGGCGGGCCTGTGCCGTGGGGGCACTCTTTCCCTTCCGCCTCCGCAACGGTCTCCACCATGGCGGAGGTGGAAGAGACTCCCTCCACTGCGCATGCGCGGGAATGCTGTCAGCGGCCGCTGACGCTCCCGCGCATGCGCCACCCGGAGATGTCATTTCCGCGCCAGCTGGCGGGGCAACAAAGGCCGTTTCCGCCAGCTGGCGGGGCGGAAATTCCTCCGGCGTCGGCCTAGCCCCTCAATGTTGGAGCTCGGCCCCCAAAGATGCGGAGCATTCCACACTTTTGGGCGGCGCGATGCCTGTCTAATTGGCGCCCTTTTGGGCGCCTGTCGGCGGACATCGCGCCGTTTCCGGAGAATTTCGCCCCAGAAGCTGATCTTTGAGGCCAGAAGGAACAACAATCTCCGTCTTATTAATTAAATTTAGAGAACCCAATTTATTTTTCCCAATTAAGGGGCAATTTAGCGTGGCCAATCCACCAACCCTGCACATCTTTGGGTTGTGGGGGCGAAACCCACGCAGACACAGGGAGAATGTGCAAACTCCACACGAACAGTGACCCAGAGCCGGGATCAAACCTGGGACCTCGGCGCCGTGAGGCAGCAGTGCTAACCACTGCCCCACCATGCTGCCACGGAACAACAATCTCGATCACAACGTCGGAGTGCAAATTGTTCAAAGATAAACAAAACAATGACAAAACACATAACCAGCAACCAGTACCATCCACCCTGCAGTGTCACACCCTGCAGTGTCGCTCCCGGCAGTGTCTCTCCCTGCACTGTAGCTCCCTGCACCGTCGCTTCCTGCACAGTCACACCCTGCAGTGTCGCTCCCTGCAGTGTCGCTCCCTGCACTGTCGCTCCCTGCACAGTCGCACCCTGCAGTGTCACACCCTGCAGTGTCGCTCCCTGCACAGTCGCTCCCTGCAGCGTCGCTCCCTGCACAGTCGCTCCCTGCAGTGTCGCTCCCTGCACCGTCGCTCCCTGCACAGTCGCTCCCTGCAGTGTCGCTCCCTGCACCGTCGCTCCCTGCACAGTCGCACCCTGTAGTGTCGCTCCCTGCACCGTCGCTCCCTGCACAGTCGCACCCTGCAGTGTCGCTCCCTGCACAGTCGTTCCCTGCAGTGTCGCTCCCTGCACAGTCGCTCCCTGCAGTGTCACTCCCTGAACAGTCGCTCCCTGCACAGTCGCTCCCTGCAATGTCGCTTCCTGCAGTGTCGCACCCTGCACAGTCGCTCCCTGCAGTGTCGCTCCCTGCACAGTCGCTCCCTGCAGTGTCACTCCCTGAACAGTCGCTCCCTGCAGTGTCGCTCCCTGCACAGTCGCTCCCTGCAATGTCGCTTCCTGCAGTGTCGCACCCTGCACAGTCGCTCCCTGCAGTGTCGCTCCCTGCACAGTCGCTCCCTGCAGTGTCACTCCCTGAACAGTCGCTCCCTGCACAGTCGCTCCCTGCAATGTCGCTCCCTGCAATGTCGCTTCCTGCAGTGTCGCACCCTGCACAGTCGCTCCCTGCAGTGTCGCTCCCTGCACAGTCGCTCCCTGCAGTGTCACTCCCTGAACAGTCGCTCCCTGCAGTGTCGCTCCCTGCACAGTCGCTCCCTGCAATGTCGCTTCCTGCAGTGTCGCACCCTGCACAGTCGCTCCCTGCAGTGTCGCTCCCTGCACAGTCGCTCCCTGCAGTGTCACTCCCTGAACAGTCGTTCCCTGCAGTGTCGCTCCCTGCACAGTCGCTCCCTGCAATGTCGCTTCCTGCAGTGTCGCTCCCTGCACAGTCGCTCCCTGCAATGTCGCTCCCTGCAATGTCGCTTCCTGCAGTGTCGCACCCTGCACAGTCGCTCCCTGCAGTGTCGCTCCCTGCACAGTCGCTCCCTGCAGTGTCACTCCCTGAACAGTCGCTCCCTGCAGTGTCGCTCCCTGCACAGTCGCTCCCTGCAATGTCGCTTCCTGCAGTGTCGCACCCTGCACAGTCGCTCCCTGCAGTGTCGCTCCCTGCACAGTCGCTCCCTGCAATGTCGCTTCCTGCAGTGTCGCTCCCTGCACAGTCGCTCCCTGCAGTGTCACTCCCTGAACAGTCGCTCCCTGCACAGTCGCTCCCTGCAATGTCGCTTCCTGCAGTGTCGCACCCTGCACAGTCGCACCCTGCAGTGTCGCTCCCTGCACAGTCGTTCCCTGCAGTGTCGCTCCCTGCACAGTCGCTCCCTGCACAGTCGCTCCCTGCAGTGTCGCTCCCTGAACAGTCGCTCCCTGCACAGTTGCTCCCTGCAGTGTCACCCCCTGCACTATTGTGTGACCCTTTGATATTCAGATCTGAAATTTCTTCACAAAATATTGTTTTTCAAAAAAAAAAATGTGATCAGATAAAGGAAAAAGCGAAAAGGCTCTGATCTAAACATCTGGAGCACAGCTATCCGTCTGTTGCTGATTTGTATTTGAGTCAAATTGCAGTCTTACAGACATGGGGGCAATGCACTTAATCCTATAATCCCGAGTTAGTGGTTGATCAAAATGAACTTTGCACGATAATTCTTTCATTGCTAACTCCAGTGATTACAATAATAACTTGTATCAGGTTTAAACTGTAATGTGGAACATTACGCGACAATAGGTTCCATTTTACAACAGCATCGATTTTTAAACATCAGGTTCGCTCTTGAACCGGAAATTGTAGAATTTGAGCCCTGTTCTAGAACACCAGCATATAGCCCAGCTGGCACAGCTCTGCCCTGTCGAGTGAGTGGTCACTAATAAGGCTAATCTTTGGCCGAGAATGCTGCTTGTTCAATTGGATACTGGGAAATTCCGGGTGCATTTTTTGAAAACACAGTAACGAGTGTTAGCTGTGATCTTCCCTGCTCATTCTCATCGGAACATGCTTTTTAAAAAGAAATTTAGAGTACCCAATTCTTTTTTTCCAATTAAGAGGCAATTTAGCGTGGCCAGTCCACCTACCCTGCACATCTTTGGGTTGTGGGGGCGAAACCCACGCAAACACAGGGAGAATGTGCAAACTCCACACGGACAGTGACCCAGAGCCTGGGACCTCGTCGCCACCAGGCCACCCATATCATCGGGACATGCTTGCACAGAATGCCTGGTGCTTTTTCCCCAATCAACAGTCACAGCCTCCGTAAATAACTCGTTATATACAAAGACCTTTATGACATTTGGCGCGATTCAGCCAGAAAGGGTCCATGTGCAGTTTTTGGCGGGTTTAGCCGGGGCATTAGAACATAGAACATAGAACATAGAACGATGCAGCGCAGTACAGGCCCTTCGGCCCACGATGTTGCACCGACATGGGAAGTCAAAAAACAAAAGCCATCTAACCTACACTATGCCATTATCATCCATATGCTTATCCAATAAACTTTTAAATGCCCTCAATGTTGGCGAGTTCACTACTGTTGCCGGTAGGGCATTCCACGGCCTCACTACTCTTTGCGTAAAGAACCTACCTCTGTCCTATATCTATTACCCCTCAGTTTAAAGTTATGTCCCCTCGTGCCAGCCATTTCCATCCGCGGGAGAAGGCTCTCACTGTCCACCCTATCTAACCCCCTGATCATTTTGTATGCCTCTATTAAGTCTCCTCTTAACCTTCTTCTCTCTAACGAAAACAACCTCAAGTCCATCAGCCTTTCCGCATAAGATTTACCCTCCATACCAGGCAACATCCTGGTAAATCTCCTCTGCACCCGTTCCAAAGCTTCCACGTCCTTCCTATGAGGTGACCAGAATTGTACGCAATACTCCAAATGCGGCCGTACCAGAGTTTTGTACAGCTGCAACATGACCTCATGACTCCGGAACTCAATCCCTCTACCAATAAAGGGCAACACACCATAGGCCTTCTTCACAACCCTATCAACCTGGGTGGCAACTTTCAGGGATCTATGTACATGGACACCGAGATCCCTCTGCTCATCCACACTTCCAAGAATTTTACCATTAGCCAAATATTCCGCATTCCTGTTATTCCTTCCAAAGCGAATCACCTCACACTTCTCTACATTAAACTCCATTTGCCACCTCTCAGCCCAGCTCTGCAGCTTATCTATGTCCCTCTGTAACCTGCAACATCCTTCCGCACTGTCGACAACACCACCGACTTTAGTGTCGTCTGCAAATTTACTCACCCACCCTTCTGCGCCCTCCTCTAGGTCATTGATAAAAATGACAAACAGCAACAGCCCCAGAACAGATCCTTGTGGTACGCCACTTGTAACTGAACTCCATTCTGAACATTTCCCATCAACCACCACCCTCTGTCTTCTTTCAGCTAGCCAATTTCTGATCCACATCTCTAAATCACCCTCAATCCCCAGCCTCCGTATTTTCTGCAATAGCCTACCGTGGGGAACCTTATCAAACACTTTACTGAAATCCATATACACCACATCAACTGCTCTACCCTCGTCTATCTGTTCAGTCGCCTTCTTAAAGAACTCGATAAGGTTTGTGAGGCATGACCTACCCTTCACAAAGCCATGCTGACTATCCCTAATCATATTATTCCTATCTAGATGATTATAAATCTTGTCTCTTATAATCCCCGCCAAGACTTTACCCACAACAGACGTGAGGCTCACCGGTCTATAGTTGCCGGGGTTGTCTCTACTCCCCTTCTTGAACAAAGGGACCACATTTGCTATCCTCCAGTCCTCTGGCACTATTCCTGTAGCCAATGATGACATAAAAATCAAAGCCAAAGGCTCAGCAATCTCTTCCCTTTCTTCCCAGAGAATCCTAGGATAAATCCCATCAGGCCCCGGGGACTTATCTATTTTCAGCCTGTCCAGAATTGCCAACACCTCTTCCCTACGTACCTCAATGCCATCTATTCTATTAGCCTGGGTCTCAGCATTCTCCTCCACAACATTCTCTTTTTCCTGAGTGAATACTGACGAAAAATATTCATTTAGTATCTCGCCTATCTCTTCAGACTCAACACACAACTTCGCATCCCTGTCCTTGACTGGCCCTACTCTTACCCTAGTCATTCTTTTATTCCTGACATACCTATAGAAAGCTTTTGGGTTTTCCTTGATCCTACCTGCCAAATACTTCTCATGTCCCCTCCTTGCTCGTCTTAGCTCTCTCTTTAGATCCTTCCTCGCTACCTTGTAACTATCAAGCGCCCCAACTGAAACTTCACACCTCATCTTCACATAGGCCTCCTTCTTCCTCTTAACAAGAGATTCCACTTCCTTGGTAAACCACGGTTCCCTCGCTCAACGCCTTCCTCCCTGCCTAACCGGTACGTACTTATCAAGAACACGCAGTAGCTGATCCTTGAACAAGCCCCACTTATCCAGTGTGCCCAACACTTGCAGCCTACTTTTCCAACCTACCCCTCCCAAGTCGCGGGGTGGATTTGGATGGGTGGACAGTCCGGAGTCACGGGGTGGATGGCCCCAGGCTGTACACCAGTTGATCCTCCTCCTCCCTCTGAGTGCCCAAGGCCATTTCCGAAAGTGGCCGAAACACTGCTTTTCCCACCTGCCATCCTCCTTTGCCGATCTGTGAGAAATTCCTGCCCTAAAACTCGATCACCGAGCTCCGGACTGGCTTCACAGGGAGACTAGACTAGTCACAGTCCTCCACCTCATTCTGATTGTGCCCAGACTCCTGCCAAAGTTACACCACCAAGCTTCGCTTTTCCAGCTGTTTTAGTTGTCCCCCTTCATCATTCCTAATACTTTGTGGATTTGCATATGGGAACTACAAACCTGATATTTCAGACTCTTTCAAATCCTTTTCTCTTCCATTGTTACCTCAATTTTTCTTTAATTACTGTTCTCCATGACCTCATTCCCAGATTCCTAAGGGATTTCTGACAGATCTGAGAGAACTTCTCTCAACCCTATTTATGATCATTGACATCGGAAGAGCCTTTTCCAATTGACCTCCCTCAGTGTCTGCCTCCATTCTGCCCGAGAATGGGGAGGAGCCTAATGTACAGATTGTCATGGGGACAGAGACGGTAACCGCTGAGGTCTCCAAGCCAGATTCATGAGCTGGGCGACCCCAGAAATCCTGCTGGGGGCTAGTTTCACACCAGCCACTCCCCGACAGAGGTGTGGGATTTATCAGCTGGGGAATTCTGCAGAATCCACAAGTGACCTTCCCATCCAGCAAGTGCTCAATAAAGACACCCAGTTAAACCCCATCAGCATCAGAATTAGAGGTTAGCAGAGTTGCTCCATTGCACCTACCTTATAGAGCAGACTGGAAAAATTTCAGGGGTGAAATTCTCCGGTATCGGCGCGATGTCCGCCGACCGGCGCCAAAAACGGCGCAAATCAGTCCGGCATCGCGCCGCCCCAAAGGTGGGGAATCCTCCGCCCCTTGACCGGCCGAGCCCTCACCTGGAGGGGCTAGGCCTGCGCCGGACTGATTTCCGCCCCGCCAGCTGGCGGGAAAGGCCTTTGGTGCCCCACCAGTTGGCGCGGAAATGACATTTCAGTGCAGTGGAGGGAGTCTCTTCCACCTCCGCCATAGCGAAGGCGGAAGGAAAAGAGTGCCCCCACGGCACAGGCCCGCCGCGGATCAGTGGGCCCGGATCGCGGGCCAGGCCACCGTGGGGGCACCCCCCGGGGCCAGATCACCCCGCGCCCCCCCCCCCCCCAGGACCCCAGAGCCCGCCCGCGCCGCCGTGTCCCGCCGGTAAGGTAGATGGTTTAATCTACGCCGGCGGGACAGGCATTTTAGCGGCGGAACATCGGCCCATCCGGGCCGGAGAATCCCGGGGGGGCGGGGGGGGGGGGGGGGGCGCCAACAGGCGCGACGCGATTCCCACCCCCGCCGAATATCCGGTGCCGGAGAATTCGGAAACCGGCGGGGGCGGGATTCACGCCAGCCCCCGGCGATTCTACGACCCGGCGGGGGGTCGGAGAATCTCGCCCAAGGAAGCGAATGTTAAATCCAAAGCAAACGTGGGTCAGTCAGCGACGGGGCGAATGGAACTTGCTGCAAGTTAAGGTGCAGGTAGCAGGGTTTGGGATGATCTTAAATTGACAGAGGGTAGAATCTGGAAAACCAGTCCGGAGCGCGTTGGAATAATCAATCCGAGAGGTACTGGGGCATGAATGAGGGATTCAGTCTCAGGTGAGCTGCGACTGGCAAAAGGGGGCAAGTTAAAGAGGTGGAAATAGACGGTTTAAAGATGGAAGGTGTATGAGCTCATCTCAGGATCAAATGTGACATTTGTTGCAATGCACAGTAGATCCCAGGCTCTTCCCCTCAGACAGTGAACCATTCAAAGGACAGCAATCAGCTCATGAGAGACACATTGGTAGAAGCCCAGGAGCATCAACATCTCTTCCCAACCTCAAAGAACAAAGAACAAAGAACAAAGAAAAGTACAGCACAGGAACAGGCCCTTCGACCCTCCAAGCCCGTGCCGACCATGCTGCCCGACTAAACTACAATCTTCTACACTTCCTGGGTCCGTATCCCTCTATTCCCATCCTATTCATGTATTTGTCAAGATGCCCCTTAAACGTCACTATCGTCCCTGCTTCCACCACCTCCTCCGGCAGCGAGTTCCAGGCACCCACAACCCTCTGTAAAAAAACTTGCCTCGTACATCTACTCTAAACCTTGCCCCTCTCACCTTAAACCTATGCCCCCTAGTAATTGACCCCTCTACCCTGGGGAAAAGCCTCTGACTATCCATTCTGTCTATGCCCATCATAATTTTGTAGACCTCTATCAGGTCGCCCCTCAACCTCTTTCGTTCCAGTGAGAACAAACGGAGTTTATTCAACCGCTCCTCATAGCTAATGCCCTCCATACCAGGCAACATTCTGGTAAATCTCTTCTGCACCCTCTCTAAAGCCTCCACATCCTTCTGGTAGTGTGGCGACCAGAATTGAACACTATACTCCAAGTGTGGCCTAACTAAGGTTCTATACAGCTGCAACATGACTTGCCAATTCTTATACTCAATGCCCCGTCCAATGAAGGCAAGCATGCCGTATGCCTTCTTGACTACCTTCTCCACCTGTGTTGCCCCTTTCAATGACCTGTGGACCTGTACACCTAGATCTCTTTGACTTTCAATACTCTTGAGGGTTCTACCATTCACTGTATATTCCCTACCTGCAACTTCCCTACCTCAACTGCTGCATTGAGCACGATGCCAGGCCAGCTTTAGAATAGCAGCGGGAGTTTTTACCGACAATTTACAGCAATATATTTCAAGAAAACAGACGACAGACTGCAGATTTGTCTAACTAGTAGTTTTACTGGGAATGAGGGGAAGGAATGTTTATCTAAATGATAGGAAGTTGGAGGAGACCAGTGTTATGTATTTACAGTAGGTGAGGCTATTATGTTTGCCAAGTTCTGCATAGCTTTGCTCAATAGGTTGAGAAACATAAACGGAACTCGAGCCAGTTTGAGCCACACCATAAATCTGCTCACCTCCCAGCCTGCTTGTGCTGGGTTACATTAAGTACAGAGCCTCAGCTAGATGCACAATTGCTCAATGTTTGCTTGACTACAAAGTCAGTGTTTACACGTAATGGCATTTTCAAAATTGCTAGCTGACCCAGCAGTAATGTAAACACAATGATTTTGCTGGATAAGGCTCGAACGTTTCAGAAAAGGCATTGGTGTGGCAGGAATGTAGTGAATGATAATCATGCTCTGATATAATTATGCTTCTGTTTTCACCCACACTGCGATTCTCCCAATTCATTTCTATTACTACAAATGTTTTTTGAGACTGTCCAGTCACCATCGTTTCCCAGTGAAAGGGACCCTCGTGATAAAGGCTTTAGTGTGGAATTTGATCCTGAATATCCATACTGTTGGGAGGCAGTTTGTTTGTTGTTTGTGCAACTTTGTACTATATCACTGGTCTAACTAGTGACTTAACTGCTGCTTGAATCATGAGGCAAAGCCATTGTAATAATAATCTTTGTTATTGTCACAAGTAGGCTTACATTAACACTGCAATGATGTCACTGTGAAAAGCCCCTAGTCGCCACATTCCGGCGCCTGTTCGGGTACACAGAGGGAGAATTCAGAATGTCCAATTCACCTAACAGCACGTCTTTCGGGACTTGTGGGAGGAAACCGGAGCACCCGGAGGAAACCCACGCAGACACGGGGAGAACTTGCAGACTCTGCACAGACAGTGAGCCAAGCCGGGAATCGAACCTGGGACAATGGTATTGTGAAGCAACAGTGCTAACCAATGACCTAATGGGCCTACTGTAAATCTCACGAGACGTCACAATCTGGTTCTCGCCCTCGCGAGGGCGAGAACCAGATTGTGACGTCTCGTGAGAGAGTGGCTCCAAGCTTCACAAATCTCGTGAGAGGCCGTGAGATTTAACAGTCTCGTCACGTCACCCCAGATAGATTGCTCATCCATTCCCTCTCTTCCTTTCTCCTTCCCCTGAAGACTTGTGCTGTCCTCTATTGCTCAGGAATGTGCTTCCTGGAAGGACGGTGTAAGCAGATACAATAGTAACCTGTACAAGAGAATTGGAAAAATTACACGGTCATACAATGGCACCAAATGGCTGGCTCCACCAATGAGCTAACTCAGGCCTCTCGTCTATTCGTTCTCAGGGTGCAGACATCATCAGCAACACCTTTAGTTACTGCCCATCACTAGATGTTTGTGAGAGAACTCGACTGCTCGCCAGACCATTTCAGTGGACACTTGAGAGACAATTACATTGCTGTAAATAGGCAGGGCCGCACGGTGACACAGTGATTAGCACTGCTGCCTCACAGCGCAGGGCCGCACGGTGACACAGTGATTAGCACTGCTGCCTCACAGCGCAGGGCCGCACGGTGACACAGTGATTAGCACTGCTGCCTCACAGCGCAGGGCCGCACGGCGACACAGTGGTTAGCACTGCTGCCTCACAGCGCAGGGCCGCACGGTGACACAGTGATTAGCACTGCTGCCTCACAGCACAGGGCCGCACGGTGACACAGTGGTTAGCACTGCTGCCTCACAGCGCAGGGCCGCACGGTGACACAGTGATTATCACTGCTGCCTCACAGCGCCAGTGCAGCACGGTGACACAGTGATTAGCACTGCTGCCTCACAGCGCGGGGCCGCACGGTGACACTGCGATTAGCACTGCTGCCTCACAGCGCAGGGCAGCACGGTGACACAGTGATTAGCACTGCTGCCTCACAGCGCAGGGCAGCACGGTGACACAGTGATTAGCACTGCTGCCTCACAGCGCAGGGCCGCACGGTGACACAGTGATTAACACTGCTGCCTCACAGCGCAGGGCCGCACGGTGACACAGTGATTAGCACTGCCGCCTCACAGCGCAGGGCCGCACGGTGACACTGTGATTAGCACTGCTGCCTCACAGCGCAGGGCCGCACGGTGACACAGTGATTAGCACTGCTGCCTCACAGCGCTGGGTCGCACGGTGACACAGTGGTTAGCACTGCTGCCTCACAGTACAGGGCCGCACGGTGACACAGTGATTAGCACTGCTGCCTCACAGCGCAGGGCCGCACGGTGACACAGTGATTAGCACTGCTGCCTCACAGCGCAGGGCCGCACGGTGACACAGTGATTAGCACTGCTGCCTCACAGCGCAGGGCCGCACGGTGACACAGTGATTAGCACTGCTGCCCCACAGCGCAGGGCCGCACGGTGACACAGTGATTAGCACTGCTGCCTCACAGCGCAGGGCCGCACGGTGACACAGTGATTAGCACTGCTGCCTCACAGCGCAGGGCCGCACGGTGACACAGTGATTAGCACTGCTGCCTCACAGCGCAGGGCCGCACGGTGACACAGTGATTAGCACTGCCGCCTCACAGCGCAGGGCCGCACGGTGACACAGTGATTAGCACTGCTGCCTCACAGCGCCAGGGCCGCATGGTGACACAGTGATTAGCACTGCTGCCTCACAGTGCCAGGGCGGCACAGTGACACAGTGATTAGCACTGCTGCCTCACAGCGCAGGGCCGCACGGTGACACAGTGATGAGCACTGCTGCCTCGCAGCGCAGGGCCGCACGGTGACACAGTGGTTAGCACTGCTGCCTCACAGCGCAGGGCCGCACGGTGACACAGTGGTTAGCACTGCTGCCTCGCAGCGCAGGGCAGCACGGTGACACAGTGGTTAGCACTGCTGCCTCACAGCGCAGGGCCGCAAGGTGACACAGTGAAGAGCACTGCTGCCTCACAGCGCAGGGCCGCACGGTGACACAGTGGTTAGCACTGTTGCCTCACAGCACCAGGGCCGCACGGTGACACAGTGATTAGCACTGCTGCCTCACAGCGCAGGGCCGCACGGTGACACAGTGGTTAGCACTGCTGCCTCACAGTGCAGGGCCGCACGGTGACACAGTGATTAGCACTGCTGCCTCACAGCGCCAGGGCCGCACGGTGACACAGTGATTAGCACTGCTGCCTCACAGCGCAGGGCCGCACGGTGACACAGTGATTAGCACTGCTGCCTCAGAGCGCAGGGCCGCATTGTGACACAGTGATTAGCACTGCTGCCTCACAGTGCAGGGCCGCACGGTGACACAGTGATTAGCACTGTTGCCTCACAGCGCAGGGCCGCACGGTGACACAGTGATTAGCACTGCTGCCTCACAGTGCAGAGCCGCACGGTGACACAGTGATTAGCACTGCTGCCTCACAGCGCAGGGCCGCATGGTGACACAGTGGTTAGCACTGCTGCCTCACAGTACAGGGCCGCACGGTGACACAGTGATTAGCACTGCTGCCTCACAGCGCCAGGGCCGCACGGTGACACAGTGATTAGCACTGCTGCCTCACAGCGCAGGGCCGCACGGTGACACAGTGGTTAGCACTGCTGCCTCACAGCGCGAGGGCCGCACGGTGACACTGTGATTAGCACTGCTGCCTCACAGTGCCAGGGCGGCACGGTGACACAGTGATTAGCACTGCTGCCTCACAGCGCAGGGCCGCACGGTGACACAGTGGTTAGCACTGCTGCCTCACAGCGCGAGGGCCGCACGGTGACACTGTGATTAGCACTGCTGCCTCACAGTGCCAGGGCGGCACGGTGACACAGTGATTAGCACTGCTGCCTCACAGCGCAGGGCCGCACGGTGACACACTGATTAGCACTGCTGCCTCACAGCGCAGGGCCGCACGGTGACACAGTGATTAGCACTGCTGCCTCACAGCGCAGGGCAGCACGGTGACACAGTGATTAGCACTGCTGCCTCACAGCGCAGGGCCGCACGGTGACACACTGATTAGCACTGCTGCCTCACAGCGCAGGGCCGCACGGTGACACAGTGATTAGCACTGCTGCCTCACAGCGCAGGGCCGCACGGTGACACAGTGATTAGCACTGCTGCCTCACAGCGCAGGGCAGCACGGTGACACAGTGATTAGCACTGCTGCCTCACAGCGCAGGGCCGCACGGTGACACAGTGATTAGCACTGCTGCCTCACAGCGCAGGGCAGCACGGTGACACAGTGATTAGCACTGCTGCCTCACAGCGCAGGGCCGCACGGTGACACAGTGATTAGCACTGCTGCCTCACAGCGCAGGGCCGCACGGTGACAGTGATTAGCACTGCTGCCTCACAGCGCAGGGCCGCACGGTGACACAGTGATTAGCACTGCTGCCTCACAGCGCAGGGCAGCACGGTGACACAGTGATTAGCACGGCTGCCTCACAGCGCAGGGCAGCACGGTGACACAGTGATTAGCACTGCTGCCTCACAGCGCAGGGCCGCACGGTGACACAGTGATTAGCACTGCTGCCTCACAGCGCAGGGCCGCACGGTGACACAGTGATTAGCACTGCTGCCTCACAGCGCAGGGCCGCATGGTGACACAGTGATTAGCACTGCTGCCTCACAGCGCAGGGCAGCACGGTGACACAGTGATTAGCACTGCTGCCTCACAGCGCAGGGCCGCACGGTGACACAGTGATTAGCACTGCTGCCTCACAGCGCAGGGCAGCACGGTGACACAGTGATTAGCACTGCTGCCTCACAGCGCAGGGCCGCACGGTGACACAGTGATTAGCACTGCTGCCTCACAGCGCAGGGCCGCACGGTGACACAGTGATTAGCACTGCTGCCTCACAGCGCAGGGCCGCACGGTGACACAGTGGTTAGCACTGCTGCCTCACAGTGCAGGGCCGCACGGTGACACAGTGATTAGCACTGCTGCCTCACAGCGCCAGGGCCGCACGGTGACACAGTGATTAGCACTGCTGCCTCACAGCGCAGGGCCGCACGGTGACACAGTGATTAGCACTGCTGCCTCAGAGCGCAGGGCCGCATTGTGACACAGTGATTAGCACTGCTGCCTCACAGTGCAGGGCCGCACGGTGACACAGTGATTAGCACTGTTGCCTCACAGCGCAGGGCCGCACGGTGACACAGTGATTAGCACTGCTGCCTCACAGCGCAGGGCCGCACGGTGACACAGTGATTAGCACTGCTGCCTCACAGCGCAGGGCCGCATGGTGACACAGTGGTTAGCACTGCTGCCTCACAGCGCCAGGGCCGCATGGTGACACAGTGATTAGCACTGCTGCCTCACAGTACAGGGCCGCACGGTGACACAGTGATTAGCACTGCTGCCTCACAGCGCAGGGCAGCACGGTGACACAGTGATTAGCACTGCTGCCTCACAGTACAGGGCCGCACGGTGACACAGTGATTAGCACTGCTGCCTCACAGCGCAGGGCCGCATGGTGACACAGTGATTAGCACTGCTGCCTCACAGTACAGGGCCGCACGGTGACACAGTGATTAGCACTGCTGCCTCACAGCGCAGGGCCGCACGGTGACACAGTGATTAGCACTGCTGCCGCACAGCGCCAGGGCCGCATGGTGACACAGTGATTAGCACTGCTGCCTCACAGTACAGGGCCGCACGGTGACACAGTGATTAGCACTGCTGCCTCACAGCGCAGGGCCGCATGGTGACACAGTGATTAGCACTGCTGCCTCACAGTACAGGGCCGCACGGTGACACAGTGATTAGCACTGCTGCCTCACAGCGCAGGGCCGCACGGTGACACAGTGATTAGCACTGCTGCCTCACAGCGCAGGGCCGCACGGCGACACAGTGGTTAGCACTGCTGCCTCACAGCGCCAGGGCCGCACGGTGACACAGTGATTAGCACTGCTGCCTCACAGCGCGAGGGCCGCACGGTGACACTGTGATTAGCACTGCTGCCTCACAGCGCGAGGGCCGCACGGTGACACAGTGATTAGCACTGCTGCCTCACAGAGCAGGGCCGCACGGTGACACTGTGATTAGCACTGCTGCCTCACAGCGCAGGGCCGCACGGTGACACAGTGATTAGCACTGCTGCCTCACAGCGCAGGGCAGCACGGTGACACAGTGATTAGCACTGCTGCCTCACAGTGCCAGGGCCGCACGGTGACACAGTGATTAGCACTGCTGCCTCACAGCGCAGGGCCGCACGGTGACACTGTGATTAGCACTGCTGCCTCACAGCGCAGGGCCGCACGGTGACACAGTGATTAGCACTGCTGCCTCACAGCGCGAGGGCCGCACGGTGACACTGTGATTAGCACTGCTGCCTCACAGCGCAGGGCCGTACGGTGACACAGTGATTAGCACTGCTGCCTCACAGTGCCAGGGCGGCACGGTGACACAGTGATTAGCACTGCTGCCTCACAGCGCAGGGCCGCACGGTGACACACTGATTAGCACTGCTGCCTCACAGCGCAGGGCCGCACGGTGACACAGTGATTAGCACTGCTGCCTCACAGCGCAGGGCCGCACGGTGACACAGTGATTAGCACTGCTGCCTCACAGCGCAGGGCAGCACGGTGACACAGTGATTAGCACTGCTGCCTCACAGCGCAGGGCCGCACGGTGACACAGTGATTAGCACTGCTGCCTCACAGCGCAGGGCCGCACGGTGACAGTGATTAGCACTGCTGCCTCACAGCGCAGGGCCGCACGGTGACACAGTGATTAGCACTGCTGCCTCACAGCGCAGGGCAGCACGGTGACACAGTGATTAGCACTGCTGCCTCACAGCGCAGGGCCGCACGGTGACACAGTGATTAGCACTGCTGCCTCACAGCGCAGGGCCGCACGGTGACACAGAGATTAGCACTGCTGCCTCACAGCGCAGGGCCGCACGGTGACACAGTGATTAGCACTGCTGCCTCACAGCGCCAGGGCCGCACGGTGACACAGTGATTAGCACTGCTGCCTCACAGCGCAGGGCCGCACGGTGACACAGTGATTAGCACTGCTGCCTCACAGCGCAGGGCCGCACGGTGACACAGTGATTAGCACTGCTGCCTCACAGCGCAGGGCCGCACGGTGACACAGTGATTAGCACTGCTGCCTCACAGCGCAGGGCCGCACGGTGACACAGTGATTAGCACTGCTGCCTCACAGCGCAGGGCCGCACGGTGACACAGTGATTAGCACTGCTGCCTCACAGCGCAGGGCCGCACGGTGACAGTGATTAGCACTGCTGCCTCACAGCGCAGGGCCGCACGGTGACACAGTGATTAGCACTGCTGCCTCACAGCGCAGGGCCGCACGGTGACACAGTGATTAGCACTGCTGCCTCACAGCGCAGGGCAGCACGGTGACACAGTGATTAGCACGGCTGCCTCACAGCGCAGGGCAGCACGGTGACACAGTGATTAGCACTGCTGCCTCACAGCGCAGGGCCGCACGGTGACACAGTGATTAGCACGGCTGCCTCACAGCGCAGGGCCGCACGGTGACACAGTGATTAGCACTGCTGCCTCACAGCGCAGGGCCGCACGGTGACACAGTGATTAGCACTGCTGCCTCACAGCGCAGGGCAGCACGGTGACACAGTGATTAGCACTGCTGCCTCACAGCGCAGGGCCGCACGGTGACACAGTGATTAGCACTGCTGCCTCACAGCGCAGGGCAGCACGGTGACACAGTGATTAGCACTGCTGCCTCACAGCGCAGGGCCGCACGGTGACACAGTGATTAGCACTGCTGCCTCACAGCGCAGGGCCGCACGGTGACACAGTGATTAGCACTGCTGCCTGACAGCGCCAGGGCCGCACGGTGACACAGTGATTAGCACTGCTGCCTCACAGCGCAGGGCCGCACGGTGACACAGTGATTAGCACTGCTGCCTCACAGCGCCAGGGCCGCACGGTGAAACAGTGATTAGCACTGCTGCCTCACAGCGCAGGGCCGCACGGTGACACAGTGATTAGCACTGCTGCCTGACAGCGCCAGGGCCGCACGGTGACACAGTGATTAGCACTGCTGCCTCACAGCGCAGGGCAGCACGGTGACACAGTGATTAGCACTGCTGCCTCACAGCGCCAGGGCCGCACGGTGAAACAGTGATTAGCACTGCTGCCTCACAGCGCAGGGCCGCACGGTGACACAGTGATTAGCACTGCTGCCTCACAGCGCAGGGCCGCACGGTGACACAGTGATTAGCACTGCTGCCTCACAGCGCCAGGGCCGCACGGTGACACAGTGATTAGCACTGCTGCCTCACAGCGCCAGGGCCGCACGGTGACACAGTGATTAGCACTGCTGCCTCACAGTGCAGGGCCGCACGGTGACACAGTGATTAGCACTGCTGCCTCACAGAGCAGGGCCGCACGGTGACAGTGATTAGCACTGCTGCCTCACAGCGCAGGGCCGCACGGTGACACAGTGATTAGCACTGCTGCCTCACAGCGCAGGGCCGCACGGTGACACAGTGATTAGCACTGCTGCCTCACAGCGCAGGGCCGCACGGTGACACAGTGATTAGCACTGCTGCCTCACAGCGCAGGGCCGCACGGTGACACAGTGATTAGCACTGCTGCCTCACAGCGCAGGGCCGCATGGTGACACACTTATTAGCACTGCTGCCTCACAGCGCAGGGACGCACGGTGACACAGTGATTAGCACTGCTGCCTCAGAGCGCAGGGCCGCATTGTGACACAGTGATTAGCACTGCTGCCTCACAGCGCAGGGCCGCATGGTGACACAGTGATTAGCACTGCTACCTCACAGCGCAGGGCCGCATGGTGACACAGTGATTAGCACTGCTGCCTCACAGCGCAGGGCCGCACGGTGACACAGTGATTAGCACTGCTGCCTCACAGAGCAGGGCCGCACGGTGACACAGTGATTAGCACTGCTGCCTCACAGCGCCAGGGCCGCACGGTGACACAGTGGTTAGCACTGTTGCCTCACAGCGCAGGGCCGCAAGGTGACACAGTGGTTAGCACTGCTGCCTCACAGCGCAGGGCCGCATGGTGACACAGTGATTAGCACTGCTGCCTCACAGCGCAGGGCCGCACGGTGACACAGTGATTAGCACTGCTGCCTCACAGCGCAGGGCCGCACGGTGACACAGTGATTAGCACTGCCGCCTCACAGCGCAGGGCCGCACGGTGACACAGTGGTTAGCACTGCTGCCTCACAGTGCATGGCCGCACGGTGACACAGTGATTAGCACTGCTGCCTCACAGCGCCAGGGCCGCACGGTGACACAGTGATTAGCACTGCTGCCTCACAGCGCAGGGCCACGCGGTGACACAGTGATTAGCACTGCTGCCTCACAGCGCAGGGCCGCACGGTGACACAGTGATTAGCACTGCTGCCTCACAGTGCCAGGGCGGCACGGTGACACAGTGATTAGCACTGCTGCCTCACAGCGCAGGGCCGCACGGTGACACAGTGATTAGCACTGCTGCCTCACAGCGCAGGGCCGCATGGTGACACAGTGATTAGCACTGCTGCCTCACAGCGCAGGGCCGCACGGTGACACAGTGATCAGCACTGCTGCCTCACAGAGCAGGGCCGCACGGTGACACAGTGATTAGCACTGCTGCCTCACAGTGCCAGGGCCGCACGGTGACACAGTGTTTAGCACTGCTGCCTCACAGCGCAGGGCCGCACGGTGACACAGTGATTAGCACTGCTGCCTCGCAGCGCTGGGCCGCATGGTGACACAGTGGTTAGCACTGCTGCCTCACAGTGCCAGGGCAGCACGGTGACACAGTGATTAGCACTGCTGCCTCACAGCGCCAGGGCCGCACGGTGACACAGTGATTAGCACTGCTGCCTCACAGCGCAGGGCAGCACGGTGACACAGGGATTAGCACTGCTGCCTCACAGCGCAGGGCCGCACAGTGACACAGTGATTAGCACTGCTGCCTCACAGCGCAGGGCCGCACGGTGACACAGTGATTAGCACTGCTGCCTCACAGCGCAGGGCCGCACGGTGACACAGTGATTAGCACTGCTGCCTCACACGCAGGGCAGCACGGTGACACAGTGATTAGCACTGCTGCCTCACAGCGCAGGGCCGCACGGTGACACAGTGATTAGCACTGCTGCCTCACAGCGCCAGGGCCGCACGGTGACACAGTGATTAGCACTGCTGCCTCACAGCGCAGGGACGCACGGTGACACAGTGATTAGCACTGCTGCCTCAGAGCGCAGGGCCGCATTGTGACACAGTGATTAGCACTGCTGCCTCACAGCGCAGGGCCGCATGGTGACACAGTGATTAGCACTGCTGCCTCACAGCGCAGGGCCGCACGGTGACACAGTGATTAGCACTGCTGCCTCACAGCGCAGGGCCGCACGGTGACACAGTGATTAGCACTGCTGCCTCACAGAGCAGGGCCGCACGGTGACACAGTGATTAGCACTGCTGCCTCACAGCGCAGGGCCGCACGGTGACACAGTGGTTAGCACTGTTGCCTCACAGCGCAGGGCCGCAAGGTGACACAGTGGTTAGCACTGCTGCCTCACAGCGCAGGGCCGCACGGTGACACAGTGATTAGTACTGCTGCCTCACAGCGCAGGGCCGCACGGTGACACAGTGATCAGCACTGCTGCCTCACAGCGCAGGGCCGCACGGTGACACAGTGATTAGCACTGCTGCCTCACAGCGCAGGGCCGCACGGTGACACAGTGATTAGCACTGCTGCCTCACAGCGCAGGGCCGCACGGTGACACAGTGATTAGCACTGCCGCCTCACAGCGCAGGGCCACACGGTGACACAGTGGTTAGCACTGCTGCCTCACTGTGCATGACCGCACGGTGACACAGTGATTAGCACTGCTGCCTCACAGCGCAGGGCCGCACGGTGACACAGTGGTTAGCACTGCTGCCTCACAGTACAGGGCCGCACGGTGACACAGTGATTAGCACTGCTGCCTCACAGCGCAGGGCCGCACGGTGACACAGTGATTAGCACTGCTGCCTCACAGCGCAGGGCCGCACGGTGACACAGTGATTAGCACTGCTGCCTCACAGCGCAGGGCCGCACGGTGACACAGTGATTAGCACTGCTGCCTCACAGCGCAGGGCCGCACGGTGACACAGTGATTAGCACTGCTGCCTCACAGCGCCAGGGCCGCACGGTGACACAGTGATTAGCACTGCTGCCTCACAGCGCAGGGCCGCACGGTGACACAGTGATTAGCACTGCTGCCTCACAGCGCAGGGCCGCACGGTGACACAGTGATTAGCACTGCTGCCTCACAGCGCAGGGCCGCACGGTGACACAGTGGTTAGCACTGCTGCCTCACAGCGCAGGGCCGCACGGTGACACTGTGATTAGCACTGCTGCCTCACAGTGCCAGGGCGGCACGGTGACACAGTGATTAGCACTGCTGCCTCACAGCGCAGGGCCGCACGGTGACACAGTGATTAGCACTGCTGCCTCACAGCGCAGGGCCGCACGGTGACACACTGATTAGCACTGCTGCCTCACAGCGCAGGGCCGCACGGTGACACAGTGATTAGCACTGCTGCCTCACAGCGCAGGGCCGCACGGTGACACAGTGATTAGCACTGCTGCCTCACAGCGCAGGGCAGCACGGTGACACAGTGATTAGCACTGCTGCCTCACAGCGCAGGGCCGCACGGTGACACAGTGATTAGCACTTCTGCCTCACAGCGCAGGGCAGCACGGTGACACAGTGATTAGCACTGCTGCCTCACAGCGCAGGGCCGCACGGTGACACAGTGATTAGCACTGCCGCCTCACAGCGCAGGGCCGCACGGTGACACAGTGATTAGCACTGCTGCCTCACAGCGCAGGGCCGCACGGTGACACAGTGATTAGCACTGCTGCCTCACAGCGCAGGGCCGCACGGTGACACAGTGATTAGCACTGCTGCCTCACAGCGCAGGGCCGCACGGTGACACAGTGATTAGCACTGCTGCCTCACAGTGCAGGGCCGCACGGTGACACAGTGATTAGCACTGCTGCCTCACAGCGCAGGGCCGCACAGTGACACAGTGATTAGCACTGCTGCCTGACAGCGCCAGGGCCGCACGGTGACACAGTGATTAGCACTGCTGCCTCACAGCGCAGGGCCGCACGGTGACACAGTGATTAGCACTGCTGCCTCACAGCGCCAGGGCCGCACGGTGAAACAGTGATTAGCACTGCTGCCTCACAGCGCAGGGCCGCACGGTGACACAGTGATTAGCACTGCTGCCTCACAGCGCAGGGCCGCACGGTGACACAGTGATTAGCACTGCTGCCTCACAGCGCAGGGCCGCACGGTGACACAGTGATTAGCACTGCTGCCTCACAGCGCAGGGCCGCACGGTGACACAGTGATTAGCACTGCTGCCTCACAGCGCAGGGCCGCACGGTGACACAGTGATTAGCACTGCTGCCTCACAGCGCAGGGCCGCACGGTGACACAGTGATTACCACTGCTGCCTCACAGTGCAGGGCAGCACGGTGACACAGTGATTAGCACTGCTGCCTCACAGCGCAGGGCCGCACGGTGACACAGTGATTAGCACTGCTGCCTCACAGTGCAGGGCAGCACGGTGACACAGTGATTAGCACTGCTGCCTCACAGCGCCAGGGCCGCACGGTGACACAGTGATTAGCACTGCTGCCTCACAGCGCAGGGCCGCACGGTGACACAGTGATTAGCACTGCTGCCTCACAGCGCAGGGCCGCACGGTGACACAGTGATTAGCACTGCTGCCTCACAGCGCAGGGCCGCACGGTGACACAGTGATTAGCACTGCCGCCTCACAGCGCAGGGCCGCACGGTGACACAGTGATTAGCACTGCTGCCTCACAGCGCAGGGACGCACGGTGACACAGTGATTAGCACTGCTGCCTCACAGCGTCAGGGCCGCACGGTGACACAGTGATTAGCACTGCTGCCTCACAGTGCCAGGGCGGCACAGTGACACAGTGATTAGCACTGCTGCCTCACAGC